>NC_059407.1:13438233-14659864 GCF_905220565.1 Melitaea cinxia | reverse complement strand
CTAGACATATGGTGACACAGATAGGAAATAACTTCTACTTAGAATCTCAAGTTAAGGCGACTCTGTATCGTAGGTAAACTAGTGTCTTAATGTCAAGGATTATGTTGTCGAAGTCAAGGACGTTTATATAGAAAGGAATTACGTGCAGAATGACATGTACTGTTTTACAGTTAAATCATTAAAATAATGTATAATGAAAAAGAAAACGTTTATTGTCTAACACACGAAAGCCGAATTTGAGTGATTGATAATACTTTTGGAGGACGATGAAACAATGTCACGGGTCATTGAACTGCGTTTTTAACCGACTTCAAAAAAGGAGGTTACTCAATTCGACCTATATATATTAAAATGTATGTTCGGGGATAACTATGTCGTTTATGAACCGATTTTGATAATTCTTTTTTTTTTTGTTGGAAAGGAGATATCCTAAGTGTGGAATCATGATAAGAAAATCAGGATCTGATGATGGGATCCAGAGAAATCGAGGGACACCCTCGAAAATCCACATAACTTTTTACTGGGTGTACCGATTTTGATGAATTTTAATTTAATCGAAAGCCGATGTTTATCATGTGGTCACATTTGAATTTCATCGAGATCTAATTACAACTTTTGGAGTAATCTTTGATAATGCGTATGTACTATTTTTTCGTCTACCTACGTTGTATTAATTGTCGATATCGTAATTGAAGTCGTTTTTTTTTTTCGTTTGCCAACAAACACAATTATTTTTATTTAGGACAATATTTTCATATTACCTCTTAAATTATTAAAAGGCTTAACGATCTACAATAAAACTGTAACTAAAGTTTAAAACGATTGTCGTAATACGGAAATAGAGAAATGTTGATAGAGCGGTAGAGCACGGGAGTTTTTTTTTATTATTTTATTTTATCTAAGTGAAACCTCAAAAGAGTTAAATCAATAATTCTTACATTACGGCATAAAATAAACGCGATCACTTCATACGTTAAATTTAATAAGCTTTGTTACCAATTGGATCGCCTTATAAGGAAGTTACTGTGTGTTGGTTTATCTGTAGTGATGATTTGTACACGGACAGCTTAGAGGTTACATCAAGTTTAAGTTTTTTTTCCCGTTGGATTTCTATATTTACGAAGGGTAGCAAGGAACATTAAAAAATTACAACTGACATTATAACCAATTAATACGATAACTTCCATTTAAGTTGTTAAAAAAAACTCAAACAATGTTACTGTGGCATTGTTTTTTTTTTTTTTTACTTTGTTCCAATATACAGAAGCAATATGGCACGCTCTACATTATGTTCCAAATACATTTACTTGATTTTTTTTACATGTTAAAATCACACATGTTTATGTCACTCATATCAATACATTTGAAATCACATAAAAAGAAACAGTCAATTTCAAACGATGTCAACATGTGTATTTATATGTACAACTAGCTGTAGCCGCAACTTCATTCGCGTGGGATATTCTATCTGGATATATTTCGCGGGGATTCCGAGGTAAAAAGTTGCCTATATGTTATTCCACAACCTTCCCTATCTTCTAGTAAAAGTCTCATAAAAATAGGTTCAGTTGTTCCGGAGATAAGCCCAGACAAACAGACAGACAGGCAAATAACTTAAAATCGTTTGTAGTATTGTGTAAATAACTATATGAACGTGAGTATTGCTTACTATAAAGGTACACAACTACACACACATAGAAGAATATACTACATAATATTTTAATAGGTATGTGTGCCTATGTGTTAATTTCACACATGAAAATTCAGCATGAAAACGAGCAACCTTGGACGAAAACGGTTTAGGTCTTTCGCATCTTTAACGACGATGGAATGTAAACACATTTTTTATGCTATGCAAACATTATGTTAGTAAAAACCGATACCGGCTCAAAAAATTCTGCACGACATGCGCGGATGTAACACGGATATTATCAATAAATATTTTATCGCGGTTTGATTTTAATTTTTTTTTTTTCACTGTCACTAGGCCGAGTTCAATGATAGCGTTTTTTGGTATTTGATTCAGCTTTCTTGAAGTCGTTTTGCTGTTAATAGACGTTATACTCATTATATTGACTTTATTTCGTCCTTTCCATACCACAATCTTTCTATCCATCCATTCATCAGCCTTTAAGAGTCAATTGCTGGACATAGGCCGCACCTAATGTTACAAATTAAAATTTCAATTATTTTTAAGTGAAGCTATCACCGGTTTTATATGCAGATTCTGAAGGGACTCCGCAGTTTTTCATTAAGAATATATTAATTATGTCTCAAGTTCTAAGATTCCGCAATGTTTGAAGACAAAAGTCTTAGAGCAATGCGTCCTGTTTGTGTTAAATATACGGAGGCGAGACGTAGACAAGTTTAAAGTCGCTCAACGTGCAATGGAACGGGCTATGCTTGGGGTTTCTCTCAAAGATAGGATTAGAAATGAGACTATCCGCGAGAGAACGAAAGTAACCAACATAGCCCACAGAATTAGCAAGTTGAAGTGGCAGTGTGCTGGTCATCTGTGTCGCAGGATCGATGGTCGTTGGAGCAGACGGGCCCTGGAGTGGAGACCGCGTCTTGGCAAACGCAGTGTATCATCATCACATCCTCCGGCCTGCTGCACCGACGATCTACGTAAGTTTGCCGGTGTAGGCTAGATGAGGATTGCGGAAAACCGTCTGGCGCGAACTTGGGGAGGCCTATGTCCAGCAGTGGACTGCGATAGGCTGAACTGACTGAATTTGTTTTTAAACAGGTAATATCTTGCATTAAATACAGCGTCACTATGTCATCACATTTTTATGATTTATTTAATCCTATACCGAATAATAAAATAAATAATATAAATAATACAATAAATAATATAAATAATAAAATAAATCATACATATATAATAAAATAAATATAGTTTAAACTTATTGTCATAAAATTTTTGTCGTTTGTCGGATTTTATCATACATGCGAATATCATAACCCAAAGTAGACGTTTACTTTGTGCAGTCGGAAACTTTTGAGTTACAATTTTGTTATTCCTTCTCGTTTATATTATATTGCAATTATTACTACTTATATCAAAACGATCAATATCAATATTTAAAAAGTGGTAAAACTTTACTATATTTTAACGAATCTAGAAATGAACCCACTTTAATGGCATTGTTAAAAACTAATGCTAAGTACGGAGCAAGGTAATCAATGAGACTAATTAATTTAACTGAAATGCCCCACAAATTATTTGTTCTTTTAATACCAAGATTTTAAAATGATTTTAGAATATCTAATGAATCAACCTATGAGAATGGAAAATCAGCATTACATTTTCTAACGCTATTTTAAAGAAGTTGAGTAGAATTTGTTGAAGATCGATTCAGTCGAGAAGTTAAATCAATGGGTATTTTATCGAAAAACGCTTCAAAGACGTTTGCTAACTTGTCATCTGAATTTACAATAGCATGATTTATATTTAATTCAATTGGCATAATTTGCTTATTACGTTTCTCACATATACTGTTAATTATATTCAACGTGCACTTAACTTTATGATCAGAATTAATTATTTTATCTTTGATGTATTTTGATTTAGTAGTCATCAGTCTTTAAGAGTTTTAGAATATTAAACTTTACAGCCTTCTGCTTCCATTGCTTTATACCGTACAGTTTGTACAACCAATTTCTACTCTTATAAATACCTTCAGATTCATCAGCCTATTCACTAAATTATAAGTTTTTAGTTTTAAAATGTTATAGAATTTTATCTTAAATTAATTTAAAAAGTGAATTATAAAGTACATCTGGATCCTGTGCCATCATATCTATTTTACATATTTTTTGGGCCACAATATCCTTCAAAAAATTTGTTTTCTTTACAGTTATTGGTCTCCGCGAATTTTTATAAATTCTAATAGAAATTAATATAAATTGTTCGCGAATTTATAGTCATCATCATCATCATTTCAGCCTATTGCAATCGACTGCTGGACCGAGACCTACACAAGTTCGCGCCGAAAATGGCGTGAAATCGCGTGTTTTGCCCATAGTCACCACGCTGGGCAGGCGGGTTGGTGACCGCAGAGCTGGCTTTGTCGCACCGAAAACGCTGCTGCCCGTCTTCGGTCTGTGTATTTCAAAGCCAACAATTGGATGGTTATCCCGCCATCAGTCGGCTTTTTAAGTTACACACACAGCAACACACAATTTATATTAATTTCCCTTAAACTGAAAGTTAAAACAACAGATTTATAGTATATTTTGATATTACTAAATACGTTATCTTTACAAGTAGAAGATGTCTCAGTGACTCGAGTTGGCTCATAATATCTGTGTGTTAAACGAGTTCAACAAATTAATTAATCTGCTTTTAATCGTTGTTTCCGTTTGTCTACGCTAAAATCACTACACTAAAACAAATTTTATACATGAACACATACATTTATCATCATGTTTACGTGTTCACTATCTGTAGCGTAGTACAACGGAACACATAATTCGTACATTTGATCACCAAGTCCACGAGACCGTGACGATAGACAAATCTCAAATGGCGCCTTTAAGTAATACGAATCGATGGGAGAAGGTTATTATCTTTGTGCATTTGCCAACTAAATTGATTACCTCGTACTGCGCATATAGATATGCGCTATTCACTTTACGATACCATTATTCTTGGCTAACGTATCTGGCGTAATGCGTCTCGTTGCGTCTCTCTGCGTCTGGGTTCAACGCGAATGATAAAAGTTAATTTTAGTTAAGAGTATTTTTGCAAGACGGACAACACGCAATACCCTACTGTGCTACTGTACTGTTTACTACAGACCAAAAAAATCTCTATACTACCTCCTTTGTTTGAACGTATTAAACAGTTACAAAAGAAACAAAAGAAACAAAAGACAATAAGTTGGTTTGCGAATGATAAACCTGTAGGTAACTGCTATAAAATTACATTCACAACAATCTTATACTTAACATATATTAAAAAAAAACATGCAACGGAAAAAAACCCGACGCAGCGTTTAAAAATAAAACTAATTGTTTTGTTTCTTAATGTCATTAAATGTAAATAATCAGCTTTTATTTTTAAATATCTTGTTATTTTTCCGAGCATTTTACCGGGAATTGGATCGAACGCCCACTTAAATTCAACTCTTTTGAATTTTAATATCACAACAAAAAAATAAATTTTTACAACAAAACTTTTACAACACAAAAGTAATTTCTACACTTGCCAGCAGAAGGAAAATGTAAAGAAACCGTGCATTTATAAGGAAATTCCAAAACACCTGCATAACAGTAGTTAGAATGGATACCAATCCTTTTTCCACAATCGAAGAGACCTTTTATAGCAAATGGTGAAAGTTTATGTTGATTTAGAGTACCTACAGGTTAAAATGTCCTATGTGCAGAATATGAATACTAAATAATTCTTTCCAAGTGTGAATTCAACTGAAGTAACTGCAATCCATATGTGCGGTTATTCCTGCGTACCTATTTACGCGCTTTTTCTGGACATTTAATCAAGTTCCACCGTATTAGATTGTGCATATAAATTATATATTTTGTAAAAGAGGTAAAAAAAATGAAAAAAGTTTCGCATTACTAAATTTAAGATTTAACTAGGAAGTTCAAAATAAACAGCGGATTTAACAAATTAACTAAATTTTGGCAGCGTTCAAGTAATTTAAGGAATGCAAGCGCCATGTGTTGAGGTGTCAATATACTATTAGATTTTAGCCTGTTCTATCGTTTTTTATATCAAAATATATATGTTTTTTATCCCTGTTAAAATTACCTTTGTTGCGATATTTGATGATTTGCCGATATCTAAACAATTACCTTTCTATGTGATGGTCTAATTTGAGGGAAAAAATGTAATAGACGTCCCCCAAAAACGAGCGATTTATATATATTTTTTATTTTTATTAAAATATACGTTTAAACTATGTACAGAACCGTCTAAATTTGAGACTGAGAATTGGTCTGTTTTTTTTTTTGTGATTTTCTCAGAACTCGACCACGTCTCACATCTCGAAGGGTAACAAACAAATCGATAATCCAAAAATAGATCGCTAAGACGCAACGTTTTTATCGTACGTTATAACACGCTAAATATATATTTGTACACTTATCGTGAAATAAACCGGGTACCCTTATTTTTAACCGACTTCAAAAAAGGAGGAGGTTACTAAATTCGACCGTATATATATATATATATATATATATATATATATATATATATATATATACATACATACGAGTAATGTATGTTTAGGGATAACTTCGTCTTTTATAAACCGATTTTGATAATTCTTTTTTTGTTGGAAAAGAGATCTTACTGGTGTGGTACCATGATAAGGAAACCAGGATCTTATGATGGGATCCCAGAGAAATCGAGGATAACTTGAAAATCCGCATAACTTTTTACTGGGTGTACCGATTTTGATAATTTTTTTATTTAATCGAATGCCGATGTTTATCATGTGGTCACATTTCAATTTCATCGAGATCTGATTACAACTTTTGGAGTAATCTTTGATAATGCGTATTTACTTGACTAATTTTTCGTCTACCTACGTTGTATTACTTGTCGATATAATTGTAGTCGGTTTTTTTTCGTTTGCCCGCAAACACAATAATCTACAAAATTTTCAATGCGGTGTAGTACCCACACACGAACATTTTGATATCCTGTATATCTGATCCATAACGCAAAAATTGTTTTAAAAATTGGACACTTTACTAGCTACCGGTTGTACAAATACTTTGTCGAAGTTTTTTTTTTTAAATCTATACATATAATAAAATGGTAGGAAAGTCGAAACTGTACATTGAATATTTTTTAAAAAATAATAAATAAGGGGTTTGTTTACATAATAAGACTTTTATTTTTGGATGGAGTATAATAGAAGTCATTATCGCTGATTATTAGTCATAAACGGGGAATTCCCACAAGTATAGACGTTACCAGTTGCTACAAAATATTATTCAAAGAAAAGGGATTCTCCGACTTCGCCACAAAATGAGTAATGAAAAATTCCGTACTCCTTTCAATCGGTCCGAATTTGTAGTTGCGTTAAAAATAATATAAAATGTCTCAAATATTTACAAAATATTTTTAATATTTAAGTATTGTTAAATTTTTCTCGCCCCCTAAAAAGTGGACCGCCCCTGCCCCTCACTACGCTACGCCACTGGGTATCGGCACCGATATCGAGCGCTAATCGACAAAGTGGAGATCGTTTTGCGTAGTGTAGTGGTCGGAAAAAGAATATAGTTTTATTTAGTACAAAAATAAAATATAAACGCACCTATTTGTAATAATTAAATATCCATAAAATGTTGAAGTAAAGTTGAAGGTCAGAGCTCAATAGCCGTGCCGATAACTACACTCGCTATACTACTATTCGTGTGATGACGAGTATTATTAACACGTCGCCGGGTTGCTAACTCGCTCTATTGCTTTATGCCAATTATGGAGGTTAATTTTTAATTATATGTGTCAAACGATACTAAGGTATTTGGCGCATTAATGACATAATCTAATTAACCGAACAAGAAATAGTAATTTAGCTCTAAAATTAAGCTTTTGGGATTTAATTATAGTATAGGTTACAATTTTTGATGTAAATATGGGTTGTCTGGAAGAAATGGCTAATTAGCCATAAGTCCGCCCATTGTACTTCACTGTCTGTAACTATCTTAATGCTTTGTTTGTAATATATTTGTGGTGTACAATAAAGTATAAAATAAAATAAAATAAATAAATAAATAGATAGACAAACCCGTTCCGGCTAATACTAGCCGCTTTTTAAAAAAAAATATTGTAAATTTAGAATTTTATTTTTCGTTTCTCAAAAATGTGGAGGCAATTTGCAAAATTCTCCAAATTTAAACTTTTTGAACATTTCTACCGAAGTTTAGATGTAAATTAATTTCTTTTAAACCAAGTCTGATATAATGTAAATTCCGAAATTATATTTTGAGTTTATTACTAAAATATAAAAATGTGCTATACTTACTAATATTTATTTTAAAATATTGTCACAGGTGTGGTGCGGAAAAGTGGACTTTTGAAAACGATATTTTGAAATATCTCAAGGTTTTATATCAGGTTATAATTTTATTATTACATGTTATATGAAAAAAAAAAAAAGAATAAATAAATGCTTTTAAAATAATTTCCTTTACTGACATTCTGACCTTTTCACCTGTTACATTTCTGTGAATAATTTAACAGTACAAACCATGAATTTAACTTGAAACATAAATGTTAAACAATAAAGAAACGTAATGTCAGTGTTTACTGTGACCTTCTACTGTATACTTTAAGGGTTGTTTCATGGAATAAATAAGGTTTTATATGTACGGTTGCTTACCAAAATTAAAATGAAAATTGTATTGGAAAACTATTTATTTATATTGTATTGCTAAACTTTATTTAAGTAAATAATAATTAATTATTAAAAATATTTACTAATATATAAATGATCATCTCTTCCTAAGGTAAGCTTTCACAGGTAACAGGCGACTGATAATTATAGCGACATTTTTTTAACAGAAGGTAAAGTCTTGAAATAAGATCAAAACGCTTTTGAAACGTCTCTTTACAAAATAAATATATATTTGTTTTAATTAATTATAGTTAAATATGAAGCTACCACATATTCAGAATATAGAATTTAAAACCCCACGTTTTTAGTACTACTATGTGAATAAAGATAAAGATTTAAAGTTGACCTTTTTGTTTAAGAATGAAGGAATCTTGGAACTAAGCTATAGATTTCATCAATAAAATAAATTATATATATTTTTATTTTTAAAATTATGTGTAAGGCAAATTGTTCTAACAATAAAACAAAAGAAGATTTAAGGAGTTTTTATATTAAGAAAGAAGATTTAAGGAGTTTTTATATTCTTTAGTTTAATTATTTGTTTTTAGTCAACTAAACGAAATTCATTATTTAAAATAATGAATATGATTGTTAAAATTTACTGAAATACATTGATTAAATACTTAAAAAAAAAATGACCTTGTGAATCTTATATATATTAAGTTTATTTTGTTATACATTAATGTTGCTTCTTTTACTTAAATGGTAATTGTAAATGTAGCATTTATTGTAAGTTTTATATGAAGGGAAATTTACAAAATTAAAGTAAGTTTAAAAAGTATATATACAAAATTATTGATAAATTTTGTTATGAATTAGGTTTTGTATGAGGTAGTTTTCCTCAGATAGCTTTCACAGCAACTGGTTACTCTTAAACGTGTAAAGCAATGACATAAAACACTTGATATGGATCAAAGAGTGAATTAAAGATAAGAAATTTATACAATATGACATATTTTGATGTTTTCTTATCTATTTCTATTATATCAATTTATACATAATATTATAAAGCTGCATAGTTTGCTTCAACATTGTAATCTCAGGAACGATGAGTCTTAATTATTTTTGTTGAATAGTCTATTTATCCAGGAAGGCTATAATATAATATTTCAGTACTTTTTTTTCTTAAATTAAGGCATGTAAAACTGTGGGAGATATCGCTGTCCCCGGGCAATAAAGCGGTAATATCAAAAATCAAATTTTACAGGAGAAATAAAAGAAGCTAATTTGTTTATAGTGCAGTGTACAGTGATCCAAAACAGACGTTCAATGTGTCAAATGAAAGCTATTTTTTTTACCAATTTAAGCTTTTAAAAATAATTTTTTAAAAACAAATCGTATAATTTTTTAATGAAATAATTAAAAAAATGTATAATACAATTCATAGATGATACTATTTTAATTGCAAGATCATTAACAATTACTGTAAAGATGTTCACCGGTTTTTTGTGTTATTTTTCTTAGAGTAATGCAATAATACATAGCTTAGTCGTAAGAGAATTATCCATGCAATAAAACGATTACTGTCATTTATTCTAACGAAATATTAATAAAAAAAACTGAAAAAAATAAGAGTGATAGATTGGTACTCAGAGAAGCCAAAAATTAAATAACATTAATAAGGGTGTAACCGGCGTATACCGCTTTATTGCCCGGGGCCAGCGATATGTAGTGCGTTTATATGCTCTTTTGGACTTTTTTTGAATGATTGAAAAAAGAATAATGAAATCTTTCAATTATGAATTTTTTTGCAGTCTATATTTTATGAGTATTTTTTATATTTGTACAAACATATTTTGTACTTGGCTTCATTATTTTATATAAGTATAAAAAACCCTAATCAGCATCATCATTTTTTTTTATATAATTAGGTTGTCAAACAAGCGTTAGGCTCACCTGATGGTAAGCGATTGCTGTGACTTATAGACATCTGCAACACCAGAAGCATCGCAAGTGCGTTTTCTGACTCCATCCCCAATTCTCCCAAGAGCTCTGGTCACCTTACTTACCAATAGGAACACAACGCTGCTTGAGAGCACTATATTTTGCTGTGATCTTCTGTAAGGTCGAGGTATCACCCATTGGGCTGCTCCATATATTGGGCAGTTAATTTCCTGCTGAGTCCTACCTTAGTGAATCATTACTATAAATGGATTGAGACCAAAATTAATCTTTATAACATTTTATGAGTTCCTATTAAGATAAGCAATTTATAAAAGTGTAAAGGAAGAAATTATTTTTTATATTATTTAACACTAAAAAATTCAATTAAATTATTATAGAAATTTAATATGAAAATTTAATTTAATTCAAAATTGTGTTTTTGTGAAAATATTATATGTAAGTTGTATTAAGCAGGTTTCAATAAAATGCCTTAGCAGATAATATCTTATTAAAACCTCATTTAAGAACATTTTCTATAGTGATATAAAAATGAGATAAAGTTATGAAGCCAATATAATAATAGTAGATTAATTAAAAATAATAATAACTAATAAGTGTTTAGTATCTAAAGATATCTGAGAATATAACTTACAGCGAAAATAGTGTTCTGAAGTCCAAAAGGAATCGGCGTCAATCTTGCGAAAAACACAATTTTAAACGCTTGAGGCCCAGATATCACTTTGAGGAGTGCTCTCGCCGTATCGTTCTTCAGAAGTCGGTCGAGAGGCAAGTATCCTCTCAGCATTTTTAACGTAAAATGCGCTACTGCCACCCCAAAGTTCGCACTCACAACTACAGTTCCCAACCCCTTCAAAATGCCGAACAAGTAACCACTAGTTATTATCAAAACTAAATAACCGATCGTCACGGGGAAACTCACAATTAGGAATAGTCCCATAAATAACAAAAATATGATCTTCGGATCCTGTGCGTCGACCCAGTACAAAATATTCTTCAGGTATTCTTTGAAGAAATATAACACTAAAACTAGACACGTAAGTAATAATATTGAAATAACAATATTAAATAAATAACTATATGTCGTCCTATTATTTATTTTAGCCCATAAACTTTTCTTTCTCGTCGCCGCCGTAGGATCGGCTTGGCCGTCTTCAACGTCTACAATTTCCATAGTTTTACTTTATTGATAACTTAAACACGACTTTTTTATCCGTACACAGAATATTAAGGAATAAAGCAGACTATCATACGCCATGGCCTACTTTCCGCTACTGTTTATTTCGACACTGGATAGAATTTGAGATTGACCGTGTGTGACAATTGTGACGTAAATATCAACTAAATTCCGATTCTAACCAAATAAA
Organism: Melitaea cinxia; assembly: GCF_905220565.1. Classification (NCBI taxonomy): domain Eukaryota; kingdom Metazoa; phylum Arthropoda; class Insecta; order Lepidoptera; family Nymphalidae; genus Melitaea; species Melitaea cinxia. The sequence goes on along the minus strand of NC_059407.1, from coordinate 14,648,217 downwards.
CTACTATCGAGTCGCCGCGCACCGCGCCAGTTTATTCTCATCATAAGTCATAGGTACCTACTGTCAAACCATGTTAGTCCAATGTCAGACCCATGTCAAACTTATTCTTATTTGAATTATTTTTTATCTACATTAATAACAGACTATATTAATTAATGTAACATGATGCGGGATTGTATTATAAGTACTTCGAGTAGCTTATTATCTTCTCAATACCTATCTTTAAACCAAAATTCATCAAAATTGGTTCTGCGACTTAAAACTCAACTTGCTACCACCAAATATGGATTAGAGATGTAGTATCTATTTTTATTGTATTTATGGTTCACTGTTTTGGCGATAATGGCTTACTTATAAAAGAAAGATATATGCTGTCGCGGACTTTTTTGTAGGACTAATTAAGATAAACATTATAATGTATAAGAGAAATTATCTCTTATACATTATATACGTGTAAACTCTACAGTTCTTGCAGCGTATGCGTACTTGACAATTATCATTATATTTTGGACACTTCACATTCTATCTTTAAAAATTATAGCCGATGTGTTATTCTAATATATAAGCTATATTATTGTAAGCTTTCATTAAAATCCATTCGGTAGTTTTTGTGTGAAAGAGGAACAAACATCCAGACATCCTTACATCTATACATACAAATTTTCGCGTTTATAATATTAGTAGGATTAATTATCATCATCATCACAGCTGCCTTTCGCAGTCCATTACTGGACATAGGCCTCCACAAGTTCACGCCAAAAATGGCGTGAACTCATGTGTGCTGTGATGATGATGATGATGATGTGATGAGGATTATTTAGACTTGCGCAAAACAGTGCTTTGGGGGGTGAAGTTGGTATTAGGTATGGGTGGGGGCGCTAAGAACCGAGCTTAGTGTCTTCTATAAAAAACCCGTCTTCTGACTGCAGTGCTCTGACGGTGGAGCATAAGTATGCAGGTACCAACCAGTCCGATCTGTCCACGTCCGCATCGTACCCCTGGGACCTTCTGCGCCCGTACTCTAAGTACGATCACCATCCCTTTCTCAGAGCGCAGATGCTAAGGACAAAGGGCGAAGGCGAGCAACCGGCGCCTTAAAACTGGTTTCAACTCGGAAGGGACGATACCTGAAAATAAACGGAGCTAGGTCTTGAGCTCAAAAGTGGCATCCCCACTAAAGGCCTAGGACGCAGGGGGTTAATCACCCACTCGTCTGAACACAAACGATTGTGAAAGGAAAAGCAAAACTTACGGACCGGATTTTAAACCAACGACCTGGCTACTCAATAATGGCTAACGAATTTACCTTATGTACATGGAACTTAAAAACACTGTACAGACCAGCGGGCCTTCAACTTTTATGTCAACAACTTGCAAATCACAGGGCTGATATAACAGCGGTTCAGGAACTTAGATGGTTGGGACATGGCATTGTTAATAAATCAGATTTCGTCGTATATTATAGTTGTAATGAAAAACATCATACCTTTAGAACGGGTTTCGCCGTGAGCAAACGCCTAAAACATCTTGTAATTGATTTCCAACCAATTAATGAACGTATGTGTAAAATCAGACTTAAAGGTAAATTTCAAAATTACACAATCATTAACGTGCACGCTCCGACGGAAGATACTGACCTAGAAGAGAAGTAAAGATGGTATTCCGATGTGGAAGGCGTGTATTCTAAATCTCCCAAAGGTGACATCAAGATTATTTATTTATTTATTTATTTATTTATTTATTTAATTTTGAGGAGGAACAACAGCTAAAATACTTTCACAAATACAAAATTTACATTGAGACATAAAGCCAATAATAGTTCCCCACATATAGAAACAGAAACTACCACAGAAATACATCACTAACCACATATCACATTTTATCTCTAAGACATATCAATGTATCTTTAATAGTGTTGTTATCACAATACCAACAAAACTAAAGAGAGTTAAAGAATGAGTCGCTAATCAACTTTCTAACAGACGCACAGCTAGTGTCAAAGAGGTCTATATCAAATTTATTCGCAAACATATTGAATTTATTACCTGCTCGCCAGAGAAAAGTATTTTGTTTATAGTTTGAGGAGACGGAGGGTAGGTAAATTAAAGGATTTTTTCGCAATGTTTTTGATGGAATATTAAATGTAATTTGTGACAAAAGTTCAGGACAGTCTATTCGATTTGAAGTAATATGAAACAGATAAGTTAAGTCAGCGATTTCTCTTCTTAGTTCAAGAGGAAGAATATGGTATTTTTTACATAGGTTTACATAGTTACGAGAATCATACGGTTGATTTGATTTAAAACAAATGTACTTTAGGAATTTCTTTTGAATATTTTCGAGGCGTGCAATATAAGTCCCATAACTAGGATTCCAAATTTGCGAGGCGTACTCCAAGTGACTACGTACAAGTGAACAATATAATATTTTTAATGTTTTGATTCTAATAAAGTCCACCGAAGTACGCATCACAAAGCCCAAAGCTTAGTGGCTTTACTAACTACACTATCAATGTGGGCATTGAAGAGGAGTTTGGTGTCATGTATTACACCCAGGTCTCTAATTGTAGAACTCCTAGAGAGCTCTTCACCTTTTAAAATGTAATTATGTGATATAATGTTACGCTTTCTTGTAAACGTGACGACGCTACACTTAGCTGCGTTAAGGTCCAAAAAATTAGTATTACAATAGTGTTCTAACCTATATAGGTCAGCTTGAAGCTTATCAGCATCCGCACTATTTCCTATTTTCGCAAAAATCTTCATGTCATCAGCAAAACAAAGTATATGGGACGAATGAAGACATGAACTAACGTCGTTTACACTGATCACAAACAGAAGCGGACCTAACAACGATCCCTGAGGGACTCCACTAGGAATGGTTACCCAACTAGATATGTAATTGTTAAAGACTACTGCCTGAGAACGGTTATCAATATAGGAAGAGAACCACCTTAATAGATCACCCCTAATGCCTACTTGACTTAACTTTTTTAAAAGGGTTCCGTACTGGATACGATCAAACGCTTTGCTGTAGTCAGTGTAAACTACGTCAACCTGGACACCATCCTCCATAGCATCGGTTATAAAGGAGTTAAGCAGTATCAGGTTCGTTACAGTAGAGCGGCCCTGTAGAAAGCCATGTTGGTAAGGGCTGAAAATAGATTGCAGAGCCTCCGATAATTGACTGTGAACTATTTTTTCAAGCATTTTAGCTAGTATACACAACTTGGAGATCGGCCTATAATTAGTTATTTTCTGCTTATCACCCTTTTTATGAATAGGGGATATATAAGCACTTTTCCAAATAGCTGGAACTACACATTCGTCAAGGGATCGCTTAAACAACAGAAAAATTGGTAGTGTCAGGGACTTGGAGCAGTTCTTTAAGAAATGAGCAGGTAATTTGTCCGGGCCTGCCGATTTAGAAGTATCTAAGCCAAGCAGTAATTTTTCAACCATATCGGATGTTACACATATTCCAGATATATCCGATACGCTTGTGCTTGAAGTGACGGGGGAATGATAATCACAAGAAGTACCTGGTGTTAAAAAATTTGAATAGAAATAAGAAGAAAAGGCGTTGCATATAGACTCGCCAGTGTGATATATATTATTATTATATTCTAGCATATTAGGAATGGCGGATGATTTTGATTTAGATTTATAATAAGACCAAAAATATTTTGGGTTTTCCATAATTGAATCTTCAATAGATCGAATGTAACGATCAAAGCAATCTTTTTCCATATGTTTAGCAGTAACTCGTAATAATTTAAAGGATTCCTCGTCACACCTGTTTCCGTACGCTTTAAACTTCCGATGGTATTTGGCTTTTTCTTTAAGGACTTTAACTAGTGACCGCGAATACCATTTGGGGTATTTTTTGTTACCAGACCATTTTGTAGGTATGTATTTTTCGCGTACTGAGTCAATTACAGCATAAAAATACGCAATGGATTCATTAAACGTCATTGATGAGAAAGTTTGGTGCCAATTGACACTAGATAATTCCGAGTTAATTTCATCATAATTAGCACGAAAATATAAATACTTTTTATAACTACCATGTCCCAGTACAGACTCACAGACAGACGCCAAATCGATTGTCAATGCACCGTGGTGATGATCGATAGGTACAAGGGCCTCACTAGAAGCATCTAGTACTGTGACAGAGATACTACATAATACTAAGTCTAGTATTTTTCCAAATTTGTTTAAAATTCCATTGTATTGTTTCAAGTTTAAAGAATGTATTTCGTCTATAAATAATGTCTCACTTTCAGTAGAATAATTACTGGGAACAAGAGAATGATCACCATCCGCTGACGGAATCCAAGCTATTCCGCTAAGGTTAAAGTCACCTACTATAAGATACCGGTCATTAGGAAATTTTGTAAGTAATCGGTTTACGGAACAGAAATAATTTTGTAACTGTTGAGAAAACGACAGTCCTAAGTTTTGGTTGCAAAGGTATAATATACCTACGTGAAGGTTACCCTGAGCAGCACCACGTATCTTTAACGGGATTGTTATCCAAAGGTCTTCCGCACTAGAGTGAAATTCAGGTTTAGGACTAGCCCGCAGGCCGTGGCGGACGGCAATCAATACCCCACCCCCCCTGGTTTGATCCAGCGACTTATAATCACGATCCCGACGAAAAACAATATAGCGCCCATCAAATAATTCCGTATCCAATACACTGTCCAGGAGCCAAGTTTCTGTGATCATTATAACATCATAGGAACTTAAGCATAAATTACGGTAAAAAATAGAAGTTTTTGTGCGAAGTCCCCTGACGTTTTGATAATAAATTTTAAGTGAATTTGTGTAATTCATATTATTAAGCGTAATATCTAAGATACCCGTGTAAAGTAATAGCAATTGTATACAAACTTATAGTGAATTAGTAAATTATACGGTGATGTGTGGGTAGGTAAAAAATAAACAATGAGAATTAAATATTCAACTTTTAAGTTAGCAGATACGTATAGCGGGTAGTAAGTTGGCTGCATAAAGTAGGATAAGCGAATTAATAAGTATGAATGCGATAGACGTATACTTTGCAATTCCGTCTTTAATGATAGTATAGGACAATAGCCGTGCGTCCGACAGACAACTAAGCATGCAATTCTCAAACTATGATAAAAATTATATTCAAACTAATAATGATGAGTATAACATAAAAAATGATTGTGATGACAAACAATATTGAAAAATTATGCAAATAATTTCCTGATGCGAAATATGAATAGAAAATCTTATATATAATTAAACAATGCAAACTACATACTAAACTATCTTGTTTAAATCCGCTTCCTTGGAAATAATTTGGACCGGGGATTTATCGTTCCTTCGTATGTGAATTTTACAGAACTTAACCCAGACATATTGGTAGCCCTTTTGTTTAGTTAGCTCTTTGACTTTCGTAAGAAGCTTCTTAAATTCGGGAATCAGATGATCGTTGATATAAATTAACTGATTGTCTTCCAAAAATCCAATGTCCTTTGCCGTTATGTGCTTTCGAGCGCGACACGCCGCGACAAATTCTTCTTTAATATAGCGGTTTATAAAACTGACGATGATAGACTTTTGTTTCGAGCCGTGTGTCGGAACACGCGCAATATAATTCACTTGGGTCCTTGGGAAGGGGTAGTCAACTACTTTAGCAATACATTCAACAATATTGAACAGATTTTCTGCAGTTTTAAGAGGTACACCCTTAATCTCAACATTATTCATGCGCGACCACTGTTCCCTGTTGATGTTATCCCTCTTAAGTAATGCTATGTCATTAGAGTAATTCAAGTCAGATTGTTGAATATGAAGGACCTTATTTTCAATATCTACAACTCTGGCATCTAAGTTTTCAAGTTTGGCACTATTAAAGTCACAGGCCGATTTTAGCTCAATAATTTCATTCTTAATCGACTTTACGTCTTCAAGGAGCTCAGGAAGTTTACTGAGTTGTGTCTTAATGCAACGTATCTCCGAAAGAACCATCTCCATAGTAACAGGTTCAACAACAGCCACCTCGGGAGCTTTTGTTGATTTCGGACTTACAGAGGCCAACTTGCAAGTAGGGCACCTCCAACCGGCTCGTCGCTCCGGGCCGAGCTTACGGTAGCCAGCCTCCGAAATCGATGCACAGGAAAAATCCATATTTCTCTTGCATCCATTGCAAAATACTCCATCAGTAAAATTAGCATTACAGTTGTCGCACTTCATTTTGATTGATATAGAAATGTACAGCAAAAAAAAGGAACAAAAAAAAGAGAGTTTGAGAAACACTGGTGACTCACTAGCGAATAATAAACTCAAGCAGATACGATGTAATGCGTGCTAAGCGTACGGTGGTCAGCGATGAACTGAATTGGAGATATGAATGCAAAGGTGGGAAGAGAAAGTATGTATCGAGCAACGATAGGCTCCCACAGCCTACATGAAACATCTAACGACAATGGCACACGTCTCATTGATTTGGCAACTTCCCTAGGAATGGTCGTCGGTAGCACACGCTTTCCACACAAGAATATCCATAAGATAACGTGGGTCTCCGCGGATAACGTCACCCGAAACCAAATAGACCATATTTTGATAGACGAGAGACACTGCTCTAATCTTTTAGATGTCAGAAGCCATAGAGGAGCAAACATCAACTCCGATCACCATCTTGTTGTATGCAAAATAAGAGCAAGAATATCACGGTACAAGTACACCAAAACTGTAAGAACGAAAAAGATTGACATAACAAGGCTAAAAAGAGAGCAGGATGTCAGACACAAATATATGGACACAGTTCACAGGGAACTTATGAAAGTGGGCGAAAGAAATAGCAACAGCATTGGCGATTCTGATAGCACCTGGCGGAAACTTAAGGAGGTTTTATATAAGGCTGCTGGTGAGATTTTGGGATTTGAGGAAAAACTGAAGCGTAACGACTGGTTTAATAATGAAAGTCAGAAGGTCACTAATGAGAAAAATGATGCGTACAGATTAATGCAACAGAAGTACACTCGCAGGCGCAGAGAAGATTATAAGGAGCGAAGAAGAAGAGAAAAACACCTACATAAGAAAAAGAAAAGATCGTACGAAGAGCAAAAACTGCGGAAGATTGCATCTAGTTACACGCAAAAGGAAACTAGAAACTTCTACAACCAAGTGAATTGGGGACGGAAAGAATTCAAACCCAGAACCACAGCGTGTAGAAGTAAGACTGGACAGCTACTTAATGATAAAGATGAGATCGTTCAAAGATGGGCTGAATACTTTCGTGAACTACTTAACAGCTCAGTGCAGACTCGTCCACTTTCTGTCCCAGTACCTGAGGTTCTACTAAACCATCAACAGACTGATGAATCATTGTACCCCACCATAGAAGATACTATACGAGCCATCAAATTCAGTAAATATAACAAATCTCCGGGAATAGACGATATCAAAGGCGAGCTTATAAAGTATGCCGGAACTGATTTCGAGAAGGAATTTCACCACCTGGTTCTCCAGATTTGGAATGATGAAAAAATGCCTGATGATTGGAATACATCTGTTATCTGTCCCCTACATAAGAAAGGCGACATATTGGAGTGCGATAATTACCGAGGCATATCTCTCTTGAACACCGGTTATAAAGTTTTTTGCCAATATGCTTTTTAATAAACTAAAGCCATATGTAGAATCCAGCTTGGGGGAGTATCAGTGTGGGTTCCGTCCAAACAGGTCCACAATAGACCAAATCTTCTCGCTTAGGCAGATCCTTGAAAAAACGTTTGAATACAACGTGAACACTCACCATCTTTTCGTAGACTTTAAGGCTGCCTATGACAATGTGCACAGAAGTTTCCTGTACCAGGCTATGATGGAGATCGGCATCCCAACAAAGCTCGTGCGCCTGACGGAGATGACTCTTAGAAACTTTCAGAGCGTTGTCAGAGTTCAAACAAGTGTATCAGAACCGTTCAGAACCAATGAAGGCTTAAGACAAGGGGATGCGCTCTCGTGCCTACTGTTCAATATCGTTCTCGACAAGTGTATTCGCGACTCAAAGATCGAGACCAAAGGCACTATCTACCACAAATCCGTTCAAATTCTAGGGTATGCGGATGACCTCGATGTAGGAAGATGCACCTGCAATGGAGAGTGCATATCTTGCTCATGAAAAATCAGCTGTGGAGGCCGGTCTCCAAATTAACATGGCTAAGACTAAGTACCTGAAAGCGTCAAAAGACCAGCAAACCCTACTACAAGGAGTTAATATTGGCAATAACACCTTCGCTAGCGTCAATGATTTCTTATACCTGGGATCCTTAGTAACCGATAACAACGATGTGTCTTCAGAAATAAGTAGAAGAATAATGGCGGCTAACAAGTGCTACTTCGGACTACTAAGATACTTACGTTCGAAACTCCTTTCAAGAAGCATAAAACTTCTCTTGTACAAAACCTTACTAAGGCCCATACTCACCTACGGTTCCGAATGTTGGGTGCTGAGCAAAAAAGACGAAAATTCCTTGTTGGTATTTGAGCGGAAAATACTAAGACGCATTTTCGGAGCTGTGATGGAAAATGAGAGATGGCGAACGCGTTATAACCACGAGCTATACCAAATGTACGATGAGCCAAATATAATTAAGACCATAAAGATTGGGTGCCTGCGTTGGGCAGGGCACGTGTTGTGAATGGACGAGGCCAGAGTACCCAAGCGCCTTTTAGAAGGCCGACCGGAGGGCCGCAGAAGTCGAGGCAGGCCCAAGCTCCGAAGGTTGGACGGCGTCGAACAAGACATCAAGACTGAGTAATATGGAATCACACCATCACACCGAACATTACCTGAAATGTGTACTGTTTAGTTCGTGAGATGTTTTTTAAGAAACGTTCTATATCACGTAATTGTCATTACACCGAACATTACATGAGATTTTGTACTTTATATGTTTAAGTGTACTGTTCGGTGTACTACGTAGCAGACCGTACTGTCATACACCGTATAGTCACTTTAGCATTAAAAAATGGCCAATGAGATGTGAAAACTGGCTGAAATTCATAATGTTTTTTTTTTTGGTTTGGTTTTCTAAGTTTGTTCTAAAATAAGCATTGATTTGTAAAAAAAAGTTGATTTTCCTTCATACTTAAGTATACGCAAAGGAAAATTGTGATATATATTTCAGGCTTAGGACTGGCAATACCATATGTATTGCCAGACAACTAAATTAATACTAGCTGTGATCCATGATTTTGCCTTTTTAGTTTCGGTTCCCGTCCCGTGTGATGAAAATAATGTATAGCTAGAGAGTGAGAGTATGACTGGTTGCAATAGTGCGCCGCGCATAAACTCATTACAAAAGTTTTATCGTTTCTCAACAGATCTTTAAGTAGCCTATGTATTATATAGTCTGTACTTCCGACTTTTCAATGTCAATTTTAAGTAGCTAGCTACATAGGTATATACTAATCTGTGATTTTAAGTCAACTTGTGCATGATCTTCCACGACAATTCTGGAACGAGATTTATTTTTTATTTTATCTACGGATGTTAACGTCTTTACGAAGGCGTTATTTCTCCGTTGAGAGTTTGATTTATGTTTAAAACTTAAATTTATAGACATAATATAGTTACTATTGTAATACCTAAATAGTATAACATAACCATGCCTCCGAAAAAAGCTGGTAACTCTGCCAGCAAAAAGACTGAGCAGAAGAAAAAGGAGAAAGTAATAGAGGTAAAAGACATCATATTTCTATAAAATTTGTATAATATTCAAATGTATAAAACTGCGAAGGCATGGAAATAAACACTTCCTTATGCACTTGTAATCATTTACACCTAGACGTCTTTGTAACTTTAAGTGATTATTATCTGCGATAAAAAGCATAAAAATATAATGCTGAATTTTTTTTTATTTGTTAGCATGTTTAGAACTAGTGAAAAGCTTCACTAGACCAATTAGAAAATATGACACTACAAATCATTACATTGATCTGTAAAGATATTATCCATAGTTTCAATTATATTTATTAATATATATATATATATATATATATATATGAAAATGTATAATATATAACAGCCATATAAAGCCGAAGAAGAAGAAGAAGTAGAAGAATTACATTTATAATATGTCTGATCAAGTTTAATTTGCTAATTATGTATTTTTACATATATTGTGACTGCATTCTGTGATTTCATAACATTAACAATTTTGTAACATAATTAAACAACTACACACATTTATTTATATTTTATAATTCTCAGGACAAAACTTTTGGATTGAAGAATAAAAAGGGTGCAAAGCAGCAAAAGTTTATCCAGCAAGTGGAGAAGCAGGTCAAAAGTGGGGGAATACACCCGGCAAAGCCTATGGAAGACAAGAAAAAAGAGAAAGAGAATAAATTAAAAGAACAGAAGGAATTAGCTCTGCTGTTTAAACCTGTTCAGACACAGAAAGTTGAAAAAGGTAAAAAAAAAATTAATTAAATGTAAATAATAAATAAATATTATTCAAATGTGATTCCTCACACTCAATAGCGGCCAATAATAAAGATATACACTTAGCTTTGATAATTATGATGCTATCAAAAATTATTTAAGATTATTATGCTGAATTTTATCTGTTGTATTATGTTATAATTTAAATAACCTTTTTTTATAGGAATCGATCCGAAATCTGTCGTGTGTGCTTTCTTCAAACAAGGACAGTGTACGAAGGGGGACAGGTGCAAATTTTCCCATGACTTGACTATTGAAAGAAAGGTATAATGGTTTTATATAGAAATACCATATTATAAGTAAATTGTTAATCTTATATTAAAGTGTCCTGTTCTTGCCCACTACCATTACTATGTTTTAGTTATAGCAGATATTAAACTAATGCAATAGAAACTGCTTTAAGTGATTAAACACATCTTATATATAAAATTTTCTTGTCACAATGTTAGTTACTATACCTCATCCATCCTACATCTGAAATGGCTGGATCGATTTTTATGAAATTTTGTGTGGATATTGGGTAGGTGAGAATCAGCCAACATCTATTTTTCACACCCCTAAGTTATAAGGGAGGGGGGATTAAGAGGGTTTATAAATTATATGGCAAAACAATATTTGCTGGGTCAGCTAGTTAATCTAAAAAATTCTTGCAAATAGTGTCATTAAGTAATTGGCAGTCAAAAGTACAAATGCTTCCTATTGATATTGTAAAGTATGTCCTCCATCATACATTACAATCTTGCTGTAGATAATTTTTTTTAGCTTCGAGTTCGAACAATTTAAAAATGTATTGTACAATAAAGAACACAAATTAACAAATGATGTTTAAATTTAAATTATTATATCTTAATATACTATCATGAGTACAATTTATTTTTTTCTAATTACAGGCAGAAAAGAGGTCCTTATACGTTGATATGAGAGATGACGACGATGATAATATGGACAATTGGGATGAAGATAAATTAAAAGAGGTCGTTGAGAAGAAACACGGAGAAGGCAACAAACAACGGCCTTCGACTGATATTGTAAGTGTTACTATAGTTATATTAATACTATATAATTAATAAATAAATGAAATCTAGACACATCTAGAACTACAAATATCAAGTTTTATACCAATAGTAACACACTTAGGTCCAGTTTCAACAGCTATAAATAAAGTTTATCGTGTAAATTAGTAACTAATAGACTTTTACATCAGAAGGCTTAAGAGGCGATAAAGATCTGTTTCTCCTTTTACTTAAAACTTTTAACTTTTACGATTCTTATTTTCTAATAAAAAGCATTATATATGCTAAAACTATTCACCGAAACGAAATCTTATATATAATATATGCTGCCCACTTTTATAAACTACATATTTGACATAAATATTATATGTTAACCATAATAATACATAATACAGGACTATGGTGTACTACATTCAGTAGGCTTCGCCATAGTCTGTTTCCTATTCCCCTTTACGTTCTACAAACATTTGCAGTGTGTCTCCTAATCTTCTCATTTTGCGATCTCGGCCACTAAACTCGTATCTTTGTTTGATATATTCATTAGATCTCTCTAGTCCACTTTTCGTAATTACAAAGGCATAGTCCAGTCCATCTACATTGTAGTTGGTTTTCTTAGAGTTCGTCATATTTGTCTTGTTTATTAAGCATGTAGAACTGAGATATTTTTAATCTATAAATATGGAGGATCATCTTTTGATTATGACAATTGTATTACTGATGTGAAATGGGATATGTGTCACGTTTGTTGTTGGTTTTCTGAGTTTCCAGTATTTTGGGCACTGTTTTTAATTGTTTTGCTATTTAGAGGCAGTATTTACCACATTTGGTATGAAAAAAGTATACAAAATCAATGAAACATTTACACATATAAGTTACAACAACATCAACACATGGAAATTGCCTCTATTCAAAAAATTGTAGCATGATCTATCTATCTCTATATAAATGGAGGGCCGGTTTTTTTTATCGTGTAAAAAATATAAACAGATAGAGGTCCTATAATTTGACTTATAAGTTAAATTTATGTTATAGTATATACAATGTGGTATTATTTTGTAATGATTATTTCATGTGTTTCAAAATTATCTATATCATTTAAACAAGAAGTCATTAACTTTGTTAATGTTCCAAAGTTAAAAATTTTCTTTTCATTTATTACAGATCTGCAAATATTTCATAGAAGCAGTCGAAAAGTCAAAGTATGGTTGGTTTTGGGAATGTCCCGCGGGTACTAAATGTATATACAGACACGCTCTGCCACCTGGCTTCGTTCTAAAACGGGATAAGAAGAAATTGGAAGAGAAGAAAAACGAAATATCACTTGTCGATTTAATAGAAAAAGAACGAGCAGCATTAGGACCGAATCAAACTAAAATTACATTAGAAACCTTCCTTGCCTGGAAAAAGAAGAAAATCAAAGAAAAACAGGTACACATCAAGTTCATAACACTTAAACGAGTGTGCTTTAGACCACACGACTGAAGTAAAACGTAACTCTCCCTTTTACTATTTTCACTAACTAATATCTCCCTCTCAACTTCCGTTCGCCTCGCTCGATCACACTTTTCGCAACGCTCTCATCACGCATTCACCAGCTTACTCTAAGAAGTTTTACTTTAATAAATACAGTTATGAGTTTGCATAGTAATGCAGTGGTGCACTGTGGCAGTCACGGTAGTAAGTATTAAAAAATATATAAAAATACTATCTTACCCGCTACAGACATTGTCTTGCCTTAACTATGAATATTAATTCGAACTGAAATGGAAATGATTTTTATCAGCAAATGCAATAAAAAGGCATCCATATATACAATTATTTGTTCACCTCCTAACCGCTTTTCTAGTTTCACTTCTGACATGTGTACTTTGTATGCACGAAATTTTTTAATAGCCATGAGATTTATTTTAGCAGGCAAAATGAATACTAAAAATTTTTTTTTTTTTAATATCTGTAGGTAATATTTTATATTTTTGTGAGATTTTCGATTATCCCCCCTCGGCTTAAATGAGATTTGGTGAGATTTCATTGGACCCCCCCCATTCACGTAATTATTGGATGTCCTCTAACTGTCATCATACGCGCGAAGTTTAAATACTAGTTTATTTTCCCTGTAATTTTCCATTTTATGCGCAAATTTATAAAATTTTTACATTTAGGAAAGTATTATATCTACAAAGTATTAGAACACTTTTTAAAAAAGATGAAGGAAAAAAGTAAAGTCGTTCTCAAGCTATGGCGTGATTAAAGGAAATAGGGATACATTTTTATCAATTGTCGATTTATTTATTTATTTTAATTTAAATCTTTATCAAACAACTAAATTTTGTTGCAGAACTTTAAATTACTTAAAATTACATGTTGTGCAAATGGTGGAAATAAAGCCTATTAATAAGTGGGTCATAAAAAAAATTAAAATCTATTAAACACTTTAGTCGATATTCTATAATCCTTTACATAACTTTTTTTAGGATGCTTTCACTAAGGCAGAGGAGCAGAAGAGGAACGATTTCAAAGCTGGCCGAGCCGTCGGTCTATCCGGCAGAGAAATGTTCTCATTCGACCCCGCATTGGCAGCTGATGCTGATGATGATGATGAGACCTTCGACCTCCGCAACTATGATGAGGATGAAGAACGGGATACAACTGAGTATCGTGATATACAGCTGGAACTACTCAGCATGGAGGCATCCGAGGTGAGTGCCGTACACACATTAGCTATGCTAGGTTTCTTTATACATATGGGTTGGTAAACAAACATTTGCTCCACCTGATAGTAAGCGGTTACCGTAGCCAATAGACGCTTTCAACACCAGAAGCATCCCGTTGCCGACCTACCCTCGACCCTATTCAGGAGCACTATTTGAGAGCAGTATTATTTAGCTGTGACCTTGAGTAAGGTCGAGGTACTTCCCCAGTTGGGCTGCTCCAGAATTTGAGCAGGATATATTCTGCTGTGCCCTTCCTCAACATATCTTACTCAATATAGTAAACGACTGACCTGAGACTGGTGCAGTTGCGAGTAAAAATTATTTTTGTTCCAAGTTGCATTTTTATTAACTCCTACCTGGAATCTTGGTGTAAAACATTTTTGTTCATCTTTATAATTATTTAAAAAAAATGTATATCAGTTTCCTGTAATCTAAGACACTGGTATTAATTTGCCTACACAAGCAAAACATGTATAGATATTAAACATATTTAACCTGTCTCTACTTGCTAAGAAACTCAAATATTGCTCACACTCACTCATGCATAGTAATTCACCCAACCATCCAACAAAAAATTTGTTACAAACAAATCGCTGAGCAGTGATGCATTACAGCGCTTTTAGCTGTTTATGCAAGATATAGGACGGCGCGTTAGCGCAGCGGTCGCGGGTGCGATTCCCGCTCACGACAGACATTTGTATCGGCCATATAGATGTTTGTCGTGGTCTGGACGTTACACATATTGTGTGTTTCCGGACCCTCCGACACAGGAGAAAATCCTACTGGGGCCGTTAAGTGTGAAGCGTTTATTTATTTATTTATCTAATATATAAAATTCTCGTGTCGCGGTGTTTGTAGTTAAACTCCTTCGAAACGGCTTGACTGTTTCTCATGAAATTTTGTGTGCACATCGAGTAAGTCTGAAAATCGAACAATATCTATTTTTTATTCCCCTAAATGTTAAGGGTAGTCCACCCCTAATTTTTTTTAATTTGAAGATAATTTTTTATATGATACAAAATTAAAAAATACATACAACTCTAAATATTCAACCCTCTACGATCAACCCCTATTTTTAAATGCCGTTTAGCGGCAAGACAACGTTTGCCGAGTCAGCTAGTTTATTTATAGTATACCAGCACACTACCAATACGAATATAAAGCGTCAATGATAATTTGAAAATTTTTATAGAATGTTTTAATTTTTAAATATCACAGTAATTGTTTCTCCAATCGTGTATCAGAGCTGGTATACATAGTTTTTTTATCATTATATTTTTTTATAATTCTATTTTACCGTTAGAATTCGAACTGGAACCTAACACAATGGTGCCATGAATCGGGTCTCGGACTCAACGCAATAAAACAAGAGTATTGATTGATAATTATTAAGTTTCCGTATATTCCAATTCAAAATTTGATCGCTCGTAACCATGTCTGTCTTCTTGATAGAACTAAGTTAAATGAGATAGATATTGCCCAAACACAGACATACCTGACTGATTATTGATAATATTTAAATTTATATTTGTTTGGGTGCTTACTACGTTAATTGTTTTGTTGATATCTATATTTCGGTAATGTTTCAATCGCCATGATCACGGGGAGACTGCTCTTATTAATTAGCTATGTACTGTAAATTGGTATAAAAGATATTAATGGGAAAAAACATATGTATAAACAATACACAATGATAATAAATAACGTTGATATCTAGTTCTTGTTTATATCCACAATATGCACGAGTTACGATTGTTGCAGCCGCAGATGCCAAAAAAAGCAATTTACTTATAATAATTTATTAATTTAAATTACAAATAAACTTATAACTAAAGAGAGGTGATTCCCTACTGATGTTAAGTAAAAGAATGATTAAATAAAACGAAGTTGAAGAAAGGTTTCCACGGTGGAGCTGTCGCTGCTGTGGTCGCCTTCCGTTGCTTGCCATCTTCTTCCGAAATGATGTTGAAATCTTGCACGTGTGCCGTACAGTAAAATAAGGCTGTGGGCACACCTGGGTTTCTTATATTAAAATATATTATTTTAATTATCTTCGTATGAAGTAAAGTCGGAGGCACACTTATACCGTCGGGGTTAGGCTAGTTTAACACGTGTCTAAACAATAATATTTGTGTTATTACAGTAGATATATTATGTAATTTTTAGTATTTTTACAGTTTAGTACAAAGTATCAATCTAATCGTTGCAGGTGGATGACTCAGGGACTAAAGCTACAGAAGATAGATTGCATCAGCTTAATCTACAAAATGGTGAGAAGGAGACCGATCAAACGGCTCCAGACTCCGTCCCCATCAACGAGAACCTGTTCCTTGATGAAGACCTGGATGAGGAACTACAGAACTTAGACTTGGAAGATTGATTTACATGCAAAATAAGTTTAAATATTGAACTATCTCTAAATGCAAAATATGTAAAGATAAAAAATAGTTGCACATTTTTTTAAAGATGTGATATTGAAAAGAGGTTATATAGTTATCGTTGTGAAGTATTTTTTGAAATTAATGAAGCGTCGGGTCATGTTTGATAATTATCATACATAATATTAAAAGTAAAATTTTCAAACATATTAACGTATATTTTGTTTCAGTTTTTGATATATAAGAATGTTTGTTTATCACCATTTAAATGAAATTAAATTAAAAATATTGGTGTATAAATAAAACAGACGTATCAAATATTTTGTTTTATTTATTAATACAATAAAAAATAACACTTTACTACAGTTTATTAAACAAGATATAGAAGTTACATACTAAATAGATCTTTAAAAATTAGAAATAATACAAAAAGTTAAAACTGACTACCATCTGTATTTATAATGAGAAAAGAAGTTGACTGATAATATATTAGTATAAATGCTTTTAATGACAGCGAGAGGTAGAATAGGCCGCTAGGACCAGTTTCGCCTTAATCAATAAACTATACATTTAAGATTAATATATGCGAATAGAATAGATTTTATAAATATATTGGAAGGAATAAGTGTTTTGACTGAGGTAGGGCACAGCAGAATTTCCTGCTCAAAATCTGGAGCAGCCCGACTGGGGTAGTACCTCGACTTTACACAAGACCACAGCTAAATAATACTGTTTTCAAGCAGTATTGTGTTCCCTTTGATGAGTAAGGTGACCAGAGCTCCTGGGGGGATTGGGTCGGCAACGCGCTTTCGATGCTTCTGGTATTGTAGGCGTCTATAAGCTACGGTATCTCTTATATACTACTACTTATATCAGGTGAGCCGTACGCTTGTTTTCTGTCCTGGTCATATAAAAAAAAAAAAATCGAAGGTTAAAAAAGGACAATGATTCATAACTTTTTACCGTCGGACACTGTCGTCCGTCAAATAGCGTTACCACAAGAAGCTGCTCCAGATTTTGGGCAGGATATTTCATGCTGTGCCCTACCTCAATTAATATGAATAAACTAAAATCAAACTAATTTCTAAAAAATTAATTGGAATAGGTTATTTTGAGTTTAAAAATGCTTAAGGGGTCTGGCCACCCTGGCGAACCGAGAAATGCACTTTTTTATTTTTTAATTAATAAATCTGAAACTATCGGTCGGAATATTTTTATTATTTAGGTCATTATCACAAAGAGTTTCAAGAGTAACATAATAATTTTTTTTTGGAAAATATTTAAAAATGACGTCGTGACGCTAGTTGCCGCGGGGGTCCTCCACACGATACGCGCGGTCCTTGTCCCACCTGGAACTCGGTTATGGTACATCTGAAAAACAACAAAAAAATTCAGGTTCTTACAATGTAGTGTGACTACAATGTAGCGTAGCCGTTTTGTTTTTCGAACTTCAGAAAAATTATGGGAGTCGCAAATACAAAAATTATCATTTCAGCATTCGGTAAAAAATGATAATTTTTGTATTTGCGACTCCCATAATTTTTCTGAAGTTCGAAAAACAAAACGGCTACGCTACATTGTAGTCACACTACATTGTAAGAACCTGAATTTTTTTGTTGTTTTTCAGATGTACCATAACCGAGTTCCAGGTGGGACAAGGACCGCGCGTATCGTGTGGAGGACCCCCGCGGCAACTAGCGTCACGACGTCATTTTTAAATATTTTCCAAAAAAAATTTATTATGTTACTCTTGAAACTCTTTGTGATAATGACCTAAATAATAAAAATATTCCGACCGATAGTTTCAGATTTATTAATTAAAAAATAAAAAAGTGCATTTCTCGGTTCGCCAGGGTGGCCAGACCCCTTAAGAAAAATAATTGTTTTCTTTTTCAATTTACAAAAATATGCTTATATGTAAAACATTCAATCAACAACAACAACAACTTAACAAACAATCAACAACTAAAATTGTTTACAATTTTCGACATACCAATATCGGAAAAAATAAAAATTACAAGTAAGTTAACGTGCACAACTTTGTAATTATAAGGCTTAAAGAGGATGTGCGTAATATATTTATTTTTGATATCTTAAATGGGAATGCTCAACCACTCCGCTGGATTTTTGATCGTAATCTTGTCTATGACTTCTTTGGATATTCCTTTGGTTTTCATTCTAGGTATAACATTTGTCAGAATATGGCTATACCCGTGACCACCATAATCAATCTGTAAAATTAAAAATGTACAAATATAGAAATAGTAAAACTAGTGAATTTAAAGTCTGTTCAACGAGAAGGGATACCAAACGTAAACAAAGTCCATCATTTTTTCGTAGCGACGACGGAACCAACAAAATATACTCTATCTCTTTCTATCTTGTTTGTTTGCTATCTGCTGCACGTCTCTCTGCAAGGTCAAACGATATTTTAACTGGCTTTAAAAACATTCGAATTGCGGACGGCCCTTTGATTTTGTATTATTTATTTTTATTTCATTCCGTGTCCTGAAGCGGTCGGGGTGATTTTTATATTTTGATAATTATTATTTAAGAAGTATCTAATCTTATACAAATAATTGTATTTAATTAATTATATTAAATTAAGTAACTACCAAAATATAAATATATTTTACATTTTAAACATTTGTGTAAGTAAAAAAATGTTACAAAACCCTGCATAGTTGAATGACCTCGCATTTGGTTTGTTTACGTATGGTATCTTCTCGTTAAACAGACTTTAGGTATTTTTTTTAAATTTTGTATTGTTTATTATTATTTTTTTTTTGTACAGAACAGCATACAGTAGCAGCCGGTGAGAAGTAAATTTTTAGTTTTTTATACAGAAGGAAAACAAAATAGGTTTTATATGGGTCAACTCTTATAAAATATTTATTAATGTATTTTTAATTATTGTCGGGCTCTATCTTGCTTGAGCTTAGAGGAACTAGACAGAGGAACAAAATCAGATGGTTGCCAGTGTTTAGTGCTAAAAATTTGTTCATTATTCGTCTTTTGCTAAGAAGCAAATGGGGTTATACAGACTGTTACAGAACAACTCTAAAAAAACAATAAATTGGGTCTACTATTCTAATAAATTACCAAAAAAGTTTGAGAAATATCTGAAAACAGATTTTTTTTTTGTATATTTCACTAGATTTCCTTACCAATCGATGCTTAGTATGGATATCGTGGGACATAAGTATTTTTTCTTCCTTTTCATCTTCCAGTAAACTGCATATCATATTCAATCTTTGAGCATCGGACGGCATATCCGTGTCGATGTTTAACTGGTAGTAAGAAACTTCTGTTCCAAACAAATCAAATTGGCAATATGTACCTAGCTCGGAAAACTCTAACAGCTTAGCACGATCTAACAAAGTTCCTGGAAACATAACACTAAGTAAATTTTCTAAATAAGAAACGAAAGAAATAATCTTAGCTTTTATATGAAAAAAGTTACACTTTTTTAATGTACGTGCAAAAGTTAAACTTCAAAGTATTAATAAGCGAAACCACGGTAAAGATCTGTCTATACAAATGTTTGTGCTGTGACCGCTGCGCTATATTATATTGTCGAGTATAAGCTATAGTCATGTAAACATTTCTTAAAATTAAACATGAGACTTACTGTCCAAATGTGACATGACGACCTTATCAACTTTCCCACCGGCCTCCAAATAAAGACGTACTATTTCAAAGGGTGCTTCAGCTACACGATGAGGATGGAAGCTTACACCACAACCAACCTGAGCTTGTACTTCACCGGCTGCCTGTATCGCCTTACGCTCAAAATCTAGTTAAAGTAGTTAAAAAACTTGAAAAATATTATTAATTATTTTAATTTATTAGAATACAAAATTTAATTTTAATTTTATGTTATAGGCCAGTTAATGCTAGTCGATAGGTAATTGTTTTTGCAGGAGATAATAAGTCAGAATCTTAATGAGAAAAAATTCGTATATAATTTAGCTTACGAATTTATGGTTATAAGTATTGAGTTTCATAAAGTCTTTTGGTATTCAATTCTTTTTAACCGACTTCCAAAAAAGGAGGAGGTTCTCAATTCGACTATTTTTTTTTTTTTTTTATGTATGTTACATCAGAACTTTTGACCGTGTGGACCGATTTCGACAAATTTTGTTTTAGTCGAAAGGTGGTGTGTGCCAATTGGTCCCATTTAAATTTATTTGAGATCTAACAACTACTTTTCGAGTTATATCTAATAATGCGTTTTTACTTGACGCTTTTTTTGTCGACCAACGTTGTATTATACCGCATAACTTTCTACTGGATGTACCGATTTTGATAATTCTTTTTTTGTTGGAAAGGGAATATCCCTAGTTTGGTACCATGATAAGGAAACCAGAATCTGATGATGGGATCCCAGAGAAATCGAGGGAAACTCTCGAAAATCCTTAATAACTTTTTACTGGGTGTACCGATTTTGATAATTTTTAATTTAATCGAAAGCTGATGTTTATCATGTGGTCACATATAAATTTTATCGAGATCTGATAACTACTTTTTGAGTAATCTTTGATAACGCGTAGTTGCTTGACTATTTTTTCGTCGATCTACGTTGTATTACTTGTCGATATAATTGAAGTCGGTTTTTTTTTCGTTTGCGAGCAAACACAATTATTTCTTTAGCATTATTAAAATTTAATGAAATTATTTAAAAAAAAGGTAAGGTTTATTAAAGGTAGGTACAGTTAGTATTTTCGTCGAGGAAGGTCGACCATCGCCGCTATCGCTCGCTTGAGGGACCTCGTCGAGACGGCGGTTTCTCGAGGAAGAGTGTTGTGGGCCGTATCGTTGGACGTCTCAAATGCATTCAACTCTTTGCCTTGGGAGACAGTGAAGGCCGCGCTGAGATACCACGGCATTCCGCGGTACCTTCAACTGCTTATTGCCGACTACTTTGTGGGAAGGGCCGTTGAATTCCCGACCAGCGGCGGATGGGCGAGGCGGTCGATGTCTTGCGGTGTTCCACAGGGTTCGGTTCTCGGACCGCTCCTGTGGAACATTGGTTATGACTGGGTGCTTCGCGGTGCTACGTTGCCGGGAGTGTCAGTCACTTGTTACGCAGATGACACTCTGATAACTGTTCATGCTGACGATAATCGCGAGGCGGGCCGCCTTGCCAAGGCCGGTGTGGCTCAAGTAGTGACCAGAATCCGGGCGCTCGGGTTGGACGTAGCGTTAGAGAAAACGGAGGTCCTAGCCTTCCACGGGCCCAGAGGTGCTCCACAATCCGGAACGTCTATAGTAGTCGGAGGTACTTCTATCACCGTTGGGTCGACGATGAAGTACCTGGGAATCGTTCTCGACAGTCGATGGAAGTTCGACGAGCACTTCCGGCGGCTAGCTCCGAAGCTTCTGGCCACTGCTGGGGCACTCGGACGCCTCCTGCCAAACCTCGAAGGGCCTGGTGACAAATGTAGACGCCTTTACGTCGGAGTTGTGCGCTCGATGGCGCTTTATGGTGCACCGATTTGGGCGGACGCACTCTGCGCCAGAAATGTGCCATTGCTGCGACGGCCGCAGCGTGCTATCGCTCTGCGAGCCGCACGAGCGTACCGTACGGTGTCCTACACCGCATCGTGCCTTCTCGCCAGCAGCCCTCCGTGGGACTTGGAAGCTGAAGTCCTCGCAACTGTCTTCTGGCGCATGACGGAAGCGCGCCTGAGAGAGGACCCATCTCTTCCGCAAGAGGTCGTGCGATGGAGGAACGTTGCTCGTGACAACCTCTTTCGGAAGTGGTCGGCCATCCTTGAAAATTCAGAGGTGAGCCGGGAGCTGGTTGCGGCGATTCGGCCCTGCCTGCGTGAATGGGTTGAAAGGAGACACGGTGCGGTGTCGTTCCACTTGGCACAGGTATTGACTGGGCATGGCTGCTTCGGCCGCTACCTGTGCCGAGTGCTGGGGCGGGAGCCAACGACGGAGTGTCATCACTGCGACGTCGGCGCCGAGGACACGGCGGAGCACACGCGCGCGGACTGTCCAGCGTGGAGTGAAGAGCGTGCCGCCTTATCGGCAGTTGTTGGGCTGGATCTCTCGCTGTCGGCTTTAATCAGGGCTATGGTCGACAGTGAGGAAAAATGGATAGCAGTTTCCTCCTTCTGCAATTCCATTATGCTGCAGAAGGAAGCGGCAGAACGGGAGCGAGAACAAGATCCAAACTCGCTCCTGATTCGTCGCGGAAGGCGCAGTCGGCGACGTCGGGCCTACTTGGCCAATCTGCCGCCGTAACGCCGGACCAGTGGGCGATAGATCGGGGTATATATCGTCCTCATTGCACGGTCCTGAGGAGGGAGGCGACCTTAGTGTTCGAGGGAGCCTCTCAGGAGTTACGAATCGCGTCGAGCTTGAAAGGCAACCGCTAGCGGTATCGCGGAAGTGCAACTGTGTCCCTGTGATTCCGTCCAGGCGTGTCGAAGGAACACCCCAGAGGTTTTAGTCCGTGCGACTCGGACATACCCTCCAGCTCCCCCGGGCCGTAGGCATCCGTTAGGGATTTCCTCTGGGTAAAAAAAAAAAAAAAAAAGAAGGTACAGTTAGTATATAGTTAAAGTAGGATACAGTTCATAAAAAAGGTAAGTCTTTAGATTAAGACCCGTTGAATAAAAAAAAATTTAGCCTATCTAAGCTCAAAATTGTACCGTTTATCGGCATAATTTCGTTACAAAAAAAATATATAACCCTAACGATAACCTGTCCAACTTCAAAATTTGACCGTTTATCGGCATAATTTCTTAATAAAATTAATTCGACGGGTCTTAATCTAAAGCCTAGCCAAAAAAACAATCTTCTTCGCAAAAGCAAGTAATAATTATTTAAGATTTATTTTCGTGTTACCCACACATTAGGTAATTCTAAACAATTTTAATATCATATCAAAAATCGGCCGTTCCAGTGGGGATCGACCCTGCATCCTCGACTGACCTATTCAAAGTTTCATATTACAACGAAAATCTTTTGACAGGAGACGACACCGTGCTATTTTTAACTAATACGGTTTATTTTTGTGTTACCCACACATATGACATTAAGATTGTTAATAATTATATGTTTAAAATCGAAATGAAATTTATCTACCTCTTATAGGCCAAACACTTGCAATTTCACCGATAAACCCTGCCCTTACAGAGGGATAGTCCACACAGGCGGTTCTTAGTTCAGCGAACATATGGTCATACAAATCTTCGAGAGAACTGTGAAGATTATTCGCTGATTGCATATCAGCTATGTAATGGCCTGTTCCAGCAACAATATTAACACCTGTAGTTGTCATAACATAATCGTAAAATTGAATGTCTCTTTCCAAGCCTTCTGTGGTGTTTTCCACAATGGTACCTGAAAATTATAAATTATCTTTTATTTAATTTTCTGAAGTTTTTGATTATTCTTTTTGACGTGACAATATACATATTGTCACTCATTGTATGTCATTGTATGTCAATATACATATTGGCATACACGAAAAAGGATGACTCATTGCGTTAAGCTTATTGTCCAGTTAGGTAGGTACGCTCAGTGATAGTATATGGAATACCATCACTCGATTGGCCTATGCCTCCGAGGAGATGTTTTGTTATGACGTTGTCACGTTACCTATCGTCCGTAAACCAACTTTACAGACAACCAATTTTTTAAGTATCTATTTTAATTAGTTATTTAAACTATATTATGTAACCTTCATTGAGCAAAAACTAGGCTAAGAGCTATAAGTACAGCACTATCTACCAGTCAACGTTAAGACATGTAAAAACGAATGATATTATGCACAAAATAACAAATTGATATATCTAATAAGCTTCAAAGCTATTTTAAAACCGAGTTACAAGTATGTATATACCTACATTTACATTAGACTGGTGTATCGTACCATTTGATTGACTTACCTCCACCATTTGCTTTATAATCTTGTACGTCTCGTAAAACTGCTTCCTTTGCAGCTTTATCATTGAGGGTTAAATTATCTTTAGAGCTATATGGGTACTGCCTTATATATCCTATTGTGTCTAGACTAAATTCGTAGTTAAATTTATCAGCAATCGTTTGAGGGGGTTTTCGGTAAAAATGTGTGAATTCCATGGATAAGTGCTCGTGGGTGAGTGTACGTCCCAATGTTTCAGGGCGAACATCGCCCTTAACTAAAAACATTTGAAAACTAGTTAAAATCCAGTTCGGTTTCGATTTATCATAGTACCTATAAGTTCTATTTTCTATTATGGTCTAAGTCTACTAGTATATGTGCAATTATAATGAAATTTAATAAATAAAATGTTATAAAAAGAAAGTTAAAAAATATATATATATACACAAAAAATTTAATAAATAAAACTCAATATACCCACAAAATAATGTACTAACCTGTACGCACGATGGAAGACATTTTTCTTTGTATTTTAATAACCTGATGTTTTCACTTTTATTTAATTATAATTTATATCTGTAAAAAAGAAAAGTATTTCTTCGTCTAATTGAACTGAATAATGAAATTATTGTTTCAAACACAGAGATAAGAGCTATATGTACCTACAAAATTACTACTTAATTCGTTAATAAACAATGATAAGTAATAATAATAATAATTATAAATAGTTTTTATTTGCTCAAATTATGTAGTTTACATTATCAAGAAGCCCTGCGACCCGTGCTAGCTTAAAAAAGCTGTGTTACAGCCTTACAGGCCACAGTGTCTTCCCCAAAAATTAGTTTATTGTTACATAATCAGACTTTGCGTTCAGATAGCGAAAACATAAATAATACTAGTCTGTATACAAAGATGACAACACAATAATAAAACAAGGATTATAAATACAAAATTTGGAAAAAAACAAAAAGTTGACAATTATTAAAGTTTGGAAATATTTACCATCAAAACATGTTTTTAAAAATAAGTTTTTTTTTTCTTCTTCTTAATATTAACGAATATTTTATTAATTATAAGTGAAGTGAGAGTAAAAGTGTGAAGTTCTTGCTGATATCTTTTAGACAAATACAACACTATATAGGTACCTCGCAACTAACATAATTAAAATGTATTATAGATCAACTTAGGTTACTTTGAACAGTCTTTTAAAAATACTTCGAAATACTTACATACTTTTGGACCATATGACATAATATACTTTGAATAAATGTTCGTGTGTGGACAAAAAGTACTAAAGCCAAACAAAAAATAAAAAAAAAATGTCTAAAAAGCTAAATAGTATGAAACTAATATACGAAAACTAGTTTGTGACTGTAGGGCATAATATATAATAATAAATAATACTTACAGAAACTGTAGGGCAAAGAGTGTACACAAAAATGAAATAAAGTACTTTATTTTTAGCTTTCTTAGGGAGGCAATTTAAAAAAACGAATGATATCGAAATCGGGGGATTTTTTTTTTTTTTTAATTTATTGAGAGCTGGATTCGAGACTTTCGCTCTAAACTGTACAAATTTTTACTATTTTATTATGTATATAATTATAAACAAAAACTTCTACACTTCAGATTTTTTTTTTCCTTATTATATCTTCTCTATTGTCGAACATATAAACTTGAATAATGGTTTAAAAAATCTTGGGTTGGCTAATATTTCTTCTGGGCGGCGGGGAGTATTTATTTTATTTTCTGAGCAAATTTTATTTATATCCGAAGCCAGGATTAATCTATGCAACTTCGGCACTATCGGCGTATGGCTCACTGCATTTAGTACACTTCTTCTATCTTGAATAATTTTTAATTTGAAAAGATGAGAGGGAATTAGACAATGTCCAAATCTCATTCTATTAATTATGGAGATAAATTTTCTTGATTCACAGCTGATGATGTTATACCAGGGCTTAGTATTGAAGTCTTTTTGAATTTTAGCGTACCATTGTCCTTTGTTATGGTCCAATAATCTCTCCAAAGTATATTAATTCCGTCTTTGATGATTAGAAAGTAATCTGAGAAAGGTGTTTTAACAACATCTCTATGGTCCTCATCATATCCACTTTTTGCAGCTTTATCAGCTTTTTCATTACCAGATATTCCTCTGTGGGAGGGTACCCAGGCTAGCTCAACGTAAACATTTCTCGCATTTAAATTGTACAGTAAATTTCTAATCTTAAATACTAAATAATTTGTTTTAAAGGTTAATTTACATCTGTCTATAGCTAATAAAGCGCTTTTGCTATCGCTAATAATAATAACATTTCTAACATTACTAATGGAATTTACATATAATAATGCCATTTAAATTGCGTAACATTCTGCAGTAAAAATTGAAGAATTGTTGTTTAGTAAAATACATTTTGTACAGCCTAAATTACTGTCGAAATAAGTTGCTTTAACTTCTTGGATGCTTTTGGATCCATCCGTATAAATTTTATAAAAATCTTTTTTATGATCTAATATTCTAAGCAATTCTGTTTTACTATTGATATCGAGAATAATTGTAAATTTTTTTTCCCAAATGCTTTCAAATTTATATCCATAAACAGGCCATAGAGAGCTAGAATAGACAGATTTTGAGATATTTATCGTTAACAATAATTAATTATTATTAATTAATGTAATGACGGCAGTTGTGTTCCCGAAATAAGAAGGCGTATTGGGATGGCAAAGGATGCTATGGCGCGTCTGAACAACATCTCGAAGAAAAGGGGAATCGGTATCAGAACCAAGACCAGGCTGGTACGAGCCCTTGTGTTCCCTATCTTCCTGTATGGAGTTGAGACATGGACCATCCTGGCCCGAGAAAGGCAAAGGATTGATGCATTCGAAATGTGGTGCTGGAGGCGAATGCTGAGAATACCTTGGACTGCGAAACGCACTAATGCGTCGATCCTGGCCCAGCTCCATATCAAAACCAGGTTGTCCACCATATGCCGACGGCGTATTTTGTCGTACTTCGGCCACACGATGCGCAGAGGCGATAAAAATCTGGAGAGACTGATTGTGGTTGGGAACACGGACGGCAAAAGATCGCGCGGTCGTTCACCAACGAGATGGGTAGACCAGGTCAAGAACTCATCTGCCACTAAGTTATACACGGTCGTAAGAGACGCCATGGACAGAGACCGGTGGAGGCACATCATCCGCTCCAGATGCCACCCTGATGCTGACCACGATCCTCAGACATGAGGGACCGACAAGAGAGATCGTTAACAGCGTTGCAAAAGCTACCGATTCATCGGTAGATTTACCGATTTTGGCCCTTGTCTACCGATATACCGATTTAGCAGTGCTATCTACCGAATTTTTGAATTTTCAACTAATGTAAAATAATTTTCTAAAAAAAAGGTAAAATAATATTCTTAATACGGTAACACTAAAAGAAAACGGTAACACAAAATCAATGCACGGGGACTTCCCGAAATTCTTCCCACGACGTCGAATATGACCGTTCAAATCCGCGGTGTGTTAAAACAAATTGTACTAACACGTCATATAATAGAGTTTATTATTGTCTGGTGAGTATACAAGGGAAAATCCCTGAAGATAACTTTCTTCGGGTTTGTTTCTTGAATTAGGTATCGTTAAATGTAAAATAGCTGACATTTGCGGAAGCATTGCAGAATTTATTGATTGAGCGCAAAGAGTAAAATAACTAGCTTATGATTGAGCGTTAATAATATTTGTAGAAGACACTATACAACTCGATAATTCTTCTACTAACGTTAACTTCCTAACAGGTAAAGATAGGGCTTGGAATACCGTTAAAAATTCGGTATCGTTAATTTGTCAAGGTCGGCATAACGTTATTTTTGGAGTAACGATACTTTAGATAACGTTTTTTTTAACGTTACTTATCTATACCGTTACTGTTAATTGCTACTGTTAACGTTATAGGTAACGAAATTATTACGCTCGTATAATGTATGAAGGAGACAGATTAGATTTGTAATTTTCTTTATTGGTTTATGAATTATTAGAGAATACGCCATATAATGTTTGTTTAGTGTGCACTTATGTGATCTATTTTTTAAACAATGATCAAAACAATGATGGAATATGAAATAAGCTGTTCGTTGTGTATTATTATTTTTAACAAACTTGAAAAAAATAAGATATTCTCAATTCGATTGAATTTTTTGTAATGCATGTTACTTTATAATTTATTTTTATTGGGTGGACCGATTTAGATAATTCTTTTTTTAATCAAAAGGTGGTGCTTGTTACATAGTCCCATTTAGATTTGATCAAGTACTTTTCGAGTTATATCTAATAATGCGCATTTACATGACAATTTTTTCGTCTATAAACGTTATTTTACTTGTCAATGTAATTGAAGTTGGTTTTTTCTTTCGTTAGCGAGTAAACACAATTTTATTTATTATATTTTAATATCTCTGAATAAGTTGTTTTTATTAGCAACTGAATTCCAGTATAATAATAATAATCTATTGATGAAAAAATTATACAGGTATTTTTTCATTGATGGTCGTGCCTACTTTTATTGATTTTTGTTCGATCGCATAATTATAATCAAATCTAATGTCACGCGCTGTTGCTGCTCTTATCAATCCGTATTGAGCGGCGCGGGGAGTTCAGCGCGACGAGTCGAAGATTTTTTGCACGGAGCGGCAACGTCGTAGAGGTATCGATAAAAATTTCGTTAATTCGTGATATTAGAGGTAACGTTATCAGTATCGTTAAAATCCTATTTAACGGTAAAATTTAACGTTAAAAAACGTTTTCGTTACCGAATTACCGTTAAAAGTTTTAACGGTAAAAAAGGTATCTGTTAAAATTAACGCTATTTACCGGTACTTTATAATGGTAATTGGTAACGGTAACAAGCCCTGGGTAAAGAAGAGTTTATTGCAAGCATTTTTAGACAAAATTTCTGAGCTAACATCAAGCGTCTTAATATTAGAGGAGGGATACCTATTTCAATTTCCATTGAGTTAATTGGTGTAGATTTCATAGCTCCCGTAATTATTCTTAATGCCCTATTTTGAATAATATCTAGTTTCTTTAGCAGAGCTGGCCTAGCATTTATATAGGCAATACAGCTATAGTCAAAGTGGCTTCTTACTATGCTTTTATATAAAATACTTAGAATCTTTGCATCAGCACCCCAAAAAACTCCTGCTAAATATCTTAATATATTGATTCTTTTATAAGCTCTTTTACATATACAATCAATATGGCTATTAAACTTAAGTTTATTATCTATAATTACACCAAGGAATTTTTGTTCCTTTACAATAGGGATGTTTTCATTGTTATATGTAACTTGAACATTACAATTTGATTTTCCAAATAACATAACAGAACTTTTGGTAGAATTAATATTTAATTTAAGTTTATTATGGTAAAAAGTTTGCAATTGACTAAGACCTTGGTTTATACTACATTTAACTATATTTATATTTTGATTAATAGAATACATGACTAAATCATCTGCATATTGTAGGATATTTACATTATTTTCTCTTACATTATTTTGGATCTGAGACGTGTAGAGATTGTATAAAATTGGTGATAAGATAGCACCTTGCATTAATCCTTTATGTGCATACTTAGGCCCATGTATAATATTATTAAATTTAACATATACTGTACGATTATAAAAAAAGTTGAATATCCATCTTAATAACTTTCTAGGTATTTTTAATTCACTCAAAACTCTGATCAATTGAAACAGGTTCACATTATCATATGCACCCTCAACATCCAGAAATACACAGATTGCGTTAGAGTGAGCAAAGATAGAATTTTTGATATCAGCAATGAATGAAACGAAGCCTTCAACTGCACTTTTTAACCGACTTCCAAAAAAGGAGGAGGTTCTCAATTCAACTGTATTTTTTTTTTATGTATGTTACATCAGACCTTTTGACCGGGTAGACCGATTTCGACAAATTTTGTTTTAATCGAAAGGTGGTGTGTGCCAATTGGTCCCATTTAAATTTATTTGAGATCTAACAACTACTTTTCGAGTTATATCCAATAATGCGTTTTTACTTGACGCTTTTTTCGTCGACCTACGTTGTATTATACCGCATAACTTTCTACTGGATGTACCGATTTTGATAATTCTTTTTTTGTTGGAAAGGGGATCCCTAGTTTGGTATCGTGATAAGGAAACCAAAATCTGATGATGGGATCCCAGAGAAATCGAGGGAAACTCTCGAAAATCCGCAATAACTTTTTACTGGGTTTATCGATTTTGATCATTTTTAATTTAATCGAAAGCTGATGTTTATAATGTGGTAACATATAAATTTTATCGAGATCTGATAACTACTTTTTGAGTAATCTTTGATAACGCGTAGTTGCTTGACTATATTTTTGTCGATCTGCGTTGTATTACTTGTCGATGTAATTGAAGTCGGGTTTTTTTTTCGTTTGCGATCAAACACAATTATACTTTTTCTGAAACCTAGTTGATAATCAGGAAATAAAGAATTTGTTTCTACAAAATAATCCAACCTTACTTTAATCATGTGTTCAAATATTTTCCCTACGCAAGAAGTGAGAGAGATAGGACGATAAGAGTTATGATCTTGAATTGGTTTATTATTTTTTAATTATTATTTCATGTGTTTCAAAATTATCTATATCATTTGAACAAGAAGTCATTAACTTTGTTAATGTTCCAAAGTTAAAAATCTTCTTTTCATTTTTTACAGATCTGCAAATATTTCATCGAAGCAGTCGAAAAGTCAAAGTACGGTTGGTTTTGGGAATGTCCCGCGGGTACTAAATGTATATACAGACACGCTCTGCCACCTGGCTTCGTTCTAAAACGGGATAAGAAGAAATTGGAAGAGAAGAAAAACGAAATATCACTTGTCGATTTAATAGAAAAAGAACGAGCAGCATTAGGACCGAATCAAACTAAAATTACATTAGAAACCTTCCTTGCCTGGAAAAAGAAGAAAATCAAAGAAAAACAGGTACACATCAAGTTCATAACACTTAAACGAGTGTGCTTTAGACCACACGACTGAAGTAAAACGTAACTCTCCCTTTTACTATTTTCACTAACTAATATCTCCCTCTCAACTTCCGTTCGCCTCGCTCGATCACACTTTTCGCAACGCTCTCATCACGCATTCACCAGCTTACTCTAAGAAGTTTTACTTTAATAAATACAGTTATGAGTTTGCATAGTAATGCAGTGGTGCACTGTGGCAGTCACGGTAGTAAGTATTAAAAAATATATAAAAATACTATCTTACCCGCTACAGACATTGTCTTGCCTTACCTATGAATATTAATTCGAACTGAAATGGAAATGATTTTTATCAGCAAATGCAATAAAGGGGCATCCATATTTACAATTATTTGTTCACCTCCTAACCGCTTTTCTAGTTTCACTTCTGATATGTGTGTATGCACGAAATTTTTTAGTAGCCATGAGATTTATTTTAGCAGGCAAAATGAATACTAAAAATATTTTTTTTAATATCTGTAGGTAATATTTTATATTTTTGTGAGATTTTCGATTATTCGGCTTAAATGAGATTTGGTGAGATTTCATTGGACCCCCCCCATTCTGAGCTCACGTAATTATTGGATGTCCTCTAACTGTCATCATACGCGCGAAGTTTAAATACTAGCTTATTTTTCCTGTAATTTTCAAATTTATAATTTTTTTTCATTTTCACACTTTTTAAAAAAGATGAAGGAAAAAAGTAAAGTCGTTCTCAAGCTATGGCGTGATTAAAGGAAATAGGGATACATTTTTATCAATTGGCGATTTAATTATTTATTTTAATTTAAATCTATTACACAACTAAATTTTGTTGCGGAACTTTAAATTTCTTAAAATTACATGTTGCGCAAATGGCGGAAATAAAGCCACAGGGCCTATTAATAAGTGGGTCATAAAAAAAATTAAAATCTATTAAACAGTTTAGTCGATATTCTATAATCCTTTACATAACTTTTTTTAGGATGCTTTCACCAAGGCAGAGGAGCAGAAGAGGAACGATTTCAAAGCTGGCCGGGCCGTTGGTCTATCCGGCAGAGAAATGTTCTCATTCGACCCCGCATTGGCAGCTGATGCTGATGATGATGATGAGACCTTCGACCTCCGCAACTATGATGAGGATGAAGAACGGGATACAACTGAGTATCGTGATATACAGCTGGAACTACTCAGCATGGAGGCATCCGAGGTGAGTGCCGTACACACATTAGCTATGCTAGGTTTCTTTATACATATGGGTTGGTAAACAAGCATTTGGTACACCTGATAGTAAGCGGTTACCGTAGCCAATAGACGCTTTCAACACCAGAAAGCATCGCATTGCCTACCCTACCCTCGAGCCTCCTCAGAAGCACTATTTGAGAGCAGTATTATTTAGCTGTGACCTTGAGTAAGTTCGAGGTACTTCCCCAGTTGGGCTGCTTCAGAATTTGAGCAGGATATATTCTGCTGTGCCCTACCTCAACATATCTTACTTTATATGTATGGTAATAGACTGGCCTGAGACTAGTGCAGTTGTCAGTAAAGATTATTTTTGTTTCAAGTTGCATTTTTATTAACTACTAGCTGACCCGGCGAACTTCGTATCGCCTAACAGTCGATTCTTTAATTTAATTAAATTTTTTTAGGATTTTTTTTCTCCGTAAGAACCATCCTCGCACTTCAAGGAATATTTTAAAAAAAGAATTAGTGAAATCGGTCCAACCGTTCTCGAATTTTGCGCTTAGCAACACATTCAGCGACTCATTTTTATATTATAGATTACTCAGGATTTTGGTGTATATCATTTTTGTTCATGTTTATAATTATTTAAAAAAATGTGTATCAGTTGGCTGTAATCTAAGGCACTGGTATTAATTTGCCTACACAAGAAAAACATATGTATAGATATGAAACATATTAAACCTGTCTCTACTTGCTAAGAAACTCAAATATTGCTTACACTCACTTGTGCATAGTAATTCACCCAACCATCCAACATAAAATTTGTTACAAACAAATCGCTGAGCAGTGATGCATTACAGCGCTTTTAGCTGTTTATGCAAGATATAGGACGGCGCGTTAGCGTTAGCGCAGCGGTCACAGCACCAGCTGTTGCGCTGGCGGTCAAGGGTACGATCCCGCTCACGACAGACATTTGTATCGGCCATATAGATGTTTGTCGTGGTCTGGACGTTCTGCTTGTGTATAGTGTGTTACCGGACCCCCGGCACAGGAGAAAATCCTACTGGGCGCCATTGAGTGTGAAGCGTTTATTTATTTATTTATTTATCTAATATATAAAATTCTCATGTCGCGGTGTTTGTAGTTAAACGCCTCCGAAACGGCTTGACCGATTCTCATGAAATTTTGTGTGCACATCGCGTAGGTCTGAGAATCGAACAACATCTATTTTTCATCCCCCTAAATGTTAAGGGTAGTCCACCTCAATTTTTTTTTAATTTGAAGATAATTTTTTATATGATACAACATTAAAAAATACATGCAACCCTAAATATTCAACCCTCTACGATCAACCCCTATTTTGAAATACCGTTTAGCGGCAAGACAACGTTTGCCGAGTCAGCTAGTTTATTTATAGTATACTGGTACCAGCACACTACCAATACGAATATAAAGCGTCAATGATAATTTGAATTATTTTAAAGAATGTTTTAGTTTTTAAATATCACAGTAATTGTTCCTCCAATCGTGTATCAGAGCTGGTATACAGAGTTTTTTTATCGTTATATTTTTTTATAATTCTATTTTACCGTTACAATTGGATTTGGAACCTAACACAATGGTGCCATGAATCGGGTCTCGGACTCAACGCAATAAAACAAGAGTATTGATTGATAAATATTAAGTTTCCTTACATTCCAATTCAAAATTAGATCGCTCGTAACCATGTCTGTCTTCTTGATAGAACTAAGTTAAATGAGATAGAGATTGCCCAAACACAGACATACCTGACTGATTATTGATAATATTTAAATTTATATTTGTTTGGGTGCTTACTACGTTTATTGTTTTGTTGATATCTCTATATTTCGGCAATCGCCATGATCACGGGGAGACTGCTCTTATTAATTAGCTATGTACTGTAAATTGGTATAAAAGATATTAATGGGAAAAAACATATGTATAAACAATACACAATGATAATAAATAACGTTGATATCTAGTTCTTGTTTATATCCACAATATGCACGAGTTACGATTGTTGCAGCCGCAGATGCCAAAAAAAAAGCAATATACTTATAATACTTTATTAGTTTAAATTACAAATAAACTTATAACTAAAGAGAGGTGATTCCCTACTGATGATAAGTAAAAGAATGATTAAATAAAACGAAGTTGAAGAAAGTCTCTGCGGTGGTCGCCTTCCGTTGCTTGCCATCTTCTTCCGAAATGATGTTGAAATCTTGCAAGTGTGCCGTACAGTGAAATAAGGCTGTGGGCACACCTGGGTTTCTTATATTAAAATATATTATTTTAATTATCTTCGTATGAAGTAAAGTCGGAGGCACACTTATACCGTCGGGGTTAGGCTAGTGTAAACACGTGTCTAAAAAAATAATTTTTGTGCTATTACAGTACATATTATGTAATTTTTAGTATTTTTACAGTTTAGTACAAAGTATCAATATAATCGTTGCAGGTGGATGACTCAGGGACTAAAGCCACGGAAGATAGATTGCAACAGCTCAATCTACAAAATGGTGAGAAGGAGACCGATCAAACGGCTCCAGACTCCGTCCCCATCAACGAGAACCTGTTCCTTGATGAAGACCTGGATGAGGAACTACAGAACTTAGACTTGGAAGATTGATTTACATGCAAAATAAGTTAAAATATTGAACTATCTCTAAATGCAAAATATGTAAAGATAAAAATAGTTGCACATTTTTTTAAAGATGTGATATTGAAAAGAGGTTATATAGTTATCATTGTAAAGTATTTTTTGAAATTAATGAAGCGTCGGGTCATGTTTGATAACTACCATTCATAATATTAAAAGTAAAATTTTCAAACATATTAACGTATATTTTGTTTCAGTTTTTGATATATAAGAATGTTTGTTTATCACCATTTAAATGAAATTAAATTATAAATATTGGTGTATAAATAAAACAGACGTATCAAATATTTTGTTTTATTTATTAATACAATAAAAAATCTATAAAAAATAACACTAGGGGGCGTTCATAATATACGTGAGATGTTTAAGGAGGGGGGGGGGGGGGGTCGAGTCAAATCTCATTTAATCTTACGTTGGAGAGAGTGGGGACCTCGGCAAATACCACGCATTTTTTTTCTGATTGAAACAAAAAAAATATACTTTTTGGTCCATTTAATCCAGATTGTACATGCTTAAGATTTAATTTAGTTCGAAAGAAAATAATTTCAATAACAATCCAACGCGTTTATGTAAGAAACCCAAATTTTGAAAAATCTCACGTGAGAATGGGGGATGGGGTTGAATAAAATCTCACGACATCTCACCAGGGGGGAGGGAGGAACAGAAAATTTAAAAAACCTAACGTAATTTATGGACGCCCCCTTGCTACAGTTAATTAAACAAGATATAGACGTTACAAAATAGATCTTTAACAATTACAAATAATACAAAAATTTAAAACTGACTAATATCTGTATTTATAATGAGAAAATAAGTTGACTGAATAACAAACATTAGTATAAATGCTTCTAATGACAGCGGGAGGTAGACTAGACCGCTAGTACCAGTTTCGCCTTAATCAATAAACATTTAAGATTAATGTATCCGAATAGAATAGATTTTATAAATATAGTGGAATTCGAAGGTAAAAAAAGGACAATAAATCATAACTTTTTATTGTCGGACGCTGTCGTTAAATAGCGTTACCTCAAGAAGCGCGTTGCCGACTACCCTCAATCTTCCGCATGAGGTCTGGTCACCTTACTTACCACAGGAACAAAACACTGCTTCCAAGCAAGCTTGCTTGCTTATTGCTTTCTTGGAAGCAGTATTATTTAGCTGCGATCTTCTGTAAGGTCGAGGTACTTCTATAATCGAGCTGCTCCAGATTTTGGGCAGGATATTTCATGCTGTGCCCTACCTCAATTAATATGAATAAACTAAAATCAAACTAATTAATTAATTGGTATAGGTTATTTTGAGTTTAAAAATGCTAAAGAAAAATAATTGATTTTTTTTTCAATTTACAAAAATATGCTTATATTACAATTAACAACTAAAATTGTTTACAATTTTCGACATACCAATATCGGAAAAAATAAAAATAAAAATTACAAGTATGTTAATGTGCACAACTTTGTAATAATAAGGCTTAAAGGATGTGCGTAATATATATTTTTTTGATATCTTAAATGGGAATGCTCAACCACTCCGCTGGATTTTTGATCGTAATCTTGTCTATGACTTCTTTGGATATTCCTTTGGTTTTCATTCTAGGTATAACATTTGTCAGAATATGGCTATACCCGTGACCACCATAATCAATCTGTAAAATTAAAAATGTACAAATATAGAAATAGTAAAACTAGTGAATTTAAAGTCTGTTCAACGAGAAGGGATACCAAACGTAAACAAAGTCCATCATTTTTTCGTAGCGACGACGGAACCAACAAAATATACTCTATCTCTTTCTATCTTGTTTGTTTGCTATCTGCTGCACGTCTCTCTGCAAGGTCAAACGATATTTTAACTGGCTTTAAAAACATTCGAATTGCGGACGGCCCTTTGATTTTGTATTATTTATTTTTATTTCATTCCGTGTCCTGAAGCGGTCGGGGTGATTTTTATATTTTGATAATTATTATTTAAGAAGTATCAAATCTTATACAAATAATTGTATTTAATTAATTATATTAAATTAAGTAATTACCAAAATATAAATATATTTTACATTTTAAAAATTTGTGTAAGTAAAAAAGGTTACAAAACCCTGCATGGTTGAATGACCTCGCATTTAGTTTGTTTACGTATGGTATCTTCTCGTTGAACAGACTTTAGGTATTTTTTTTTTAATTTTGTATTGTTTATTATTATTTTTTTGTACAGAACAGCATACAGTAGCAGCCGGTGAGAAGTAAATTTTTAGTTTTTTATACTGAAGGAAAACAAACTAGGTTTTATATGGGTCAACTCTTATAAAATATTTATTAATGTATTTTTAATTATTGTCGGACTCTATCTTGCTTGAGCTTAGAGGAACAAAATCAGATGGTTGCCAGTGTTTAAGTGCTAAAACTTTGTTCATTATTCGTCTTTTGCTAAGAAGCAATTGGGCATATAGGTACAGACTTACAGAACAATTCTAAAGAAACAATATATTAGGTCTACTATTCTAATACATTACCAAAAAGTTTGGGAAATATTTGAAAACAGATTTTTTTTTGTATATTTCACTAGATTTCCTTACCAATCGATGCTTAGTATGGATATCGTGGGACATAAGTATTTTTTCTTCCTTTTCATCTTCCAGTAAACTGCATATCATATTCAGTCTTTGAGCATCAGACGGCATATCCGTGTCGATGTTTAACTGGTAGTAAGAAACTTCTGTTCCAAACAAATCAAATTGGCAATATGTACCTAGCTCGGAAAACTCTAACAGCTTAGCAGGATCTAACAAAGTTCCTGGAAACATAACACTAAGTAAATTTTCTAAATAAGAAACGAAAGAAATAATCTTAGCTTTTATATAAAAAAAGATACACTTTTTTAATGTACGTGCAAAAGTTAAACTTCAAAGTATTAATAAGTGAAACCACGGTAAACATCTGTCTATACAAATGTTTGTACGGTGACCGCTGCGCTATATTATATTGTCGAGTATAAGCTATAGTCATGTAAACATTTCTTAAAATTAAACATGAGACTTACTGTCCAAATGTGACATGACGACCTTATCAACTTTCCCACCGGCCTCCAAATAAAGACGTACTATTTCAAAGGGTGCTTCAGCTACACGATGAGGATGGAAGCTTACACCACAACCAACCTGAGCTTGTACTTCACCGGCTGCCTGTATCGCCTTACGCTCAAAATCTAGTTAAAAGTAGTTGAAAAACTTGAAAAATATTATTAATTATTTTAATTTATTAGAATACAAAATTTAATTTTAATTTTGTGTTATAGACCATTTAATGCTAGACGATAGGTAATTGTTTTTGCAGGAGATAATCAGTCAGAATCTTAATAAGCAAAAATTCGTATAAAATTTAGCTTAAGAATTTATGATTATAAGTATTGAGTTTCATAAAGTCTTTTGGTATTCAATTCTTTTTTCTTTAGCATTATTAAAATTTAATTAAATTATTTTAAAGGTAGGTACAGTTAGTATATAGTTAAAGTAGGATACAGTTCATAAAAAAGGTAAGTCTTTAGATTAAAACCCGTTGAATAAAAAAAAATTTAACCTATCTAAGCTCAAAATTGTACCGTTAATCGGCATAATTTCGTTACAAAAAAAAAAAAAATATAACCCTAACGATAACCTGTCTAACTTCAAAATTTGACCGTTTATGGGCATAATTTCTTTACAAAATTAATTCTTAAGGGGCCTACTCAAAGCACTGCCTGCAGGGCCTGCTTGCAGTTACTGCCGCAGAGGATGTTGCTCCACAAAGCACTGCAAATCATTTACGCGGCATACGTTGTCGTGTTCACTTGTGTTCTCTTTGTCCTTGCCTAAATTCGTCAGTTTTTACAAATGGCTCCTACATTATTCAAACACCAAAAAATAGCATTGGGTTTGACTGTATTGAGTACCTGTAGCGTTCAAAAGAAAAAAAGGAAGCACTGGTGTAAAAAAGTTTTATATTTTTCATGTAAAAGCGACATAGCCTGCGACCGCATATCTTTGTTATGATAATGAATCCCTATACAATTAGATTACGTCCCTCCACACGTCTTTTTTTCGCTGGCTCATTTTTCTTGAAGAAAACAGAGCCAAACAAATAATATAATAAAACCAAACCAACTAACCACCAACTAACTGATTAATTGCTAAATGACAACCACTGACAAGACAAACCCCAGGTCAAATAGAGTAGACAAACGTCGCAATGTACCGACGTAAACAAAATGGTGGTCTAAATCGGCCCGACCGAGCTACACATGTCCCTGATTGCAGTTTACGGAGTGGGGAGATCGTGTGTCGGGCTGGCAGAACGACACTGCGGCCCTGCGACAGGGTGAACAATTAAAATATCGGCCCTGCATGCATACATACAATGAGATCGGCAGTGGCACTGCAAGCAGGGCCCTGCAGGCAGTGCTTTGAGTAGGCCCCTTTTATCTAAAGACTAGCCAAAAAAACATTCTTCTTCGCAAAGGCAAGTAATAATTATTTACGATTTATTTTTATGTTACCCACACATTAGGGAATTCTAAACAATTTTAATATCATATCAAAAATCGACCGTTCCAACGGGGATCGACCCTGCATCCTCGACTGACCTATTCAAAGTTTCATATTACAACGAAAATCTTTTGACAGGAGACGACACCATGCTATTTTTAACTAATACGGTTTATTTTTGTGTTACCCACACATATGATATTAAGATTGTTAATAATTATATGTCTAAAATCGAAATGAAATTTATCTACCTCTTATAGGCCAAACACTTGCAATTTCACCGATAAACCCCGCCCTTACAGAGGGATAGCCCACACAGGCGGTTCTTAGTTCAGCTAACATATGGTCATACAAATCTTCGAGAGTACTGTGAAGATTATTCGCTGATTGCATATCAGCTATGTAATAGCCTGTTCCAGCAACAATATTAACACCTGTAGTTGTCATAACATAATCGTAAAATTTAACGTCTCTTTCCAAGCCTTCTGTTGTGTTTTCCACAATGGTA
Organism: Melitaea cinxia; assembly: GCF_905220565.1. Taxonomy (NCBI): domain Eukaryota; kingdom Metazoa; phylum Arthropoda; class Insecta; order Lepidoptera; family Nymphalidae; genus Melitaea; species Melitaea cinxia. The sequence continues at coordinate 14,607,838 of NC_059407.1, read as the reverse complement.
CCTGAAAATTATAAATTATCTTTTATTTAATTTTCTGGAGTTTTTGATTATTCTTTTTGACGTGACAATGTGTAACAAATTATGAACGCCGGCGGCATACACGAAAAAGGATGACTCATTGCGTTACGCTTATTGTCCCGTTAGGTAGGTACGCTCAGTGATAGTACATACATGGAATACCATCATTCGATTGGCCTATGCGTCCGAGGAGATGTTTTGTTATGACTTTGTCACGTTACCTATCGTCCGTAAACCAACTTTACAGACAACCAATTTTTTAAGTATCTATTTTAATTAGTTATTTAAACTATATTATGTATCTACATTGAGCAGAAACTAGGCTAGGAGCTATAAATACAGCACTATCTACCAGTCAACGTAAAGACATGTAAGAACGAATGATATGCACAAAATAACAATATATCTAATAAGCTTCAAAGCTATTTTAAAACAGAGTTAAAAGTATGTATATACCTACATTTACATTAGACTTGTGTATCGTACCATTTGATTGACTTACCTCCACCATTTGCTTTATAATCTTGTACGTCTCGTAAAACTGCTTCCTTTGCAGACTTATCATTGAGGGTTAAATTATCTTTAGAACTATATGGGTACTGCCTTATATATCCTATTGTGTCTAGACTAAAATCGTAGTTAAATTTATCAGCAATCATTTGAGGGGGTTTTCGGTAAAAATGTGTGAATTCCATGGATAAGTGCTCGTGGGTGAGTGTAGGTCCCAATGTTTCAGGGCGAATATCGCCCTTAACTAAAAACATTTGAAAACTAGTTAAAATCCAATTTGGTTTCAATTTATCATGTCTTTTTTTCTTCTTATCGCGTCTTCGATTTGTCATGTCTATTTTCTATTATGGTTTGAGTCTACTAGTAGATGTGTAATTATAATGAAATTTAATAAATAAAATGTTATAAAAAGAAAGTTAAAAAAAAATATATATACCTATACGCAAAAAATTTAATAAATAAAACTCAATATACCCACAAAATAATGTACTAACCTGTACGCACGATGGAAGACATTTTTCTTTGTATTTTAATAACCTGATGTTTTCACTTTTATTTAATTATAATTTATATCTGTAAAAAACAAAAGTATTTCTTCGTCTAATTGAACTGAATAATGAAATTATTGTTTCAAACACAGAGATAAGAGCTACATGTAGGTACCTACAAAATTACTAATTAATTCGTTAATAAACAATGATAAATGTGAAGTTCTTGCTGATATCTTTTAGACAAATACAACACTATGTGTGTACATCGCAACTTACATAATTAAAATGTATTATAGATCAACTTAGGTTATTTTGAACAGTCTTTTAAAAATACTTCGAAATACTTACATATTTTTGGACCATATGACCTAATAGACTTTGAATTAATGTTCGTGTGTGGACAAAAAGTACTAAAGCCAAACAAAAATAAAAAAATGTCTAAAAAGCTAAATAGTATGCAGCTAATAAACAAAAATAGTTTGTGACTGTAGGGCAAAGAGTATACACAAAAATGAAGGTAGTACTTTATTTTTAGCTTTCTTAGGGAGGCAATTTAAAAAAACGAATGATATCGAAATCGGGGGATAGAGTTTGGTGTTGCTATATATATTATCTCGGATAAATAGAAAATAAATTACACCACAGCATAACAGCACACAGTGGAGGGCGAAGCTTCGCTATTTTTAGTAATTTTGCTGCGTATCGAAATATTCTATTTAACCACAGATTACATTGAATATAAGGGTATAAGGTGTATTTAACTTTGACTCGGAGAAGCTACGGCCTATGTTCTAGTTCCAATCGTCAGCTTTCGTCAAAATCTAATGATTATATTACAAAACATTATTATCAAATTGTGACTGTAAATGCAAGGAGTTAAATTTAAAAAATATATTTCGTCGAAAAGTCAAATCCAAATAAATAAAATATCATTAATGACTCACGGCCGTCTGTTGGTAAGGTTCTACCTTTATTGAATAGGTAATTTATGTTATAAGTAACAGCAGGCTGATATAGTAAGGTACATATAAAAAATACATTGGTATATTATTAAGCCCTGACTGGGTGGAAATATGACCTACGAATCTCTGATCAGAAAGCAGGATCACTGCACACTGCGCCAAAGGGCTAGTCAAAATAAAGAGATCGTATACGTTTTGACAGTACTTCTTAAGACCAATCATAGGGTACCAAGAAAAATACAACATATGACCAAGTCAAGGCAATGGTGTGTGTGACAGCTCCGACGCACGGCTGGAGTTTACTCCTTCAGATCGACTGTCTAAATAGGCACAAAAAAGGCTTACTAGTCTAAGAAAAAGTTAAATATCATATCAACTGAGGTAGGGCGTAGCAGGAATTTCCTGTTCAAAATTTGGAGCAGTCCGACTGGGCTCCTCGACCTTAGAGAAAATCACAGTTAAATAATACTGTTTTCAAGCAGTATTGTGTTCCTGTTGGTGAGTTAGGTGACCAGAGCTCCTGGGGGGATTGGGGATTGGGTCGGTAACGCGCTTGCGATGTTTCTGGTGTTGCAGGCGTCTATAAAGCTACGGAAATCTCTTACCATAAGGTAAGCCGTACGCTTGTTTGCCGACCTAGTGATATAAAAAAAATATCAAATGCTAAATAAACGAATTAAATAACGCCATCTATCGATCGATCGATCGTCGTCGTCTATCGGAATCCAATAGGGTTTCGATACACGACGTGTTTAGTAGTTTATCTTTCCAATAGAAAACCTTGCGAGAAACGTAACGAGGTCATTCGTTCAGTAGATTTTACTGTTCATATTTTTTTCATACCGGAGGCCTTATATGAAAATCGATTCCTACGGAGTAAACTCTAATAAGCTCCAAAAAAATATTCATCGTAACGAGACGTATTTACGTAAACACACGGCCATGCTCATGACACAGCCACACCTTATTTTTTTAAACTTACTATCTAATTATGAGCCCATGCCGTATTAGAGCGCTGCTACCAAAAGCTACTACTACGTTTGTCACAGATTTACGATAATAATGTTGCGTTCCATAAAAATTCGTGTTATTGCCTTATAAGTAATAACTATTACCATAGATAATTTTAAACCACTATATCACTATGACTACGGATAATAAATATGTTTGAAAGATTATTTTTATAGTAAGTATCTCAAAAATTTGAGCAAATTTAATACACGCAAATATGCCGATTTTAATAAAAGATTACACATGGATTCAAACATCTAAAAATATTCAGATACGGATTCCTATAAAAGCTGGTTACAAAAACAAAATAGATTTGTTTTCATCAGATTGTTATATCAAAGTGAATTTTCATCCATTTTTATTTGAATTATTTCTAATGCACGATGTCGATATAACAAAAAGTAAATGCATCTTAAATGATAATTTTGTACTAGTAGAGTTAGTTAAAAATAAAGAAATTATGTGGACTGAATTAGAAAAACCTCTGAACAAAGAAGAGAAAATGAAGTTAAGACAAAATATTATAACAGAGTGTCAGGAAAGAGCTAAGCTTGAATCGGAAGATAGGGCGATAAAAAAAAGTAATTTGGATAGATTTACAGTACAACAAGCAATGAACATTGATAATAAGCAGCACGTTATAATGGATGAAAGACGAGATGAGGAACGTAAAAAAGCGATGGATGAGTTAGAAATGTGGAAACAAATCACCGATGAAGAAGAAGTTCAAGGTACAATAACGAGGAACCAAATTGAAAAGTCAACTGTAAAAATAATTGAATTGCCATCGGATTATGCAGGAGATTCTAAAAATATACAAACTCCTCGTAAAGAAAATAATACCAAAAGTATGGCAAAAAAGATTAGAGCAAAGTCAGAGTATGTAGATAAGAAAAGAGAAGAAACAGCTAAACGAATTTTACCGAAGGTGAGGGAAACGGCCCAAGTCGAAATTACTCATACACCTCGATCTTTTCCAACCCCTAGCAGGGAGTCTACTTCTCAGGAAGAAGAAACGTGGTTGAAGAACATTACATTGGCTCGAAGAGCAACGGGTAAATTAATTTAAGTGAATAAAATTGCCCTTAACATATACTTAAGGAACATATCGTTGTTCACACTCAATTAAATGTGTGTTTTATTATAAATTTTGTGATCTATATTCAATTCAGTCTATCGCAGTCCACTGCTGGACATAGGCCTCCACAAGTTCGTGCCAAAAATGGCGTAAACTCACGTGTGTTGCCCATAGTCACCACGCTGGGAAGGCGGGTTAGTGACCGCAGGGATAGCTTTTTCGCACCGAAGACGCTGCTGCTCGTCTTAGGTCTGTGTATTTCAAAGCCAGTAGTTGGAAGGTTATCTAGCCATCGGTCGCCTTTTCAAGTTCCAAGGTGTTAGAGAAACTGTGTTATCACTTAGTCGCCTCTTACGACACCTAAGGGAAGAGAGGGGGTGGCTATAGTCTTCACTGCCGTAACCACAAAGCATGTTTGTTACAATATTGATTCTCCATTTCAAAATATACAATAAAATGACAATAATCGGATTTTTAGGATTTGTTTCGGAAGATTTGCGCCCCGAAGAACAGGATCCACAATGGTGTAAGGAAAAGGGTGACGAATTTTTTCGGAACGGAAACTTTTTAGGCGCAATAAGTGCTTACACACATGGTATTACACTCTCCGATAAATTACCTAGTCTCTTTGCCAATAGAGCTGCCGCGCATTTTTCTTTAGGAAACTTTAATAAATGTGTAAGTTGGAATTTAAACTTATAACTTAACATTCGTGTTTTAAAATTAGGATTATAAATTTTTGTTGGTATATAACATTATAAGACTCCATTTCGACATCTAAATCTACATTTTCGCAATAGGTAAAATGAAGGCAATATATTTGACACACCAACACGTTTAAAAGCATGCACACATGTAAAGGTTTCGACCTTATTGCGAAAATTCAAATGTAGGTGTCATGATTTTTTTAATTAAGAAAGCCTTGTTGAAATCGTGTTTATAATTTTATTATAGTTTTGCTTCATACTTTTCACGGAATTAGAAATATATTTGTTATTTCTAGGCAAATGATTGCTCTACAGCGCTCGATTTAATGAAGCCAGCTTGTGAAGGAAATAGACGAAGTCGTGGAAAATGTATAGCTCGTCGAGCTGCCGCACTAGCTCGTTTAGGGTACCTCAATAAGGCTATTGATGAAATGAAAGCAGCTGCGAAGTTGTTGCCGGACGATGAAAATCTTAAGAGAGATATTTATGATATGGAGCGAGCATGGGAGCAAAATCCAGATTCTGATTGATCTTTTATTCTATACCAGCACCTTGCCTCGTCTTCATACGGGCAGTAGAGCATTTTATACCTAAATGTATTTTCTGTCGCAGTATATATGTATACTTATATAAGCAACAGAGGCCACAATGAGCGTGTCCTGTCATCGATGTGAGAGTTGCACTTGAATTTATTTTCTCGTGCGTAGTTTTTTTTTTTGCCAAAAGTCATTTAGTTCATTTACATAATTATATATAGTAATAGGGAAGTGCTCGTAGATCTTTGTTAGGACCACTTATACTTTTGTGAATAAGCCTAATATTTGATTTTCTTAAATATATTGTGATATTGTGTTATTAGGTAAAAATTACGTCTTTCATTTCACTATCATATATTTCGTGGACTTCAATAAAATATCAATTTTACAAGTTTTTTTATTATTAATTAATTAACCCTTAATTAATGTATAAACTTTAAACAAATTAAATATATCAATATTTTGGACATTATTTGATTATTTTGAATCAAAATAAAATTATATTAAAATTAACAAATTATGTTTTAGTTATGGAGTGACTTTGGGTATTTAAATTAAAAAGAAGATTCACACACGAAGATTATAATTTTAGAAATAAAACTATAGCACTAACAATGTATGCAATAGTGACACTATTCTTCTACGCTTTTTTTTGTGAGACCAAGATTGTTCAGTAAAGCGTGCGGCGAAGGATCCCTGCCTCGGAACCTTCTGAACACTTCACTGGGATGGCAGCTGCCACCCGTTGCGAGAAACGTATCTTTATATCTTTTGCCGATGGAAGTGATATCTTGATCCGCCTGTCTAGCTTCGTCGAAAGCACTGTAAATGTCTGCTGCGATCATTTTAGACCACAAATGGCAATAATACGCTGCACCCCATTCTTCAGAAAATATTTTTGTGAACGATAAAGGGTGAGAATCGTATTTATCGAACGGCAGGGCGTTGTACTTCGGCCACAATTCCTGCACTATGTTACGCCAGAACGTTTTTTTAGAATGCAATTCTAAATCTAGACGAGAGAAATATAATTCTTTACATAAATCGTAGCCCGACATATGTCTTCGGATGTTTTGTATATTTTTAATGATGTCATCGGGTAATGGTTCTTCTGTTCTGTAATGACCGCTGATTGCTTGAATTGTATGTGGATCATAGAGCCAATGTGTCATCACTTGGCCGCATACTTCTGCTGCATCCCATTCGACATTCGACAATCCAGCTACTTCGGAATAGTTTGCTTTAGTTAATAAATGTCGCAGTGAGTGTCCAAACCGTTTAAATAAAACATTAACTTCTTTAAAAGAAAGCAGTGACTGGTTACCACTATCTGGCGCTTGAAAATTAAAAATAAGGGCTGAAAGGGGTTGTGTCGAGGTAATGGAACTCTTGTTGCGTATCGACACGTGCCATCCTGCATCGTCGTAAACGCGAATCTTTTCGTCCTGTCGAGCATATGGATCTAAATAGAAACCAGCTATCGGCCTGTTGCTCGTTTCATCGTAGATATCGTAAAACTTAACATCTTTATGCCAAGTGCAGGTATCAGATCTTTCGACAATCTGTATTTTAAATAATGTGCTGCATAAATTAAAAAGACTGTTAACTACTTTGGGTAGCGGAAAGTATTCTCTTATTTTATTTTCGTCAAACTTGTAAAGTGACCACTTTTGTTTTCTCTGCCAGTACGGAATGTCCCAGGGCTGTAAATTTTTGTCAAATCCTCTTTCCTGGGCGAAGTTATGCAACGAGTCCAGCTCTACATCTTGCATAGGTCGTGCAGATTCAAGCAGGTTATCGAGTACATTTACCACATTTTCCAATGAACCTGCCATTTTAGTTTCCATACTCATATCTACAAATGTATCAAAACCAAGTATCGTTGCTTGTTCCAGTCTTAAGCCGCGCAATTTTTCTATGTTAGTACTAGTTTCTAAGTCTTTGTTACCATAACCTGAACAACGCTGAACATGAGCCTGCCATGTATTCCATCGCAAATCTCTATCTGGACAGTATTGCATAAACGGTTCATAGATATGAGGCTGCAGAGTTATTTTCCAAGGACCTTTGTTAGCATCATTATTAACCGACATTGATTTGGCTAAGCTTTCTGGGAATTCTTTGGCCACTTGTTCGTTGCTTATTATACTGCTGAAAATTTTTGTTGCAATATTCACTTTGTCCCTTATTATACTCCTTTGTTTCTGAATATCATTTAAGACATTATTAAGCCTTTCTCGTTTTAAACCTTTAACATCGAGCCCATTTAATTTTCCTTCCAAGATGTATTTGTCTAATAGCCTCTCTTCTTCGTCAGTAAGTTTTTTTAGACGATTTTTCTCATTTACCGCAGCTTGAAAGATAGGGACACTGTTAAATTTTGATGACCTGGCTTTGTGTGCTCTTTCATGGATTTGAATGTATGATTTTGTTGGCATTAAAGAACTGTTTCCCAAATATAATGTTTTGGCCATGCCCCATGTCAGTTCTAGTTGATTATCTAGCTTTTCGAGTGGCTGGAAAATCTCTACAAAAGCATTTTTACAATTTGGACTTGACTGTTCGATTTGTAGAACGCCATTTTCATATTCCAAGCTCTGTTTACTGATGGTGGCAATACATTTTTCTATTGTAATATCATTAAATTCAGGTAAGCCGTTGTCGGATAATAGTGTGCTTTTGTCTCCATCTTCACCTATCTCTGGAATGCTGAAAAATACATATTCAGGTTAAGATCAAAATTGTTAAGATGATATAATTTCTTAATTATATTAACTGACTTCTATGTTTTAAAGTAAGAATGAGAATCAAAAATAAATTAAACTGTTTTTAAATATAATTAATTTAAAAAAATTTTAAAGCCTTACTCTTATCAATATTATATACTACATACATTACTTAAATGCGCTGGCGTTTGCGGGTACGATCCCCGCACATGACAAACATTTGTATTGGCCGTACAGTTGTTTACCGTGGTGTGCGTGTTTGTATAGTCCTTGTGGGTTTCCGCACTGTGCAACGGAGAGAACATTAAGTGTCGCTCCCGGTTGTTATCATGTACACCTGATAGCGATTGTTATTTATAGTAGGGAATATATCCGGCAAACCGCATTGGAGCAGCGTGGTGGATTAAGCTCTGATCCTTCTCCTACATGGGAAAGACGTCTATGCCTAGCTGTGGGGTGTTACAGGCTGAAGCAACATACATTAATATTGTATGACGAAAATTTCCATAAGACTGTAATTTTTCTTAATAATTTTTCTGTACATTATTTATAGTGCAATAAAGTATATATAATTTTAAGTACTGTACTGATTTTAACATTTCTTTCAAGACATGGAGTTTCATATTTAAAAATCAGTTTTGTCTTGATGAAGTGGTCACAGCAACTGAATACTACTAGCTGTTGTTACTGGTCATAGGTTTGTTTGTTGTATGTATGTGTGTGTTGTGCAGGTTATAACGATGTTTGCCATAGTCTCTTTTAAATTTGTAAATCTACACCAATAATTTATACTACGCCAACTCGAATTTTCGATAAGTTGGTTTTTTTAATGCAAACTTGATAAAATGTTTTTTATATGTAATAAAAAAATTGTGAAATTACAATGAATAAATTAATTATTAACGATAACAAATTTCAATTAAGTTTCTTAATTAATATAAAAGGTATCAGGTTTTTCCATTTTATGAGCTTCTATTGTAAAGTTCATTTTTATGAGTTAGCTTAGTATAAATTGCTGGTGTCGAAATATAACCTTTAATTGAAGAAGTACAAGTTCAAAAATTATAATTATTAAACAGATTACATCAAATATACTTATACTTTAATTGTTAAAAAATATAAAGGAACAATTATTATATTAAGGAACAATATTTTTAACTTTAACATAATATTGCGGATAAAAGCTGTAATTTGTATTTGCTTTTTGATCATTCCATAGTCAGAACAAAATTTTACTGCAAAATGAAACAAAATTCTACTGTTTCTTGGATGTTTTTTTTTTTTTTTTAAATGAAAACCTTGTACTTGACCTATTAAAATAACAATTATTCCAATATTTTAAATTTATTTCCCCTAATTTTTTAATAAATTTATTATGTTAGAGAACGTGTGTATTAAAATAAGCAATAACTTACAGGACGACATATCCAGAATTGCGTTTATTTTGATAGAAAGGTTTTTTCAAATGTCGAATTATCACATTACGGCGTAAAAAAGAAGAAGCCATATTAGATTTAAATATACTTTTTTATAATATTATTTTATTATTTCATAATATTGAAATATAAGCCGCAAGAACATATGATATTGACACTTTACACAGATAACTTTAAAAGATTCGTTTTTCGATAAAATTACACCACACTGAAAAGTGAAAACTATTCGAATAGTAGTCCCAATGTAGGTATTGAATTTTTCAATCAATTTATCAAATTTTAACATATTACGATATTATAATTTAATTGTTTCTTGAGTGCCATTAAATCATAAAATTATCATGCGCCAGGTAATAATGGATTTACTTTTATATTCGTATTCATTCGAATCCGCAATCGAGTATCGATGGCACAAACATGAAACAACAATAAGTAGTATTAATTAAACAAATTTATTTTTAGATATATTATAATCGTATTTTCATATCATGGCGGCGCTGGCGCGACGACCTCACCGAGGCGGCGGGGACCGCCTGGACGAGATTGGCGAGGGATCGTATTACATGGAGAAGGATGGAGGAGGCCTTTACCCAATAATGGGCGTTCCAATCATACACGTAATGACGAATACAAACATTGACCCCAGTGAAATGACATTTATATTACTGATAGTTATGATTACTATTATTGTAAACATATTTAATATCATATCAAAATATTTAATTATTACTATTATTATACTAATTAATGACATGCATGCAAATGGACTATTGTAAGATTGGAAATAAAGGCTACATTGTTATTATTATTATTATACACATCATAGTTGCATAGTTGCTTATTGATAATTGTCACTGAATACATACAAAATAAAATGATTCATAGGTTTTAATGAAAAAGTATACAAAAAAAAAAAAAAACGAGTAATATAATAATATGGACATAATTGATTCCGTTTCGAATAGATTTGGCTTCGTTCTCATAAGTATCAAATCTCTAGCCATCTCTTTTGACTTTTGTCATTAATTTGTCAAGAATTCATTTAAGAAATTCAACACAAAAGTTTTTAAAAATATTGGTAGTAGAAGTCAAAAAGCTAAATAGGGATTTACTCGAGCGTCATGGGACTTATTGATTTGTGAAGATTAGATAATAAAAAAAAAAAAAAATTGCTTTTTCAGCGGTGGGTAGAGCGGGTAGTTACAAAGAAAGGGGTATTTGAGCGAGTTTACTGACAATATTTTTTTTTATTGATCAGATCGGTTACCCTACGATGTTCGACACTATATAAAGGGCTCAAGTATGGTTGGAGTATTAGGATACTAGGTACAAGAAACAAGGCTACCTCCATTACCTATGCAGATTATTCTACTCTGACGTGCTCAAGTCACTCCCAAAATCCTCGGTAGGGCTTCTCTACCACAATATTATTTGACGAATATAGAATCTATCGTTTTATCTGTCAAACGAACTTGTAAGCTTTAAGGATTTTTAAATTTTATAAGTGTATAAAATATTTGTGCTTATTATGTTTCTATACAAAAAAAAAATGAATTATACGTTTATTATTTTATTTCATTACTACAAATTCAACTTGATCACTATTTTTTTCGATAACTGTAGCCAATTCTTCATTCAGAGTAACGCTTATCATTTGGCAAGAACATAATGCATTACAATCTTTACACTTCATTTGATTGTGTTTTTCTTGAGTTTCTTGCTCCATAGATGTCTTGGTCTCTTTAACTGGAGGACTGCAGCAGAAATCCGTATCTAATCCCATTCTTTCCCCATCTTCTAAAGTCTGCGGCAAATGTTGGTTAAGTGTTTCTGGAAGAAGTAAACTTGCTATTCCACCGGCAACCAACAACGCACCCATTATTATTAATGGTAGAACCATTATTTCCGAACCCTGCAAAAATTACAAATATATTAATAAAAAAAAAATAAAAATGACATTGCTGTTTTATTTTACGGCCACTACTTATCCCTGCTACTATTCGTACTCACGACTTCGTTTGAAATGACACCTTTTAATTTTCATCCCCCTTTTCAATCATACTGACTGATCCCAAAGATCAAAAACATCAGTCTCCAAGCTATTTGTTTAAGCTATTATTTATACTTAAGTGGAATGAGCAGCCAAGATAAAGTAAATAGACTAAGTACCTAAATTTCCAGTATTGATTTTATAGACTTACCAAGTAATTAACAATGGGTATGAATATAGGACCAAGCATTCCTAAGACCGAACTCAAGCTCATGCCAAGTCCTCTGACGACAGTTGGGTATAATTCTGATGCCATCAATGGCAGGACGACAAATGCTGATGATATTCCCATTTTTCCCACGCAGTAAAGCGCTAAGGTCACGTTAGTTTCTGAAAGAAAACAATTTAAGAACATTTCGTCTCTATTATTTATATTCATCTACTATTTTGAACTGATAAAATTAAATAATTTAAAAAAAATTAAGGCCTATCTCTATCTACGATCTTGTGAAAATTTTAACGCTAGTAGTTAGGATTATGAAAAAGTAGTAGATACTTTATATGGGCGATGCTTGCAGTAAATGAATTTTGATTTAAATGCTGAAATTTTTTCTTAGATAAACTATACTTATTGTAAATTATAATAAATTTACCATGTTGCACCAAAAAAGTTGTTAAGCACGCAATTCCACCAACAACCATGCTCATACAGAGTGTCCATCGCCTTCCTAATCGTTCCATCGACGGCCACAGAAACATATAAGTCGGTAATTCAACTAAACCAGCCAAAAAGAAGTTCAAATATTCATCACCTCCTAAAACTGGTGCGTAATAAGAGAGGCCGACATAAACACTAGTGTTGGTGAACCAGATAAATGTAATGATGATTGTCTTCTTTCGTAAATTAGGGGTTCTGAAGAGATCCATAATTCCATATTTACGCGATTTTTCTTTTTCTAAATCTTGCTTAAGTTTGTCTGATTCATATTTTCGTCGCAAATGTACCATGTAGTTTGCTGGTAAAGATTTTCCGTTGATTCTAAGTGATAAATGTAATGAGTTAGTTGTTGAAAAACAAGTAGGTAATATAATAATGATATTTTAAAAATTAAAGTCCTGTCTACACGTAATAATTAATATGACAAACCTGGCCATATTTTTTAAAATTGCTTCAGCTTTTTCAAATTGACCTCTTGCTAAGAGCCATCTAGGACTTTCAGGCATCGGCCATATGTAAAGAAAGAAGATGGCAAATGGTAGTGTAGTCGCCAATGCTAAATGACGCCAGTCCCGAACTAAGTATACCACACCGGCCAAAGATATAAGTCCTAAAGAGTATGCGATATTCGAAAGAATAGTGCATAGCGTGCGGCATTTTGGACCTACGAGTTCAATTGCTGAAAACAGTAAATTTTAAAACGGTTAGTAATTCTTGTTTAAAAGAGCTATTCAATTCAAGTTTAAATCAAAGAGAAATAAGTCAATGTTAGAAACAAACATATAGTATCAGTATTTAATGTAATATAATTAAATTACAAACCTAAAACATACGGTGTTGCCATTATAGCTGGTACTGTAAAGCCGACGCCAAATCTGTAAACGACCCATATGACATAATTTTGTGCAAATGCTGTTGCCACTCCGAATATGCACTCAATAGCCAAATAAATAAAAAAGGAAGGCTTCCTGCCGATGGTGTCTTGAAGATAGCCAAAGATGTAGTTGCCGATAATGCCTCCTACAGCCAAAAGTACCAAACCGAGAGTTGGGAAAAAGTCCTTGTTGCACACCAGATTCCACTGCAATTACGTTATTAAATGTTAAAAATATTTAAAGATAAATAAATATGTGGTGTCATGGGACACCAGGTAGGAACGAAGTTCCTTCGGATAGTATAGAAGCAACACAATTTGAAAAAAAATGTTGAATTTTATATATGTTTTTTAGTTCTTATTATTACATAAAAGTATTTAGGAAGTATTTAGTATTTTAGATAATAACAAATACCGTAAAATAAAATAAATCAAACAAAATAATAATAATAATAATTCAAACTATTAAGTGAAATAAAAAACATGTATCTTTATTTATTTTTGTCGACAGTATAAATTACATAAATGATTTAAAAAAAGTTTACTAGTAATATTTTAGTTTTACAAACGTCATATTATACAGTCATGTGACTGTTATTACATCACTTCCGTTATATATTTTTCTTACGGTTTTAGTATCAAATGTTTTTCAGTTCAGTCGCCCAGCCAAGCCTGCCGTAAGGAACTTCGTTCCAATAATAATTTACAATTTTAGTTATATATTATTAGTTTTTAGATGATTACAATTCAATGTCGGTTTTATTTTAAAAGTAAATAATATTTTTTTTTTATTTAGTTCGAAATAGCTTCGAACCTCAAATAATAATTAATACTGAAACAAGAGTCGAAAATTTAAAATTCATGACTGTTAAATGAACAAACGCTTTAGCGTGCGCCAACGACGCTCCTAAATACCGACGGTTTGCTGTTTCGATTCCCGCTCGGGATTGATATTTCTATTTACAAATCCTCCTCATGTGGTCTTTGTGGGTCTCCCCACCGTGCCTCGGAGAGCACGTTAAGCTGTCGGTCCCGGTTGTTATCACAAACACCTAGTAGCAATTGTTGCTCATAGTAGAGAATATATTAACGAACCCGCAGTGAAGCAGAGTGGTAGATTTAGTTGCGATTCCTTCTTTACATGGACAATGAGGCCTATTTTGTAGTTGGTAGAGGTAGAGGTAGTTGAGGGATGTTACGGGAATCATGTGTTTTTTGATAAAAAAACTTTTCGCTTAAACCGAATATAAAATCATCATATCAAAAATTTCGATCTAACAGGTACATCGTTCCATAGCTTAATTGGCTAGAGCACCGACACGGCCAGTCGAGGTTCGATCCCCGCTGGAACGGTCGATTTTTGATATGATATTAAAAAATGTTTAAAAAAACTTTCGTTAAATTATTTACCTCAGTCACAACAGAGCTCTTGTAAGTGGTTGTTTCATAATTCCATCCATTTTGACATGGCATGACTTCAGTAGATTGATCTATGTTTGCTATATCTGAATAGTTTTTCATAATTTCACTGTAGTTTAAATTGTACATGTTGCATTGTGAGTACTCAAGTACACCATTTTTGAGTTCTAAGGGTATGCTGAAAGATCGTTTATAATTTTATTTATACATAGTAAATGTTTTTTGATGTTTACAATTCAGTATCGGTTTAATTTTAAAAGTAAATAATATTTCTTTTTATTTAGTTCGAAATAGCTTCGAATCTAACATATAAATAGAATTGGAGTGCCTGTTTGTAATATTAAATTAACCGCTTTTTACTAAATGCAAATGTATGTATACACGGTACATATACGAAAATAACATTTTTTACAATTTTTGTCTGTCTGTCTGTTTTTTCCGGCCAATCTCTGAAAGGGCTGGACTGATTTTGATGGGACTTCCATTGGCAGATAGCTGATGTAATGAGGAGTAACTTAGGCTACTTTTATTTCAGAAATTAGTTTATTTTATAGCTCTGCGAACCAAACAATATTTTTTTTTGTTAAATTCCACGTGGACGAAGTCGCGAGCACAGCTAGTCTTAAATAATAATTAATACAGGAGTCGACTACGTAGGCAATAAATAAGTATATATTGAGTTTAAAAACTGACTTTATTGTATTTTAAAATGTTTTTTCTTCAAATTTAAGACAATTTATGGCCTCCACAATGTGGTAAATTTAAACGAATCCATATTTTATAGGTCATTAATTGCTTTAATTGTTAACGTTCGTAAAATAAAATTAAAGACTAATAATAATTGGATCATTGGATATGAGTACTTTGGCAGCTTTATGAATATTCTTGATGCATGAAGGATGCATATAAAACTTCAGTTTTAATACCATAATACATAAAAATACCGCATTTTATTTTGGAAGGCTTACCTTAGGTTTTTGATGAGTTCTGTATCAGTTAGGGGCTCCAACTCCGGTACTCTACACCAGTGCTTGACGTCAGCAGCCATAAAGAGCTGCGCGTACGCATGGAACCCACATGGTATGACGGCAGGCAGCAGGATAAAGTAGATTATAAGTTTCTGGTACTTTCCAAAAGTGCCAACGTCTTCAAGGATCGCATCGAAATCCATGGTTGCTCGTAGCTAGAAAAGTTTTATTTCTTTTTCAGTATATTGGAGCCGAGATTTAACCGGTCGTGGTCCAAGATACGCGATTGAAATTATTTCATTTTTAGTGATAACTATGTTGTAAAAATTATTTACATTTTCGGCGGGAAAATGAAGCATTATGAGTAAACCAGCAAGTTTTAGTCAAAGTTCTGAATGATGTTGTATAATCGCCAACCCAAGCGAAGCAGTAAAGCCTATTAAGGTCTACTTCTTTTTCATAATATTGGAATTTACGGACTAACTCTCGTACTTTCACAGGCTGTTACAATTCAGTTAGATACATTTGTGCTTAAAGTAATTATCTTCGCATCACTTAACACTAATAAATGATTAAAACTACTGGCATAAAAGTTCTCCTGCGGCTGGATAAAAAAGTTCTACTAATTTAACTTTTAGAAATTATTTTTGTGTTTGTGTTTAAAATTAATTATTATGATTTAAATAAATTAGACATTCAACTTGCACTTATTCAGTTCCAGTTACTTACCAATGTAACAGAGATTTTTCAAACTTTTTAATAATTTGTCTAGAGGTGATCACGTGGTCTTCATAGCACTGCATGGGCCGAACGACTGTTGCAAGAAACGAGCAACCTGCGTACTACATGGGACCCTAATGGGCTACCGGTTATATCTACAGTCGGAATAAAAAACAATTACTACTAATTTATATTTTTAGACTGCTTTAAATTTTATTATTTATTTTCAGAACTTTTTTAACATTGCAAGATATTTTGACGATGTCATGGATCCTTTTCTGAAAAATTACTGAAGTTATTTTTAACCGACTTCAAAAAAGGAGGAGGTTCTCAATTCGAATTTATGTATTATGTATGTTGATTCAATTTTTTAATGATGATTTTTTTATTTGATGAGTTTTTATTCTCGAAAGTTAGTGCTTGTGGTTTATTCTTAATAATGCGTACTTGAAACATACAATATTTATCCATCTTAATATAGATAAACAATAACGCGAGCCCCATTTGAAAATTAGCTAAGCTTTGGTTGAAAACATTTGCACCCCATTTCAACTATATTCTCGTATAAAATGTTGTCAAAATGATAAATATTAAAGACTTAATAGATAACTGGGAAGAGAGATGTCCTGTCCATATTCCAGAGGAAATATAATAATTAATTATCAAAAATATAAAACGCGATTATTTTTAGCTAAGGGCTACACGCGAAGTCTTCAAGTATTAACAGTTATTTCACAAAAGCTTTCTGTTGGGATTATATCTGTACTTTAAACACAGTTATTCGTTTCTCCTTTCGACTGTGTTTTGTATTTTTTTTTTGTGTGCTGTCTCATAACTTTTAACTGGTGCTCCCATTTTATATTTTATATTATTATTTTATATTCGAATTTTTTTTTCATGTAATCTCATTTAAATTTTAGAAAGATTGACGAGTACTCTTCGAATTTTCCCTAATCTGCGTACTTAATTGATTTCAAATACCGACGTTGACGATATTTTTTGGCGCACCGCACACACATTATTTCGTAAGTAGTAAGTTAGGCTGATCTGTCACGCTCTGAGGTGAAAGGCTCGCTCGGGTGAACTCGGGACCGCCGAGTGTACCCGAGCGAGAAAGATACAGACAACTGCTCTTCGTTGTTGAACGGTGAAAGGCTTGGTCGGGTGAACTCGGGGCTTATTGCGTTATTGCTTAATTGCGATTACCAATGACTTTTTCACTTCTGCCGTGCGGTCTTCAGCACCCACTCTAGTTTTTTTTTTTTTTGCTTGAAAACAAACAATTATTTTCCAATTTTATTCACTTTATTGACGGAATTTTCGTACAGCCTACAACATTTTTTTCATGCGTTATATTTAATATGTAATTTTATTTATTTATTCTCTATTGTAAGTTGACATCACCCAATATATATTATGGGATGCGTGTGTGCAATTATCTCATTCGTAGTCCGCAGTCAGTCAATTCGATTAGCGATATAATTGAGGCAGCGAAAGGACAGCTCCTGACCGACCAATCAAGGCCATAGTTTATGAAATAGGTGACCACTATCCAATGAAGACTATGCAGGAACAATTCAATAATGATCTTAAATAAAAACAGTAGTGTAACGGTCAACTGTAAAATGGGAAGAGTCAACTGTAAAACTGCAAGGCTTTTGTCATGGTCGTTTTCAGTGGTTATTCGATTAACATTGCTTATATAATTGTGGGAAATATTTTGACTGCTGTAAACTTAAAAACATTGTATTTACAGGAATATTTATGTACCTAGGTGTGTGTAAAAAGTTAATCACCGAAATTTATGTACGTGTACCAACATACTTCCGGACGAATTCGCCTAATTGGATAATAATTTAATTTTTGTTGGTTATTGTGATGACTAGGTAGATACAATTTTTAAAACTTGTAGAGGTCTAGAGGATAACACTTTTAATGAGTCTTTTCAAATATTATTTCATTGATAAAATTTAATTACTAAATTTTAGTCTTATGTGGAAGAATTTGACATTAGGAAGGGTTGACTTTAATTTTAATTAAATTTCACACTTCATAAATATTTTAAAAACAACGTTTTACAAAATAATATATTAGGTATATGACTTTATTAGTCTTTATAAAATGTTGTTATTTGTTTTCCAAAGTTTACACACTATTTTTAATTCTTGGTTACCGTTTATGTAATCTTTTATCAAACAGGAAATGCAGGTCTAAGGTAAGGATCAAACCGATGGCTCCTAAGTATACTGAGTCAACTCTACTTCTAATAACTTTATTTTTTTGTTACATAGGTAGATAGGAAATGAAGTAAATGTTATTAATATCTTAAAATAATGAAATAGTCAAAAGTTGTTAGTTGACTCAGTATACTTAGGAGCCATCGAAACGTTAAGTAGATAATTACATAATACATTCTCATAATTCACTTACGTGAGCAATGAGTACTCAACGTACTTTTTTTTCATAAAAATATCTTTTTATATAATATCATATAAAATTCATCTAAATAATTAATAATAGCGGTTTTTGTCAAAATATTTATTAATAAGAACTACATGGCACATGGGTGTATTCAGAATTTTAAAAAGGATAGGGTAGAAACAATTACAAATAATATTTAGGTTATATATAATAGTTAGGTTAGGGTAAATACTGCAAATTAGGTTTCTATAAAGGTGTTTCATTATCTATTACTACCATGAATAATACATATTTTTTATGTGTTTCTTTTCTTGTGTTTCTTTTGTGGATATCTGTTTTGTATGTATGTAGATGTATCTACCTGCGTCTTTGAGGGTTTTAAATGAGAAGGTATTTAGAAGTTTCTATTTTATACAAAATATTTAGAGAACCTGGGCTTTTGTATAGTTTGTAATTTAAGCTTAAATAAAACACGCTTTAATATATTCAATAGCATTTATATTTTATGACACATCTTCCTAAACCATTCTGGGTCGTTCTTAGCCACAGACTCCGGTCTGCCGTCCTTGTGTCGGTAGTGAAACTCAGACACACCTCGTCCGGGCACGCCGTTTACAATGAATTTGCAAAACCGTTCTACCATCCTAGCGTCCCAATCTTGAGAAACGTAATGAATAGACTCGTATTCCACCAAAACCTAAAAAAGAACAAATTTTTTAATAATACATAGTATTTGAATAAATAAACTAACGCCTTACACTAAGTCCTCTTGTAGAATATCAATTCTATGTCATAAACAAGACAAGCACAATTTCCTAGAACACAAAATTCTCAGTTTGTTCGTACATTTGTCATGTGCGAGAATCGAGCCTGCGAGCCCAACAGCCAGCTTATATGGTATGCCACTAGAGTAAGTAATAAGCGTTTGTTCTGCCTGATATTAAGTTGTACCCATATGAACTATCCCAAAAGCTCTGGCTACCTTACTCACAACAGGAACATAACTTTACTTGAGAGCAGTATTATTTAGCTGTCAGTTCAGCTTATTGCAGTCCACTACTGGACATAGGCCTCCCCAAGTTCGCGCCAGACATCCCGGTTTTCCGGTCTATTTAGCTGTCATCTTCTCTAATTTTAAGATACTGCCCTAATCCTCCTCTAGATATAAACAACATATTTTATGTTATACCGTAATAAGAATATTGGTCAAAATTAAATATTTTCTCAATTACAAACATTTACGCGAGCATACCTGTATTGTGTACACTTCGTCGCCGGCTTGTATTCTGAAGGCATAGTCTCGTGGTGCGGAGCCGCCCTCGCCGTGCTGGTACAACTTCAGGTCGACCCACTTAATTGGCAAAACATCACCGTTGGGTAGACCCACTACCCCTGCTTCCATACTGAAATTAATTTAATGTTTTTAAGCCATATATAGAAACACATTTAAAGCCATTTTTCAGGCATATTATATTTCGTATTTCTCTTCTACTGCAAATTTTAGATAGTTTAATGTTTCATTTATCTTGTAATACATCTTATAGTTAGCTCATGTTTCGTCCTCCAGAAAAATAATCGGAGTTTGGAGCAGGTACCTATCGCTTAAGATTCGAAAGTCATAATGTTATTTTTCCGCTGTGATTGAGTATATGAATCATAAAATAAATGTTGAATGATTTGTATACTAATATAATAAAGCTGAAAAGTTTGTTTGTTTCAGCGCTCTAATCTCAGATACTATTGGTTAAAATCGAAAAATTTCGAGGAAGAAAGAGGAAGGCTATAGGCAATATTTTTCCTCATTTTATCGCGAGTAAAATCGCATGCACTGCTTTTGTAAAATGAAAGGAATGGATCAGTATTAACGTGTGTAGTTGTTTCACCTGGTGGCAGTGCATGGCTGACAAATAACACCAACGCTGATACTAGTTCCGTCCTCTAAGAAGATATGGTGGAATGCATATCTATGCATTAGGGTCCAATCACGCGCCTGACCTAAAACAAAAAGTGAAATATATATTCAGATAATAATACTATGTACAATCTATAGCCTTGGCTGAAAGTGATAGGCAGTCTAATTAAATACGTATTACTAATAGATTTATTTAAAAATTACTACGTAATGGATCTCAATTTAATTCATTATTTTCTTGGCCAAGACAACTATTACTTAAGGAATTTGGATATTTATTATAATAATAATAATACATATATACAGCCTCCACAACGTAACTTTAAGATAATTTGCTTTCAGAAACGTTTGATATTATATGAAAACATTTTGTCTTCCCGCAAGTTTTGAAACATGTACATACTATGTGATTCATTGTAAAGCAATATTGCGAAAAATTTGGTTAAGTTTGACTTACCAAAACTGTGGTCTCTGAACGATGGCAGCGTGTACTCAAATGTTTCGTCTGCTATCCTGAATTTACATTTCATTGCGCCGAATTGTTCGTAATGAGATTGATGTGCTCTAAATGATACAAAGACAATTTGTTAAAAACTAAAGATATATCACTGACGTAGTTATATAAAAATATACTAACTTAATGTAGTAAATAACAACATAACTAACACAATTTATACTGATGATGATAATTCAGCCTATAACATCCCACTGCTGGGCATAGGCAATAATTCTGGGGTAGGAAATGGTTCTCGATGTAGAAGATGGATCGCAACTTAATCCATCACGCTGCTCCAACGCGGGTTGACGGATATGTTCCCTAACGACTAACGATCGCTATCAGATATTTATGATAACAACCGGAACCGACGGCTTAGCGTACTCTCCGAGGCACGGTTGGGAGACCCACAAGAACACACATTCAAACCGGAAAGAGATATTCGTACAAATTCACAAGTATCCATCCCGTGCGTGAATGGAACTCTCAAATCGTCGGTGTTTTGGGCGCCTACACCAGACTGTTACACCAGTGTTATAATAAAATATTGTAACTAACAAACTGATATTATATGAATGTAAAAATCTGAAATATATAAATTTTTTAATTAATTAATTTACTTCATTAAGTATATATATATAACTATTTCTTGATTAAGATTAACTAATTTAACGTCAAGTTCAAGACTTCAAAAACCAAAACAGAAATAATTTTAAGTGTGTTGAGAATGGAGTACGCATTGCGACATAGTAAGATCCTGTTTCTCAATAATAATCATACATTTTTCGTGTTTTTCAGAATAATTTCAGCGTAACGTTAAGCTACGTTTTTGAAAACAAACATACGAAGGTATAAGGTATAGAACTTCCCACTAATACAGTATTACTTTGACGACTACGACTACAACACTAGGATAAATCAAAATAACTGGTACAGAACAGAAGTCATAATTAATCAGAGATATCAAGGAACATGTTGCCATAGTGATATGTAATTCAAGGTAATTGAAAAAAAGTAATATTACGTCTTAAGTCCTTTAAAGTATTCTCTGCTCCACTTTTCTCTAGCGATGGACCGGATGACGGCTGGCGGGTGCAGGTCGGAGTCGTAGTCGAAGTAATTGCTCGTTGCGTTCCACTCGCCATTGAATTCGACGTCTACCACCTTGTTTGGATTGTTTTGATACCTGAAAATTTACTAAGTTTGTATCTATCCATATGTGTATATCAATAAAAATAAACTCCAAAATGTATGTATGATGAAGTGTACGTACAACCGTGCACCAGATCGAAGACTTTTTTTGTGTTCATGTTTGTTGACAAAAGGTGTGTGGAAGACTAAAAAAAACGATAAGTTTCCAAAAAATGACGGTATGAAGTTCGCCGGGTCATTTAGTTTATTATAATATATTTCATTTTTAGCCGTACATTAATTAGACTCATATGTATTAAAAAATTTGACTAAAACTACTTTTGGTAATCGATTGGAAGTATGAACTTGAAGGGTCATCCATAAATTATGTCACACGTTAAGTGGGGGTAGGTTACCTCTTGATCGACGAAGTGTGACATTGTGTGATAATAGGGTTTTGTGACGTTACGTTTCAAAATGTAAAATATCTAAATGTTAGTAAAATGGAAATAAAAATACTGTCGAAACTGATGTTTTCATTTAAAAAATGAGAATTTGTAGGAGTAAAATTGCAAAATATGTGACGTCACACTAGCTGGGGGGGGGGGGTTCCTGATATCGTGAAACTTATGTGACGTAATTTATGGATGGCCCCTATTTTGTCTATAGATATATACCACATCGGCCCTTTATAGGAAACAGTCCACTTCTTCATTGGTTCTACAGGAGTCATCATTATCCCTTCGGCTCCAAATTCACCGATTTGTGCACCGAATAGTACCGTATCTGGTATCTTCTTACTGCAGAGGAGACCTTTACCTGGCAACTAAAATGTTATTCTGGTCAAATAAGTTTGTCAAAATATTTCGATAATTAGTGAAATTTGCATAGATTCGAGAGAAACAAAACTTAAGTTGCCCATCTAAAATTGATGCTTAAGTACCTATCCTTAGACTGATATGTTTAAAAAAATAGGTGTTTTTACTTGTATTAAATTATTATCTATACAAATAAATAAAATTGGAGTGTCTGTTTGCAATATTAAAATACCCGTTTTTACTTAATGCATATACATATACACGGTACATATATCAAAATAACATTTTCACAATTTTTGTCTGTCTGTCTGCCTGTCAGCCTGTCTGTTTGTTCCGGCTAATTTCTGAAACGGCAGGAACGATTTTGACGGGACTTTCACTGGCAGATAGCTGATGTAATAAGGAGTAACTTAGGCTACTTTTATTTTAGAAATGTATTTGTTTTATAACTTTGCGAACTGAACAATAACTTTATTTTTAAATTCCACGCGTACGAGGTCGCGGGCACAGCTAGTCAGAAATATAAATTATCAAAGTAAATCGGAAAGTGTAAAAAATGAGTAAATACTCTTATCAAGGATATATGTGCATTAAAAATATGTATTTAGTTATACAAAGAATAGGTAACATACTACGCGAATTCAGTTGATATTAAATTTTTTCAATTAAATTCAAATTATTTTTTTTGGGATCAGCTTGTAACATCCAACACGGCTCCTCTGCAGTTTAGCGAGTATATTCTCCACTACGGGTAACTATCGCTATCATATGTCTGTGATAATAACTGGAACCAACAGCTTAACGTACCTACTGTCCCTGGCACGATGGGGAGACGCACAAGGACGAGACACCCGGACGGAAACCGCCGGTTTTTAGGCGCTTACATGGCACACGCACCAAAATACCAGAAAGTTCGTCAAGTTATAACGTTAGTATTTAAAATTACGCACTAAGGCGAAATATAGATACTGTAAAGGATACAGAGGAAGCTTTAAATGTCTAAGTATATACGTCCAGGAATATGTGGTAAGTAGAAATATGAAATAAAACATAATTACCCCTATGTAAAATAATCCATTGCACATTCCCATCGGTCGTCGTTCACAGCCGGAAATCACGTAAACTCCTTTATCGCCTTCCTCCTTAATCGCTGATATGAAGAAGACCGCATCAAATGCCTTTGGATAATGTTAAGTTACCTTTATGTTTTATTTTATTTAACTATTTAACCTATTACAATATTTAATTTATAATAACTGTTGCCCAGGACATTATTTGTATGGTAATTTTCATACCATCCAAATAATCTTGCTATAAAAAGGTAAGTATAAATTTTCGCTGTTTTTACTACTTTTGAATGCAACAATATGTGATGTTGTGTAATATAGCCTTTTTTGATAAACGGTCTATCTAACACAATAATGATTTATCATAAGAAGTAGTAGATCCTAAGATTAGCACGTTCGACCGCGTACTCTTGAACTTTATAATATTTTTATATTCTTACAAACATAATAAAGAAGTTATTATAATATTACCTTAGCATGGTCACTCAGGGGTTGAGCTCTGTCCATTTCTGATATATTTGTGATAGCTTTGACTCCTTGCCCCGCTTGTCCGTCCGTACCAGCGCCATTGTTCTTCTTAGAGTACTGTGATAAATATTTAAACATATTAAGAAGTATAAGCGATTTGTATGTTGTAGTTTCCACCCCGTCTCCCCACTTGTAATAAGTTGTGATACCCCCCACCCCCTCGAGCCTCACGTGATTAAAGGACAACCCCTTATAGAGCTGACCGTTGCAAATGATATCAGTTGGTAGTTTTGAATGCCATGTCTTGTAAATTATATTGGTGTACGAAAAGTGTAGGTGTCATATTCAGGTTTTATATAAAATTTACAAGATTTGGAGTAAGTACACCGGCAGAGGCGGCTTTACCCATAGGGTTCAGTGCAACCGGACGCCGGGTATTAGGAGGCGCCGCCGAAGCGTATGCATTGATGAATAAATGTTTGAATTTTGAGCCACACGTTTTTCACTGCCCTTTCCTTTTCGACAACAGAGTGCCTAGTGCGAGTTTTATTCACAGAAACATGACAGAAACGCGTTTATACGTGAAGATTATTTTGCATGGGAATTTAAACAGTGCAGCCTAGACGATAAAGAATAGTATACGATACAATTGATACAGAGTTATGGTTATATATATGTGATGCACAATGTGTAACCATACTGGTGACCCCGACGTGATTTCGCTGCGTGGTCTAAACTCCACTAGCGTAGCGGGCGGCGGAAGCGGGTTGCGCCACACATTCCCCCTGGCCAGACCGTAACTACGGTCGATAGAATTCTGTTATCTTCACTCTTCGACCGCTCCGTGTAGTTCTTTCTTCGCTAAATATATGTGATGCACAATGTGTAACCATACTGGTGACCCCGACGTGATTTCGCTGCGTGGTCTAAACTCCACTAGCGTAGCGGGCGGCGGAAGCGGGTTGCGCCACAGAGTCATCTAGCGGCAAACACGAGAACTAGGTTGAAATCCCGAATTTCCCATACAAAATGAAGTTAAAATTTACGCTCGTTATTGCGAGTCGGATTAAACAAAACTCGTACCACAGACTCGCACTAGGCACTCAGAGCGCAACTAGGGGTGAAAATCAGCGTTGGTTTTTGTCTTTATAAAAGCCAATTAAAGCTGAGTGATAAACCTTTTTGAGGCATAGTACTTAGCTGCAGGCGGTATTTTTTGGATATACAATTATATTCACATTTCTTGTTTATTCGTTTTTTTTTTTCATAAATTTTTGGAAAATTTGATTTAAACAATTTTTATAACTTATTTTTTGATGAAGTTGATTTTTTTTGCAGACTATATTACTGTCCTTATAATTTTTTTACTTCGTTTTTTTTTTCTATATCTATTGACTTATTATTTATTATTATTTCTATATAACTGTATTTTCTTTTGTGTGTCTGCGTGTGTGAATGTCCCGAATAAATGTATTTCTTTTTTTCTTTCTGTTTTTCAACTACTGGGCTAGAGTCGCGTATGTATTATATTTTTTGTAAAAGATTATCTATACAAATAAATAAAATTGTAGTGTCAGTTTGTAATATTAAAATAATCGCTTTTTACTCAAAACATATGGATGTAAACACGGTACATATACCAAAGTAAAATTTTTCACAATTTTTGTCTGTCTGTCTGTCTATAATCTCTGAAACAACTGGGCCGATTTTGACGGGACTTTCACTGGCAGATAGCTGATCTAGTAAGGAGTAACTTAGGCTACTTTTATTTTAGAAATTTATTTATTTTATAGGTCTGCGAACTGAACAATAACTTTATTGTTAAATTCCACGCGGAGGAAGTCGCGAGAACAGCTAGTTACAAATAATCTATAAAATTACAGTTTATTCTTTATCATCTTTCTTGTTTTGTTCATATAAGTGACTTGATTCTTATAATAATACTACAACCGAGATTATTAATATATTCGAATATTATTTAAGCAATAACCAATTAGATTATCTAATGAATACTTTTACCGCTACGCAACAGTCATATAGTAACATGTGTTAATCTTATAACAGGTTGCGATAACATTATCGTGGTTAGAATCTTTCAGAGATAAGAGTATGTTTGAAATTGATTTTTAAAAGATTTATTAAATGTAAAACTACAAAAATTCTCTACAGAGAATAGAAGAGATAGAAAATTCTGCAGAAGTGAAAACGAATGATTAGAAAACGTGCAGGAGAGTCCTAAATAGTTAGCAATATAGCAGGCGTGTCCTTATGTTGAATTGATGAGGACTTCTAAACAATTTTACAATAGAGAGCAGCTGATCAGATGAGATGATAAGAGTTGTGACTTTTTAGTTGTTTGTTGATGGATAATTTCAACAACAATCTTTTCGATTTTGACAATTCTTTCACAAGTAGAATGCTACGCTATTACTGAGGAAGTGACATATTTAAGTTATATTTTAACACGATAAAACGAAAAAGTCAAAATAATATAGTCCATGTGAGCGAAGCCCTTGACGGTAAACTGGTAATTATACCTACTTAAAAAAGAACGAAGAACCACGAGAGGAATATATATGTATTATGTATGTAATGTTGTTGGAACTTAAGAAGCTGACCGATGGCGGGATAACCATCTAACCGCTGGTTTTGAAACACACAAGCCGAAGACGGGCAGTAGCGTCTTAGGTGCGACAAAGCCAGCCCTGCGGTTACCAACCCGCCTGCCTAGCGTGGTGACTATGGGCAACACACATGAGTTCATGCATTTTTGGCGCGAATTTGTGGAGGCCTATGTCCAGCAGTGGACTGCAATAGGCTGGAATGATGATGATGATGTATGTAATGTTTATTCTGCACTTTTTACAGAAGTTCATAAATAAATAACTGCTTCAAAGTAAAAAAATAATAATTCTGTCTCGGTGGTCTGAACGCGAGACCAAAACTAGGACAAAATGCACTGACCAGAACAAAGATATATGGCTTACAGAAACATTTGTCTCGTGTTGTTATTATAATTTAAACCATTGGCATGGCTATAGAATTATAATTATAATACTGTACGAAACTAATATTGATATACAGTACAGCCTATATTGGATGGTTATCCCGCCATCGTTCGGCTTCTTAAGTTCCAAGGTGGTTGTGGAACCTTGTTATCCCTTAGTCGCCTCTTACGACACCCACGGGAAGAGGGGGGGTGGCTAAATTCTTTAGTGCCGTAGCCACACAGCACCTAATATTGATATAGCTTGACATAATTGTCACAGCACTGGCTGTTGTACTGGCGGTTCCGGGCTCGATCCCCGCTAACGACAGATATTTGTCGTGGTCTGGGCTTGTGTATTCTAATTAATTCTTTCCTGATTTCCTGATCTCTTTCTTTTTGGGGGCCGTTGCTTATGAAGCGCTCATTTATTTATTGATTTATTTAATCATATTATAGTTGACAATTAGTTTATTATATTTAAAACACGATTATCGTTTATTACATGCAAACATGGGACGTCCTCCGGCCCGCCGGTGTAGGCTGGATGACGATTGTGGGAAATCGAGATATCTGGCGCAAACTTTGGGAGGCCTATGTCCAACAGTGGATTGCGATAGGCTTAAGTGATATATATGCAAACAAAACAAAGAAACTTATAATTTATACAAACTTACCTTTCTATAATAATAAAGACACGAAAACACTACATATTTTAAGTAATACCATTTCCCCGGCACAGAGTATATTCCGAATATTGCATCTGGATCTTTCTTTCTCAATAAAAACACTAATAATATTATAAAAATGAATGCGGTTATAAAACAACAAGTCATTTTGGTAAGCCGAGCGAAACGATAGCTGCGGGCGCCGGGCGATAAGTCGTTGACGTCTAGTGATATTAATGTGATTTTGTATTTTATACATTGTTGTTCAGGTTTATATTGCTTATCTGCATATCTACCTAATACTCATGACTAAAACATGCAATTTCTTCGTGTTATTTGTGTCAAATAATTTTGTATTATAAATCTATATTACTTTATTCTGTTTTCATCCTTATTATTTACTAGATTATATAAATGACAAAAAATGTATTTTGTTTTTAATTTTTTAATTTTAATTTCTTTGAAAATAA
The DNA here is from genome assembly GCF_905220565.1 of Melitaea cinxia. NCBI lineage: Eukaryota > Metazoa > Arthropoda > Insecta > Lepidoptera > Nymphalidae > Melitaea > Melitaea cinxia. The sequence goes on along the minus strand of NC_059407.1, from coordinate 14,579,237 downwards.
AACAATATAAACAGTCAGACATTTTTGATTTCATTTTATTTTAATAAATTAGAGATATGTAAACATATAAAACCTATTAGTTACGTTACAAATCAACGTATACTTAATAGAGTTATGGACTGAATCTTAATAGCGTAATTACGTAGTATGTTTATGAAATTTTTTTTACATTTTTGAAGTAATACTTCTTTTGGCACGTTAGGGAAAAATTATGAGAGTAAATTTTTAAGATTCGCGCGCACACCGTCGCAAAAAAAACCATTGACGTACTAGTACATATATCTCAATGAAAAAAACCGACACCCTGAAGTTAGCTAGTCAACGAAGAAGAAGTTAGCAACGAAAAGTTAGCTAGGAAATGAAGTATAAAGTTCTTACGTGTGTACATAAGTATATACATACACACCTTTTTTTACTGAATTTGTCATTTACAAGTCATATTTGTAAGTGTTCAAATATTTGTTACTAATCTGAGAGAACGACCTTGTGGGTCTCCTCAACGAACTTTGAAGTGTGTTATGTCAAGTGTATTTTTTAACCGACTTCCAAAAAAGGAGGAGGTTCTCAATTCGACTGTATTTTTTTTTTTTTTTTATGTATGTTACATCAGAACTTTTGACCGTGTGGACCGATTTCGACAAATTTTATTTTAATCGAAAGGTGGTGTGTGCCAATTGGTCCCATTTAAATTTATTTGAGATCTAACAACTACTTTTCGAGTTATATCTAATAATGCGTTTTTACTTGACGCTTTTTTCGTCGACCTACGTTGTATTATACGGCATAACTTTCTACTGGATGTACCGATTTTGATAATTCTTTTTTTGTTGGAACGGAGATATCCCTAGTTTAGTACCATGATAAGAAAACCAGGATCTGATGATGGGATCCCAGAGAAATCGAGGGAAACTCTTGAAAATCCGCAATAGCTTTTTACTGGGTGTACCGATTTTGATAATTTTTAATTTAATCGATACCTGATGTTTGTCATGTGGTCACATATAAATTTTATTGAGATCTGATGACTACTTTTTGAGTAATCTTTGATAACGCGTAGTTACTTGACTATTTTTGCGTCGATCTACGTTGTATTACTCGTCGATGTAATTGAAGTCGGTTTTTTTTTCGTTTGCGAGCAAACACAATTATTGTCACAAATCTACATATTCGGCCGTTTTCGGTAATTTCTAGTTTTGCTTACTAGCGATAGATTTTTGACACGATTTGTATGAAGTTAACGTCAAAGTTCTATCTCAGGTAGGAAAATTCAGAGACAGATAGAATTTTGAAACTGGATATTAATGCTGCCTATTTTATACTGATTCTGATCATACTGTAACACCATACTGCTTTTCATTTTTGTTACTATTGAAGAAGGGATGAAAGTGAAAATGGTTATTTAGTTATAATTAATTGACGCGTTCACGATTATTTTATTAAATTCCTTTCTGGGTCATGGTATTCGCATGTATAATAAAATCCCACAAACAATTTTGGAATTGTCTCAACATAAATTTAAAGTTTTTATTAAAATAATAATAATAGGTAAAGCTTATTATTCGGTGCAGGATAACATAGTTGATAAAGATGTGTGGACTTAGTGACGCTGTATTTTATGCAACATGTTACTAATTTTGTACTAAAACACAGTTATATATTATTTTTCAAAAGAGTAACTGCGGAGTTTCTTGCAGATTCTTCTCTGCAGAATCTACATTCCGAATCGGTGGTAGCTTTACTTTTACAAAAATGATAATTTATTTTTAAAGTTTTAATTTGTAAAATGACGATTCGAATGTGCTCTTGGAGCCTATTTGAATAAAGCTGTTTTTGATTTTGATCTATTTTGTCCGAAAATAAGAGGATATTTCAAAGGACGTTTCGTTTACATATTTGTTATTTTATTTAATTAGGGTACAGCAATATATCCTGGTCAAAATCTGGAGCAGCTCGTCTGAGTAAGTTCCTCAACTTTACAGAAGATCACAGCCAACTAAAACTGCTCTCAAGTAGCGTTCTGTTCCTGTGGTAAGTAAGGTGACCAGAGCTATTGGAGAGGATCGGGGCTCCATTGGCTACCGTAACCGTTTACCGTCAGGTGGACCATTGGCTTGTTTACACCCTAGTAATATAAGAAAAAATAATGTTATTAGTGCTTTATTTTGTAATACTAATAATTTTTTATTACCTATATAATATATATTATATAGGGAATAAAAAATTATAATTATAATATATGTTATATTAAATTTTGCTAATATGAAAACAATATAATACATTGCTTAATACTTAAGAGGATACAAAGAAAAATAACACAGAAAATAAATTTAATTATTTATTATATAGCGTTACATTAGTTAAATCTAAAATCTATTATAAACTAGCTGTCCGGACAGACTTCGTTCTGTCAAAAGTTAATGGTATTTTTTTTTATGTTAAACCCTTCCGTGGGCCTTAAGGAACATACAAAAAAAAGAAATTATCTGAATTGGTCGAGCCATTATCGAGTTATGCGCTTAGCAAGATTCATTTTTATTTATATAGATAATGTCATTAGATATAGGTATGTAAAGAGAGTACCACTTAATGAGTGACAAAAATAAAAAAGTAAAAAGATAAAAATTAACTACTATGAAGCGATTCTTAGATACCTATTAATTTAATAGAGAATAAACATTGAAAATCTCATTTATTCATTGTAAATAAAGCACAAAACTCTTAAAACAATAAATAAAAACCCATGTCAACATTTGCTTAACGTCATTTTCTATTTGCGAAAATGGATCAGCTAGACAAGTATATATACCAGATATACCTATACGGTTCTCGACAGAAATTTATCTCACTACACATTTTTCATTAAAACTCCTATTAAGAATATTAGTTTAACTTTTTGACTTTACCTTTAAGGAGTGTTAGTCAAGGCATTCATGCAAAGATTAGAGAGCTCCTGGGGAGAATTGGGGGTAGGGGCGGCAATACGTTTGCGATGCTTCTGTTGTTGCAGGCGTTTATAAGCACGGTAACCGTTTAGCCGTTAGTTCACCATAAGGTGGCCTGTATGTTTGTTTGCCGACCTAGTTATATATAAAGAAAAGAAAAGTCATCTATTATCAACCAATAGGTTCCGAGTAAGATCATGCCGCTCCAATGCCGCTCGGACGGCGAGACAAAATTATAGCGCTCTTAATCTTTACTTTCAATATCGATGTTTTTTGTTTAAAAAACATCGATATTTTTGATTTTTTGTTTTAGTAATGAGAACGTCTTCCTCTTTTTTTACCACTTCAATGAGCTTCTTCGGTAATTCGGAATTTCGTGGTCGAAGGTTTTCCAATCATTTTGGATAGAATTTTTTAAGTTGTTCAACACTTAAATTATTTATCATTTGAGTACACAGCACATGTTAGCTTACCCAAACAGTTTTAATAGCATTCTCGATAAAAATAATAATTGTGTGGGTCTTGACTAACAGTCTTAAATAGTAAAGTCAACAAGTTAAGAAAAATATTCTTATTTGGAGTTGTAATGAAAAATATGTAATGTGCTAGTTTTGTCGCGGACTGTATATTCTTTTAATTATCTAAGCGTGGAGCTATTTTATGTTTTCATGTCTTATCTAAGCTAGCACGGGCCGCAGGGCTTCTAGGCAATGTAAACTACATTGAGCAAATTAAAAACTATTTAATTATTGTTATTATTATACCAACAGTCCAAGTTGGGTGTTTATGTTTTTGTTGTGCATATTTCAGCAATCCAGACACAATATTACATCGTGCCTATTAGGTCGTAGCATGTGCTTTTATTGATTGTTAAAGTTTTATACACATTTGAAAAGTCATAAATATCTACAAATAAATATCTACAACATACACACATTGTCCTCTGTTCCTAAAGAAAGCAAATTAATGCTGCGTTGTAGGTAACAGCCGACTGGTTTAGATACATATTTTTTTTCGATAAACATAGAAATACTATATATATAAATATATAAATACAAATATCACACCCAGACTCAGGCGGGAATCGAACCCGCAACACGCAGAACAGAAAGCAGGGTCACTACAAACTGCGCCAACGGGCTGGTCGAAAAATCTTAGCATTAAATGTTGAGTCTCATTTGAAATGACGATAAAAACGATAATGGTTAATCGATGACAACTGTCACGTCACTGTCAAACGCACTGACAGCTCGAAGGTGTGTTAAATTACCTATCTATTTCCTATAATTGTGAGAATAAATAAGAAGATGTTGACGATATCCAAGTACAAATTCAGAGCCGCGAAAATGTACTCCTCCGGTGAAATGCTGTACTTATGCTTGCCTCCCATCATCAATTGTGTATCGTACACAAGATAGAGGGAGAAAATAAATGCTCCTAAGGCGGCATACACGATATTTACTATGTTGTTGCGGAATATGATAGCCAGAATACCTGCAAAGAAATATTTTGGTTAGTCTGTCAATTTGAGTCGAGACAATAAATAAGTACCTGGGTGACCGAGCTTAGCTCGGTATTTTTAGTAAATCGTGTGTTTTGGAAATTATATTTAAATACGAATTATTACAAAATGTGAATAGTATTTTTCGATTTTACCGACATAATAATAAAAACTATGAACTAGCTATTTAAAAAAAAAATAACGAATGCAATCAGAAAAAAAAAATCGGTTGATCGCAACCGGCCGATTCCCCACCTGAGCTATTACAATTTTATTCTCAAGTGCGAAATTTACCTTCGTATTCTAACAATATTGTAGCCATTTAAAGCCATAGCCAACTAAACAACGTCATTTTATGTAATATCCTATGTATGATGTAAATTAATGAATAAATAATGAATCATATCTCATAAAGATAAAATACAGATAAAATATTTCAAAGAATTTTATGACTAAACTTTATTATGTGATTTACAATAGTTACTATGATAAAAATATGTAGTGTATATATATATATAAACCGACCTCAATTACATCGATAATAATACAACGTACCTAAGTAGACGAAAAAAATTAACAAACGCACTAGTCGTCACTACGATTTTCGAGTTTACCTCGATTTCTCTAGGTTTCCATCATCAGATCCTGGTTTTCTAATCATGGTACCACACTTGGGATATCTCATTTTAAACAAAAAAAAAAAAAAGAATTATCAAAATCAGTTCATAAACAACGAAGTTATCCCTGAACATACATAAAACGCACGAAGTCGGTTAATGGTAAATGGTATTTGTCGATAAACCTCTTTAGTGTGCCAGACATAACCAGTATTTTAAAAGGTCCTATAGTGTTACAGATAATAAATAGCTCTTCGAAAAATGTTCTCTATGAAAGAGAATGGCATAAGATTTCCACCAAGCAGCTTTATTGCAATTAAGCGGATAACATTTAATAATACTCACCGAATACAAGTAGGACCATTGTAAAAGCTACAAGCGCTCCGCCCATGACTGTGAAGTCAAATTTGGTTTGGAAAGCGAAGAGTGTCAGACCGAGACATACTGCGGCTGTTATACCGATGGCCATCATTACCTGTTAAACACAAAATATTTAAAAAAACTCTGAAATGCTCGTGTCCATATTCGAGTAATGCTATAAAAGAAAAGAGATATAATAAGGTTTGCTCCAATGTAATGCCTTATTTCCCACATGAAATGAGATGAAATAAATGTTTTAATTTCATTTCATGTGGGAAATAAGGCAGTTAGCTTAGTAGTTAAGTATTTAGACATATTTGTATATAATGGTACTCACTTCAGATACATCGTAGACGCTGCTAGTGACACCCAGAAGGAAGCTCTGCGCGCACGTGAAGATGAACAGGAATATGAAGTTCATCGGCGTCTGTCGCCGTACATCCGGGCAACACGCCATGGCAATCAAACACACGAACAAAATGATGAATGCCACCCAACTGCCAGAAATGATAAAACGACCAAATTTTCCTTTTTTTCTTAACGTATTTTGTGGTATTTATTTATTTGTTCATACAAAGGTCGACGAGTCACTCTGTACCATCCCACTGCTGGACAAAGGCTTCTTTTTCCATACAGGAGAAGTATCGCAGCTTAATCCACTACTCTGTTCCACTTTGGGTTGGCGGATATTCACAACTAAGGTAGGGGACTAACTCGAACTAACTAGTAAAAAGGAACGATAGTTATCAGGTGGCTATGATAACAACCGGGACTGATTGCTTAACGTGCTGTCCGGGGCACGGTGGGGAGATCCAAAAAGACCGAAAACCGAACCGAATACGGAAAGAAATATTTGTACAAATACAAATCTCCATTCCGAGCGGAAATCGAATCCGCAATCGCCGGTATGTGAGCTCACATTGTGCACGGACCACTAGACCAAAGCGATGTTCGAAGGTCGCTAGAAGACCATACAATTACACAATATTTTACAGAAAATTGTTTCAAGATTATTGCTTTTATTATAATCCACACTACGATCGTTGTGATAACGATCACAATTAGGATATTAAAAATGTAAACCATAATACCAAGAAAGCCAATAACTGCCCATTGAAAGAACTAAAAGTCACATAAACATCCTGCTAGCAAGCTATGATCCGTAATTTTATCCAGGTATGTCTCGAACCCGTGGAAGTTTTGGTAGAGCAAATGTTTTAGCCTGTTATTTCAATTTCTTCAGACTAAGTTTAAATGGAAAACAGTAAGAAATATCCTCGTTCATTTCGTTAAACATACTTCAGTTTTATGGAATCTAATCAGTATAGTCCAATTTTTAAGTAGGTAATATGGATTATTTAAATGATAAGAATTTCTAGAAATTAGAAAATATATATATACTAGCAACCCGCCCCGGCTTCGCACGGGTGCAATGCTGATACTAAATATACTACAGAATGTCTTTATTTATAGTGTGAAGCTAGCTTATAGCATGGTTATAACATAATAACAACATTCAAATATGCGTCGTTAGATTACACGTTGGTACAGAATGCGTTGAAGAAATAAAGGTTCACTGCTCGTTCCCCGTAGGTGATAGCGTGATAATTTGTAGCCTATATGTTGACCCGACTTCTTAATAATATTCATGCCAAATTTGAAGTAAATCCATGCGGTACTTTTTGAGTTTATCCCGGACATACATGCAGACAAACAGACAAACAGGCAAACAGACAAAAATTCTAAAAACTATATTTTTGGCTTTGGTATCGATTGTAGATCACACCTTAAGTATTCTTTAAAAAAAATATTCAATATACAGTTTTGACTTTCCTACCATTTTATTATATGTATAGATATATACTTACAAGAGATATGTATTATTTCTAACAAAAATTTTTGTGGGTTCGTGGAAAAGGAACAGAGCAATGACACCCAGGGTGACCAGCAGTTGACACATGAGAATCGCGTAGACCTGGAGACAAAAAATTAAAATTTCTAGAGAACCTCTTTTTATTATTTATCTTCTTACGGCCTTTCTCTCACCAGAAGATTGAAAAATTGTATAATATATTTTTCTTTGTTTTTTGGTACCCCAAACAGACTCTGAGTCACGTCATCACATGATGTTTCGATACCAGGGAACTTTTAAAGTGATTATTATTTTCAAAAGTCAAGCTACCACCGATTTGGAATGCAGATTCTGCAAGAAGAATCAGTAAGAAACTCCGGAGTTACCCTTTTGAATTAATTTATAAATTGTGTTTTAGTATAAAATTAGTAATATTTTGCATGAAATACAGCGTCGCTAAGTCCACACACCTTTATCATCTATATAATCCTGCACCGGATAATACGCTTTATTTATTAATTTCTTTTTAATGAACACTTTAAACTTATATTAGACAATTGCAAAATTGTTAGTGGGATTTTATTATAGGGAATACCAATAGCCAGAAATTCGCACAGAACAGTCCAGTATGTCTATACTATATTTAGTTTTTTTTTTTAATGTCACTAGGTCGACAAACAAGCGTGTCACTAGGGCGACAAGAACTCACCTGATGGTAAGCGATTACCGTAGCTTATAGACACCTGCAACACCAGAAGCATCGCAAGCGCGTTGCCGACCCAATTCCCAACCCCCCCAGGAGCTCTGGTCACCTTACTCACCAACAGGAACACAATACTGCTTGAAAACAGTATTATTTTGCTGTGATCTTTTGTAAGGTCGAGGTACTACCCCAGTCGGGCTGCTCCATATTTTGAGCAGGAAATTCCTGCTGTGCCCTACCTCAGTGAATTTATTTTAAATTGAGAACATAACAATTGTCAATTACTATGTCTGACTATATTTTTAAACATCGTAAGCCATCTTCTATTTTTATAAGACAAATATTATTAATTTACAGCAATCGTATAGAGTTTATTATATAAAATATGTTTCTATAAAATAATATTACTAACCTTTCGAATAAATCCCCTTCGTATACTCTTTTCTGTGAAATCGAAGGCGCCATCGTTGGCGTCTTCGCCATAGCTGCTTGGATACATGTAGGTTGTCTGAAAATAATTTATCAACAACATTAATGTATTTTTAATATAAAAAATAATTATAGATTTAAGAACCAGTAGTTTATAAGTAGGTAACTTATTAACAAACTGATCTCTGCCTTGTTTGAAGACTCAGTTTATTAATGAAAATGTCATAGTTTTTGGATAATTGAATGAACACAAATTTAATATTTCCAAATTGTGTCGCTTATAGTCCGATAATGCAAAAATTTAGCTGTAGACCTAGAAATAATTTTGTATAGACCTTCAATTCTAAAAGAAAATCAAAATGGCCAAAAATGGGAACATGAGTACCTATATACCTATATCTTTCGTATTGACTGTTAGAATGTCTATAGGAGGATCAACAAACAGTTCTTAAATTTCAACCACAATAACCAAAATATTGGAAAATCGTATTTTTTATATTCTACATATAAAAATCTGAATCTTTTTTTACATTTTATTCGAACGTTAGATATTCCGAGTTGACTACACTTCACACGGGCTTATGTCACAAGTTTTATAATGTTAATGGTTTTGTTATATTACAGATTTTATACAATCTGAACAACGGACATGCACTTATATTTAATTAGTTAGTCATATTAAAAATAATATCGCTCACCTGCGCCATATTGGAGCTGTTCGCTTGCGCCACTTTTATCACAATCACTGATAGTATGCCTTGTTACTGATAATGTGTTTAAATATAAAAGTAGGTGATGTTTGTACGAAGAAACGTCGATAAAAATGTCCATCGAACTTTGGTGTAAATTCCAGACTATTATAAATAGATAGATATATAAATTCTAGAATATTCAACAAATTTTGGTTTATTTTTGAATAATATTAAACATGTTCATAATTTATGTTCCGTTTAACTTTTTTGTGCTGCTGAACCAAATTTTTGTTTTTAAGTTCAGCATGCACTTAACGAATACGCAGCATTTACGACACTAGCTGGTTGCGCTAGCGGTTGCGGGTTCAATTATCACTTAAGTAAAATATTTGTATAGGTCATACCAGTATTTTCTGCGATTTTTAAATTTTTCTAATCTATCTGTGTTGTAATATATTTATTTTCCAGAACTTTATTAACTTCAGTGTTTTACGAAAAGACGCGAGTTTTTCTTTAACGGGACATCCATTAATTACGTGAGCTATTTTTCGATCAGTTTGGACTCCTCCCCCCCTTAGGTAAGATATGCCTAGAGTCCCCCTCTTACTTCCGATTGACGTTGAATATACTATAATAGGGATTAACGGACAATAACAAACTGTTCAGGTATATAAAAGTTAATTTATTTAAATTAAATAAATTTCAAAACAAAAACTAAACGGTTTTAATAGCCATGAGATTTATTTTAGCGGGCAAAATGAAGATTCAAAATATTTTTTTTATTAATATTTGTAATGTTTTAGATTTCATGAAATTGATGTGAGATTTTCGTTTATTCCCCCCTCGGTTTAAACGAGATTTGGTGAGATTTCATTGGACCCCCCCCATTCTGAGCTCACGTAATTAATGGACGTCCCCTAATGTAACGCTTATATAATATTCAATTATCTGGACTATTTAGCTCTCCCCTTTAATATTGTCGATGCTAAGCCTGCTGACTCTGGAAAAAATCGGGAAGTCCGAAGTCCGATACATAGGCGGCGTTAGCCATAACTACATAAGATCCCCATCAGATCAAGGTTACGAGGAACTAACTGTTGCCCTTGTAGCCTTGATTGGTTATACAAATGTTCGTGATGGTCTAGTCTGTTTCTATACCCTCGACACTTGTTATATGTTCTTATATAACAAGTCGAGTATACCGATAGCCGTTAACTGTGACGCATTTATTAAAGGGATATAATCGAAGACGGGCAGCAGCGTCTTCGGTGCGACAAAGCCAGTACTGCGGTCACCAACCCGCCTACCTAGCTTGGTGACTATGGGCAAAACACATGAGTTGGCGCCATAATGTCTGGCGCGAACTTCTGGAGGCCTATGTCCAGCAGTGGACTGCGATAGGCTGAAGTGACGAAAGGATAATAAATAAAAAAACAGTTAATGTTACGACAATTTTATTAAAAATCATATTTGAACGTAACAAATATCTACCACAATATTAAATATCTTACACAAAATAAATGGGAATCATAATTATAAACTGCTAACTATTAAAAGTAACTAACGATCTTTTAAATTTTATCAATTATGGACTGTAGAATACGCATATTAATAATATAAATTTTATTGCTTTTATAAATAAACAAAACAAAAGTTAGCAGTCGAATTATGCTTATTTACACAGCTTTGTGTTACTTTAATCAATATTTGAACTCTTACTAAGACTTGAAAACAATGAAAATATTTATACAGTGTTAAAAATAAATTTGCAAATATTACATTTCAATTTTACTATACGATATTATAAGCTCCATCTAGTGAGAGAACTGGGAACAAACGATTTAAGTATGCAATAGATTGTTTCATTATATAATGAAGCTTATATATTTTACAAGCATATAATAAAACCCGACGTTTACATAAATGCTACTCTAACACCTAAGAAATAACACATTTACATGAAACATACGATTGCATCGAAAGGTGTGAAAGAGACAACACTATGAAAGAATAGGATGTAGATATCAAGGATATTACCAAGATCTGAATAAGTTGTTGACAAAATAATCACACAATTCGTATAATACCTCCAAAATAATTGGGCTTAAGGACAAAAGGCGTTTAAAGCATTGTTTTTACTAATCATTTTGGTCGGATTATACAATTATTCAATTAAAAAATCTAATATTTTTGTTTCCACTATTTAAGTATAATATCAGTAGATTAAAGTTTATTCAAAGCGCTTACGTTTCAAACATTCGAAAAGTTTCATAAGATTAAATATAGATTCACATTTATTTGAAGAAAATCACGTTTACATCTACGATTTTTAACACTAATCAGCAAACAACACATTTTCAATATAATTTCTCTTAAAGCAAAGCCGTGATATGGCTTGCTGATGCCGTGATAAGGTCTTAAATGTTTCGAGTTATCTTTTAAAATAATACCAAATACCAAAAGCAAAAACTTTTTAAAATTGACTTTATTGTCTGTGGCACTAAGCGGCGTTCAGACTTGACGTTTTAAATCTATCAGTTATTTTCATTAAATAATAAGATACGGAATGTTATTTTATTATTAAACAAATCACTAACTGAAAACTAACTTTAATTAATAAAAATAAAGTATATATATCGAGAAAAAAAATAATGTTAAATTCTGAAGATTTATATCACGACAAAGAGGTCATTTCAATAACCTTTTTTTATAACTTTATACAAAATTTACTATTCTCATATCTCTACTATTACTTCTTGAAAAAAAAAACCAAAATTGATCAAAATAATTTATAAAACATAGTCGCATATCGACATAACCTAAACCTATCCAGTTCTTTTGTATTCTAATGACTGACGTGCAAATCATCAACAAACATTCAATTAATATCATCAAGTCTGGCAGTCGCTTAACAGTTGAAAACAAACAAAAAAAAGGCGATGTTGAGAGACACTTTAGTCTCTAACGGCTCCGATGATGGTCAAGATGTAGATGAAGAGGTTGATTATGTCCAGGTACAGGTTGAGAGCAGCGAAGACGTATTCCTCAGGTGAAAGGGTGTACTTGTGCTTACCGCCCATCATCAGCTGAGTGTCGTAAATGAGGTAGAACGAGAAGAGAAGAGCGCCGAGCGAAGCGTACACCAGCGTCACTGTCTTACCGGGGACAAATATGGCAACAATACCTGCGAAATAGATAAAATTACAATGTAATTTTTTAGTGTAAAATCTAAAGCTTTTGATTATATCTACATGTAACGTCAGCGATAGGCAGACCGCTGTCGTCACTTGCTCTATTTTTTATATACTACCGGCTCGGAAAAGCGTACGTCCACCCTGATGGTTAGGGGTTACCATAGTTTACAGGCGTTTGCCAGACCAGAAACATTGCAAGCGCGTTGCCGAACCTTGCCTCGACTCCCCCATAAGCTCTGGCCACCTAACTCACCAACAGGAACACGGGACTGCTGGAAAGCAGTATTGTTTAGCTGTGATCTCCCGTAAGGTCGAGGTCCACTCGGCTGCTCCACACCCCGAGCAGCTATTGCCTACTGCACCCTGCCCAGGTCCCTGGCCGTGCCGCGCCACTCACCGAACAGCAGCAGCACGACGGTGGCGCACAGCAGCACGCCGCCCATGACGGTGAAGTCCCAGCGCGTCTGGAACGCGAACAGCGTCAGCGCCAGGCACACCGCCGCCGTCACCCCCACTGCCATCATCACCTGCGGACAGAGAGCTGGATGTTAGCCTCATACGGTCAAATTAAGTTATTCACATTTTGTTTCTTATTGATATCTACTATGGCGACAGATTTTTGTTTTTGGTAATAGGACTAAACTTGCAGTATCAAAGTAGCTGTAAACAGGTTGATGATTGAAGAGGTAAAAAGGAGTAAGTGGGAAATACGGATGCAGAGAAAAGGGTGTTGTTTGTGTAGGTTCAGTACTTTCTCACTTACTCTACGTAATGAAGCTAAAGTTAATTATATCAGATGATGTTTTTATTGTGAGAACTGTATAAGTGCATATTTTTAATAAAATTATAGGTTAAGACTAGTTCTTACCGCACTGCTGTCATACATGCTGCTTGTAACGCCGAGCAGGAAACTCTCAGCGACAGTAAATATTCCGAGGAATATGAAGTTCAGTGGTGCCTGGCGTCTGACGTTTCCGCAACAGGACATTACTATGATGCAAACCAGTACAATGACGAATGCAATCCAGCTGAAAATAATAAATGATGTTACTAAGTTGCAAGCTATTTAGACATACAGTTTTAAAACTCCCGTGGAATAATTGTATGAATTCTTTTGGGGAAACATTATGAACATTTAAATTCAATGTTAGTATAAATGCTAACATTGACTTTATGGTTACGAGGGTAATATGGTGATTGCTCTGAGAAATAGTAACAGACAATGATTCGGCAATGATATATAAATAAACGGCACCCTGGGAGACTCTGGTGTTCAAAAATCATCCCCCTTTCTTGCTAGATCAATGTAACACTTAATATCTATATACTAAGTCTATTTTATTGAAATTAAACCATAATTTTGTAGATAAACGACTAGACTGTAAGGCTTAGCTAAAAGTTAGTTCCTTCTTGTCTTGTTTTTGGAACGTTTTGACGCCATTACATTTCCTATTATTCTGATTACAATTGTAAAATATACCATTTAAAACTATATTACTTATTACTATAATAAAATTTACTTAGTTCAAACAAATCCGAAACCTCAATTTAAATTTTCTCAGATTCGATTTTTATACTTTACAGTCTCTTAGCTAAAAGCAAGGGAATTGGTATTACATTCTTAATAATAATAATATACATAAGAATACTCACAACATATAGGTATTTCTTTGCACCCATATTTTAGTTGGCGTGTGGTAGACAAAGAGTGTTATAAAGGCCAATGACACGAGCAGTTGACACATCAAGATCCCGTACACCTAAATGAAACATTGCTAAATTTAGGTATGTACTACTAAAGCTCATGCTAAAATTTTCTAAAAATTAGCATTTCTAAATGACGTCAAAATAAATTTACAGATTAATATTTTGTCATGAATATATTTCATGTTTTAAAACTCTTACTTATTGCAGTTACTTTCTAAGACAATTTTCATGGGGGTAGATTGACATAGATTTCTTCTAAACTACCTTACCTTTCGAATAAAGGATTTCCGGATGCTCTGCTCGGTGAAATCAAAGCCTTTGACATCGGTATCTTCACCAAAACTGCCACCTGGGCCTGCGTAACCGGCAGGCTGTAACAGATTACAAATTTTCTTTAATAAAAATATTATCGAAATAAGGTTAAGGTTGCTTACTTATTTTAAGTATGTTTAATATGTAATTAAACTTCGTAAGACAAATGTTGTATATAAATATGAAGGATACAGTAGCAGTTTGTTTCAAACGTGAAAAACATCCCTCGGTCTGACTTGCTTAGAAAACCTTTAGGCTTTAACCCTTGTATACTCCGCCTTACAGTAGAGATTTAATTTAAGCTTATTAATACAATTAAAATTACGGTTCTTTTTAATACCTATCTATTTGTAAGCGACTTCAAAAAAAGAGGATCTCAATTTGACTATACTTTTTTATGTGTGTAACCTCAGAATTTTTTACTGCGTGCTTAAATGTCTTTTTTATCCAAAAGCACTCGCATGTTAAATGGCCCCGTTTAAATTTCACCGAGATCTGACAGAATACTTTTTGAGTTATCCCTGTGTATTTAATTGACTTCGACTGTCTCGATGATGTTCTCATTTTAGTTGGTTCTTTTTGTTTGAGTACAAACATAATTATGTAGAATTTTATTAACTAAAATGCTTTAATAGTTCTGATTCTATAATAATAGCTGTCGGATTATAATCGTGATCGTGACATGAACAAACTATACGTTGTAGTGTAGATCAGCAGAGTTGCTAGATTTAATATGTTGCAATTAAGCCTACAATGATATTATATAGCCTGTAGTAACATCGAGAATTTGATAAATACTAAGAAA
The DNA here is from genome assembly GCF_905220565.1 of Melitaea cinxia. Classification (NCBI taxonomy): domain Eukaryota; kingdom Metazoa; phylum Arthropoda; class Insecta; order Lepidoptera; family Nymphalidae; genus Melitaea; species Melitaea cinxia. Next base: position 14,564,123 of record NC_059407.1, on the reverse strand, counting down.
TGCTACGTTGAATATTCATATCATGCTAGTTACTCCTCTAACAATAGTAAAAACGTAAAAACTGCTCAGACTATACAACGATAATTTAGTAAGATTCTTTTTGTTGAAACAATAACACGTCAAGGTCACAATGCATAATAATTATAGTATTCTTTAGTGTTATAGTTGCATTACGACCCACACGTTGCCACCCGGAAGGTGTTTAAGTAGTTATATGTTGTATGACATATTTGTTCCTCAGTGTGATGTTTTATAGACCATTTTTTTTATATCCATTACCTATTAGGTTCCTAACTACGTTCCTTCAAATGGGGGGGGAGGTCCTGTAAGTGTTATATGATGAGGACCTTCGTTTAAATAAACGCGCTACTTAGCTACGAGCTTAGATATATATATATATATATATATATACTTCTATTATATATATATATGATAGAAGTGAGTAACGACGATATATGATGAGATCCCAGAGAAATAGGAGGGAAACCCTCTAAAATCCGCATAATTTTTTACTGGGTGTACCGATTTTGATGATTTTTAATTTAATCGAAAGCCGATGTTTATCATGTGATCACATTTAAATTTCATCGAGATTTGATTACAACTTTTGGTATATCTTTATATCTATACCTACATTGTATTACTTGTCGATGTAATTGAAGGTTCTTTTCATTTGCCAGCAAACACGATTATTATTCAACGTAAGCTGTTTATAAGTCATAAAGTCTTTGTTTAAACTCAATATTACAGTCATTTTTGCACAATTCCCGACCTTGTAAATATTTACAAAAAAAAAAACGACGCAAATGAATTACTAATTAAAAAAAAAACACTCACTTCCTCCATACAATCTCTATCTATCTCAAAACGAGATATTTTGACGAAGCGAGACCAATGACATTATCGATTGACGTAAAACGAAGCCTACGAGATTCTATTTTTACATGACAATATAAAAACAGCACAAAATAAGGCCTATGCTAGAAGTCAATACAATCTTAACCTACGTATTGATTAAACTATAAAAATATTATGTAAGATTGTTAAATAAGGCTATTATTATTATTATGAACACAGTTGATTTCTCAAGATTATTTATTATTTGAAATAACTAAGAATTTTTGATATGTCTGGAACAACCGAATATTTTTTTATATTACAAATTATCAGATATTTTTACAAATTTGGCTATATAATATATATCACTCTTAGGGACAATCCATAAACTACATCACACGATTTTTGGCCCCTCCCACGTCCTAGTCAGATGGTCACATTTATGAGACACCCTACCATATAATTAAAACATCAGTTTCGATATTATTTTTATTTCCATTTAACTAACAATTAATCAATAACTAAACAAACTAGATCTTTTGTTTTGAAATAAGATGTCAATTTTTTTTTAGATGACTCACCCCCTGTCACACATTGTCACACATCGTGGACCTCCTACCCCCCCTAATGTATGACGTAATTTATGTATGGGCCCTTTGGCAGCAGTAGCCGAGCATAACATAAATCTAATAAATAAGGTAAAGAAACTATTAAACTTACTTCACCATATCCAGCCGGTTGAAAACCCGGTTGAGGTGGAGGAGGATAACCTGCCTGGGGATAACCGCCTTGAGGGGGTGGATAACCACCTTGGGGATAGCCACCTTGGGGATAGCCTCCTTGTGGGGGTGGATAGCCGCCCTGCGGATATCCTCCTTGCTGATCTGGAATAAATTGTATATTTGTTAGTTCTAACAATGGGTCATGGTTGTGGTATAATGAAGAGTAAGACAGTGATAACTAATGGGTGTTTTTTAGAGATTTAAAATTTTTTCACAACTTTTGAACCGCGCTAGTCGTGGCGACCACCTAGCCGAAATCATCGTAAAAAATTAATGTCATAAAATTTTCTATCCAATAAAGCCCATTTCGATGAGATTAAAAATACATTTCTGTTTTATTATGATTTAAACTTATGTAACTCTAAAAAAAACACCCCTTATTATTTATTTTAAATCGATATAGCTGACAGACTTATTAAAAATTAAATTTTTTCCTGTACAATTTTAAGTAGAAAATTAAAAGAAAATGAAGAGTATTAATTGTGGACTCTACTATCAAATTGTATTCTATTCATATTGACATGACCAGTTTTTTTTTTTAAATATTATTCTCGACAATAATCGAGAAAGTACATATAAAAATATTTTTTACCAATAAGATAATATGTTTTTTTAACTGTCGTTAATCATCGATCGATACTGATCTGCATATCAGCATAAATAATAAATAGTAATATAACTTATAATCACCATCAATGTACAATTTATAATAGACTAACTGTGCCCGTGACTTCGTCCGCGTGAATTTTAACAAAAAAGTTCAGTTCGTAGTTATAAAATATATAAGTATATATTTCTAAAAAAAAGTTCAGTTCGTAGTTATAAAATATATAAGTATATATTTCTAAAAAAAAGTTCAGTTCGTAGTTATAAAATATATAAGTATATATTTCTAAAAAAAAGTTCAGTTCGTAGTTATAAAATATATAAGTATATATTTCTAAAAAAAAGTTCAGTTCGTAGTTATAAAATATATAAGTATATATTTCTAAAAAAAAGTTCAGTTCGTAGTTATAAAATATATAAGTATATATTTCTAAAAAAAAGTTTAGTTCGTAGTTATAAAATATATAAGTATATATTTCTAAAATAAAAGTATAAGTTACTCCTTATTACATCAGCTATCAGCTAGTAAAAATTGGTCCAGTAGTTTCAGGGATTAGCCGGAACAAACAGCCAGACAGACAGACAAAAATTGTAAAAAATGTTATTTCGATATATGTACTGTGTATACATCCACATGCATTCAGTAAAAAGCGGTTTTTTTAATATTACAAACAGACACTCTCATTTTTTTTATTTTCATAGATAGATAAACGCTTCGTAGCATTATCTCCTGTGTCGGGGGTCCGGAAAAACACACAATACACAAGCATAAACGCCCACGTTTATTGTTTTTGTTTAAATTTATTGTAATTCGCTTTATAATAAGCAGTACATATTTACCTTGTTAGAATTTGAATTACCATGATATATAATAAATTACCATGTGATAACATTTAAAGTTCTGCGCAGAGAAAAACAATAAAAATTATTATTTAAAATTCTTATATTCTTACATATTTTGTTATTAACGTAATGAATAATGTGTAATAATATTTGTATAAAATTCTGTTGCTAAAATTTTAAAAATATCAACTGTACATTCTTTTTAATTTATTTAGTCAACAGAATCGAATTTTTTGTCGAAAAAGTATTTTTTTTTTTGTTTGTAAAATCATGTTATTCTTACATTACAAAAATAGCTTTCCTTAAATAACGATAATACGAATAAGATAATTTATTAAAAGGATCAGGAAAAGTTACTGTTGATAAGTAATATTAAGGAATCCAGTAAAAAAATTTTTTTTGTTTTAAATAAATAAATAAAATAATATCGTAAAATAGTTCAGCTATATGGATCGTAAAAAATATTTGCGCGCCAGTATGTGTCTGCTATAGTATACTATATGCGGTTTTTATAAGGAACTACTAATAAATTAGTGTGATAAATACAGTGCACCATACGTTATATTCATACTTTAGTACATAGTACGTGTTAATAAAGTGTCATAAGCGTGTATTTTTTGTGCAAAAGTAATATTATTGAGTGTTCTATCGTTATTCATTAAAACTATCAATTAATCATTCAATCAATCACTCAATTATTAAAATTCTACCTTCATTTCAACAAAGTGAATTATTTCAAGGTATAACGTACCTCTAGTTTTGTTTCTAGCTATATGTACACATAGATAATGACAGCGAGAAAATAATACATAATTACATTTTCATGCAATATCAGTCATGGTATAATTATATGAAACTATATAGAATTACTTTTATATATTTTGTTTTGTGTAATTCTAAAACCGATTTAATTATTATTATTAAGATTTAAATATTAATATTTATTCTATTAAAGACAACACGAAAGTACTTGTCAGATCTCGATTAGAATTAAATGGGACCTCATGACACGCACCACCTTTTCAATTAAATAAAAATCATCAAAATAAGTTTACCCAGTCTATAAAGTTCTGAGGTAACACTCATTAAAAAAAAATACAATGAAATTGAGACCTATCTCTTTTTTTTATGAAGTCTATTAAAAAACACTGTTAGAGGTCATATGCGATGTTTTTAGTTAATAACGGCAGTATATTAGCTTAGTAATGTATTGTTATAAGTAACACTACGAATATTAAATTTTAAAGCAAATACCGCATTGAAGAGTTTAAGATTTTATGAATTAAACAGTTAATTTTATATTTATTTGCATATTAGCATAACGTTGTAGAGCATTTTTGAGTAATTTAATTTTTGTTAATTGACAATTAATGAAATTAAATTTGAATTTTCTTTTACAATTAGATATAGTTCATTATTTTAATTTGTAAATAGAATATTTACCATTGTTTTGTGACATGATGTACTAATACAAAATCACTGAACACTAAATAATATTTCGTAAATCGATCACTATAAAACAAAGTCACACTCCGACGGTAATTAAAAACAAATCTCATAACAAACATAAACAAATCTTATTCTTTCCTCATCTTTGTTTACATCGATATATTAGTGTCTATTCTTCACAAACACAAGGAGTACACTGCAAATCCTTCGCACAATGATTATAATTCTCAAATATGAATCTTGATAGACGTGTTATTATAAGCCCACTTGTTCTAGGAATAAGGATTGTTATCGTCTGTCATTTCTGATGCTAAACAAGACATGCGTACTAAGAAAAGGCACGTTAAGTTTCAACTGACCGAGTTCGATGAAATAAAGGAAGGCTATTAGTAATTAGATCCAAATTGCATTACATCAAGGTGCTAATTCGTATGTACGTGTTAATGTGATCTTATGTAAAACATGTAATGTGATTAAGTTACGTTGTTAGTTCGGAGTAAAAGTTAATAGTTTTTTTAGTCATTTAAATTTTGATGGTAGCAATATAGATGTTATGCTGTTTTGTGTTACTTCATGTGTTACTTTCATGAAGTTTCTCACACATTTCTAGAAGTTTATGACAGTTTGTGCTGTTGAATTGATTTTCAGAACTTTCTCGTAATTATCGCTACTACTGAGTTGTACACTTGTACTGTATATTCGTACTTATTTCACTTCTAAATTAATACTATAGTTTTATATTTTTGCACGTCTCATAAACACTCTACTCTCGCTTTACAAAAATCAAGTGATTTTTTGAATTAAAATTGTCCTTTTTATTTTCTATCGCACTTGTAAAATAATATTTACACATAAATGTCATCGACAAAGACTATACAATATTTTAATTCGTTTCGTGGCTACAAATATTCTTATTAAATATAAGAAACAAACTCACTATTTTTGTATATTAGTGTGTGTATATAATATTACTAACATGACGTCCCACAATGTTATATTAATCAGATTAGATCATGACAATGGAGGAAATATTATCCAGCAACATTTATGAACATAATATATTAAGTATGTAATGTATGTATGTACTTGTCGCAGTCGTGTAACATAAATGGTCTAACACAAATCCGCTAAATCACAAATGATATATAAATTGCTTTAGGAAGTGTGTTTGTCCCTCGAGATTACATTGTTAATATAATTTACCTAGAAAATGTTATATTTATGTAGATATTTTTATACTAGCACGATGAAAATGTAGATTTCATTTTTTTTCCCCATATGCTCATGAATTACGTGTAATTTTATAAAGTATTTATAACCGACTTCAAAAAAAGGAGGAGGTTCTCAATTGTACTGTATTTTTTTCATTTTATTATTCTTTATATACCTACTCAGGGTTTTTATATAATCACTTTGTTAACTCAGGTCTTTTGATTGGGTGGAACGATTTCGATGATTTTTCTTTAATCTAAAGTTGGTGCGTGTCATGTGGTCCCATTTAAATTTAATCGAGATTCTGACAAGTACTTTTGGAGTAATCTCTAATAATACGTATTTACTTGACCATTCGTCGACCGTCGTTGTTATACACCACATAACTTTTTATTGGCTAGACCGATTTCGATGATTATCAGTTTAATTGATAGCTGGTGCTTGTCGCTTAATCTCATTTAAATTTCAGCCAGATCTAATTGATAATTTTTGAGTAATATTTGATAACGCGTGTTTACTGGACCATTTATTCGTCTACCTACGTTGTATTACTTGTGTTATGAACCGTAGATATTTACAATATGTCACACGAACGAAGTCACAGCCAAGCTAGTGTTACGTAAAGGAGAATTAGTCATTTCAAAACGAGCGATCTTTTCATGACATAACGTTAATAATTTATACTCATAATCACCAATTAACCCCAGCTATTTGCATCAATAGTACACGTATATTCTCATTTCAGTATGATACCATAAGCGAAGCATGTATGTATACCTAATTAGCTAACCCGGCCAATACCCTATACGCACTAAGCGATTCGCTAGTACATTCTTGATCCGTACGGCCGAAGAATGGAACTTTCTACCAGCTTCTGTGTTTTCGGAAAACTATAACCTCTATCTTTAAGTCGCGAGTGAATAGGCTATTATAATAGGGAAGCGTGCTCCATCTTAGACCCCATTTTCACTAATCATCTGGTAAAATACTGGTCAAACGCAAGCCTATCTTTGTATAATAAAAAAAAAAATAAATAAAAAAAAAGAATCTACTGCTTCTTTGCTCGTGAATAAAACGTTTTTTTTTTTTTTAAATTTTCTTTTATATAAAACGTTGAATTTACAATAATATTACAGTCGTTCAGATATTACACGTATACATTTCGATGATTCATTCTCTATCTTTGAAAATGAACGTGAAATACGAATAGACGAAAGAAAGATAGCTATATTAAATCTTATCTTATTTTACATATAAAATTCTCGTGTCACAATGTTAGTTAAAATATTTCCCAGAAACGGCTATACCGATTTTTATAAAATTTTGTGTGCATATCGGGGTAGGTCTGAGAATCGGCCAACATCTATTTTTTATACTCAAAATTATAAGGGGCGGGATTAAGGAGGTTAATGACATATATGACAAAATAATGTTTGCAAGGTCAGCTAGTTCATTTAAAAGAATACACGGAGGCGTGTAGGTGAATTCGCGAGTATAGTTTAATTTTATATTTAAAGAGGTTATTGACAAAATTTTTATATCCGTAACAATTCATTGAGTTTATTATAAAAAATGATTATATTTTGTATTTATATTCTTCATGTCCTTTGCCTTAATGTTACTTGAAAGAGATCGCTCTTTAAGAGATTTGATTGAATTGTATACATATTATTTGTAATTCTGTTGTATGTACATTTTGGTGTACAGTAGATAGTATATTTTATTATTGACAGTCGGAACAAGTTGCAATGACGGTTCCACGCGTGTACTGAACGACTATTTTTAATACAGTTGCGAAAAAATGAAGCAATTTAATAATATAATAAAAACACAATAGGTCGAAAGTACTCATTTTGTGCAACAAACAACTAAACTCGGAAAGAAAATTTCTGAAAAATGGCGCCAACCGTAGAATATAAGCAGAGTTTTTTTTTTCTTCACCCATCCTGGTAGGCAAAGGGAACTATGCCCATACAGCCAAGTCTTCAGTAGAAGTTTTTTATTGATATGAAATGAAAATGAAATTTAATGAAATGAAATGAAATGAAACCTAACCAAACTCATTCAATCAAATCATTAAATCTGATATTGAAACAAATTAGTAGCTTCTTTTTAGAAATATACGTATTTGCATGAATCATAAAAACTTCTATGATTTTTTTTAGTAAAAACTTCATGGTTGGTTTTTTTTTTAATAGACATTATTTTGACAGTTAGGAAAGAGAACGCACGAGTTCGGGAAAGGTAAAAAAAAAGCACGAGTATGTAATAGCCCACATCACGAACGCCATACGTCCCTGCAATACGCCACTTTTTGAGCAACTGTATTAAAAAAATATTTTTGATTGTATTGTTTACTTTACTTTTGTAATTACTAAAGATCTACTAATATAATGAGTGCGAACGTTTGTCAGGATGGATGGGTGTTTGTTACATTTTACGGCAAATCTAAAGAACTGAGTGAAATGAAACCTGTTACGCCGATAGCTGAAGATCCATCATAACACAAAGGCTACTTTTAATCTCGACATTCCCACGGGATCGCAACCGATATAATAAACCAGCGACCCGCCCCGGCTTCCCACAGGTGCAAAAACTATCAGTGTGCCTCTACTATATTATGCACGTATCTTACATATAAACCTTCCTCTGTAATCACTCTATTTACTAAAGAAAACCGCATCAAAATCCGTTGCGTAGTTTTAAAGATCTAAGCATACAGACAGCGTGAAGCGATTTTATTGTATACTTTGTAATGATTAACAAATAACCTTACCTTATGAAAATATCTGTTCCACGATTTGACCGAAACAGTTTTAATATAATATAGAGGAACTTTCTTCAATAGAGCGTGTTCAAGTAAAATCGATATGCTTCTTTGACGCTATGCCAAGACGAATATAACTCTTTTTAATATTTTAATGTGGATGTACGCAGTACATTAGAATTACAGTAATTTCAATACGGACCCACCGGTAATGGAAAAAAATGCCAGGCAGCGTCGGAAACGTCCCACGCAATTATTGCATCTATGCCGAAAATGCCTTTCCTCATTTTTGGAAGAGACATTCACCAAACAGCTGGATCGATTTAGACCAAACGTTAACTAAGTGCAACCCCAAACGTTAACTTAGTGTAACCGCAAGGAAACTAACTCGCTTTCACGTATAAAAACCGCATTGAATCTGTCCATAACTTCGAGACACATGCGATGCCTCATACAGACATTGGCGTCAAACATATAACATCCTTTGTTTGCGTCGGATAAAAAAATGGACATTACTATTAGACATTGAAAACAATTTTTTTTTTCAATAATCCAATTCCTACGCTAAAAGTATGTAAAATAATTTTATTTACGACCATTCGATAAATACAAGGCGTATTGATTTTACATTAAAACAAAGAAGTGACGTCACGCGATAAATGTGCCAACGATGGTCAGACCACCCACATAACGTTTATTGGACTTTCCCGGTGGGTGACACATTTGAGATAAACAGAAAGAAAACACTACATATATACATAACTATGTAGAAATTGTAGTAATATTTTATATGCGAAAGTTTGTGGGGATGATGTAGTGACTTTTTCAGTTATCTTTTTTTTTTTAAATGTAACTAGATCAGCAAACAAGCGTACGACTCACCTGATGGTAAGCGATTACCGTAGCTTATAGACGTCTGCAACACTAGAAGCATCATAAGCGCGTTACTGACCCAATCTCCAGTTCCCCCCTGGAGCTCTGGTCACCTTACTCACCAACAGGAAAACAATACTGATTGAAAATTGTGTTATTTAGCTTTTTAACCGACTTAAAAAAAATGAGGAGGTTACTCAATTCGAACGTATATATATATATATATATATATATATATATATATATATATATATATATAGTGTATGTTCGGGGATAACTTCGTCTTTTTTCTTCTTCGTCTATTTCGATAATTCTTTTTTTTTGTTGGAAAGGAGATATCCCTAGTTTGGTACCATGATAAGGAAACCAGGATCTGATGATGGGATCCCAGAGAAATCGAGGAAAACTCTCAAAAAGTCGCATAACTTTTTACTGAGTGTACCGATTTTGATGATTTTTAATTTAATCCAAAGCCGATATTTATCATGAGGTCATATTTAAATTTCATCGAGATCTTATAACAACTTTTGGAGTAATCTTTGATAATGCGTATTATTTGTCGATATAATTGAAGTTTTTCTTCGTTTGCCTGCAAACACAATTATATCTTTTGTAAGGTCGAGGTACTACCCCAGTCGGGCTGCTCCATATTTTGGGCAGGAAATTTCCTGCTGTAACCCTAGCTCAGTTATTTTTAATTATGCTTTTTAATATTGCTTAATAAATTGTTGACGTGACTAACGACTTATAAATCGATGAACACCGGCTGCAAGCACAAAGTGTCACATTCCGCCGGAGCCTGAGCGTGTAACCGAGAGCGTGGAACAGGCGATAGAGACACGATCGGCCCATGCATTGGCTTTGACACATTTATCTCTGTTCTCGCGTGACGTCAGAGCTAGCAGTTAAATGGCTTTCAGTTGTGCCAAAGTAGCACGGTTAATTCCGCCAATGTCATCATGATGATGATTTCTTTAACGTAATAACGTTATCACGTAATACTATCATCGTCTATAAACCGACTTTATAGACAACCAATTTTTTTTTTTCGACTACCTACGTTGTTTTACTTGTCGATGTCAATTGAAATCGGTTTTATTACATTTGACAGCTAACACAATTATTACTGTTCCGTTTTCTCCCGTTATCAAGCTAGGTAGCTATCTACGTATCGAATTCCATTGTAATCAACCCATACAAACTATCACATTTACATTAGTAGGAAATTGAATATCTAACAAAAAACTGGTTACGAATCAAGAGATTTAAATACTCGTGAGATACTAAAATTAATGAATATTAATTTATTTGTAAGTTAAAAAAAGATTCAAAGTAAAAACAAGTTTTTTATATCTCTGTGATTATCATTTATCTAAAACCGGTATTTTTAATGTATTAGGTTTACAAGGCGTTGTGTGTAACAATGTGGTTTGAAAGTTGTGTTTTTAAAATATATATATATATATATATATATATATATATATATATATATATATATATATATATTTGTTTTCCATAATTCACAAAATATATTGGTCTGGTTTCACTGGTTACTGATAGTTTATTTCGTATTTTAAACTTATTGATAGACTTTATCAGTAGAAAGTATAGGTAACATGCATTTAGGACTCGTTTTAGATGTGGTGATGAAAAGAAAAATGTATCAGAAACTTTTCCTATAATTATTCTATCGTTTCAGTTTAAATCATCACATACATTTAAGAAATTTAAACATAATCGTGGTAATTTAATTTTAAATTGTTTGTTAATTGGCAATACGATAAAACAGACCGCATGTTGAAATTTAATAATTACGAAATATTATAAATTCTTTTATTTAAATAGCTTTTTTAAAATTTGCGTTTAAACAATTGCCATATATATATATATATATATATATATATATATATATATATATATATATATATATATTAAATGGTAACTGCCACAGTTGTCTGCTACAATGGAGGAGTTGTGGGTGCGTGCATATTTAGGAGAAAAAAAAATGTGTAGACTCGACGAAAAAATGTCTTAGTATGAACGTACCCGGAAAAAAGAGCGTGGAATCCGTAAACTGGACGTAAAACAGACATTCAAGTCTTGTAGATAAAGTCCTCCAAAGGTTGTGATGACAGAAGAGTTATGTCTAAGTTCTTCAGAACACGTTCCAATTAATTATCGGTCGGGGGAGGGTCGGAAAAGCGGTTGCGATGCTTCTAATGTTGCTGGCGTCTATAGGCTACGGTAAACGCTTACCATCAGGTGACAAATTTATAATTCAAATATCAAACCTTGCGCAGGGGTTTCTTTCTGGATAGACGCCTAACCTGGAAGGATCGCATTAAAGCCAAAAGAGACGAAACAAACCAACGATTCAGAAATTTGCTTTGGTTACTTGTTTGCTCGAAACTCTGAAATCCATGATTATCTTGGGATTCCCACCGTAACGGCGGAAATTGAACGTTACAGGAAAAACTACATGGAGCGTCTTTCTGCACATCCTAATCCACTAGCGTACCAGCTGACGACCTCTAGGTCTGTAAAAAGACTGTAGAGAGCACATGTGCTCCCTACCTAAAAGAGGGCTGCAGCCCAATCCTGCAGCCACTCTAATCGCCATTCTCCTTTTAACAAATTTACTTATAGTCTGGCGACTGATTGTAAATTACGAAAAAAAAAAAAAAAAATATCAAACCTTATCTGAAAACGAAACAATAATTCTACTATCCAGATCCGAAATTTCATATCCACAACATCCTTGGAATGTACGTCTAGTATTCTCAATGCGAATAAAACCACCAGGGAAATCTAGTTAAGCTTGAATATTAATAACGTTTAATGAACCCACTATACGATTCTAATGTTCGTGCCGAGTTTTTTTAAATCTAGTCCATATTAGCATATGTCTAATGGAATTACATCGGTTGACTATATTATTTCAATTGTTGAAACGTCAAGCCAAATTAATCCTTATTGTCATGTAGAAAAACTAGTAGGCTTACTGAATATAAGAGAATTGACGACATTACGATTTTGGGTAATTTAAGCTGTATAGTATGTAACATAATTCCATTTAATTCTGCAAAATTCAATGTCACGGGAAGAGACGCCCCAAAAGTTGATTGATCACATTTACTGTATTTTAATGAAATGAAATAATGCATTTATACTAATGTTAAAAGTTCCGGTGTTTATTTGCTTCAAATAAATTTATGGTCTTAAATATAAATAAAATGAAATAAATAAAATGGAAGAAATCTTATAAAAATGTTAAGTAAAAACACACATAGCGCCCGTTTCACTCGCACATCTTCGAAACATCTGACAAATAAAGAATTTACCGATAAAAAAGAAAGACACAAACTATCTGTTGGATATCGTTATATGTCATATATGTAATTTGTGAGAAGTTGTAAAAAGTCGAGTAGTAAAATCGAAGGGGTAGTGACATTTTCGATTGAAACCACGCGGACCAGTGTACGGACAGTACAGACACAGTAGTGTTTAAGAATTGTTGACAGAAGTAAAAGGACATCCGTCGTATTTGACAAGTTGAATGCCATGGGAGACACCAGTCGGGCCTCACTTATATAGTCCATGGAGCCAGCTTAAGTGTAAGTTAACAAAATTTTAATAAGTTTTGTACTACTACACCCATTTTTAAAGAATTTACTTATTTTTCCTTACAATATCTGACGTAATTTTCTAAGTTGTCCCCTATGGTTTAAACAGAAAAACTAAAAAAATAAGGCGGCGTTTACGGTGTTAAGCATGTTTTATATCAAATACCAAGGTAAATATAGCGGTACAAATCGATTAATATCATTAAAAATTGAAAAAGATTATTACATACATATATAAAAATTGTCATTGTTCAGCGTATTGATAAATGACTAGCAAGAAAGCTATTATAGACAACAATTCACACGAAAATCAATACAAGGACACAACACAAACAAAATGTATATTTATACACACATGTAGTATGCTAGTAAGCAGTGTCAATGTGTAGCTGTCGTGCAAATTTTAAATTTTATTTTTACAGAGCTAGGTCGGCATAGAAGCCTACGGCTTACCTGATAGTAAGCGTGGCTTAGAGACGACTGCAACATCAGAAGCATCGCAAGCGCGTTGTCAACCCTACCGCCACCCCTCCCCCCCCAAGAGCTCTGGTGAACCTTACTCACCACAGGAACACAATAATGCTTATGAAAGCAGTATTATTTGGCTGTGGTCTTCTGTAAGGTCGAGGTACCTCCCGTCTCCACCAGATTTTAAGCGGGATATTCCCTACTGTGTCCTACCTCAGTGCTATGTAATATTAATACATAGTATACACGTAATAATAAGGTAACTTGTCCTAAGTTTATGTAGTTTTAAAATACAATGCTAAGAATGAATCATTTTATTTCATAATTTCACATGTAATTGAAAATACTTTATTTGCAATGTAACACAATCTATGATAACCTTGTGTTATATATGTGTTACTTATATAGCAGCGCTCATTAAATGAAATGTTTAGTTTTGTGGTTTAAAAGCATAACAGGCAACTAGCTTTCCCATTAGTTACATAACCTTTAACTGTTCAATATGTTTTGTCGCATTACGTTCAAATATACTATTGAATTTGAAAGATAGGGAAAACATTATGGTATGCAACACACATACAATTTATGTATAACTAGGTATCGGCACCGATATCGAGCGACAGAGTGACGATCACTTTGCGAATTGCACGGGGCGCTCAATAGAAAACAGTTTTGAACAAATATAACACTGAAGAAAATTGAAAAGTTTTTAGTACTCATTAAATATCTTCATAATCAAAACCAGCGCTAAATATCAGGGCCGATAATTATAGTTCTTCTCATCTTGGCGCGTAGGTATGTGTGGGTACTTGTAAAAATGTAACTGATTTTTGCACACGAGCAGTGATCTCGAATCTATCGATTTTTCGGTATTTCTACGGATATGGGCTCTGACCTATCACATATAAGTTTAGAGACACAGCACGACGCGTCAAGATAGTTTGAAGCATCATTATGTAAGCAGATTTGAAGAAAATTCAATTTATTTGACACGAAAGAAAGATTACTTTCTCTAATTTGGCAAAAATCTAAAAACATTAAGCTCTGCTCACATAATATTGAAACACTCTTAATTAAATATTAAAGCAATGGTTTGGACAATGGCACAGGTGCACAACATACAATATTTAACAAATTTATAAACCTCCGGGATACACTCCTGTGTTCTGCCACATTGTCCAAAGATATAGACTGTAAGAGAAAAATATAAAATTATTAAAAAAAATTGTATACATACACATTGTGTTGTAATTTGGTTGATCAGATGTTTTTATCTTTTCGGAAGCCGTTTTGATAAAGCTTCAAGCCACTTACGAGGTTATTGAGCGATAGGCTGAAAAAATATGAACGGATGTTAATAATCTTTATCAGTATTTATACCAATATAAATACTTATTTATTGACTGAAACCAATTTTATTAAAGCTGGAGCTATTTATTTATATTACACACATAAGCTTACACACTCAAAATTCATATATTCACACACTTATTAAATTTTACTCATATATGTCACACATACACACACATGTCAAAGCACATATTCATAGATTGGCAACAATCACAGGCTCTAGATTTTATTTAAAAAAAATAAAAATACTTTAACTATTTCATTATTAATCTTTCAAACATATATGGGCGATTCTCTGTAATCTTGTAATCGGCTGTCCCGACCGTTTTTTTCAAAAAGTAATTTAATTATTTTAAAAAAAATCACTTCTAATGAAACTTTAGCCTCGAAACTTTACGAGCCCATTGTTTTTAGAACCATAACTATTTTCATTTTTTTTCTATACGTGATAGAAGCTCTCTTAGAGGAGCGTGATCAAAGAAAAGAAGTAGTCAAGAAAGCATTGTTGGCGACGTCATTAGTAAGCAGTTGAAAGAAAATTATTCCACATTGAAACGTACAAAAGAGAGACAAATTTTTAAGAAAGTTGTTACTGGCTTGTGTAGAAGTACAGTCACTCGATACCTAAAGAAATGAAGTTGATGTCTAGACCTGGAAAAAATCTAATCTCAATGGTTTAGATGTACTAACAAATGATGAGCTAAACGATGTAAAATACCTCATAGTCATAAAAGGATTCGGAATTTATGTAACAATACTGGAGATTACGCCCTTGTAAAATGTAGAATATCGTTATGCTGCCGTAATTAATGAGATTAATGACGATGAAGTACGTAGTTACGTGTTACTTTCCTCAAGATTTGTAACCAAAAAGTGCAGATCTATAGAATCAATGATAATCCTAACTTGATTTTCAAGGGAAATAGAATATTTTATCAGTTTCCTATTCAAATAAACGTTTTCGAGCGCTAACTTTTTAAAATTTTGATTAAACTTTTTATGTGCCATATTTGATTTCGAAAAATCCTTAGGATTTGATTGGAGGTCTCAGTTGAAATATCACATATTTGAGAGAAAAGACTTTTCTAATCATTATATTAATAATAGTAAATATTTTAATGAATATTGCATAAAGCATTTAATGATTGATATTATTAAGACTCTGTTGATCTCAGTGAATGAATGTTTAAATTTAAATAATTACATTAATAATAGTAAGTATTTCATTTAATAAATATTATTATAATAATAAGACTTTATATTGATCTCAGTGAGCACAAAATGTTTCTAGTACTTAGGGCTAAATTTTTGATATAAATGTTTAAAGAAAGTTATATTTTGTATTATTTTATTATAAAAAAAAACTTTTTTGATTATTGATGCGAAAATATGTCATACAAACAATAATTATTTGACTAATGGTAAATGATTTTTTTAAGTACGTCAATCCTCTCCCACTTAACAGCCCCTTGTCACGTTCAAAACAGTCCCCTGATGCCTCAAACAGTCCCCTGTCATGATTTTTTGGAAAATTGCTAATTTCTCGGAAAATACGTATAAATTCAGTGGGCCTCCTTATCTAACTAAAATAATAGTTAATTTTCTTCGAAATGTGACACGGTTTTTTATCAAATAGCAAAAAAAATTGCCAGAACAGCATTTGTATGGGAGCTGTACGAGCTTACAGAGAAATGCCCATATCTATAACTCAGAGAAACAGAGCAGTAATCATAAAAGCAGGTCAATGTAAACAGACCGCCTAGTAAATAAATAAACCTATTACACTAATCCAACTAAGTCAAATTGTGGCAATGTATGGAAAAAAGTCAATTGTGTTACCCTATTCTGCCCTGTATTTATCACGAGTGAATATCAAACATTGTCAGTCTTATTATTATCAACACATTTCAAGGATTTCAGTATTTTTTTTTAAATAAATATTACTACCCGAGCAACCAGGTAGTAGTAGTAAAGTAGTAATATTTACCAGTAAGCGATTACCGTGATTTATAATATACCTGCAACACCAGAAGCATCGCAAGCAAGTTGCCGACCCTATCCCCAAATCCCCTCCCCACAGCTCTGGTCACCTTCCTTACCAACAGGAACACTACTGCTTGAAAACAGTATTATTTAGTTGTGGGGTTCTGTAACTACCCCAGTCGTGCTGCTCCATATTTTGCAGAGCAGGAAATTTCCTGCTGTACCCTACCTCAGATTGGTCAGTTAGGTAGTCTGAACAGAGAAATATTTCGATTGATCACAATTCAGTCTGTAAAATCCCATAGCTGGGTACAGGCCTCTTTCTCCATGTAGCAGATATACTGATTTTAGA
Source organism: Melitaea cinxia (assembly GCF_905220565.1). Lineage (NCBI taxonomy): Eukaryota > Metazoa > Arthropoda > Insecta > Lepidoptera > Nymphalidae > Melitaea > Melitaea cinxia. Next base: position 14,546,978 of record NC_059407.1, on the reverse strand, counting down.
ACTAATAAATAATAACAAAAATTATTCTAAAGCATCATTTAATGTTAAATTACATGACAGTATGTGGCAAAATATTACTATTATATATCTTATTTTTTTTTTGTTTTTTACATAAATCATGTATGGCTACACACTACAAAGTAGTAGTTCAAATTTATGGCTTTCTTTTAAAAAAAAACACACTTTCTCTTTAAAAAATTCACACTTGTGGCAAGATTTTTTTATTTCGTTTTACTTAACCACAGGTGATAAAATTAAATTCCGATATGAAACGTAAAAATCAAAATTTCGTGATGCAATACGACAAACAATGTGTAAATTGACGATACATGGAAAAATATTGAAACAATAAAATTAAAACGTTCTTAATTTTACTTGGAAAATTTGTGGAATTCGATAAAAGTACACAATTATTAGTTTTAGCCCTCATTTTCGAAATGTATCTGGAAAGTACTAGAGGCCATACTCAAACAAATGGCGCAACTCAAGATCGATCTTTCGGAGATATGTTAATATAAATATTTATAACATTACATTTACCTTTTTCGATCGCTACGAAACTCAAGAACGATGAAAGTCGTGTGGAAAACAAACAAGCACTACTAAAAATAGAAATTCCAGCAACTTTCTTCGAAATAGGACTACGCGTATGATCTCACTCGGTTTTTCACTTACAAATGACAACAAATAATAACAGTGTTGCTAGAACTTAATGTATAATAATGTTTTATTAATTTGATAATTTATTCAAAAGTAGTAAAATTATTCGAATTAAATTTTTTTGAATATCTTATTTCAAAAAGTTCGTAAAAAAAATTATGTGATCCTGTTTAAAACTCTCTATTTAATATTTATAATATTAAATACAGATTTTTTATTTATTCTAGCTTTAAGTTTTATATTTCATTATTTTAATTATTAATAACGACAATCAGTAAAAATAGTTTTTTAAAAAAATCTTACTAGTTAACAGTATTTATTTATTTATTTAACAATTTTTATACGTACAGGATTATACACAATATTTTGTCATTGAGATTGGAGACTCACGTATAATGGGTGTGCTTATCCCTGTAAGAGATTTCTTCCAGCACACCCAAAAAAGGAACGGTTACAGACAGAAATTAAAGTAGGTAGACGTACAAACGAAAATATTAAATCATTGATATATATACACATATACGCGCGCACACGCACACGCACACGCACACACACACACACACACACACACACACACACATAAATTCAAGAACGCAATTTATCTATTTCATAACGGTACCTGTTTTATAATATAAGTACAGAATTTGTTAAATTATTATTTAAAAAAAGTTCGTGACATACATAACAACTTAAAGCAAAATTAACTTCAATGATTAATCACACAAAAAGAGACATATTAGTAATTTTTTTGCCTCAACATGACCATGTTACAAGACCAGTGCTCTGGCACGGAGATGAAGAGACGATACAGTTGGACGATTAATTAAAATATATAATCATTTGGAGAAATAATGCAATTATTAGCAATTTCTTAATAGGTACCTAGGTACAAACTTTTTACGATTATGTTATTATTATATAAATTAAAAAAAAATGTATCGTTAGTATCTTTATTTTAAAGAACGTACAAACCTCTTAATTCATAAACATTAGACACGCTATTTTTAGCACACAACATTTTTAACTTACAAAATGTAGGTAATGTAAAATGTACAGACTAAACAGAGCTAGTGCTGGAATTTAAGTATACAACACTTTTTATTATATATCTTGGGTTTCCCCCTAAGTTAATTATCTGTAAGAAATAATCAAATGCCCCCTTTTTAAATGAATGTTTCTAACAGTAAATATCGACCAGAATAATATAATTGTGTGGATAGTAAGAAAATGTAAACAAATTACGACAAATAACTTGTTACTTTTGCTTACGTAGGGTATATTGAATATTTTTACAATTAACTTGAGTTTACATTGTAAACTGTATTAATTTGATATAAATAAAAAATAAATTACATTGTTATAATGTTACGTTTCAATTTCAAGTAATAATTTAAGCTGTTATGGAAGAATTAAAGAGTATATAAAAATATAAAGAATAATGTATGTCTTTATGTTTAATATAAAAATACAATACAGCTTAGATGTATTATTATTTTCAATGTCACTTAAATTATTTACAGCAACTAAAATAATTTGTGATATTTCATTTGCGGTTTATATCTTAAGGTGTTTTTACTTGCGTTAAGTGGATGAAGAATTTATTATGATTTAAGTAAACCAAGAATATTATACTTATTAAGTATATCAAGATGAATAGCTAGATAGTAGATACTAGATTAGTAGATTATTTTTTAATAGTACATGAATACAAAAACATTTTCAACAAAAAATCTTTTTAGTTGTTACATTACAAACTAGAAAATTTGTTTTCAAGCAATACTGAATCTACGTTTATCATGACGTTTGTCAAATATACATAACATTAACAATAAATTAACGTACCTAACCTAATTTTTAGAAACAAATCGCGAATAACTTAGAAATATGAACACAATAGTGAAAGGAATATGCAGTACACCGCAAATAAGTAATAATTTTAAATATATTATACTGATACATACTGACTTAGTTATATAATTGATTTATTTTAATATTGCACTTTGAAACATCGTAAAGTAGAAATTATTAGTTAATAATGTTATCATTTGTGTCCTAAAGTGTATATTATTAATTAATAATATTATTGTTAATGTGTTTACAGTTATAAGTCGTTCATTGAGTTGTTCATCAGCATTGTATCTCAAACAGTGGCGAATTGAACAGGGTTTATCAGCCAATCGTACTGCAGAAGGTATACTCACTGATGGGCCAGATTACACCTTTTTAGATGGAAGACCGACACCGTTATTGGTAAATTTAACGTTTTTTGGTAAACAAACTGTGCGTTAACAGAACATAACCATCATAATAAACTAGCTATGCCTTAAGGCTTAGCTCGCGTTTGTTTAAGAAAAAAACGTACTAAATTATTGTATAGCCTTAGCCTAGCTTCCTTCAGTAAATGAATTATCAAACACCAAATGAAGTTACAATGCGAACCAGTAGTTCCTGAGGTCACACATTCAAACAAACAATCAAAAATACTCTTCAGTTTTATAATATTAGTATAGATAACATAACCATAACATACTGCAGCAAAAACTACTACTTTGAAATATTAATTTCTTTATACAACTAGTTATACAAAACTAGTCAGCCCATTTTTCACGCACAATGAACCACCCTTGCGTCTAAATGCAGAAAATCGAGCCCAGTACAATACAATACAATACTAGTTATACAAACAAGCATATGGCTCACCTGATGGTAAGCGATTACCTTATACACGCTTGCAACACCAGAACCATCGCAAGCGTCTTGTCGACTGTACCCCCAATCCTCCCTAGAAGTTTTAGTCACCTTACTCACCACAGGAATACAATTCTTCTTGAAACTCTTAGTATCTTATTATATTATTCAATATAGAGTATAAAAGAGTAAAAAAAAGAATTGTAGAAAAGAAACATAAATCTGTATCAAACATTAATATATAAATAAATATATATATAAATCTCAGTTCACAATGCTTGTCCGGGCTAGTTTCTGAAAGTACTGGACCAATTGTAATGAAATTTTGCACAGGTAACTTTGTCCAACTGAAAATATAATATCGCCTAATATTATATTTTGGTTAATGGCTGCAATACTTTTATTGCAAAATTAAATATATATATATATATAAAAGAGTACAAAGTTCGCCACGTCAGCTAGTAATACATTTATTGTTGTACAAGATAAGTAGAGAGTAGAGAATAATATTATAAAAAATACAAATCCATAGCAGACAAAGGTTTAATTTTGACTATTATCACTTTTTAAGGTTAAAAGTGTCTATAATATTTTTTTTATGTTTGATGGTAAAGGATAATTGTGAGTAAATTTATATCCTTGACAGAAATTTCAGCTATCATTAAATTATTCAATCATCTATATATTATATAATGATGATAGGAAACATTTCAGACAAAATCTATGAAATGAAAAGTATAGTTAAAAGTAGAAAACAGATAATTTAACTTAATAAAACATTATAACATAAGAAAATGCATGAAACATATATTATTATACAGATTAAATTAAATAAATCATTTATTGTCAATATAAGACATTGCTACGTCAATCAGTTAAATTAATAAATAAAAATCAATATAAAAATTACTTTATTCTAATAGGCTTCAAAGGTCATCCTTTTACAAAATATAATTATATTTGTTATAGTTAAAAGTAAAGCTACTGCCGATTCGGTATGTAGATTTTGTCTTTAAAACCTGTTTTTTATTATAGAATTAGTTATATCTTGCATGACATACAGTACCACTAAATTTACACATCTTTACAATGAATATAATCTTGAACCGAATAATATGCTTTTGCTATTAAATTCTTTTTTTAAATATAAACAATAATAACTGAACAATTTTCTTAAACATAGTTCTTTCTTCTATTTCAGCAAAAACAGAAAAAACGCATGTTGAAGCATCAAGAATACGCAAGCAAAATTGTTACATTATGCTCCGAACTAGATTTTGCTAAACAAAGACACCAAAATATGTTAAAAGCAAAGGAAGATGAGAGGAAGGCAATCATAAGTAATAGGCTTAAGCCGAAAGGAAAAGCTCTGTTGAAAAAATAACTTATAATTTTAAATTAACTGTGTAGTTCTTCTCATGTTGTTTAGTAATAAAGTACTATAGTTGATCATTTATTTAATTTTTTATATGACAATATTTTTTTTTTAAATGCGGTTTGTAGTTTTAACTACCACTTTTAATATACATATAACATTGAGGTAGGGCTCAGCAAAATGTATCCTGCCCAAGGTCAGGAGTAGTCTGACTGGGAAATACCTCAACCTTACAGAAGACCACTAAATAATAATGTGTACGGTGTTGTGTATCTGTAGCTCATGTTGTAATGTAATGATTTGGCTTGTATATTTTACGACCGGCCGCCTGCCTGACATCAACCCTCCTTGGGAAATTCAAGGTAAGAAGAAGGATAGGTGAGAAGGATTTATGTGAGAGAAGGATCTGGGGTTACGGATACCAGTGCCACGGATCACGGGGAGAGGTGTGTGACACTAGCAGCTAGAGTAGTCCGGGGTCGCGTACCCGTAGCGGTTCCAACCAGTTATTGGATAGATATCTAGTGGCCCCACCCTCTGGACTAATGCAAGAGATGTAAACCATATGAAATGTATAAAAGACGAAGCGGAGAAGATTTTGACGAACGATGAGGAAATAAAAGAACGCTGGAAGAGATACTTTAATAACTTGATGAATGAAGAAAATGAATGGAGCGGAGTGTTAGAAAATGTACGAAGTAATGAAGGAATGGTGAAAGAAGTAAGTATAGAGGAAGTGAAGATGGCAGTGCAGAGTATGAAGAATGGAAAAGCAGTTGGGCCAGATGGTATACCAGCGGAAGTATGGAAGTTTTTGAAGGCGGATGGATGGAAGTGGCTGACTTTATTTTTCAATAAGTTGCTGCAAGAAGAGGTCATACCCGAGGAATGGTGCTACAGTTCACTGGTGCCCATTTTTAAAAATAAAGGTGACATACAGGACTGCAGCAGCTATCGGGGAATAAAGCTCATGTCACATAGCATGAAGATATGGGAGAAAGTGATAGCGCGACGAATGAGAGAAGAATGTGAGGTCACACAGAACCAATTTGGATTTATGCCGGGCCGGGGAACTACGGACGCCATATTTGCACTCCGCCAACTCTGCGAAAAATATCGACTCGCACAAAAAGACCTACATATGGTGTTCGTGGATCTGGAAAAGGCATACGATAGGGTCCCTCGTAAGGTTCTGTGGTGGGCTATGAAAGGGAAAAGAGTGCCAGAGAAGTATGTACGACTTGTTCAGGCGATGTATGATAGAGCTAGCACCCACGTCCGGTCCGAAGCCGGGGTAACTGGCAAGTTCAGTGTGGCTGTAGGTTTGCACCAGGGGTCGGCTTTAAGCCCGTATCTATTCCTCCTGGTAATGGATGTTCTAACATCAGACATACAGGAGGAAGCACCCTGGTGTATGCTGTTTGCTGACGACGTTGTTCTTGTCGGAGATAATGTCCTTGAGGTACAGAGCAGACTGGGAAAATGGCAGGAAAGACTGGAGGGCGCGGGATTGAGGATAAGTAGGTCTAAAACCGAGCACTTGTTCTGCGATTTCAGCGGTTCGTCCGGTTTTTCCCATATTGCCTTGGATGGTGTATCCCTACCAGTCTGCTCCGACTTCCGCTACCTTGGGTCATTAATACAAAATGACGGCAACATAGACCGTGACGTGAGAAATAGAATAAATGCGGGATGGATGAAATGGCGACAGGTCTCTGGAACAGCTTGTTATCCACGAATGCCCCTTAAACTTAAGGGGAAAATCTATAAAACGATCATAAGACCTGTCGTAATGTATGGATCGGAATGTTGGGCAACAAAAGTGACGGATGAAAGAAGAGTGCACGCAGCCGAGATGAGAATGCTAAGATGGATGTGTGGAGTAACGAGGAAAGTTCGGATTAGAAATGAGTATATAAGGGGAAGTTTGAAAGTAGCACCCGTGCCAGAGAAAATGAGGAGCAATAGGTTAGCGTGGTATGGGCATGTAATGAGGAGGGATGACTGCTATGTCGGTAAAAGAATGTTAGGGATGAATGTCGAAGGACGAAGAGCGATCGGCAGACCGAAAAAGCGATGGATGGATTGTGTGAGTGAGGATATGAGAAAGAAAGGAGTAAGCACTGAAGTGACGAATAATAGAGAGGAATGGAAGAGGAAAACATGTTGTGCCGACCCTACATAAGTGGGATAAGGGCAGGAAGATGATGATGATGATGATGATGATGATGTTGTGTATCTGTAGCAAGTAAGGTGATCAGAGCCACTGGGTAGGGTCTGGACTAAGGTCGGCAACGCGCATGTGATGTTTCCTGGTGTCGCAGGCGTCAATAGTCTATGGTAATCGATTACCGATCATTTGCGTTCAAGTATTCCTGAACTGATCAGAATATTCTATGAAAAATGCGACTGGAAACGGATCGGCTACAATTTTGTTTGTTTTTATTTAAGTCTATCTAATTTTATTTCCAAGGTAGTGAACTGTGTTATCCCTTAGTCACCTCTTACGACACCCACGGGAAGAGTCTCTGTTCTTTACTGCCATAACCGTTCCACTATCAACTTGGAATTTAAAACGCTAACCGATGGCGGGATAGTCATCCAACTGCTGGCTTTGGGATACACAGGCCGAAGATGGCAGCGTCTTCGGTGCGACAAAGCTAGCCCTGCGGTCACCAGCCCGCCTGCCCAGCGTGGTGACTATGGGCAGCACACATGAGTTCACGCCATTTTTGGCGCGGACTTGTGTGTTAAAGCTAACTGCCTTTTTTGGACATTCTTTCAATTCGATCACTGGAATTCTTGTATGAAAAGGTTTTAATGCTTATTAATATTGACAAGACGAATACGAACAAATTGTGGATTAGGTAGGTTTGTAGGTACCTTTTTTGTTTCTTGTAAAACAGCAGCTCAAAACAATAATTGTATTTGCACGTAAACGAAAAAAACTTCAATTTTTATCGACAGATAATATCACTTGGTAATGGAATAAAAAATTAATTAAAAACGCCTTATGAGGAATCTCACACTGCGTTTGCCAAGACGCGGCCTCCACTCCAGGACGCGACTGCTTCAACGGCCATCGGTCCTGCGACACAGATGGCCAGCCCACTGCCGCTTCAACTTGCTATTTCTGTGGGCTATGTCGGTTACTTTCGTTCTCCCGCGGATAGTCTCATTTCTAATCCTATCTTTGAGAGAAACCCCAAAGATAGCCCGTTCCATTGCACGTTGAGCGACTTTAAACTTGTGGACCATTCCCTTCGTCAGTGTCCACGTCTCGGTTCCGTATGTTAACACAGGCAGGACGCATTGCTCGAAGACTTTTGTCTTCAAGCATTGCGGAATCTTCGAAGTGAAGACTCGACGAAGCCTATAAAAAGTTATATGGTAGCACAAAAAGTTGGTAGAGTTGCATTAAGAACCTCCTTTTTTAAAGTCGTTTAAAAAGTGAAGATATCCAAACCATATACCAACAAATAAGTGCTATAACAAACCAGTCCTAAAAAACCTATTATTAACAAACTATAGATCCAGAAAATGAATCATAGAAAAGGTGACTTAAAAAAAGGTCAGGAGAAGTGATCGCGACTAGCACTTGGCTGTTTTTCGGGTGGTTGTGACAACCTTCTGACTTTACTCTTACTAGGAAATAGGGTATCGAGTTTCAGAGGTCACTATGGGTATACACATACAAATATTAGCTCTGAGACTGTAGCTGCCAGCGTTAAGGTGAGGACTACTCGCAAAACTTAACCAAAGCGAATTTTTTTAATTTTTTTAAAATTCTTATTATATGTCGTCGACCATAGCGATCTAATATTCTGTGAAAATACTAAGTGTCAACTTATTAACATTCCGAAGATACAGCTCTGTAATAGATGGACATTTTCGGACTTTCGCAAATCAGTATTATGTATTTACATATGTTAGGGTTATTATTATGTTTGTGTGTGTGAGTGACACTGAGACAGGGCGTAGAATTAACGTGGCGAGGTGGCGAATGCTAGCGCGACCCCATCTCGCCCCACCCAGGCGGACGACTGTTCACACGTGGTGGATTTTTAGTTAGTAGGAGTCTGACATAACCCTCTGGCGCCCCCGCGCCGGAGGGTATCTGTGATGGATTTTTCCCTCGCAAAAAGGGCGTAGAATTAATCTTATAAAATTTAATGAATACATTTCAGAAATTAATAAGCTCTTTGAGATTTCTTTCAAGTAAATTAATGGACTGCGACTAACACTGAGTGATATTTTAATGAGATATTTTACCATAATTAATGTAATTCTAAAGTAATTATATTCATAAAGATCTCTTCGAGAGAGCGTTTATAAGAGATTGTGGCGACATAATATTGAATCAATTATAAAAGATAATAATTTCAGATTTTTAAACAAATTTGACCTCGCGTTGGCTCAACGGTTACAGCCATGGATTGTACCTGCTGCGTTGGCGGTATCATGTACACCTGATAGCGATCGTTACTCGTAGTAGGCAATATATCTGCCAACCCGCATTGGAGCAGCGTGGTGAATTAAGCTCTGCTCCTTCTCCTACACGGGGAAAGAGGCCTATGCCCAGTAGTGAGATATTACAGGTTGAAGCGAAACAAATTTGAAGAAAGAAAACGTTCTGAACGAAGCAATCACCTTTCAAACTTTTACTTTCCACTGCTGGACGTAAGCCTTCACCATGCCAAAAGACCCGATCTCCTAATCAGAAGATCGGTCGTCATCTAGTCACTACCAGCTACCCTCTTTAAGTCATTGGTCCATCTGGCAGGAAGGCGTTCAACATTTTGTTAGCCGAACCGTAGCCTCCATTCGAGAACCCTTTTATTTCCACGACCATTGGCTACGATCTGTTTCCCACCAGGAACTACAACTTCAGTTTATTGAAGTGAAACTTCTTTACGTACGCTTGACTTAGGGAGTAAGTTGGTAAATGTGTAACGAGAGCATTACGAAAAGTGTTATCGGATAGGCGAACGGAAGTTGAGAGGGAGATATAAGTTAGTGAAGATAGTAAGAGAGAACTTACGTTTCGTAAGTTTTACTTTTTTTAGTCTAAGGCACATTCGTTTTTTTTTTTAAAGAATAACTGCGGAGTTTATGTGATGGCGAGTTAAGAGAGGTAATGAGATCAATTAAGAGTTTGGTCTGCATTGGTCCACGTTTCTGTGAGATATTTACCATAGAAATGTGACAGATACCAAGGAATAGTGAATTTTTGAACTTCGAAATTTCATTTCATGATATAAGCGATCTCTTTTTATCTTGTACTAACATCACTTCAATTTTTTTTAAATGAGGTAGGGCACACCAGGAAATTTCGTGCTCAAAATATGGAGCAGCCCGACTGGGGTAGTACTTCGACCTTACAGAAGACCACAGCTAATTAATACTATTTTAAAGTTGTGTTCCTATTGGTGAGTAAAGTGACCAGAGCTCGTTATATTAAGCAATATTAAAAAAAAAAATACTTGCCTCCTGTGAGGATTGAACTCACGACCCCTGGTTTACAAGACCAGTGCTCTGCCGCTGAGCTAAAGAGGCTTATGACATTAATATGATTAATTGTAATTCCTATCTAACTGCTGCTCTTTGTGCGACGAGACTAATGTTTTGTTTTGTTGTTATGGTTTAATGATTTTGAAATCCTGACGCAAAAACATCTTTCGTGTTATAAGTTTGACGCTAAGGCCTCTCTGTATGTCTGTCTGTTACCGTAGCGTTCAAAGGGATGGGCCGATTTTGAGGTTTTTGAAGATCAATGGACGAATCAACCTGCTATCGACCTCCGGTCTCGGAGGGGAGTGATGTGGCGGCATCTATCTCGCGACATACAAACTAGAGAAAACTGACGTATCCTACATCGCGATATCAAAGCTACCAGAGCGATTGAATATATATACAAGAACCCGACGTGATGTTCCTCGCAAACCCGCCAATGCTATACTTCTTTTAGTGCTTTAGGGAAAAATGATGAGGTTAAAGTTTTATGATGCGCGCGCACACCGTCACAAAAAAAACCTGAATTTAGCTAATCAAAAGAAGTAGCAACGTGAAGTTAGCTAGCCAATAAATTATAATGTGCATACATACTTAAAGCATATACTAGGTTCTTAATGGTGTTACAGTTTGAAGAGTATCAGTGTTTTTTCATTATGACGTAAGGCATTATCGGCTAAAAACGAAATTACTAAGAAGGGGGTATTTAAATTTTTTGATTCATAGTTATTACACGGACTATTTTTATTCGAAATTCGAAACCTATGAGAAAACTCGAATAAACTCTCATTAATCTACTTAGTTACGCTAAAATAAATTTACCAAGAGTAATGATCATTAGCTTTTTAATTTTCGAAGAGGGCCATTGATGCTTTGAGAGGGTAGATCGTAAACGAAATGCTCTTTTTTATTACGCTGTTGAGTTCTACGCTGTTACTGCTCATTAGAATTAACATTTCCATTGAAAGTGGCTTCCATATTACAAGATTTTTTTTTAACATTAAATATATGTTATACTCTATCAAGTGATTAGTCAAAATTGGAAAAGATATTTTTGATTTAAAGTTCGAAGCACTAGTCATATACAAGCGATACAAGGGTTACCATTGCGAAGTTAGTAAATTGCTTTTATCTGTCTCGGGGGCTGATGTTTTCTCAAGGAACATGTCAATATGTCCATATAATTTGGAAAAAGTGACAATTGATTGATGATCGAAAAAAGGTTTCTACAAATATTAATTGAGTTTTATGTAAAAGACTGATTAATATTTTATGTTGCCTCCTGTGAGGTTTGAACTCACGACCCCTGGTTTACGAGACCAGTGCTCTACCACTGAGCTAAAGAGGCTGATGTTATGTTATTCTAATAAGGAAAGCTTTTCTACGTTGTAGTCTATTTTGTAACAATGCATAAAAATTACAGTAAAGGTAACTATAATTTTTTTTTATGTCACTAGGTCGGCAAACAAGCGTACGGCTCACCTGATGGTAAGCGATTACCGTAGCTTATAGACACCTGCAACACCAGAAGCATCGCAAGCGTGTTGCCGCCCCAACCCCCCCAGGAGCTCTGGTCACCTTACTCACCAACAGGAACACAATACAGCTTGAAAACAGTATTATTTAGCTGTGATCTTCTGTAAGGTCGAGGTACTTACTACCCCAGTCGGGCTGCTCCATATTTTGAGCAGGAAATTCCTGCTGTGCCCTACCAAATATTTGTGCTATAACACTATTTTAAGATTAACAATTTCGATTCTAGAATTGAACAAAAATATAATACCTCTCCTCTATCCCTATATATCTAAAAATATAATATCTCTATCTATACCTTAGAAGTGATATACTCGTATATATATATATATATATATATATATATATATATATATATATATATATATATATATATATATATATATATATATATAATAAAATTGAAACGGATTGCTGTTACAGACAGCAGACAGACATGGCAGATATATGAAAATAAATATTATTAGGACAGTTGCAGTTGACGCAAATGGCACCCAAAACAATGTTTTTTAGAACTGTTGTCTGTTTGTCTGTGCGTTTGTTTCGCTAATTTTCAGAAACGGCTAATCCGATTTAGGTGTGATTTTCATCAATATATTATGGTAAGCTTCACTTAACGTTTAGCGTTTGTTTCATTTCAATCGGTTCATAAATAAAAAAGTTATGCCAATTTAAAGAAACACGTTGAACATGTAAATACCCAAAACGCGGACGAAGTCGCAGGCACAGCCAGTATATTTATATGAACTAATGTAAGCAGTAACTAACAAAAAGTGAAATAAATTATTGCCTCCTGTGAGGATTGAACTCACGACCCCTGGTTTACAAGACCAGTGCTCTGCCACTGAGCTAAAGAGGCGTATGACGATGTATGAGTTATTGTAAATCATATCCAGTGTTTGATAATAAAAGAGGCTTAAACAAAAGGTTCTGCTATATTTAAAAACATTTTCCAGAATGTATATAATAGTATTTCACAATAACAAAAATGAAATCTTCCGTATACCTTTACAGCCTATTCCGATAAGACAAAAAAGCCTTTTAAACTTAATCAATTTCCCATGTGTCTTTTATCCAAGTGTCTGTGATAACAACGAAAAAAGCGACAACCTACCCGACTAACACAGAAGTGAGTCTGAGATAGGCTTTTATTATTCTTTACTGCTGTACGTCACACAGCAGGTCGTAATCGTATGTATTTTAAAAGCTAAGACAAAATCGTCACGACATATCGTGTTGAATAAATATTCTGAAAGGTATTAGGTACCCTTTTACGATTTTGAATATTATAATAAATAAGTCGATTGTAAAATGTTTTAAATAAGTATAACTGTGATTAGGGTCCTTTATTTTAAGTGCCTACTTATGATCTATTAATTTGCAGAAGGGAATAAAATGAGCTTATGATATTTTAACGAAGCTATTTGTTTATAATTACTTTTTAAGTGTGTGTAATCTTACACTAGTTATAATATAATTTAATTGAATATGTAGTTACAATTTGGTTCCACCATTACCTTTCTACCACCGAATCGCAAGGCATTGCACGTGTCTGCACCGCTATGTGGTTGAAATTCCACGATCTCGCACTAAGCGCTTTGTTTCCTCATTCTTAATAAGCACCGCAAAAATTTGGAATGCTCTTCCGGCTTCCGTTTTTCCATCTAATTATAACTTTAGTATCTTTAAATCAAGAGTGAATAGGCATTTTCTAGGCAATCGCGCACCATCTTAGGCTGCATCTTCACTTACCATCAGGTGAGATGGCAGTCAAGCGCTAGTCTATATATTTAAAAAAAAAAGTTAACTTGTGGGTAAAATGTTTAACGCCCAGTTTTAATATTCTATCTATCTCTGAATTTGCTTATTAGAGATAGAATTTGACGTAAGCTTCTAAAAAATTATGTCGAAAACCTACTTATAGTAAGCAAAACCAGAGATTGATAGATTATTGAAAACGGCCGTAAAAGGGATAGGAAAAGACTCGATTAAAAAAAAAATACCACCAGGGGGACAAGGAAGCGAAACAAGCGTACGGTCCGCCTGATGGTAAGTGTGTATCGTAGCTTATGGACACCTGCAACACCAGAAGCTTTGCAATCGCATTGTCGACCAACATCACCTAAGAGCAATTTGCATTTCGAGAAATAAAAATATAATTCTACTAATTCCTAACTTCACCATTCATCATCATCATCATCATTCCAGCGTATTGCAGTCCACTGCTGGACATAGGCCTCCACAAGTCGCGCCAAATATGCGTGAACTCATGTTTCTTGCCCATAGTCACCACGCTGGGCAGGCGGGTTGGTGACCGCAGGGCTGGCTTTTTCGCACCTAAGACGCTGCTGCCCGCCTTCGGCCTGTGTGTTTCAAAGCCAGTTGTTGGATGGTTATCCCGCCATCGGTCGGCTTCTTAAGTTCCAAGGTGGTAGTGGAACCTTGTTATCCCTGAGTCGCCTTTTACGACACCCACGGGAAGAGAGGGTGGCTATATTCTTCTTTGGTGCCGTAGCCGCACAGCACAACTTGACTATACTAAAACAATTATATGAATTGATATAAAAATTAGTAAATATATCACGCTAATATTAAAAATATAAAAATTAAAACATGCTCCTTATAAATGTCGATACAAATGGCTATATAATAACAATTAATGGGAAATGAATATAAATCTGGCACGAATTAATTATGGGCGTCAGTCATAAAAATATTTTTTTTTGTTTTATCACAATTAAATTAAATTAATATTCATAGCGAGGTTTTTGAAACAAGAAAATCCTATGAATAAAAATTTCATTTAATTTTTATGCTGATACGAATACTAATTAGTGTAACGATCTTTTTTTGGGAAGTTTTGTTTCATTGTATTGTTCTATGGCTTTTGATTGTCACTTAAGTTAAAAAGCTACAATGTGTATAGAAAATTTGAGGTATGCCCACAGCTCGATATATTCTGCTTTAAATCTGAAGCAGCCCGTCTGGGTAAGTACCACATCGTATTCTCAAGTTCCTGTGGTGAGAAAAGTGGCCAGAGCTCCTGGGGAGGATCAGGGGTAGGGTCGACTACGAGCTTGCGATGTTTCCAGCGCTGCAAGCGTCAACAGGCTAAGGGCTAAGTATCTACTTAATATTAAGAGGCCGTAAGTTTGTTTGCCAACCTAGTCGTGAAAAAAAAGATACGGAAAATCACATTACATAAAGCATTCCATAAAATCAGCATTAAGTTCGGCAAAGTAATAGTTTTATTTAATTCTTATTTGTGATAAGTAAGCGCTTCAATTAAAAATAATAATAAGGGACTAATGAAAAGGAAAAATATACTAAGTCTTGATATTTGCTGCGCTTTTGTGTAAAATCGCTTTAAAAATCCCTTCCAACAGCACTTATTAACGCTTACCGATTCTATTGAGGCGAGCTACGCTATCTAAAATTCATACATATGGGACTCCCATATACTTCCGCGTGGCAGAAGCTCTAATGGACTGGAAAGGTCCACCGGTGCGAGCCACCGACATTGTTTTGTTTTTTATATTCTTTTATAATTAAGGTTGGGCTTAGGTAATTATTAGAAGAGAGCCTATAAAATAATTGGATATACTCATAAATATATATATATATATACAACTTTTTTTAATTTTACAATATTATACATGCTTACAAAATATTAAGGTAAGAACTGAATGTTTAAAGAAATATTAAATATTTATTAAACAGTAAATTCCTTTACATATGACAAATTTCTAAAAGTAATAAAAAATATAACTATTCTTAATTGTAGAAAATTCTAAATCTAAGACTATTTAAGCATAGTTTCATTTATTTATCTTTCTAACTCGAACAACACAAAAGCTTTATTCATACGTTATTACCCACTTGCTGACCCCGCAAACGTTCTTTCGCCATATATGTTATTAACACCCCCTTTACCCCCTCCCCGTATAATTTAGCTGTATGTATATTTAGCTGTATGCTGCTGTAAAAATAGATGTTGGCCGATTCTTAGACCCACCCGATATGCACATAAAATTTCATAAAAATCAGTCCAGTCGTTTCCAAGGAATATTGTAACTAACATTGTGACACGAGAATTTTATATATAAGATTTTTCACTGTATTTTTAGTTCAATCAACATAAAATATAGCCTTTGTCACTCCTGAATAGTGTAGCATTCTGTTAGTGAAAGAATTTTCATGATCGTATCAGTATTTGCGGAGATTACCCCCTACAAACAAACAAAGTTGAAAACTTTACCTCTTTATAATATTAGTGTAGATTACATGTACATTGTCCCTTGATTTAGTGTCAAAACAAAATGTTAAAATTTTGATTAAAATCTTATAAAAACTCTCGGTCGCCCAGAGGTCAAGATTCGACCATAATTAAAAAATTTAAATTAAAGAAAACCAAAAAATAATGAGAATAAAGAACCTTTTTTTTAAATTTCGATTTGGCTACAGACTTTGACAATCAACAAAAGAGTATATTAAGCGTGTGTGTGTATCAAATACATGGTAGTGTGTATGTAATATTTTTTTTATTGATTTAATATATTTTATGTATAATTTAAAAAAATATTAGCATTCTGCATTCCTTCTCTATATAAACTATACTCGTAAGTGTACGAAATTTCATACTCCTCCGTCCACGCAATTTTCGTAAAAAGGGGTAAAAAGTTTTTGCTTCACGTATTAATATATAGATGGCATTTTAAATTTAGTAATATAATTGTTTTCCTTTACGAAGTTAAATGTTAAGTTATATCTAGCTATAAATTAAGCTTAAAAAACTAGCAAAATACACCTTTGGTTAGCCATGTTATTATATGTTCAAATGTACAAATGAAATTACCAATAACATAATCATTAAAAATATAATTGGTATAACAACTGTTGCCCCCTGTGAGGTTTGAACTCACGACCCCTGGTTTACGAGACCAGTGCTCTACCACTGAGCTAAAGAGGCTCATGAACTCAAGCTGATTTATAAGGCTATATACCAAGTCTTTTATTACAAACACACGGTCGTCTGCTCCTATGGTAAGTAAGCATAATGCTTGTGTTATAGATAACGGCCGACTGTTATGGCTGGGTATTTTTTTTTGAAAATATACATAAAAATAATACCACTACAAATTGCGCCAACGGGCTAATCAAATTCTGTTTGTATGTATTTGTGTTTTTCCATGTAGCAGTCTGATGAAAGAATTCGAATACAAAGAACTGAATCATTAATGTGAGTTACGAAAGTTGTTATAATTACTATTAACCATAATCACTATATTCGCTTTGTCAGTATGCAGCCGTGATAACCGGAACAAAAAAAAAATGTGTGTGTAGTTATGTATGCACGTAAGAAGTTACACTTCATTGGCTAGCTAACTTCAGGATGTCGGTTTTTTTCATCATTTTTCATCATTTTCATCATTTTTTCCTAACGTGCCAAAAAAAGTATAACTTCACAAATGTCTAGCAGAAAAGCATGAATATAGGATTTCGTGATAGTCTTAAATTTTAACCGACTTCAAAATAAATGGGAGATTCTCAATTCGGTTGTATATTTTTGTATTACCTCCTATCAATTTGTAGGGTGTATGTGGATATTAAAAAAATAGAGAAACGGGGGTTTAAAGAAACTTTTTTCTCAAAAAGAATACAATATTCATTTATGTGAGAACATTAAATTAAATTTACAACTAAATTCGTATAGCAAAGTGCGGCGAAACAAACCAACAATCGCAAAACATACAGAAAAAATATTTTTTTTTTTAAAGAGGGTATCTGTGAATACTTTGTACTGCTGCTAACTAGTTTTATAGAAAAGCATAGAATGATTAGAATTGGAAGTATGAGTTAGTAGAAATTGTATACATTTGTTTGTTTTTTATTCATTTTATGATTAGTCAAAACCATTCTACGTTACTATACTACTCTTATTATTACAATTTTTATTATTTTATGTTATTTTGTGGTATTTTTGACATATGTGTATTTTTAATAGCTTCTTAAACTGATTTATACTGTTTGGCTCTTTGATGTTTTTTGGTAAATTATTGTATAGTTTAGCTCCTTCAAATATAATATTCTTATTTCCATATTTTTTTGTTAGAGGTCTTGGTATGTCATTATGGTTTCTTAATTTTATTCTTTGTGGTTGATATTTTTTATTGAACTGAATTTCTGTGTGAATATTTTTGTTTAATATTTTTCGAACTAATATACAAATTAAGTATTTGTAAGTTTGAGTAACATTCATAATCCTCAAGTCATTATAAAATTTTTGAATAGATGTTAAGGAGTCATAATTAAAAAGATTTTTAATCAAGTTTTTCTGTTTGACTTGAAGTTGAGCTATGTTTGTTAGGGCCGCTGCACCCCAGATTTCTATTAAATAGTCTAAGTTTAGTATATGTTACTTGACGTGGAAGACATTTTGAAATATATCTTATAATTCCGTTCAAGGAAGTAAGTTTAGTTTTTATTTTATTAAGATGTGACTTCCAAGTTAAATGACTATCTAGAATCAACCTAGGTTCTTTTCAGCCACTCTATTTATAGCTTGATTTTATAAGGCGTTAGAGGCTTATTTTGTAATATTTTTTTATTTTTGCCTGAAAAAATTATGTAAATTGTTTTACTAATGTTTATTGTTAGTAGATTATATTGGAACCAGATGATTAATTTATTTAAGTCTTCTTGGGTTTCTGAATTATTCAATTGCTGATTAAAATCTATTCCAGTATTGCGGCATACGTATCAATCTTGAGTTAACGCTGAGCCTTGTGCCTTGTTCAGGTCAAAGATATTTATTCTTATAAGAATTTAAATAATTCACTTATATGAAAAATACATTAGAAAGAATACATTTTTAATAGGTATAAGTATTACATTATTTCTAGCCGAGCATGTCGGTTATACACAATAGTTCAACACATTATACGACATCGTCACAAAAAGCACAAAAGGGAGGGTAGAAAAGTACTATATTGATGGTAAGACTAGTCACTATGCAGAACAAAGAAACAAAAGGATAAGCGACGAAATACAAATACATACCATCTACGTATGATACAATGTTTAACTAGACGCGGTGGTTGAAATCTATACAAATAAATAAAATTGGAGTGTCTGTTTCTAATATTAAAATAACCACTTTTTAATAAATTCATATACACGGCACATATATCAAAATAACATTTTATACAGTTTTTGACTGTCTGCCTGTTTGTCGGTCTGCCGGTCTGTCTGTTTATTCCGGCTAATTACTGACACAGCTGGACCGATTTTGACAGGATTTTCACTGGCAGATAGCAGATGTAATATGGAGTAACTTAGGCTACTTTTAATCTAGAAATTTATTTATTTTATAACTGTACGAACTGGACAATAACATTTTTGTTAAATTTCACGTAGGCGAAGTCGCGGGAACAGCTAGTTATAAATAAAATTATTAATATTTAATTGAATTTGATTTAGGTTTGTTGATTATATCAGCGGGTATTTTATTCATTAAAGTAAATATAAGATAGTTGAGTGATATCCTTAATTTCACCTTGTATATCATCGCCTCTTTAGCTCAGTGGTAGAGCACTGGTCTCGTAAACCAGGGGTCGTGAGTTCAAACCTCACAGGGGGCAACTGTTCTTATACCAATATTATATTTTTAATACTTATGGTATTGTTAATTTCATTTATACATTTGAACATATAATAATATGGCAAACATCAAATGTCTTTTGCTAGATTTTTTAAAGCTAAATATAACTTAACATTTAATTTCGAAAAATAATACAGTATTACTAAAATTAAAATATCATTTTTATTAATCAAAATTTTCATATTTTTCTTTGGCACAAGAATTGAAAAGAACCATGAGACAATATGTCATACGTAACATTTTCTTAAACGATACTACGAATAATACCAACAAAGATTTTATGAATCAGAATTTCTGTAAGACCAAACATAGAGGTCGAATATTTTCTTTATATTTTTGTGTAAAAACTTTTGAGTTACCGCGATTGTCATTATGAAAATTTCGATATTTTAATGATGTTATAGGCACCATGGTCACGTGTGACACATTACTATTAGAAATAAAATATTTTTCTGATCTGTTTACGGTGAAATAGAACCTTCATATTTAACAGTAACATTGCTTAGACAAAAACAAAACAATTATAATTAAGAATCAATGGCATTAAGTGATATATATATATAAAATGTCAATGTGTTGAAATAATTATTGCCTCCTGTGAGGATTGAACTCACGACCCCTGGTTTACAAGACCAGTGCTCTGCCGCTGAGCTAAAGAGGCTTACAATGTTTCGGCGTTTATAACAATTATCATGTAACTTAAATTGCAAACATATATTTTTTCTTAGCGCTAAAATTTTAGTTATTTTGTACATCTGTATATATACATATTGTATACGTACAATCGTAAAAATATAGAATGTGTATAATTTTATATTAGTTGCTATCTAAAACATTAAAGTAAGGACTTACTGTGTCTGCCTTTGGAATAGAGGACCAAAGCTTTAAATGAAGAATACAATTTGTACTTGAGTTTTTTAAATAAATTAATTATAAACGCTTCACACTCAACGGCCCCCCGAAGGATTTTCTCCTGTGTCGGGGGTCCGGAAACACACACTATACACTTACAAACACTTTTTACTTCGGTCGTGTGGTCTAAAGCAAACTCATTTTGTTTTAAATTTAAATTTGCCTTATATACAGACATCAAATGTTTACAACTTTATCGTATAAATATTTTATATTTTATGTAGAATATGTTATAGTACTAGCTGTACCCTGCACGCGTTGCTACGCTTTTTTTTTATTATTTTTTTGGTCGTACTAACTCAGAAACTTTTGTGGGCTCTTGTACAACACTTTGCTGAAGATCATGACATGATCAAATGCATAGTTTACGATTCTATAAAAGGCATACAGATAAACATTCATTTATATAATAAACTAGCTGACTCGGCAAACGTTGTCTTGCCGCTAAACGCTAAAAAAAATTAAAAATAGGGGTTGGTGGTAGAAGGGTGAAAATTTAGGGTTGTATGTATTTTTCAACGCCAAATCATAATAAAATAAAATATAAATATTTTATCCAAAAATTAAAAAAAATTAGGGGACTACCCTTAACTTTTAGGGGGATGAAAAATAAATTTTGTTCAATTCTCAGACCTACCCAATATACACACAAAATTTCATGAGAATCGATCAAGCCGTTTCGGAGGAGTTTAACTACAAACACCGCGACACGAGAATTTTATATATTAGATATGACTAGCCCGTTGGCGCAGTTTGTAGTGACCCTGCTTATATTATTATATAAATTTTATTTATACAAATTTATATCTGCCTTATTTCTATGTATATTTATAAAAAAAATTGTTAAGAGGAAAGGGTACCGGCTCTTTCTCCATACAAACGTAGTCGACTGTTTTCTCCCTGGATAATGACACTAGATCAAATATTTTTGTGACATAGAACTCTTTGCTGCCATGACCATGCCCCTATGTTTTGATTTTTTTCATATTCTTATTATCATAGGAATTAGGAGACTTCAAAAACTCGAAATATTGCATAATTTTTTGTACATTTTCAGACACTCATTAAAAAAAATATATGCATATTTTCAAAAAAACGAGAACATAGGGGCATAGCCGAAGTCTTCTTTTATTTTCTAAAAATAATTTTTAAAAAAAATTGCCATATTTTGAGGAGAAAACAGTCGACTACGAAACACTGTTTTGGTCAAAAATTATCTACCTAAAACGGTCTGAGCTGCAGTTGTCACTTTCTTGCTTTTTGGGGGATAGGTCTGGGGGAGGGAAGGGTCAAAGCAATACGTATATACGCCAGCGAAGTGATGCCTCATAGTCGATAATTATATCGATACACTAGTGATGTAATTTTTAGTCGATATTTTCTAAAATTCGTATTAACAAAATTAAATAATTTCTCTTTTCATAACTACAATAAAACAGTATTTGTATATGCGGTTTTTATTGTAACACTGTGCAAACCTGGGCTAACGAAGGGTTTCGCTAACAAATAACAATGATAATTATGGTAAATAACTGTGTTGTTTGTTTTTGGTATCAAATTAAGATTTAAAAAAAGTATATTATGATTATTATTACCGTAATACTAATAAAAAATACAATAAGAAAGTTAAAAAAATTAGGATTCTGCTCTTTCCCATGCCTATGCCAAGCAAGCTGCGAGCCGCGCTTCTTCCTCGCCTCCTGGGCGAAAAACAACTTCGGGGTTTACTCTTTCCAATATATTTTTTTTTTATCAATTTCGGAATACTCTGTAAAAAGTTATGCATGGTCAAACATAAATAAATATAGGTACGTGGCGACTTTAGAACCTCCTCTGTTTTTTTTCATCGGTAAAAAATTGCTTAGTTGTTTTCTTGACATTACTGTGGAGCAGATTATTAAATTTGGTCGAATCTATGTACCTATGCGATTCGTATTTGGACTTCATAAATAGAATCATATTTCTGAATTGCGTAAAAAACTCAAGTGGCACCACTGGCGTAGCATTCCTTGGAAACCCGGGAACCTTGGGGCCCTGTATCAAAATTAGTGGGGGGACAGGCAAATTATGGGTAAAGATTTCTCACAAAAAAATGCTTGCATTGAATTAAAATAAATATTTATTGATTATAAGTTATTACTTCCTCCTAAAATAAACAATAGTGAGTGTAGTCTGCTGTAGCTGTTCCTGTTCCATCGAAATCCTTAGGTAATTTTTTATCAGTTTTAGTTTTGAAAAACATCAAGTTAATACCTCCGGAAAACTGGATGCAAGGCTATTGAATTTTGTCAGTAATAATTCCATGAGTTCTTTAATGGAATGAATGTTTTGAATTTCGGATTTTAAGCTAATTTAAAGAGCTTGTTGTTCCAAGCTGGAGAGTTATTAGCCTTGACCTGCAACAATAGATGCGGGGGATCGTTCGCTTCAGCCTGTGAGGCCAATACTATTAGTGAATTCCTATGAATCTTCCGCATCAATCCCCCATGGATTCACAGGGGCATAACCTGAAGAAGAGATTCAACGCTGCCTCAAGGTCTTGCAGGTAGTAAATCGCTAGGGCAAAGTTCAAACACAGCAGGATTGGCGAGAGACTATTGGGCTTTCCAAATGCAACCCGTGCCTTCTGTTTCTTACAAAAGCTGTCAAAGGTAACTTTTTTTAGTCTACACTTCCATCATTGCGCGAACCTGAAGGTTCTCTGGCACATTATGCGAAAAAGTAAGCGCAAATTCTTTGCACTCTTTTTGCGTCGAATTCAACTCTTGACGATGAGGGAAAAGCACCATCGAGCATTCCACGGTGCGAGCACGCGATGCGTAATGTGCACTATGAGCCGTGTCGTTTGTCGTGTTCTGCATTCTTTCGATGTCAAAAAGTCTAGTGGTGCTAATTGTATCCACCAGTGGTTTGCAACCAATGTGCGAGCTTCGTGCGCATTCTTTCCGCGTACATTCAAAGTGTGGAATGATCTTGCTAAAATTTGAGGGTTTTCAAGCGTCTAATGTCTAAATCTTTTCTCTAAAGGCCATGGGCGACGGTAGCCGTTATAAATCAGATGGCTTCGTATGCTTGTGTGCCCCATTCTTATATAAAAAAAGATTAATTCATTGTTCATAATGATTAACTGAATCCCGAAATAAACGATGTAGAATGTTATCAACAATTGGGCGTACGCTTGACTCGGATAAAAGGGGATTGCTTTTCAGACTTCAGTCATTTCTGAAGTAAAAACTCTATAGGTATGTATGACAGTTTTTTTATTCTTTTTTCCAGGAAGCACAAGATTAAGTGACATTGTGGATAACATTTTACTAATTTTTGCTTACACACCTTAGGAGCCCTGTAAATAGGGGGCCCCGTATCATTGATACGGCTGATACGGTAGTAGTTACGCCCTGAGTGGCACCCAATTCCCTACTGCGGGAATACGTATATTCTCAACTTACTTTACTCTATTCTTTTTAACCCTGTTGTACCTGCTCATCTAAAACGACGATTTAAATTTCTTAGTGATTCCGATGAACGCAGTCTTCGTTCTGCTGGAAAGCTTACTTCTTGAATTTCCCTCTCACTCCTCTTTCTTTTATACTAAATCTTTCACTGTTCAAGCTTGTCGACTTAGGAATTCTATAGACGTGTAAAATCGGTTTCTATTTTTAACCGACTTCCAAAAAACGAGGAAGCTCTCAATTTAACTGTATTTTTTATGTATGTTACTTCAGAACTTTTGACTGAGTGGACCGATTTCAAAAATTTTTTTTAATCGAAAGGTGGTGTGTGTCATTTGGTCTCACTTAAGTTTATTTGAGATCTAACAACGACTTTTCGAGTTATATAAATAATACGTTTTTACTTGACTATTTTCGTCGACCTACGTTGTATTATACCGCATAACTTTTTACTGGATGTACCGATTTTGATGATTTTTAATTTAATCGAAAGGTGATGTTTATCGTGTAGTCAGATTTAAATTTCATCGAGATCTGATAACAACTTTTTGAGTAATCTTTAATAACGCGTATTTACTTGACTATATTTTCGTCTACCTTTGTTGTATTACATGTCGATGTAATTGAAGTCGGCTTTTTTTCCTTTGCGTACAAGTCGAACTCGGTCCACCCAGTCAAAAGTTCTGAAGTAACATATATACAAAAAAAAAGAAAAAGAAAAATACAGTCGAATTAAGAACCTCCACCTTTTTTGGAAGTCGGTTAAAAATCAATCTGATACGTATTATTATTTTCTGTTGGTGTACAATAAAGTGTATTATGTTATGTCATGTTAATCAACCACTCTTTAAAAAATTTCAATCGATTACGTAATTTGCCTAACTAAAAAAACATAAATAAAATAATAATTGAAAAAGTCGCCTTCATGATTTTTGTAAGTGCACAGTACATAATGTGTGAAATTGGTGTGATTTATTTAGCTATCTTTGTGTAATTATTGAATTTTTATCTTGTTCCAGCCTTTTCAATTGACTTTTTAATAGTTGTTCTTCACCCAGGCGGCTTTTCTTGTTTTTTTTTAAATTATATTATTTTTAACTATTGTTATATCGCCGCAATTATATGTTAATTAATACATATAACCTATACATATGTATTAATAACTGCGACAAACATGAGACATTACAAATTATATAGGTACTGAGACAAACATTTTATACTATGTATGTACTACATTACATATATATACTATACTTACACTTATACTATGTACTACATGTATACACTATAATTATGTATGTATTTCATTACCCATTCTTACACACACCTCAACCATGTAATTACATACCTAATTCATAAATAGTAGTAGTAAGTACCTAAGTATTTCGATAATTACCCACAAAAATATAGACATGTATCAAGTCACAAAGAGTATCCAAGTCAAAATAATAAAACAATAATAAGTAGTTTACGAAATTCAATAATAGTAAGCCGAGTCTCAGCAATACGATGCAGAACAAATTCAATAAAACAAGCCAAATTCAGAAAAATAGTACTATGCGCTCTATGTACTCGTAGTCATTCACAAACGAAAGATGCGAATACTAAAATATCGTCAACAATTAATAGCTGAATAGCCGGCGCACGCACACTAACAACAATAGTCACACATAGAAAAAACGGAGCGGAGATGGCGCGGGGCGCGGTAGCGGCATGCAGCGCGACAGAAACATTTTATTCAAATACCTATTTTTGAAAAGTCTCTCCGGTACCCTTTCCTCTTAAGACAGTCGGCTGTTACCTGTAACACAAGTATTAAGTTGCTTACCATAGGAGCAGACGACCGTGTGTGTGAATGTTTAAAATATATATATATATATATATATATATAGTGTTAAGGACACACAAAGAAACTAGCGCCATCTAACGGCAACCATTGAAACCACGCAGAGACAGAGACCGCATGAAACTCTCTACTCAATACTAGATGGCGTTAGAGGAGCAACTGTGGAACTATATAGAAGTATAGTCTCGAAAACCGTGTACATGCGCGAACTTTCCAGAATGGTCTGGGCCTCGTCTCGGCCGATATAAATAGCCGTAGCGAGGCGAACGAGTACAGTTCAGTTTGAGCGATCTTCGAGGCGACTTCAAGAGGGAAAACTAGTGATCAAGAGTGGTACCAGCAAAACCTACGACATTGGCTACGACTGAGGACATCGTGAGTGCTTAGTGTTTGAACTTAGTGCTTAGTGTTTGAACCTAGTGCTTTGTGTTGGACCTAGTGCTAGTGAATAAAGTCTTGGAAAGAGTCAGCAGGTCTTTCTCTCCAAATCCTTCGAACCCTAGCACGTAACAACTGGTGTCAGAAGTGGGATTCGAACCCACGCCCACAAAAGTGGACGGGGCCTGAGCCCGAGTGGGCGGGGCCTGTGTCCGAGTGAGCGGGGCCTGAGCCTGAGTGGGCGGGGCCTGACTCGGAGTGGGCGGGGCCTGAGCCCGAGTGGGCGGGGCCTGGTGGGCGTGGTCAGTGGGCGGGGTATGATAGGCGGGGTCAGTGGGCGGGGCTTGGTCCACGGTGGGCGGAGCTTGGTCCCCAGTAGGTGTGGCCTCCGCAGCTCGTTGCGCCCTTGTCCTGACGCCCTTGACGTCCTTAAAGTCTTCTCTCGGAGTCAATGGCATCTCCAAATCTCACTTCCGACTGGCGCTGTCACTAAGGCGTACTGGGCTCAATGGGACAGTCTGATACTTCAAAACGGAATACTCTACCGGAAATGGGAGAAGACTAACGGCAGAGAGTTCCACCTTCAGATAATTGTCCCAAGAACGAGAATACCAGATGTTCTCCGTGAAATACATGATGGCGTATCAGGAGGTTATCTAGGTGTCAAGAGGACGTTAACAAAAGTGCGAGAACGATTCTACTGGTTGCATTGTCGAGATGATGTACAGGATTGGTGCCGCAAATGTACTACTTGCGCTGCTGTAAAAGGACCTCAGACCAGGAGCCGTGGGAACCTGCGGTTGTATAACGTCGGTGCACCGTGGGAACGAATTGCAGTTGACGTAGCGGGGCCATTTGCTGTAACGGAATCAGGAAACAAGTATTTTATGGTCGTCATGGACTACTTCACCAAATGGCCCGAAGTGTTCGCCATACCAAACCAAGAAGCTACAACAGTCGCTTCTAAGTTAGTCGAAGAAGTGATATGTCGCTTTGGTGTGCCTCTAGAAATCCATTCTGACCAGGGCAGGAACTTCGAATCGCAAGTATTCCAGGAAGTGTGCAGAATTTTGGGCATGCATAAGACGAGGACCACCGCGTACCGTCCACAGTCTGATGGAATGGTTGAGAGATTTAACCAGACCCTTGAGAGGCATTTAGCGAAATTGGTAGACGACAAACAAAAAGATTGGGACAAGTATATACCGCTCTTCCTTCTGTCGTACCGAACCGCCGAGCATGAGAGCATAAAAGCTACCCCGGCGTATGTCAATTACGGTAGAGAATTACGAATACCAGTAGACCTATTGACTGGAGGGTCACCGGAGGAACCAAATACCGTACAAGACTATGTCAGCGATTTAAGGGAAAAAATGCGCTATATACACGCCTTGGTTCGGGAAAATGGTTTACAGTCAAGTGAGAACATGAAAACCCGATACGACCGGAAATCGAACACGAGCGGCTTCAAGGAAGGGTCACTGGTGTGGCTGCATAACCCAACCCGCCGGAAAGGGAAATCGCCAAAGTTGCAGACCAAGTGGGACGGTCCATACAAAGTGGTTACCCGACTGAATGATGTGACTTACAGGATTCAAAAGCAACCAAGAGGGACATTCAAAGTGGTACACATAGACCGTCTGGCGCGTTACCATGGCAGTAACAACGATGCTCGGGACGAGCATCTCTAAGAGGGGAGTAGTGTTAAGGATACACAAAGAAACTAGCGCCATCTAGCGGCAACCATTGAAACCACGCAGAGACAGAGACCGCATGAAACTCTCTACTCAATACTAGATGGCGTTAGAGGAGCAACTGTGGAACTATATAGAAGTATAGTCTCGAAAACCGTGTACATGCGCGAACTTTCCAGAATGGTCTGGGCCTCGTCTCGGCCGATATAAATAGCCGTAGCGAGGCGAACGAGTACAGTTCAGTTTGAGCGATCTTCGAGGCGACTTCAAGAGGGAAAACTAGTGATCAAGAGTGGTACCAGCGAAACCTACGACATTGGCTACGACTGAGGACATCGTGAGTGCTTAGTGTTTGAACTTAGTGCTTAGTGTTTGAACCTAGTGCTTTGTGTTGGACCTAGTGCTAGTGAATAAAGTCTTGGAAAGAGTCAGCAGGTCTTTCTCTCCAAATCCTTCGAACCCTAGCACGTAACAATATTATAGATAAAAATAGAAGTCATAAATCGGGCTACTATACTCAATTACACAGTGACTGGAGTCAAGACCCTGAGCCACGGTTGAGCTGACGCCCCTCTTAACCTGTCAAGACAGTTATTGTTGAGGGCAACGGTCGATTGTAAGATTTATAGGTCCTGTTATACGAATAATAAGAACAACTTTTTTGTATGTAAAAGATGACCGTTCTGGTGTATTGATAGAAGTTGCAGTAAATTTGACGACCACTGCTTCGACTCCCGTTTGGAGCAGATATTTATAATTATACAAATACTCATTTCTGGTTCAATTGTAGTTGTTCAATCCTCGTTGCTACAGACAGATAACCGTCTGATTATTATTCTCAACAAGAAAATTATGTTCATGAATTAAATGAAAATTATTTACCCTCCAAGCCCAATTGGTATATCGTCGGATTGGTTCAACTCCAATTCTACTCCTACATTTTTTATACAACTGAGTCGGTAAACAAACGTAAGGCTCACATAATGGTGAGCGATTACTGTAGCTTATAGACGCCTGCAACATCAGAAACATCGCAAGCGTGTTGCTGACCCTATTCCCAATAACCTCAGGAGCTCTGGTCACTTTATTCACCACAGGACCACAACACAGAGAGAGGTAATTCGCAGAATCTAACTCAGCTGAGCCATGTTCGGGAAATTACAAGGTATCATCTCGTCCAGTATACCTCAGTGCCAGGAATCAAAATTGTTTGAGCTAGGGTTGCCAGATTTGAATATGCTTGAGCATATCATTTCCGGGACAATTTGAGGATAACGAATTCGGTTGGTTAAAAAGTATACGAAAATTAATATATTTTTTTTAAATCGCTAGAAAACTAGTAGTATTCGAAATCCGGGACAATCAACTATAATTCCTGGACACGGGACAAGATACCTAATTCCGGGACAATCCCGGATTTTCCGGCCATCTGGCAACCCTAGTTTGAGCAGTCGTATGCAAATTCCGCACAAGAGTACAGGCAAAAGGTAACTATACCTTTATGGAAGCGATTTAGCTATTTATTGATGATTCATTTCATTTGGTTAATTTAATAATATTTTTAGTCTGAATTATGTTATAATTATACTATAACTACAAAGTAAGTTACACTAAGGCAACTAATAAAAATGAAATCAATATAAAACGAAGTTGCTGTTCGTGACTAAGATTTACAAGACCCTAAAGTTTACATAATAAACTCGACCTTTAACTTTTTTAATTAGAAAATAAAAAAGTTTTAAGAAACTTTATTAGTGTTAAGAAGATGAGGTACGTGCAAGAATAATTTAATATTACAGAAATACGATTTTGTTTTGAATACAACGATTAATTAATGCATGTGCATATAATGTGCATGTTTTCTTATACAACTAGGTCAGCAAACAAGCGTGTTGTAGTACTCAGATCTTTATTTTATTATTTATTAAATATTAATTGAATTACGAGGACAAGCTCTGGCTTTCGATCAAAAAAGAATCATCTAAACCGGTACACCCAGTCAAGTTATAAAAAAAATACAGTACAAAACCTAATTCTCTGACCACAATTTTTTTTTCGTATAATGTGTCAAACAAGTAAATAACAGGTTTCCTTCTACATTCCTCAACAATAACCCCAGCACTAGTTACTTCACATTTTCTTACACACAAACCTTAATTAGTATTTTCGTAATAAAGCTGTTTTTATTTATATATTTAATATACATACATACATATAATCACGCCTCTTTCCCGTAGGGGTAGGCAGAGACCACCTCTTTCCACTTGCTACGATCCTTACATACTTGTTTCGCTTCGTTCATTTTCATTATTCCCTTCATACTTGCTCTTCGGTTAGGATACTCTTTACCTGACCTTTTATCAAGACGTCCCTAATTTGGTCTGGAAACATCCGCCTAGGTCCCTTCCAACCCTCCACACTCGCCTTATACACTTTTTTCGTCAATCGTTCTTCACCCATTCTCTCGATATGGCCAAACATCTGAATCTGAGCATACTTTTCTCAATTTTTGTCACTACATCTTCTTTCAGACCACAACTTTTCCTTATCTCACTATTTATCTACTAAGTATCTATTTACTATATTTATCTATATACTATGTACTCAGTTTAACTCCTATCATACTTCTTAACGCTCTCATCTCAACTGCATTTATTCTAATTTCATGTTTCTTCTGACATACCCAACTTTCACTTCCGTACATGAATGTCGCAACCAACACCCTCTCATGCACAGCCAAACGAGCCTGTTAGACACATTCCGACTGCTCATTACTCAGATCAATGACTATTTCTAAACATATGAGAAAAATCTTGATCTCTTCTCTCTTTTTTACTCTTTCTCGCTATATTCTATGATATTTTTCAATTTAATTTATCGCCAATTTGTGTAAAACATATACTGAACTAGGTGAATCCATTCGTATTTAATTCAAATACACCTGGGTTATGTCTACGAAGCTTCCAGTATAACTGCAGACATAAACAGTTGATTGAATACGAAAAGAATGCATGGGATTTTGAAATAGAAACAACTTTAAGTAATATAACATTTTTAGATGTATAGTAACAAAATTCAAAATTTATTTGTTTACAAGCTGTGCCCGCGACATCGTCTGTGTGGAATTAAAAAAAAAAAATTGTCAGTTTGCAGAGTTAAAAATAAATATGTTTCTAAAATAAAATTAGCGTAAGTTACTCGTTGTTACATCAGCTATCTCCCAGTGAAGTTCCGTCAAAATCAGTCCAGCCGTATTAGAGATTAGCCGGAACAAACAGACAGAGAGACAAAAAGTGTAAAAAAATATTATTTTGGTTTATGTAGGTACTGTGTTTACATATGGATGCATTTAGTAAAAAGCGGGTATTTTAATATTATAAACAGACACTCCAATTTTATTTATTTGTATAGATTTTTGGTGTAGATAGACAAATGAGACGAAGTTAAGATTAGGTAGTAAAATGTAATGTAGAACTAACACAAAGCAAAAAACCAGAAACATAAAATAATCAGCAGTCAAATCCCAGTTACAATAAAAAATAAAAATATAAAAGTCCCAGTTACAATAAAAAATAAAATTTCACATACAAAATAATCAATTGTGTTCTTTTATAAAGGTGCATGTTTTTAATGGTTTTTATTACTGTACTTTATTAAAGATTACAATATTTTAATAATTTTTATATGATGTTATGTAGTAAACTTTGGAAGATTATAATATATTACACATTATATATAAACTATTAATAATTGGGAGAAATGTCGCTTGATATTCCGTTGAACAAGGGTCCTAACCTGTCCTGATTTAGAAGGGTTTTGAAGTTAATCCTGTATATTCTTCGGGGGTAAGGTATAAATAGATACACTATTACTTGTGATTTTTATATAGGTACGTATAATAAGGGCGGCATTATCCGGTTCAAGGTTATGCATGTGTTTGCTTCCTATATAATAATAAAAAAAGAATCAGTGAAATTATTAAAAGGATTTTTTTAAACGTTTTCAGCTATTTTTTATTAAATTTTGAAATAATACATAACATTAAGTATAATTTCATACTATATACTTTTTTTGATATCTTGTAATATTAAGTAACAACAATTTAAAATATTTGTTAGTGTTTGGTAACATTTTATAACATTACTAGCTTTTGCCCGCGGCTTCGCTCGCATTGAATTTTTTAATGATAAGTATCCTATGTTACTTCTAATACCTCCGAGAATATTTGTACATGATAATCGGTTAAGTAGTTTTCGCGTGAAAGCGTAACAAACAAACTTATATTTATAATATTTGTAGGGATTACGGTAACATATGGCAAAAATTGATGTACGAGACTACACGTCTTGGAGGAAAAACTCAGATTTATCAAAACGTTGTGTACCGGCTTGTAAGCTTGCCTTCAAATATCCACTACCATTATTTCTCGATAAAAAGTCACTGAAAGTCTGTGCACGAATTTCAATTTTAAATCTAAAACCCCGGTTAGGGGATCAGTTATATGACTGGCACGGTTCACTGCAGGGTGAGACCAAAGGGAATTTTATAGCGACACTTATACTGTTTTCTTCTGATGTAAACGTAAAATGAACATAACTAATTCATATCTTCGCAGAAATAGTTTTAAGTGCCATAAAGTAGCCAAGTTTTAGTTTATTTGATGACATAGAGGTATTATATTGTAACCTCCAAGTGTCCTTGAAAATTATGTACTGATAATATTTAATAAGTTTCTTTCATTTTATTTACGTTTTAATCTTTCTTTTTAAATTTGTATAGCATAAGTTTCTCTTTTTGTTTTTGGACATGTTGCCTTGCTTATAAATACAAGACTTTATACTTCTGTAATATTTTGTCGAAAGAGAAGCTACTTTTTCTGAAACAATATTTTAGACATTGTATAATATTTTTCTTGGGTTCACTATCATTGATTAATATTAACGTTCTCTTTTTTGATGATGAAGAATGAAAAGCGTTTCTTTTTTAGTGGTTTTAATATTAAATAAATAGCATAGCTAGAGATTGACCAAACCGGAAGTGAGAGTCTAAAACAGTTATAAAATAAAAAGGAGTGTGCTTTAGACCACACGACTGAAGTAAAACTTCTGCAAAATGGGCTTGCAATGTGTCTTAGACAAGCTAGAAGGCTTTGGCTTAGAAGCGTACCTAATACGTGTGGCTATGAGAGAAAGAGAGAAAAAAAGTGTGCTCGCTCCTATATCTCTTGCTCCGTTCGCCTCGCACGATCACATCTTTCTTAACGCTCTCATCGCGCATTTAGAAGCTTATTCCCCAAGTCATAGTACGTAAAGAAGTTTTACTTCAATAACAAATAAAAGCCAGACATTCAACGGCCCCCACTAGGATTTACAACTATGTCGGGGGTTCGGAATCACACACAATACACAAGCACAAACGCCCAGATCAAGTCACACCCTCCAGCATAACAGCAAGAACCTAGTGTTGTGACGGTTGTGCCAACGCGTCGTCAAAAGAAGGCTTTATGTACATTTCACATTCCCTATTTTATTTTTAACCGACTTCAAAAAAGGAGGAGGTTACTCAATTCGACCGTATATATATATATATATATATATATATTTTTTTTTCGTGTACTTGAGTTGTATTAGTTGTCTATGTAATTGAAGTCGTTTTTTTTCGTTTGCAATTTGCACAATTATTAAAAGTCCTTTTGTTAAAAAATATAGTCAGTATTACAGGAGTGTTTGGTCAATATTGAAAATGGCTAGTCCTCTGTTGCATATTATAAACTGAACGGCAGAGTGACTTGCAGAAGTGGTTACGCTTTGTTCTTATTGACTGTGTGTGGTACAAGTGAGAAGTGATTTGTCCTAATGGCGATATTAATAATTGTAGGAGATTCGAGACAAACTTCACTCGTTTGTCTGAATTGGATTAAAACCTTTTGCAATTTACATTTAACATACTAAAGTAGATATTAATTAATTTTTTGCCATAGGTGATGATTATGCCTAGTTCGGATCTTAGATAATAATGATTTGTTCTTAATAATATTGAGTTGCTGGAAAAGGAATCAATAATGTGGCTAGTTTATTTTTAATACTTTTCATTGATATAAGAAGAGTTCTGGCGGATATTTTAGAAAAAAACAGGGAAGACATTTACATCTCTGTAGTATTGAAAAGAAATTAATTTTTTTATTTCAATATAAGGTAAATAAGTTTTAATTACTTTAAGATCTAAGTTTTTTACTTAACAAACCAGGGTAAATAAACAAATATTTAGTTTAAAAGAAGCTTATTTCTAACATTAGGTAGAACTTAGGTCTGGAAATTAGGAATTGACGCCGCGTTGGCGCAACGGTTACAGCCATGGATTGTACCTGTTGCGCTGGCGGTTGCGGGTTCGATCGCCGCACATGACAAACATTTGTATTGGCCATACAGGTGTTTGCCGTGGTCTGGGTGTTTGTGCAGTCCTTGTGGGTCTTCCCACCGTGCCTCGGAGACTTAAGTCGTCGGTCCCGGTTGTTATCATGTACACCTGATAGCAATCGTTACTCATAGTAGGGAATATATCCGCCAACCCGCATTAGAGCAGCTTGGTGGATTAAGCTCTGATCCTTCTCCTACATGGGGAAAGAGGCCTATGCCCAGTAGTGGGATATTACAGGCTGAAGCGAAGCGATAGATATTATCATGAAACTATTGTACTACCTGTTTAAGTTATACAAAACTATTAAAAGCAAACGCTTATAACAGCTACCGCAAGCTAAGATTCAGACTGAGCTTGATTCAGTTGATAGCGGAATTTAATCAGGGGTCAGCTTGCTAGCAATTGCTATACAACGTTATTGTCATTGTTGTACGCTTCGAGAAATCAGTCTAAAGATATTTTCTGAATAGCTTTTCCTTCAAATTTGAAAGGTTTTTACCCTTTTCAAATAAAACTTCCTTACGCATGCTTGAGCTAGCGTTAAGAGCGTTACGAAAAGTATGATTGGGCGAGGCGAGTGTAAGTTGAGTGGGAGATATAAGTTAGTGAAGATAGAAAGAGAGAGAGTTACGTTTCGTATATTACTGTAGGCGCAACTAAAGAAGTTTTACTTCAGTCGTGTGGTCTAAAGCACATTCGTTTTTTTTAATCTATTGTAACTCTAGAATAATCGTATTCTTTAACTCATAGCGTTATGAACCTTGATATCAGGTGAGTATCCGTGTCAGCCAGACTCAATATTGAGCAATATGTATACGACAGACTATCGCTTTGGTACAGTGATGCGAGAAGCTTTAAAGCTGGTGGTCGATTTTCGTTCGTTGCTGATACTTTTATTTGTGCAAACTTTATGTCTCTGTAATACTTCTAATAGTGAGAACTTAAAGCCGTCTGTCTCAAATCAGTCAGTCAGTCAGTTCAGCCTATTACAGTCCACTGCTGGACATAGGCCTCCCCAAGTTCGCGCCAGACATTCCGGTTTTCCGTAATAATCATCCAGCCTACACCAGCAATCTTACGTAGATCGTCGGTCCAACGGGCCGGAGGACGTCCCACACTGCGTTTGCCAAGACGCGGTCTCCACTCCAGGACCCGTCTGCTCCAACGGCCACCGGTCCTGCGACACAGATGACCAGCCCACTGCCATTTACGAATCCGCTTCACTTCGATTATAATTAATTCATTTAAAACAAATTTATTTTTAATTATAAAATATATAATAGTTGTAATATTATCATGATATTGAAATATCTTGTTTAGTTTCACAGTTTCGTAATTCGAGAGCAGATCGACATGAAGTTTTCCTTTGAAAGTTCATTTTAATGTTAACTAACAACAGTCGCTGAGTTACAACGTCGTTTAAATTAATTTAGATGTGCTGTTCCTTGTCACTGTCATACAAACATTAACCACGGCAATTTATTGTCGCTACTAATATTTAGAGGATGAAATATTGAAGTAAGTTTGTTTCTTTGCTTTAAATCAGAATCAATCAGTTATATTTATAAAGACTGTTGGTAGAAGAGTAACGCCGCGTTGGCGCAACGGTCACAGCCATGGATTGTACCTGTTGCGCTGGTGGTTGCGGGTTCGATCCCCGCACATGACAAACATTTGTATTGGCCATACAGGTGTTTGCCGTGGTCTGGGTGTTTGTGCAGTCCTTGTGGGTCTCCCCACCGTGCCTCGGAGAGCACGTTAAGCCGTCGGTCCCGGTTGTTATCATGTACACCTGATAGCGATCGTTACTCATAGTAGGGATTATATTCGCGAACCCGCATTGGAGCAGCGTGGTGGATTAAGCTCTGATCCTTCTCCTACATGGGGAAAGAGGCCTATACCCAGTAGTGGGATATTACAG
Source organism: Melitaea cinxia (assembly GCF_905220565.1). Classification (NCBI taxonomy): domain Eukaryota; kingdom Metazoa; phylum Arthropoda; class Insecta; order Lepidoptera; family Nymphalidae; genus Melitaea; species Melitaea cinxia. The sequence goes on along the minus strand of NC_059407.1, from coordinate 14,510,931 downwards.
GCTGAAGCGTTTGTAGAAGAGTAGTTTAGCTGAAGTAGGGCACAGTAGGAAATTTCCTGTTAAGTCGATAGATGATCACAGCTCAATAATACTGTTTGAATAGGGGGTAAGGTTGGCAACGCGCTTGCGATGCTTCTGGTGTTGCAGACGTCTATAGGCTAGGGTAATCGCTTGCCATCAGGTTGCTCACCTGTTTACGCTTGTTTGCTGATCTAAGGTTTAAGTTTCAAATAAAAGGCGAAAAACAGAGTGTATGGTCTAGTTATGATATGGACTATAAAGTCCATATCATAACTATATATTAAATTTATAAAAATATAATATATAGTTACCTATAGACGTAGATAAGTACCTATAAATCTAGGCCACTTACCGTCATATTAGCTGTACCCTTGGTTTATCACCCCAGTCATATAAAAAAAAGAGTTCAGAACTGAATTAAAATATATTTGAAATAGACACGTGTATATAATTAACCATGTACTGTTGAAAATTTAATTATAAATTATTTAAAGTTAAATAAATAAATAAAAAGCCTTAAACCTTTATATCAACACTAGTCTATTTATAAAACGAATTTACGTACATTACTACGAGAAAGTATAAATAAAATGAACCTCGTTCAGAGGATTTCATATTAATACATCATGTCCCTTTGAACTTCTAAAGTATGACGTATAAAATGTGTGTTTGTTGACCTAAGCTCTGTATAAGTGCCTTATTTATATAATCCGTTATTCAGGGATAAATTTATACTCGTAGTTCTATCTCTATGAATATTAAAAAACATTACATTTTTTATATAAAGTTGTGTCTAGGAATTTTACGACGTTTTTGTTTCATCTACGCACTTTAGTGTCTTTATAAAAAAAAAAAACTAAAAAATAATAATAATAATAATAATATTTATTTAGATGAAGATTACATTATGAGGAAAATAAGTTATAAGTAATTTTTACACAAAGTTTTTTACACAAAGTTTGACAACACGATTAGCGAAGGACTGGTGCTCAAAAAAGGTATAAAATACCTGTACTATAAGTCACCAGGTCCCCCCCCCAAAGTTAAGAATACAGGATCATGTGCTCAACTTGTCCAAATGGAGACAAGCCTCGCAGATGAAGGTATATGTAAACTTGTTTTACCAATTTATAGTAATTGCCAACAAAGACCCAAAAGGTCAACAAGAAAATTTAGGTAATTAGAGAGAAAAAAAAAATAATAATAATAGTAATAATAAAATACAAACAATTATATACCTAGAGTCAGCTGCTAGTGAACAAGTAGGTTTTCGGTATCATCGTATGTGAAAGATTTGAGCCAGTTGGTAATAGTGAATTTACATTTCAGTCTTGGAAGGTGATAAATGGGTGTACGGGAGTTAACCCTGTTATAAAGAAAGTTTCCCAAGTAATAGTACTGTCTCCGAGCTAGAGCCGTTGAAACCTTGATAGAGGGGCATACTTTGTTTTTACGTCTTTTGTCTTGATTAATTTTAGGGTCGAATGGGAGCTGAGAATGCTTTTTTAACAGAATATGAGTTATAAACAATTTCCTCACCGATAGGACATCCCAGGATTTATAAAGATCGTCGGTCGGATATCTAAAAGGAAGTGACGCTGCTGTTTTAAGGATTGCTCGCTGGGCTCTCTCTACACCAAAAAAAATTGAGTTGTACCTGTTTTACAATTACTTGCTACCTATAACTTGTTGTATAAGTTCTAGAATAATTACCCTAGCAAGATTATTCTAGAATTAAAAAATAAAAGAATTAAAAAAGAAAAAGAAAACTCTTTACAGTTATAATTTTTTGCCAAGATTTGTCTACTCACATACTTTATCTGAATTTTACTAGCTTACGAAAGATTTAGGTTCAAAGGGACTTAACTCTAATTACATCAGTATTCACGAATACGATACGATCAGCCTGTAACATCTCATTGCTGGGCATAGACATCTTTCTTCATGTAGCAGAGGGATTGGATCTTAAGTCACCACGCTACTAAACTGTGGGTGTGCCCATATTCATCCACACCTGTTACCTTTTACCGCTTTTCCACCTGTTGGAATTTGGTCTTTACAACTATATTATATGTCTTTATGAAACAAGTGCAGGCTCACTATAAATTGCCGATCTTTTGAGGAAGATTCATCGACTCATTTCGGAATTTATCATACCTTGACGGGTGCGGGGCCCATTAAGCTCTTCCCCCTCATTTTTATCTTTTACTAAATATTTTAATATGTACATATATACGAGAAAGAGTTGCTTCTCAACAATGTAAATAAGTTGTTAATAGAAACGTCATAATGACTTTATAAGTTATAAAACTTTGCAAAAAAATATTTCCGTAACAAGAGCAGATAGAAAGAACGTGAATTAGACAAAAAAAATGTATTTTTTTCTGATAATGCCCACGTTAAAATCAAATTACTCAGCAAAGGAGGCAAATACGTATTTATTTACTATCTAAACATACTCTTTTTTCAACAATGTATAAAACTTGTTGGAAGTCCTTCTCTAACATTAAAGAGGAAGGTTTATTGTAGAGATCGGGTACTTGATAGCTTTCAGTACAGTTCAGCTGAAATTTATTACAAATAATCCCTATTCTTCAATGAGGGTTTAAGTCTCAAAAAGCCTTTTAAAATGTTTTCGGTTCAATGCGTAAAAGCTTGTCTCTGTTCCGTGTGCTGCGACACGATTAAGCACATGGTACATTAAAAATAACCCGTATTTTTTATGGTTAATGGATAATTTTCTTTTTTTCTTTTATTTATGTTATTGAATACAAGATAATCTTTTATTTAATTTATTAATAAAATAAATTATTTTTTTTAACAAAATCGATTGTAAAGACGTTGTGTATAACAATGAAATGTAGAAAACAATTGTCTATTTTTTAAATTGTTTTTTTTTTTTGTGTAGGGTAAAACCGGGATAGATGCCTCACTTTTTGAAATAGCCACCTAATTTTAAAAATATGATTTTTATACGAATATTTTTTTATTAATGTAGCTAGCTCAATCCTTTATGTTGAATTATGACAATTTTTTTTCAATCTAGCCAATGCAGATTATGCAGAAATTAGCTTTTCGTGAACGCTTTTTTTTTGAGGATAGATGCCTACCTATATGGATAGTTGCCCCACCATGAAAATAGTGAGTAGGATAGATGCCCTTTAAACCGTGTAAACGAAAAACCCAAACCAAATGTGGGCCATAGCAATGAAAAAATTTGTGTTTTTTTATATCTTTTAATTGTTATAATTAGAATATAATTTTTATATCACACAGGTTACTATACCTAATTAAATTTTTAGAGCTTTTGTTTAACTAAAATATAAATTCTTAAGTTTTAACATGATATATATATATTTAATTAAATTTTACAAGCATTTATTCAACAAAAAAATGTATAAATTCTTAATTGTTGGTCTAAAATATTCATATCAGTGTCAACATGTACATTGCACAATCATACTTTCTCATCGAAAGCTGACTGTAGGTTTTCTATAGTCCAAGAACATACTCGAGCTCGCATTTCTTCCTTTCTTTTATATTTTCGTGGCATAGTTCTGCTAGAATCAGTAAAACATCCAAACATAAATATACGTAAATACATAAAAAAATATAACAGACACAAAAAAAAATATACATATAAACTTACTCTGTATATGGTGAATGAAGGGATAGATAACCTAAGGGCACCTATACCTCAAAAAATCAGGGCAACTATCCTTTGTGATTGGGATAGATGCCCACGTATTTTTTAAATAAACTATAAACAAAATAGCATCTATTTACAACTATATGCAGACTCAATGACCCAGTATATAGACGTGATAAAAAATATAACGGAATTTATTACTATTTATAAAATTATACAACCTTAAATACTAACCTTTAAAACTTTGACGTGTTTGTAAATTTCGCTACGGAGAAAATTACACACACGATCCAAACGCGTCCTTGGCACACGAATATCTGTGGATATCTGAGGTACGGGGTGACTTCGACTCCTACTTATGCGATTAATTTTTATTTGTGAGTTCGGGATGTTAGGTTTTTAGAACATGAGGCATCTATCCCACTGCGGCATCTCTCCCGGTTTTACCATATAAAAAATTGTGTCTGTCATGTGTTTTGTTTAATGGTCCAAACATTTTTTCTTTAGTTTTTTTCATTCTAAATTAATGATAATTATTTTGTTACTTAAACGGTTTTTTTTTAACCTAGTAAACATATACCTATTTTACTTTTTAAGAAAATTTAAGTATCACTAATGAATAAAGAAGGAAGTTTCATAACCAACTGTGTTAATATTTAAGTTATAATTCTTTACTTTCCTTCTAAATTTAAATAAAAATGAATTTATTTTCATATTTTTATCGCAAATCTGTATTATAATAAAATATTTAGTTTTAAATTGTAAATTTGAAATTTTTTAATTGGTAATAAAAAATATAACAAAAAGAAATTGTAAAATTCGAAATAAGTTTGCTATCCCCATTTATTTGTCTTCAAAATACCCTACTTGGAGAAAAAGCCTATGCCCAGCAGTGGGATATTACAGACTAAATCGTGATCATGATCGTGATATTTAATCCGCAGATACTCGTATTTGTAGCTTGTACTTTGTGATTATCGATTAGGTGGACAGATATTTGTATCATATTTGGCGGTATTAGCTTTTGGTAATTTATTCTGGACAAAGGCACGTAACGAGTGGATTAGCTACAAAATGGCTTTCGATTGAATTTACATGGGATTTCATTTTAATCGGGATTATAGGAATATTAATACAAATAAATAAAATTAAAGTGTGTTTGTAATATTAAAATAACCGCTTTACACTAAATGAATATGGATGCATACACGGTACATGTACCAAAATAACATTTCTAATTTTTGTCTGTCTGTCTGTCTGTCTGTCTGTCTGTCTGTATCTCTGAAACGGCTGGACCGATTTGGACGGGACTTTCACTGGCAGATAGCTGATATGATGAGGAGTAACTTAGGCTACTTTTATTTTAGAAATTTATTTATCTTGTGACTTTGCGAACTGAACAATAATTTTTTTTTAAATTCCACTTGGACAAAGTCGCGGGCACAGTTAGTGATTATATATAATCTATACCTGTATGGACATATTTTTTTATCGTGTTTTTATATTTTTTATGCGCCGTTTGACATTTAAAATATTAAATTACATAAGTATTTTTTATATTTTGTATAGAAAATGTTTCTTTTTTGTAATCCTATAATATGTATATTAATGTATTTATATATGTCGGTTACTTTCGTTCTCTCGCGGATAGTCTTATTTTTAATCCTATCTTTGAGAGAAACCCCAAGCATAGCCCTCCCCTGGAGTGAAGACCGCGTCTTGGCAAACACAGTGTTTACGTCCTCCGGCCCGTTGGACCGACGATCTACGTAAGATTGCCGGTGTAGGCTGGATGAGGATTGCGGAAAACCGGGATGTCTGACGCGAACTTGGGGAGGCCTATGTCCAGCAGTGGACTGACATAGGCTGAAGTAATAATGATGATGATTATTAAAAAATGTTTAATTTTTTTTATACAACTAGGTCAGCTAACACGCTTACGACTCACCTGATGGTAAGCGATTACTGTAGCTTATAGACGTTTGGAACACCAGAAAAATCATAAGCACGTTGCCGACCCTATCCCCAATTCCCCCAACAGCTCTGATCACCTTACTTCCCAAGAGGAACACAGCACTGCTTGAAAATAGTATTATTTAGCTATGATCTTGTGTAAGGTCGAGGTACTCAGTTACTTTACATAATTTAATACCAACCTAATCTTGAAAATAATGCTCTAAGTATCTTATTTCGGGTTTTCTGGAAAGCTAAGAAACATCAAGAATACTTATACTATACAACACAATCTGCAATTGTCTATGAGTACACCGTAAAATAAAACATACTATATAAATATAAAAAAAAACTTTTTTCTTTTCAGTTTGTCTATAAAGCTAAGGAACCATAAAATCACCGTTTAAATACTTAACAAACCACAATTGTGCTGTCTCTTTTTCCGATTCCTTATTCATATACTGTACGAAAAAATGTATGTAAATAAAAATAAATAGTTAAGTTTTTACATTCTTCTCAAGAGTCACTTGTGACGGGGGCGACTTTTTAGTACAAAATATAACTATGAGATGATTTAAAATTATATTCAAGAGCCCACTCGATTAGATATAATTTTATTATTTTTGTGTATAAAAAACGGTTAAAGAAAATATAACAAAAGTAATTATTACATTTCAAACACACAACACAACGTTCCCTTAGGGCTATCTTAAAGATTTAAGAAAATATACAAGTACATATTCTTGGAATAAAGTAACCATTATACCAATGTGTTTATTTTTTATTAATATTATTTTTCCTCTTATATATTTTTTTGTAACGTTTCTTAATATAATACCTTGTTACAACCGCTAACAGGGATTGTAATTGAGTTCTGTGTAGAGTAATTGGACAACTGACTAGTCCGCTTGTGCAGTTTTTGACCCTGCTTTCTGCCCTAGATGTTGTGGGTTTAATTTCCACATCGAGTCTGGGTGAGTATACATTTGTTTATATATATTAGTCATATTTACGTACTGTGTGGCTACGGTACTAAAGAATATAGCCGGGTGGCTATATTCTTTAGTACCGTCCCCTCATTTTTATCTTTTACTAAATATTTTAATATGTACATAGGTATATACGAGAGAGTTGCTTCTCAACAATGCACATAAGTTGTTAATAGAAACGTGATAATGACTTTATAATTATTTGCATCAGTTACTGTTATTCTCTTCCCGTGGGTGTCGTAAGAGGACACTAAGGGATAACACAGATCCACTACCACCTTGGAACTTAAAAAGCCGACCGGTGGCGGGATAACCATCCAAATGCTGGCTTTGAAATACACAGGCCGAAGACGGGCAGCAGCGTCTTCGGTGCGACAAAGCCAGTAAGTACTGCGGTCGCCAACCCGCCTGCCCAGCGTGGTGACTATGGGCAAAACACACGAGTTCACGTTATTTTTGGCGTTAACTTGTGAAGGCCTATGTCCAGCAGTGGACTGTATAGGCTGTAATGATGAGTCATATTTAAATTTATACAATAAAATATGTAGCTATTCATATAGCATACGGCTATACAGCTAAAACAGGCATAATTTTACCTACCATAGGAACATATGACCGTGCCTCGGAGAGCGCGTTTAGGTATAGTAGGAAATATATCCTTCAACCCGCAGTGGAGCACCGTGGTGGATTAATCTCCAATTCTTCTCCTAGATAAATGGAGAAAGTGGCCTATGCCTAGCAGTCGTGATCGTTTATATCATAGTACAAGTTTGTACATTTTTAATATTACATAAAAAATTGACCGTTCCAGCGAGGATCGAACCTGCATCTCCGACTGACCGTGTCGATGTTTTATAATAATAATAATAATTTTCTTTATTTCAGGTAACGATTGACCCATAAAACAATTCTTCTTAAACAATTCTTATAATACAAACACAACTAAAAAATTTAATGAATGTCACGACAATTCGCAAAATACAATAATACAATAATAAAATCACATTAATACTAAATAATACCAAATACAAATAAATAATTTTAACAATAATTTCATTATATTATATTATTATACGAATTTATATCATCTATACGAGTTCTATAAAGAACTGAACGGCGCCACGGTCGCTTAGAACCGAACATAAAATCATCATATCAAAAATTTCGATCTAACGGGTACATCGTTCCATAGCTTAATTGGCTAAATCGTACGAAATTTGTACATATTTATATTCTAAAAGCGAACAAATAAGTCCTACAAGAAAGGCTTATATTTAACTGCAAATTGAGATTTGTTTCATTTCCCTCAGTATCAGGTTTAGGCTTGACATATTGTTCTTTATTGTGCCTCGTTTCTTTGACAAGCAGATTTATTGTACGAGGTATTATGCTAGCAGAAGTTCTTTTTCTTAAGGTTGAACTGCTTCGAATATTTGTATAAAGTTCGATAAGGCTTAAGTTTTAATTTTTCTAATTACGATTGATTCACACATGCATGCATGAATGACATGCAATAACGACACAAAGATGCTTTTTGCTGACTACTTGAATAATTAAGTTAATTGAAGTAAATCAGAAGTAAGTGAATATCATATCAAAAATTGACCGCTCCAGCGGGGTTCGAACCCGCGTCTCCGACTGACCGTGTCGGCGCTCTAGCCTATTAAGCTATGGAGCGATGTACCCGCTAGATCGAAATTTTTGATATGATGATTTTTATTTTCGGCTTAAGCGAAGTCTCTCTCTTTCTATCTTCACTAACTTATTTCTCTTTCTCAACTTCCTCTCAAAATCCGTTCGCCTCGCCCAATCACATTTTTTCGTAACGCTCTCGTCAGGGACCAGTTTACTCCCCAAGTCAAGCCTGTGTTAAGAAGTTTTACTTCAAAATTAGAAAAATAATTGTAGTCAAAACCGAAATTCGTATGACGTAACTTACCATCTTAATACAACCTTATTACTATCAATAATAGTAACAGTAGTACTTACAAGTATCAAAACTCAACGCAGGTAAAACCACATAACAGGAATAATATATACATATATGCGGAAATAAGCTTCAATCTGAAACATATCTATTGGAATAACATCAAAGGCTGGAAACAGCCAGCGACAACTGGAGCGTGTGCGTCGAGTCGATACTTTCACAAATACGCTGCGGAAAAGTTTTGTATTGTATAGTACTAACATATACATTGAAATATGTTTTTTTTTTTTTTTTTTTTTTTTTTTTATTACGATATGGGCTTACTCTTGATCTCAGTCTAGCCCTAGAGCACAGACGAGGTCGAAGATGGAGCGAGTTCGCCCAGAAGAAGCCTGTTCACTCGCGCTTTAAATATGTTCGGGTTATATGAACTCGGAAATACAGACGCTGGCAGGGAATTCCATTCCTTGGCTGTGCGCATTAAAAAAGATGATTCGAAGCGCTTTGTACGTATGAAAGGTATATCAATCAGGTAGGAATGAAAGCCTGCGGTACGTCTGAAAGTCCGATGGAAGAAAGGAGATGGGGGTATGAGCTCGTGCAGCTCCAGGGCACACTCTCCAAAGTACAACCTGTAAAAGACCGTTAGACTGGCAACCTTTCTTCGGTGAGCCAGAGTGTGAAGAGATTTCACCAAACTGGCATTACCGATAAGCCGCTTGGCTCTGCGTTCCACTGAGTCCAGTGTGGCGAGTTGATATTTGGCTGAGCCATCCCACAAGTGACTACAATATTCCATGTACGATCGGATTTGAGCTTTGTATAGCGTAAGAAGTTGTTTAGGCGTGAAATATCGCTTAACCTTATTTAAGATGCCAAGCTTTCTGGCCGCAGTTTGCGCTTTGGACTCAATGTAATTGCCAAAGTTGAGGTTAGAATTCAACTCTATGCCAAGGAGGTCGAGGGTATCGGACACAGGGACAGGTGTACCACGGAAAGTAGGAGTCAAGTTGAAAGGACTCCGTTTGGTGGAGAATAAACAGGCCTGCGTTTTGGCGGCGTTGAACGTGACCAGGTTGCAATCACCCCATTGGGATACTTGCTCCAGTATTGAATTTGTTCGTTCCACCATGGCCTCTCTCTGAGAACGTATTACGTCCCTGCTGTCTTTTGCGCTGGACAAATATCTCTCAACAATCGTACTGTCATCTGCGTATCCAACAATGCCTGGTCGTAGCATGTCGTTAATATGGAGCAGGAAAAGAGTTGCAGAGAGAACAGAACCTTGAGGGACGCCGGCGTTTATATCCATCAGGTCAGAGGAGCAGCCGTCCACGACCACTCTGATCGACCGTTCACTCAAAAAGTCTGAAATCCAGCTACAAAAGTCAACAGGGATGCCGTAAGCAGGAAGTTTGCTAAGGAGACTTGCGTGCCAAACCCTGTCGAAGGCCTTCGAGATATCTAGTGATACAGCGAGCGCCTCACCATGTTTCTCTATGGCTTCGCCCCAGCAGTGTGTGACATACACCAGAAGATCTCCAGTAGACCGCCCCTGACGAAAACCGTATTGGTGGTCACTGAGGAGTTCATTGTGCTCTAGGTAGTTCAGCAACTTGCTGTTAAGTACCTTTTCCATGACTTTGCAGAGCATGGAGGTGATGGCGATTGGTCGGTAGTTGCAGGGATTCACTCGGCTACCCTTTTTGGGCACTGGCTGCACATTAGCCAGCTTCCAAGATTTTGGCACCGTTCTAGTTTGAAGAGAGAGGCGGTACAGGCACGTGAGAACAGGAGACAGCTCAGGTGCACAGGCCTTTAGGACGCGCGCAGGTATACCGTCAGGTCCACTAGTCTTATTCACGTCAAGGTTCAGCAAAACTCTACGGACCTCTTTATTGTGGATCGTGATCTCTTGCATAGAAGAGTCACATCGAGGCAAGGATGGTGGTTGTGTAGAGCTAGCGTCAAGACGCGAATTGCTCGCAAAGAGAGATGCAAACAAGTTTGCCTTTTCCACCGCCGAGTGAGCTAGCGAACCATCAGGCTTCTGCAGAGGAGGCAATGTAGGGCGGCAGAAATTGGACTCTACTGCCTTCGACAGAGACCAGAATTGTTTACTACCAGGGGGGTAGGAGGCAAGTTTAGCGCCTATACGACGGATATGGTCGAATCGGGCCTTTTGTAATATCCGTTTGCAGGACTTGGCGGCTGAATTAAAAGCTTTCTTCCTCGTGCGAACCCTCCGCGCTCCAGCTTTGGCATCGCGGACTTGTACCCAAGCTTTGTAAGCAGACTCTTTAAGGGCTTCAGCATGGGCGCACTCAGCATTGTACCAAGGTCGGGATTTGTGGTCGAGCGATATGTCGGAGAATGGTATAAAGTATTCCATTCCCTGTCGAATCACGCCCGCAACTGCCTCAGCCGAACACGAGGGGTCACCTGAGGAAAAACAGACTTGCCGCCAAGGGAAAGATGCATAGAAATGCCGCATCTCTTCCCAGTCCGCTAACTCATATCGCCACACCCTTCTTGTGCCCCTTGGACAGTTGTCCGGAGGAGAGGCGGTTGATATGGATTTCACCAGACAATGGTCGGATGATCCTAGAGGGGCAGATACTGAGACCGAGTGTCTGTCTGGATCTGTAGTCAGCAGAAGGTCCAGGCAATTGGCTGTATGGCTAGCAATATCTGGTACCCGTGTTGCAACCTGTACCATCTGGGTAAGATCGAGTGCTAACGCGAATTTGCGCGCCTCCCTCCCAGCGTGGCATGTTTTCTCGTACGGGAACAACCACTGCTCGTGGTGGGCGTTAAAGTCCCCGAGAAAAACAAGTTCCGCCGTCGGATACCGTTGCTGCGCTTTGTCTGCCATCTCTGTAAGGTGGTCGAAGAGCCTGGTTGTCTCCTGATCTCCACTGTGCGACCGATAAACACAGGCGTAGACAGTCTTGTCCACGCCGGTGTCCACTAAAACCCACAATGTAGAGAACCCGGTCGCTTCAAAGCACCGGAGTCGCTTATAGCAAATGTCATTGCGGATGTACACACAGACCCCAGCGTGTTCCTTGAACTTATGTTCTAATGAGTAGCATGGGTAGTTGAGGTACGTCGCATCTGCTGGACATTTGATTTGCGTCTCCGTTAAGAAAAACAGATGCGGCTTCACGGTCTCGAGGTGGTGGTAGACCGGGTCAATATTGGAATGATTTCAATTTTATCTATCCTATTTTTTTATTTATACAACTAGGTCGGAAAGCAAGCGTACGGCTGACCTGATGGTAAGCGATTACCGTAGTTTATAGACGTCTGCAACACCAGAAGCATCGCAATCGCGTTGCCAACCTTATCCCTAATTCCTCTAGGAGTTCTGGCTACCTTACTCATCAAAAGAAACACAATACTGCTTGAAAACAATATTATCTGTGATTTTCTGTAAGGTTAACTAACGTACTACCCCAGTCGGTCTGCTCCATATTTATTGATTTGAGCAAGAAATTTCCTGCTGTGCCTCATTTAAACTATTATTGTTCATTGAAAAAAATATTATTAATAGTATATGTTTAATAATATAATATAATATATTATATAATATATAAGGGTCCAAATTGCCTTTTATCAAACGTTATGCATTACGCTTATCCCACAGGCTATTTATAACGTATGACAGCAGATCTACTGTAATATATACTAATATTATTCAGTTGAAAAGTTTGTTTGTTTGTTATTTTTAAGCGCGATAATCTTAGGAAGTACTGGTTCAAATTGAAAGATTATTCTTGTATTGAATAGCCCATTTATCGAGGAAGACTATAGGCTTTATTTCGTTTGCCTCAAATTAAGGTGAGTGATACAGTGGGACACAGGTAAGATTAAGGTGTTGGGCCAGTGCCCTGTGCCGACAGCAGTGGCGGAGGATTTTAATTTTTCAAGTGTTCATAGCTAACAATGATCGCGTGCTATCAGACGCACCGTATACCTTGTCTTACTGTTTGTAAAATATACATAAGAAAAGATATCAAAAATCACAGATAGATAATATTGTTTTCAAGCAGTATTGTGTTTCTTTTGATGAAGATACAAGAAAATTATCTAGGTACATAAATTCCGATGTAATTTCTTGTAATCAGAAATGAATTCGCAATATCTGTATATGTATGTAGATGTACGTGTTATGGGTACGTATTTATTGTTGTACTAGCTGACCCGGCGAACTTCGTATCGCCTAACACAAACTTTATCGTATGGTATTAAAGTTCAAATTGACTTTTAAGTATTATCACAAATCTTTTGTATGGGAGTATAGAAAAGTGTTGTTTTTAGACTTTTTCAGGAAATTGAAATTTTTTTTTTTTAGAATTTTTCTCCATCCTTCATCAACCATCCTCGTACTTCAAAGAATATTTTAAAAAAAGAATTAGCGAAATCGGTCCAACCGTTCTCGAGTTTTGCGCTTAGCAACACATTCAGCGACTCATTTTTATATTATAGATATTTATTATCTATATAACGTTAGCAGTGTATGTTTTTTTCCTATTTATTTAATCCGCTATTTTTCTTCGTCTATTCCTGAACTTTTTTCCCCGCTTTCACATCGTCTCTTACTACAATGGGTTGATGGTAGAGATAAGTTCGCCCATGCAAACTTCCCATGTAATGACAATTTGTAATATTATTTAGTGCAATAAAGTATAAAGAGTATTTTGTATCTGTATGTTTTTACATTACGTACTTACACTCACGAAGACCGACGTCACTGAACTGAATGGACGAGGTATTGAGGAACTTTCCAACCTCAAGAACGACATATCTGTCTATAAATAATCACTGAATATGTACTTTATTTTATTTTGTGATAAAGCGCATAATCATTTACACGAATATTAGGAAATTTATTTTCAACCCTGCCGTCCATATCACAGTAATGCGTGCTATAGGAGAAAATTTACATAATTTTAGTGACAAACACTGTGTTTGATTTGCGAAACACATTTTTCTCATTTATTTCGTGCTCTAAAAGGAAGAATAGTTATAGCGTGACAAATCATTATAACTAAAGGTATATAATTGTGTTTGCTAGCAAACGAAAAAAACCGACTTCAATTACACCGACAAGTAATACGACGTAAGTAGACGAAAAAAATAATAATTAAGAAACGCACTACTCGTCACTACGATATTCGAGGGTTCCTCTCGACTTCTCTGGGACTCCATCATCAGATCCTAGTTTCTTTATCATGGTACCACTCTTGGAATATCTCCTTTCCCAAAAAAAACCCCGAACATACATTTAAAAACATATAGGAAATTGAGTAAACTCTTCCTTTTTTGAAGTCTGTTAAAAAATAGTTTGGCAGTAGCGTGAAGTATTTATAATCAGTCATAGGTCATATTCAGTATAATTATGGTATAAAAAGTCTTTTTTCCTATCGCTAAAAGAGCGATATTTTCCAGAAAACAAAACACGTGAAAAACTAAATAATAAAAGATTTTTATTTTATTTTTTGACATCTAGACTACTACAATTTTAAGTTTTCCGATCCCGCTATTTCCTTAAAATACATACGTAGGTGACTCAATATACATAAATGGTTATACGCCCACATCCCATTCAAACGCCATTTCGTTAAGCATTATGCGAGCAATACATTCTGCACTGCACCCACCATCAAAGAACTACAAGTAACATTCCAACTTGCCATGTTGCTGTATCATTAGGGTTGTTAACAACACTGCATTGGGATATTGGTATGTCTATTTATTTATTTTAAGAAGCTAGAAATTTAAAATTAGCCAGAGTTACTCCTTATTAGATCAGCTATCTGCCGGTTAAAATGCCGTCAAAATCGACCCAGCCGTTTCAGAGACTACCCGAAACAAACAGACAGAGAGATAGACTGGCGGATAGACAAAAATTGTAAAATTTTTATTTTGGTATAAGTACCGTGTATATACATCCGTATCCATTTAGTGAAAAGCGGTTATTTTAATTTTACAGACAGACACTCTAATTTTATTTATTTGTATAGATTTTATTTAAACTTTTTTGCACACTTTGAGTAAACAAAAATGATCAGGTTGCAATAGTTGCAATAAGCGGCCTTATCGATAGCGCAGCGATTTCTTTCAGGCAATCATTGGGCAGAGTATTAGTATTATTAGTGGGGGAAGGGGCGCAAAATATATGTTAACTCGCATAAACAAATATACCTACATAATAGTTAACAATAATTTATAAATAACAAAGAAAATAATAACAAAGAAAAAATATGTACTTATACCATATAAAAAAAGAAAAACAAGAAGAAATGAAAAAAAAATATATATTAGATGATATTTTATGCAAATACGTTGCATGGTTATCTAATGTTTGAGCCTCCGAAACGGCTTGACCGATTCTCATGAAATTTTGTTTGCATATTAGGTAGGTCTGAGAATCGAAGAACATCAATTTTCATCCCCCTAAATGTAAGGGTACCCCTCAATTTTTTTTAATTTTTAAATAAATTATTTATTTTTTATTTTATTATGATTTGGCGTTGAAAAATACATACAACCCTAAATTTTATTAGAATTTTAACCGCCACCTATTTTTAAATAGCGTTTAGCGGCAAGACAACGTTTGCCAAGTCAGCATATATATATATATATATAATTAGAGCGTAGAGGTCTTTCGTGACATTGAAACCAGTCAGCAACCTCAGGAGATATGTTAATAAAACGATGTACAGTAAGTAGTATGTCATAATTAATAGTAATAAAAGCATTCCTGAAGTCCAGTAATGTTAACATCACGAAAAGTTGAATGTGAAAAGTTAGTTGAACTTGAAAAGTTAGGCAGGCTCAAGTATTTTGCGAATGGAGAAAATTTAAGAAAAATGATTGAATTGTTTATGTTCCTACTCGTATATTTTTTGGAGAAGGTTGAATACATACGTATCATAATAAGAGATCTTAGGCAAACATTTTTTTTAGATTCAACAACAATAATAATAAATATATAAATATAAATACGACGGCTTTAATTTTGAAACAACGTCGACATGATTGACGAACAGTAAATTTTTTGTTCAATTTCAGGCTATTTTTTTCCTCAAATCAACGCGGGTGAAACCGCGGGGGTCAGCTAGTCAATTATTTATCCGTTAAGTTTTCAATATATTATTATCATTCAACGAATTTTAGAGAAATTTTTATACCTATAAATTGATAATAGAATTTTGTATAAATTGACTAGAGAAAATTGTGAAAACCCTATTCTAAAAGGTGACTACAATTCACTGCTAACTTTTTTTCTATATCCCACATAATTAACTTGCCATTCCAAAGTCGACTGTATACGTATATACATTTTAGAGTTTAAATTGCTTCAGCTTTTATCCCTAAGAGTAAAACAGACAATTTATTAAATGAAATTTTGATATTAAAAACTAAACTTTAGTACACATGGTGTTGAGTTCATTTTTCAGTGTGATTCTATATTTATGTTATGGTTAGATCTTTGGCGATGCGTTCTATGATTTCGCTTTATAGTAACGTGTTAATAGAAGCTTTGCACAAGTAAAATGTAGCTTATGTTTTCAAGTTCTATGGAGCTACATTTTTATGAGCCCTTCAGTATATGCCCCATTTTTATAAATTGAACACAATTGTGAATTTAAACATTTTGGAACGAAGTTTGGGCATTGCGGAGAGGTACCCTAGCCGGCAAAAAATGTCCGTACCATTAAAAAAAAAGCGTAAGATTTTAATATATAGTCATGTGTGATGGCTATACAGTGTCTAATGTATATTCTATGTGATGACTGTTATTATTATTGCAGTTTGCTATTGTTACTATATCATTCGATAATTAATATCTATATATTTTTATAAATCATTGTAAATGAAATAAATTTGGTGAAATAGTTTTTTTGATTTTTATCGATAAAAAAAAAACATAATAAAAAATGTATACCCGAATAATTATTTTCTTTCTACCTCTAATAGAACTTGAAATAATAATATTTGATAATAATGAACTTCGTTCCTATCTGATATCCCACGACACCATATAGTACGGTATAACTTTTAAAACATTTTAAGTAAATGACAAATTATTTGTTTAATGTGTTTATATGCTACACTGTACAAAATTAATCGATAATATCTCAGACTTAATTTCGAAACGTATTCTGTCCGTCTAGAGTGATCATTGTAAATAATCAATCTAATAATTATTATTTTAATCTTTTAATTAAATTCTACATGCCTCGCCGATTAATGCAGTTGCGTAATATATATAAAAGATATAACAAAAATAAAAGGACAAGTCTATTTTATAAAAAATAAATAAATAAATAAATAAAAGATATAAACAAACGTGAGTTATAATTAAATAATAATTAACATAACCAAACAAATAATAGTAAATAAACAAATCAAATAACGCCATCTATCGGAACCCAATAGGGTTTGATAGATGGCGTTAACAAAAACGTAACGAAGTCATTCATTCAATAGATTTTACTCCTCATATACATGATTTTTTCATACTGATTTCAAACTTAGGACCTGTTACATTAGTTGTGGATAACGCTATTTGATAGACGAAGATAAAAAAGACTTTGACAGCGGGAGGCAGAATGGGCGATTAAGACCTAATTCTACGTAATGAATAAACTACAACTTTAATATATGCGAATAGAAATATCTTAAATCTTTCATCTGTTGCATACCGTCATCCGTCAAATAGCGTTAACTACAACTGGTGAAATAGGCCCTTAATTACTTAAAAATGAATCTTATAATGAAAACTTAAATATCAGGTGCGTCAACTTTATAAATTCGATATATTTCCGTACGCGAGTAACTCGGGGTAAGAATAATAAATACATCTAATTTCACTATTCGAAATTTAAAATAGTGAATTTTCTTTTTACTTTTTACGACATATTATTGTTAAAAAAAAACATTCGAATTAGTTATCATAAAAGATTACATGTTTAATTATTTTAATACAAAACAATGGATTGATTTAGTATTGTTAGATCAATTTTTGACACTTAGATTTAATTACGATGAGAGTTATTTGATTTATGTTCATAAAATTAAAAAGTTGATGGGACACTCTCGGCGTTTTAAGTAATCGGGATTGTTTAGAGCGTCGACACGCCAAAGTGAATTATGCCTTTTAACTGTCTCAATTTCGTCAGGTAGTTAAGTAAATTACGTAATGGATTTTTAGGACAGTGACGTGATTCGTAATCATATTTAAATTTTTGACAACGCTAAACATAGCCTATAATTATGTTACAGGAAGTAAATTCGATATTTCTTTATATTGATAATGAAACAACACTAGTAAGAAGGTTTCTGTTTCACCTAAAAGGTATAAAATATAAGTAAGATACAGTGGGCAGCAGCAAGCTGCAGTGTCAAAGCAACAAGCAGTGATGGTTTTCTGTGGTGAATAAGGTAGCCAGAGCTTCTGGGGAGGGTCGTTGGTATTGGTTGGTGGATTTTTCTTATTCTTTTGTTATAAGCAAGCTACAACTCTTAGGAGTAAAATATATAAATATAGTATCTTATTGTAATATGTGTTTGCTTGTCTATAATAAGGTGAAATGTCTTAGATACTCTGTAACTTTATATCATCTGTAGAACTAAATATCTTGCAAACAAATTCTTTATTATGAAAAAACACACATATATATATATATATATTATATTTTTTATATAATTTTAAATATTAACGTATAAATAAAAAATACAAATATAAAAACAAACAATTTATATTGAGTTATGGCTGTAGTTGTGTATAGAAAAATGTTATATAATTAATCGATACATAAGGAATCTATGGAAATTACTAAGCGACGTCAATTCGAAGCCAAATAAGAATGAAGCCATAGGACCCGATTGATTACCGAAACTCGTTCTACCTCCCCAACGTCCCGATCGAGCTGGTTAAATTTTAAAGCAAAATTTATTGTTTAGTGGTTAAAAACATATTTTTACTACAGTAAAGTGGCAAATAAGTGGTCCGTCGAATGGTAAGCGGTTACTGAGGCCTATGTACGCCTGCAATATTGCAATTGCATAGCTGCATATACCTACTCGTATCATTCGATTGCGTACATATACATCCTTTATTTTAGCTCAAAATTTTGACGGACGGTCACATCTAAGTGTCATTAAAACGACAGGCATGATGTAATACAAATTGGATGTGTGCTGAAAGTTTAAGCTAAAACCATAAGGAATATAGCACAACAATATAGATATGTATCTAATGTTTAAGGTAAACCTAAAAAATATAATAAATGCAAAAATTTAGAAGATACATGTTCATATATGGTTAGACGTATGTTTGTTACCGTTTCGTGCTTAAATTACTGAACTTTTTGTAATGAAAGTCAGTTTTTAGACAGTTGACGATACAGAATAATAAGCTGGCTACTTTGATTCAGCCAAAATCGTTCCACTGCTGGGTCTAGGACTCTTTTTCCATGTAGGAGAAGGATTGGAGCTTAATTAACCACGCTGCTCCACTACGGGTTGTTATATTGCCTACTCTGAGTAACGATCGCAATCAGGTGTTTATGATAACATCGGCACCGAGAGCTTAACGTGATCTCCGAGGCACGATAGGCAGGTTCACAAGGACCATACAAAGAGGATTTCTAAATACAAATCCATCCTGAGCGGGAATCGAAAAAAATCAAATCGACGGTGTTAAGGCGCATTTACGTACCACTAAACCATAGCGGTCCAAAGTAACTACTTAATATTCACAAATTCCTACGGGATCGAGACTTATCCAATGAAAACCGCAGGCGTTACCTTGTAAAGAATATAATTTTATTGTTCCTAAGCCTACTTTCAAAAATTGCTTACTCGATGTTCCATAGAATGGGTAGGGGTTGATAAATTAAATCTAATTTATTAGTACACTTATGTACAGCGAATAATTTGACTGTTTAACGCTACTTGATTAATTACAAGTATACTTATAGGCCCATTTCATAGATTGCTGATAATGTTTATCTTGCATATAACTTATTGATAGGATTTATAAGCTGGAGCAAAAAAGTCCTTTAGGGCTTATATCTCCTTAATTAGTAACTACATGTTTTGTGATCAATAAAACGTAGTTTGATTTTAGCGGCCTTTTTACAATTTCGCTAAGACATGTTTTTATATCTTTGTGCCCTTGCGATAGAATTTAATTTTAATTTAAACAGCTTATATAGTCTCAACTTTCGGTAATATATTATCCCACCAAAAACATTTTCATGTAAAATGTTGCCAAGACGAGATCATATGGCTCGCACTGTCAAAAAGTTATCAGATCTCATGTAGAGCCAAGCTTCTAACTCTACACGTCCTAACTCTACAAGCCCTAACTTCACAAACTCTACACCTTAGTCAAAATATGTGGCTTGGCCGTTTCGCTACCTTCACGTGGGCGTAAGGTGAAAAATTTATTCACTGTTTATTACTTTTCTGTTATACAATAGTTCTATTAAAGAAAAAATAAAAAGAAGAAGAATAATTGATATGCATATAATACAAATAAAAATAAAAAGAGAAAATATATATATAAACGAGACAGGAAAGTCGTCATCTACAACATCGGCATCCGGTAGTAACGAAACGGCCAAGCCACATATTTTGACTAAGGTGTAGAGTTTGTGAAGTTAGGGCTTGTAGAGTTAGGACGTGTAGAGTTAGAAGCTTGGCTCTACATGAGATCTGATAACTTTTTGACAGTGCGAGCCATATGATCTCGTCTTGGCAACATTTTACATGAAAATGTTTTTGGTGGGATTTCACTTCTTTTTGTAAGTTGCTTATGACAATATTATAGCTGCATTTTACCTTCGACACATTTTTATACCATAAATATCATCCAATCTTCACCATATTCGGTTTAAGCACGTTGTTTTGATTTTATGTTGAACTGATATGCAAACGGACCTCCGCCAAAACTTAAATACCAAAATTACACAATGTAAATTTTCGACCTAAACTAATAACCGATTTTTATTTTTTATGTATTTTATTATTATTATTTATAACAAGGAGTAACTAGGAGTCCCTATATCAATTTTCAGACCTCTAGCATCAAAATTTGCGGAAGTCTCATACAAACTTCCATCCCCTAGTTTAAGGGGTTGGGGGGTAAAAGTTCCAAGTTTTAGAATTTTTTTCTTGTTTGTGTACTAATACTAGCTTACATACCAAATTTCAGCTTTCTGGGACTTCAGGAAGTACTCTAAGAATTTTGATGATCATCAGTGAGTGACGAAATCGGGGTTTTTAGATATCAATAAAATCTAAAGTATAAGAGCTATGTAATTGAAACTTTATATGTTTAATAAGTTCACTATTGACATTATATTCCGAGAATTTTGTTTATCTAGTATAATCCAAACCCAAGTTATGGGGGTTCAAAAAAACGACGAAGCACTTCGAGAAAAGATAGGTAGTGCTTTTCGTTTTTTTTTTTTTTTTTTTGGCTCGTCTTGGCGGGGGCACTACCGTGCCCCCAGATACGTTCATTTAAAAAATAACACTATGAAGTTACAGGACTATATTTACCAAAGCTAATAATAATACTTTATTATAGGAGTATTACCAAATCTTACAATTATATTTTAACGAGACCAAACTAAGCATAATTTTATAACATGTTGTTATTTTGCCAAAACCATATGAAATTTCAATACGTAGTAAACAAAATTTTGGCACGCACCCGTCGTCACAATGGGCCTCATTAAACTATGCCTGCGTGCAGCCATCTTCTCTCTGCCAAATGCCGTTTCCGCTTCCGTTCCATTTTTAAATTCCAAACAAGTCGGTTGAAAATTGCAGCCATTACTGGATACATCATTAGTCAACGATTGACGTTTTGAGAAAGAGATCTTTCTTTTTTAGCTGAAAAACTTACACAAACACACGCTGATTTATTAATTTATTAAAAGTTATATACAGCTAAGCAATTTCACATGAATCAATTATCATTTAGTAAATAAGCTAGTTAAAATAAATTAATCATAAATAATTTCACGACACATTGACGACGCGTTGGCGCATGGGCCACAGCACTGGTTTGTGGCTGTTGCGGTTGTTGGCGGTTGCGGGCTCGAGCCCCGCACATGACAAACATATGTATTGGCCATAAAGATATTTGCTGTGGCCTGGGTGTTTGAGCAGTCCTTGTGGGTCTCCTCACCGTGCCGTTGCAGAGAGCACGTTAAGCCGTCAGTCCCGGTTGTTATCATGTACACCTGATAGGGATCGTTACTCATAGTAGGGATGATATGATGATATATGCGGCAACTGCAAGCTCTGATCTTTCTCCTACACGGGGAAAGAGACCTGTGCTCAGCAGTGGGATATTACAGGCTGAAGCGAAATAATTTCAACCATAAACTATCTCAATTTTATCACTCCCAATTGGTACAAACCATAGTTTTTAGACACATATTTTAACTTCCTTATTCTATTTGATAAATTAGATATTTATAATTCCCAGTTAACTTGTAACCTAGAACTATTCCAAGGTATTTAATTAGAGTTCCTAGAATCGGTCTGTTTTTGAGAAGCGACGAGAATTTTCGAAACCGGGATTTCCCGGTTTTTCAAACTTCCGGTTCTTTTTAATTTTTGTTGCCAGGAGTGGGGATAGAGGCCGCGACTGCTATTATCTCGAATAGGATAAAACTTAGAATGTTTAAAAAAATGCTACAGATTTATATAAGTACCTAAAAATACACTCACAGTGAGTGAATTAAACAGGAAGTTACCAAACGACCAAGAAATTATAAAAGGAAGCCATGACAACTTACTTACAAGGCCACCCACGTGACTTCATTCGCTTTAATGGTTTCTGTTGCTTAAGTGAGTCTTAGTGTGACCCTAATTTATGAAAAGTTTTACAAGTATAACGTTGATATTAAGTTTTATTGCATTTTTTTTAAATATCTATACAATACACACACGATCGTCTGTTCCTAAAGTAAGAAACTTAATGCTTGTGTTATAGGTGTATATATATTATACCCAGACTCGGGGTGGGAATCGAACCCACAACCCTCGGAGCAGAAAGCACGGGTCACTACAAACTGCGCCAACGGGCGAATATTTTGAAAGCTTTTTTGACAACCTTAACTAGAAACAATTACTGGTTTTAATTATTTATTGTTTATGTAAAGATGATTGAATAAAATATCATTCCTTGTTTGTTTGAATATTTAAAATTTATTATTATTGCTTGCAATGCACAGAGATGAGATATTAAGATAACTTATTACAAATTTTAATCGTATTTATTTTTAAAATAATGAACGTTTGTAGTGAATTAAGATACTGTATGCTTATTTTCTTAGAGGCTGAAAGAGGGAGAAAAAAATATATTATTACTCAGTTAGAAAGAGACTGCGCTTAGGACAGTGCCTCGCAAAGTTTGTTCTCCACAGATTGTTGTAGTATTAATTTATTTATATTTTATTGTACACCACAACTACAATTTAAACATTAAACACATTTAAAGAAAATTACTGACAGTTACAGACTGTGAAGTACAATGGGCGGACTTATGGCTATTTAGACATTTTTTGCCGTTAGATTAATCTCCGACGTTTCTTCTACATGGGGAAATAGTTGGATGCCCACCAGTATGATATAACAGGCTGAATTAATACAGATGTTTACGGAGGTGTTTGTATATCGAATCCATTAGAAGAAGCTCTGATCCTTCTCCTATATGGGGAAAGAGACTTATGCCCAGTAGTAGGATGATACTGGCTGAATCGATAAATAATTTATTTATGTATTTAATGTTTTTCATAATATCCCAGAGATAACTAAGGAGAAGTTTGAGGACCATTGGGTAAGGTTTTGTAGTGTGGAAGACGTAAATTTCTCTTTATCGTCGTGTTCCGGCGTTATGAGAGCTTTACCGTAAAAAGGTAATTGATTATAATCACTTAGCGTCAGGAATGGTCTTTGATTAAGTCGTAATAATAAGTCGCAAATATTGTTATTGCTTTTGAAATGAAATGCAGGAATGTAGCATATTTCTTTATTACAAACCTCAAATTAAAAATAATTGTTAATGAAAAAATAAATATAAAAAAAAACTAGGTACAAATTCCAAAACCATAAAAAAATTGTTAGAGGAAAAAATGTCGGTGATGGAAATAATTAATGAACAAACTTATATAGGCAAATATATAAAAATATACACATACATACGTACATAACTATATGCATAACATCAATTTGTGTATTAATTTGGTATAGTTAATTGTCTGTCTGAAGGTTGTGTCAGGAAGTACCAGTCCGAATTGGAAAATTCTTATCTACGAGTAAATAACTCTTTTATTAGGGAAGGTCACGTCACGGTACGGTCACACTAAGGTTACCCTAACTCGATTAATCTCTTTCATGTGTCAAAATCATACCCGACATGTTATCTATTGCCTGACACCGTGGCTGTAGGGCAATATTTTCGCAATACGGGTGCCTTTGCTATTTTCGATTATTGTGATAATAACTTTTTACTTAATTTATCTGTAAAAATAATAGTATTTTGATTATAAAAATGTTAACAAACAAATGGTTGTTACAAAGTTAAACAAGATAAAGTGGGACTGTTCTGCCGTTTAGCGAACATCACTGAAAAACTTTATCTGGACGATATTCCATTTTTATTTTAAACTATAGGTATAGACTGTTGAGCTGCGATAACATAATGATGATTTGCGGATACAGCATAAGTGCCCCATACGGACTCCTGAAACAAGATACGAATTCTAGTGGAGGCTGTTGAGTGTTAGGCGTTTAACTTATGAAATATTATATATCATATATATTATATATCAAAAAAATTTAGTAAACTTGAGTTAATTACATTAAATGATAGACAACACGCGTATTGTAACATGGTACTTTTGTAGGCTGTATTAGCAGAAGACAAAACAAGTCCTTAAGGCTTCTTTCATCTCTATTAATAAGCTAAAACTGTTGGATTCTTAGGTCTCTACCTAATTAAAATTATGATTAATAATTGTGTTTGCTAGCAAACGAAAAAAAAATCGACTTCAATTACATCGACAAGTAATACAAGTAGGTAGACGAAAAAATAGTCAAGTAAATACGCATTATCAAAGATTACTCCAAAAGTTGTAATCAGATCTCGATAAAATTTAAATGTGACCACATGATAAACATCGGCGTTCGATTAAATTAAAAATTATCAAAATCAGTACAGGGATATCTCCTTTCCAACAAAAAAGAATTATCAAAATCGGTTCATAAACGACGAAGTTATCCCCGAACATACATATAATTACGTTCAAATTGAGAAACCTCCACTTTTTTGGAACTCGATTAAAAAATATAAGATAGATTTAATTAGGTTTTTGACGATGTTTAAGTAAAATTTCATAAACTTCTACTTGTTAAATATTTTTTGATAACTTAATCAGTGACTCAAATCAGGCTATAAGTAGGTTCATCACTCAGCCATTTCAACAAAAGAAAATCAGGTATTTTGTTAAAAAAATTATCGTTGTCACAAATTTCCTTTTAACAATTGACAATAATACATTGTAGCTAAATATAAAACATTGTTAATTTATATTTGAATACAAATTCTAAATATTGACGAGAAATTTAAGAAACGAAACCTACGATTTTCAACGTTTTATCCGCCGGAGTTATTATTTGTATTGTTAGACTTAAGGTACCTTTGAATATGGACCATTAACCTTTTATAATAGAATGATTTTCCCACTGAGAATAAGCATTGGATTATTGTTATAATTTCATAAGGGTCACAAAAATTACGATTGATGTACGCTCTTATATTATGTTAGTTTGTGGAAGTGTCTTATGTTGTTTGTATATATTATTAAATAAGGAAAAAAATACACACAGACATCGCTCTTGTGCAGTGGTGCGTGCACTGTGTGGGCGCTTACACGCCGGCGACGGCGGCTTCGAATTCATTATTATTATTATATTAGTGTTATTATTTTTGGATTGATAATGGTATTTGTACAAATATTTTTTCCGATCTGGTTGTCTGTTCTTGTGTGTCTCCCTATTGTGCCTCCGAAAGAACGTTAAGCAGTGGGTCCCGTTTGTTATCATAGATACTTGATAGCGACCGTAACTTATAGTAGCTAATATATCCCACCAACCTCTAGTGGATCAGCGTTGTAGATTAAGCTCCAACCCTCCTCCTACATAGAAAAAGAGGCCTATGCCCAGTAGTGGGAAATTACAGACTGAATTGAAAAAAGAAACAGACACAAAAATTTAATTTTTTTTTGTAGTTATTGTAGTGCCTAATCTTCTATGGGTTAAAAGCATTTGTTGATGATGGAAAAAAGCATTACACATTAATTAGAAATATATAAAATTTACTAATAAGAGCTACAGTGCTCTATTAAATAAAACAGGAATATCACACCTCCAGAATGAAATAATGATACATTTCCTCTATAAACACGTTGCGTTGCTCACACCTCACTCTTTTCAAAGGACTAGGCATTCTGGTTACTGTTATAGTGTTTAAACTTTTTAAAATTATACAAAACTAGCTTTTGCGCGCGACTTCGTCGACTCGAGGAAGTTGACAAACATCTGAGCCATGTGATTCCCGTGCCCCAATCAACGTGGCCCGATTTTCGTTTCGTCACGGTTTTGTATCCCCATTTTAGCATTGAAGTCTTCCATAACAACGTTGTAGATGGCCAAAGTGGTCCCATCCATTGCCCTTGTAATATCATCATACAAGGCTTCGAGTTCATCGTCAGCGTGTGTCGAGGTCGGCGCATATTCATGCACTACTTTCAGGGAGTACTTGTCAGCGGACAAACAGATTTTTGTAATAATTCGGATGTGTTGTGTTTGTGCTGTGTGTTTCCGTATTTTCGATATAGAATTTCTTCTTTTTGGGAGGCGATAAATATGAGACAGTAAATTATTTATTTTTTAAATTACTTAGAATTTAATAAGTAAACAGTGAATTAAATTAATTAATATAGAAGTACGCAATGCAACTGCCTTTATGGTAATATAACGTTTCAAATTGAGCTCTGATGCAGATAAGGGTGTGGTTAAGATCTCGTTTGAGTACAAACTTATCTCCATAACAACACAACTCAAATATATCAGTGTAGCTGTCACCTGTGACATTTTACGTATATATAGGAACTAAGTGGAGTAATTCATCTTTAGGTAAATGTCGCTTTCATTACATTCAGTACTCATTGAGGGAGGCCACACCAAGAATTATTTTGTCTGGAAAAGTATCTCGAGTAGGAGATCACAGCTAAATAATAGTTTTCTCAAGTAGTATTGTGCTTCTCTATTGAGTAAGGTTTTCTATGTTGAATATGCCGGAGTTTTGGGATAGGGTCGCGTAACACGTGTGGGTAAGGCGCTTGCAATGTTCCTAGTGTTGGTAGGTAGGTAGTATGATTGGTGTCCGCTTACTATCATGTGGTCCTAACGGTTATATACCACCACCTTTATAGTTCAAAATATACTCAATTCTCATTCGCTTAGTGTATTCGACAATGTACATTTTAGGTGATAAACATATAATCTTAGAATCATTAAAGGTTCTTTTTGGGACAATAAAGGTGAAGGACAGAAAAAGTTTTGTTTATTTCATAATCTTATATAGTTATAAGGGGGGGGGGGGGGGATTAAGGGGGTTAATAACATATATGGCAAAACAAGCTAGTTATATTATAATATAATATATAATTGACAAATTTGTATATATATATATATATATATATATATATATATATATATATATATATATATATATATATATATATATATATATATATATATATATATATATATATATATATATATATATCACCAGGTCGGCAAACAAGCGTACGGCTCACCTGATGGTAAGAGATTACAGATTACCGTAGCTTATAGATGCCTTCAATACCAGAAGCATCGAAAGCGCGTTGCCGACCCAATCCCCAATCCTCCCCCAGGAGCTCTGGTCACCTTACTCACCAACAGGAACACAATACTGCTTGAAAACAATATTATTTAGCTGTGGTATTCTGTAAGGTCGAGGTACTACCCCAGTCGGGCTGCTCCATATTTTGAGCAGGAAATTCCTGCTGTGCGCTACCGCAGTTAAATAATAAAATATAGTTAACTTATTTATATACCTACTAAATATTTTTTGCTACAGGTATTTTAATAAATAAAAAAGTGTTTCTTATCTCCGATACGCGACAGGAGTTTACTCTTTATAAAATAAAAAATATTGCGATGACTTTTTTAAGTAAAACTTCTTTACGTACGCTTGACTGGTGAGTAAACTGGTGAATGCGTGACGAGAGCGTTACGTAAAGTGTGATCGGGCGAGGCGAGTGTAAGTTGAGAGGGAGATATAAGTTAGTGAAGATAGAAAGAGAGAGAGTTACGTTTCGTATATTACTGTAGGCGCAACTAAAGAAGTTTTACTTCAGTCGTGTGGTCTAAAGCACATTCGTTTTTTTTCGCATAACACGCGCTTTATATTACTTCTTAAGGTGTAAATTGCAAATAATAATTAAAATAATCCGTAAAGTAAATTAGAGCTATTTCTATCTAAGTTAGAGGGTTGACTAATGTAATAAACTCGGTGATGTTTACAAACACAGCATAATAGTTACCTCTTGACAAGTGGTTGACCCAGTGGTTATTATTGATTCAGAATAGGTCCGTTCCAAACCGCAAATGATAATTTAAATCGGATTTCAGTAACATGTGAGGTGAAATTGTATTGGTTTTATTAATGACATTTTACATAATGTAATGTCATTAAATGATACAGTCATGTTCATGTTTTTAATGTTTAAGCTTACAGCAGTTTCTGTAATTTGTTATGACTCCATGTTATAATATAGATGTGGAAAGATGTGTTTGTTTGTTTATTTAAAACTTAAGGTTATGATGATGAATGTGAATTAATATACACCGTTTTATAAACAATAAAAAACTAAAATGAAGTCTAAACGTAACGATAATACTTAGTCGTTCATAATAAGGTAAAGGTTCATAACAGTCAACTTTACTTTTGATTCAAAATGCATGTAAATAATATATAAGAATTTTTAATATCATAACAAAAATCGACCGTTCCTTTTCGATTTATAAATAGTAATGCGTATTTATTTCTCTTTTTTTCGTCGACCTACGTTGTATTATACCGAATAAATATTCGTTTTTTTTCATTTGTTAAACACAATTATTATTAAATATAATAGGGAACAGAGGTAAAGTTACATTAGTTAGTGGAGTAGGCAATAGTGAGTGTAGTTTCGTGTTAAAATATAAACATTATCGCTTTAAGTTAGAAAAATTCTTAAATTAAATGTCGGGGCAACTCTAATTAAAACTGGGTAAACAACCCCTATCGTAACGAGGCTTCACGACATGGAGGTTTGACGACTCTCTTGCGATATATTTCTTTACTTTGTAAACACCGTTGAAGAGTTTTTTTTTAATTTTTACCAACGAATTGAACATGCAGTGTGGCTTAAAACAAATTTCAGTGTTACGAAATAAAAATGAGAATCTATATTTTTTATACAAGACAACACAAAGATGACAAAAACGTTTACGACAGTAAAATTAATAAAAAAGTAACGTAACGATAAATGACTATATGGCTCTCACTTAGCATAAGAAGTGGTCTATTAGTATAGTGCTGTTCTCTCATGAAACCATCTTTTTAATATTTATAAAATTAGAATGGCACCAAACAAAGTAATTTAAATACGAAATTACACTATATTATTAAATTCAATATATATATACACCAACCCGCCTGCCTAGCGTGGTGACTATGGGCAAAACACATGACACCCTATTTTTGGCGTGAATTTTTGGAGGCCTATGTCCAGCAGTGGATTGTGATAGGCTGAAATGATGGTGATGATGATATATATATGTAGATAAAAACATAATAACCAGAGGCGACTGGAGACATTTTTTGATGCGGGTTCACAAAAAATCACCGAAAAACTTGAGCTTAGCATTTATTTTATTTTTACAGAAAAGCCATTCCGTCTACATTTTTTATTAAGTGCAATGTCAAAGTAAAGTAATAAAAATTAGAATTTTTCGCAAAAAGTATTTTATAAGAAAATAATTGAATTTTCTCGTAAATAGAAAAAAAAATGACTTCAATTTATTATTATTGACACGTTGTAATACAACGTATGTAGTCGAAAAAATATCCAAGTGAATACGCACTACTAGGGATAACTCAAGAAGTACTTATCAGATTTTGATCAAATTTAAATGGGACAGTACAACAATCATTTATTAATTGAAAATTAATAAAAGAATCATTAAAATACAATACAATACAATTATACTTTATATAACCAGAAACAATACACGTAACATAAAATATGCATGAAAAAATAGTAAAAAAAAAGAAATGTACAAAAGGCGGTCTTATCGGTAAAATGACCAAAAAAGTTAAAAGACATGAAAAATTAAGTCGAATTGGATTCAGTTAAGTTCAATTCAGTCGAATTAAGTCTGTTAATATACAAATATTTCAAAAACAAACCCCACGAACTATAAGCCTAGAATAATATTCCTATAGCCTGGCGTATACAGTATATAGATACCTTGCAATTGACAACTGACACATCGATACGAGCGTATTGGGCACTCTCTGATGATTTATTATCATATAGATTAAATGACCTGCTAGATTTGTTTATGAATAATGCAACAAACGTATAAGTAGACATGGCTTGTGTTTGATTATTTTTGTGTAATATTTTGTTAAATTTAGTTTTATATCTGCTTTAAATTTCACGTTAGATTAACCTGTTGACGCAGTTAGCAGAAACCCAGCTTTCTGCTTCAAGGGTTGCGGATTTTATTCTGTGTATGGTTGCAATATTTTTTTCTTTAAAAAGAATATGTATTTACATCAGTTGGCCACAATCTCAACACAGGCTTTGTTGCTATAACCAAGAACAGACGACCTTGAAAACAAAATGTCTCTTATTTTTTTTCTAAAACAAAAAAAAAAAACTTTGTTGGTAGTATTTCGAATGAGAGACGCTACAAGTTTCATAGAACGTTAAAGTTTTGATGACACATATTCTGTGAATACCGCATAGAAATTGTTTGGTACATAAATAAGACTCGGTTTCAAGAGTGTGTATCTTAATTATTTAAAACTTCATATGAACGGAAAACGCAGGTGTATTTCTGTTTTGATATTCTAATTATTTTAATGAAGCAAATAATTGAATATCATTA
The DNA here is from genome assembly GCF_905220565.1 of Melitaea cinxia. Classification (NCBI taxonomy): domain Eukaryota; kingdom Metazoa; phylum Arthropoda; class Insecta; order Lepidoptera; family Nymphalidae; genus Melitaea; species Melitaea cinxia. Next base: position 14,480,081 of record NC_059407.1, on the reverse strand, counting down.
TTTCATTTGACTTTTAAATAATATTAAAATTAATTAAGTATTCATGTTACTAAGTAATGATTTACCTTCACCCAATTAAAGTATCTTTTACCAGCCCTATTTTTGGACCCACTCGTTGTATTTTTTTAAATGCATTTAATCCCTATTAATTAGTAAAAATATTGTGTAATACGCATACAAAAGCAGACAATTTAAAAACATTCTCTTTTCTCTTTGACGATTAGCAGGAAAGTGGACATAGGGTGCCAATCAAACCACCAATTGCAAATTCATGCGACGTTTCGATCCTTTATTGGACCATCATCAGGCATCTTCACATACAGTAGTCAATAGACATCTCCCTGTCAAAGCTCCTTCACTATGTAAGATTCTAAACCCAAATACATTATATATTATTTTTAAGTTATGTTTTAAACTGTAATCTATAAATTTTGAAAATTTAAACTAAAACATTTGAATTTAATAGGTAACAATATGCACAATTTTAAGTTATTAAGTTTTTGGTTTTTACAATTTCAAGGCATCAAATTCTCCGAACTTGACTATTGAACTGCATCTTTACATATGTTCATTAAATCTATAATTTTTTCTTCCTATTTTGGTTCCTTTAATTTATATTATTTCTACCCACATGTATTTTTCTTCAATGTTATATATTATTTTATTATTAATCATTTCAATTCTTAAGATTTAAAAAATATTAGTCATTTCTTATAAAATTATGTCATTTAAAATTGGATAGTTACAAAATTATTTTTTTATATTATTAATTTACATTAAAATTTCTATTTTGTCGTTATTACTCTTTACATTTACATCTTGTTCTCAAATTTTTTGTATTCTCGTGTATATAGTAGAATCAATACATCTTTTGTGATTGTTAAATTACATCCTCCAATTAGTTTTTAATTTTAAATTAGTTAACGGCCGAAAAACACGTCACTTCACATGGATGTCACAACTGTCAAAAAAAAAAAAAAACTTCTCTTTTCTCCTTCTTTTCATAAATGTTCCTCTTCTGTTAATTTAGAAAAGAAGAGAAGATAAGGAAGCTTCATTTTCACTACTCTTTTATAAATTGGTTTATATAGTACTAGTTTTGTAACAATTAAGTTACTATCACTACGTATTTAATTACTTAACCATGCAAAAGAGCGACACACACAAAAATACTGATAGCGGCAGTCACTGTCTTAAGACATATAAAATAAACCCCTTGTTTACAAGTACTACGCTCCAAGATTGGTATAATGAGAAAAGCGAACGATAGCTACGAGTATCAGAGCCGGTTACGATGTTTGTTTAGGAAAATTAACATGTACGATTTATGTCAATAGCAGTACCAAATACGCGATTTGAACAAATATTGGTTGAGGTTACCCTTGTGATGTAAAATAATAAGGGTAAATGATACCACAAATAACACAGAAATACTAATATTTGATATCATTGGTTGTAAACATCATTTTATTAACTGCGGAATACATTTATAATATTGAAATGGAGATTTTGAATTCGGCGAAGTTTTATTGTACCACTAATAAATAGAGTTTAATAAGCTTAATTCTGTTTTGGATTATATTGTATCATAATCATCTGTATAACACCATTGTTTAAAAAAAATGTTTTTAGCTCTATTACATAAACGTACAGGCTTACTTTCAAACTTCTGTGATCCTCATGATTCTAGTCAGTGGGCCAGCTTACAACGGTCTTAAACAAAAGAAACGCAAAAATGTTATATTTGTGATATTGTAACTGGGAAATTGAGTATCTTCAGAATAGAAAATAATAATACTTAAAGAAAACGATGTCATTGACATAGAAAACGTGATAATTAATTTTGTACTGTCGTAAAGATAAATACATATAAGACATGAGTTATACTCATATAAAATTACAGCTTTGTGGTATAAATATTTGAATTACAAAACTTAATTAACTGTAACGGTTCTTGTTGCAATAGTAAATGTATGATTGCAAAAAAGAAAGATGATTATATACTGACAATAAATATTTTTATAAAACATAAAAACTATAGAAATGTAATTAACATATAAAGACTTAGTATAATTTTTTTATTTTTATACAACTAGGTCGGCAATCAAGCGTAGGGCTCACTTGATGGTAAGCGATTACCGTAGCCCATAGACGTCTGCAACACCAGAAGCATCGCGTGGCCGTTGGCCGCAACCCCAATTCCCCCCAGGATAATAATATTCGTAATTAATTTTAATTAAATTTTTTCCTCAAATACTCATAAACTATAAATAAAGTGTTACGTAGCTGGCTTTATCTTTAATTTATTGTTATGACTTATATCGCGAAATATTCCTTGCATGTTTAAGCGTTGTTAACATTCATGCGACATCCACCTGATACTTGCGTGTTTTTATTATGACAGACTGTTCGAAGGCATAATTAAATCCCTACTAATATATTAAAAGCGAAAGGAATTTTGTGTATTACGATTTTAAGTCTAAACGCAGTAAAGAGATAGACTGGACTTTGTGAAAGACATAGAATTTTAACCATAAAAAAATGAAATAGGGGATGAATATTTGTTTGCAATTTTAGCATTGAAGTTAGTGTGTTATTTACAGTCAAAAAAGAGTATCTTATCAAATTAAAAAAGGCTCATTTGAAATATTATTTTAGATCACAGCTAAATAATACTGCTCTCAAGCAGTGCTGTATTCCTGTTGGTGAGTAGGGTGACCAGAGCTCCTGGGGGAATCGGGGATAGGGTCGGCAACGCGCTTGCGATACTTCTGTTGTTGCAGATATAAGATAGAGTAATCGCTTACCATCAGGTGAGCCGTACGCTTGTTTGCCGACCTAGTAATATATAAAAAAAAGTTTTCCATATGGATGAACACAAAGGAAAAATTTAGATACTATTAATTCTCAATATTGTATAGTTTACTAACAGCTAACTTTCCTTTTTCTAAAGAAATCACCATTAAAATAAAAAAATCAAAAATGTATGGTATGTTAGTGTTCTTAATAATTGAACGAATGAAAAAGGTTTTTTAACAGGTTTTGGTTCACTTCAGTATTGGTTTTTCTAGATAGATCTTTGCTCTAAACCAATGTTGGTATAAGTCACACAGAACTGTAACTTTAACTGAGGTAGGGCACAGCAGGAAATTTACCGCTCAAAATTCGGAGCAGCCCGACTGGGGAAGTACCTTACAGAAGATCACAGCTAAATAATATTGCTTTCAAGCAGTGTTATGGTCCTGTGATGAGTAAGATGACCAGAGTTCATGGGGAGAGTGGGGATAAGGTCGTATCGCACTTAAGCTACGCTAATCGCTTACCATCATATGAGCTGTAAGCTTGTTTATCGACCTAGTTGTATAAAAAGATACAGATGATTTAACACAGTCAGACAGTGTGAGGATTTTTTTTTTTGATAAAATATTTGGATCTGAAATAATCACTCAATACAGTAATCAAATTTTATTGTCAATCTGTTTATTTACAATAAACACTAGTTACATTTATCAATGACTATACAATGTCTATTTGATATTAAAAAGAACCGCCGTAGACTACAAAACTTTCTATTTCTACCTAAAAAACTTAGGTAACACATGTTAAAAAAGTATCGTCGTAATGTTTTATACAGGATGTTACAATATCCAAACCTTACCAATTTTGGATATAATACTGTTACATAAAATGGAATAGTCAAAATTAAATTAATTTGAAGGCATTTGTCAAACACATTTGTAGTACATACGCATACTAGCTGTATCCCGCGGTTTTACAGGAATTAATTCGAGGAAATAAATAGACTATAGTCTTCCTCGGTTAATGGAATATCCAAGAGAATAAGAATTTTTCAATTCGAAGCTCCTGAGATTAGCGCGCTTAAACAAGTTTTTCAGCTTTATATGTAATATTCAAAATAAAAGTTTGTAGTATACGGAGGTTATTAGAAATTACACTTAAAATATCTAAATACAGTTTGCAATGACTACTTATGTTTCATTGGTTTTCGTATCGAGCACTTTGTTTATTTTAAATGAAAATTGTTTAACCTCGCCTTTGATTATATGATATATATATTTTTGACTATTTGCACATTTAATGATATCAGATTGCAATAGTTAGTTTTAAGTTAAGACTGCTTTTGTATATGTTACCAGTTCTAAGTACATTTATAAAATATTGCATTCCTCTTTCAAATTGATTACCCTCAGAACAGGTTATTGTAATGACCATAATAGGAGTATAAAATAATGACCCCAATAGAGAATAAGTCATAAAACCTTTAATAGCAGTTAAAATAATAATAATCATACATGTAATTCCACTGATTAAAAGATTTTTTTTTATTTGCCTTGTAACGATTTTTATGTTAAATAAAGTTATTTTTATTTATTTATTTTACATAAATGTTAGATTTCCATCCGCCAACCTGCACTGGAGCAGCGTGGTGGATTCTGATCCTTCTTCTACGTGGGGAAAAAGAGGGCTAAGTCCAGCAGTGGGATATTACAGGCTGAAGCGTGAATTTTTAAGTTTAATTGCTTATATTTATTACTATTGCATTTATGTAGTGCTCGATACTTTGAGTAATAAATAAATTCATTACACTCATTTGATACGCCGTAATCGGGTAAAAGTAAACATTTTTTTTATCGTAGCTTATTATTCATTATTTTAAATTCGAAATTTTATTACGATTAAATATTCACATTTATCGAGGTTATATTAATTTAATAAGTTTTATTTGAACGTTTTTTTATCCGATTATTATTTATTTTTAATGTATACATATTCAAAATCTATGTATGTATTATTTGGTCTTCATTAAAATAGCTAAGATATGATTATAAACACGTTAACACAATGAAAATACACACATTTATATATTTACTATACGGTTCGTTATACATAGCATATCTATAATATAATACACATTATTCGACATTGTGCGTATGTATAATCATTGATTTGAAAAAAAATTGAAAGTTCCATTTTTAAAATATACAATTTTTTTAAAACTCAATTAAATTAAAACTTTATGTTGACAAAACTTTTTTTAATCATTTTTATATGTTACATACATAGAATATATTTTATACATTAAATAGTCTTTATTTAGCACAGAAAGGAAAGTACTTCAAAAAACTGAGAAGTTCGTAGCATCACGTAGCAAGGTCTACGCGACATGTCGTAGACTCGTAGATGGACAACTTCTACAATTGTAACTATTTACCTTAGTCAATGATTATACAGACACCCGAACTACATTAAACATTGAGTAATATAAAATTTGAATATATTTTAAAGAAAATACACAAAAAGACATAAAATACACAAAATAAAAATTTAAATAACAATGGTATTATAACTTTAACACATTACATAGGTAAACATTTCGAAGCCTTCTCTTTTATGTAGGTATTAAACATTAATTTTAATAATAAAAGGCACTGTTTCTAATAATTTAATTATGATAATTTTATTACAGGAGTTTCCCATTCAGAAAGTTTAGCGAAATTGATCACATTTTTTTAAAGTTTAGGGTAGTTAGAAAAAATTAGAAAAAGTTGGAACGACTGTACTGTCAAAAGTATCGCATACACCTAAGTGCCATTGAACCTTTTACTTGACGTCAGAGGTCACGAAAAATTTTCGTGTAAAACCCTTCATTCTCTAACTTCAAAAGAAAATGCTAAAAGGAAAATTAAATAAATTTCCAAGAGCGCCAAAAGAAAGTAGTGATTCCAAATGTAAATTTTTATTTATTTCTCACTACACCCGACCTGAACGGGCTCTCACGTAGGTGATACATATAAAGGTGATACATATAAATTATGTAGTGAATAACGTATTTGAAAACATGTCAAATTAGTGAAAAATATCTGAAGGATTCTTTAAGTCTTCTGGGTACGGTATGCATTTTGGCGAATTTTTCGTCAAATTCCTATACCATGATAATACCTTGTTTTTTGTGTACTTACGAAATTGGTGTTTCGAAGGATTCGATTAGATCGAAATTTCTAGACGTTTAAATATACATACATACAAAACGGGTACTAATACTTACAAACAACATGACACTACTAGACACCGAATACGAAATACGTAAACTACATTAATTTCATCAAATCCTTAAGTGCGTACGCAAAATTATATACATTTATATATTATTTAATAAATTTTATAAATTAACTATTAATATCAAATATACTTTAATATACTTACCTATATATGCGATTCTTTACCCAATAGTAACTCAATACTTATAAATATATCAGGAAACAGTTTTCAAGAAAGGTCATCACAAAATGATTTATTTTTAAGAATTTTTTTTTGGACTTATATGAGTTTGATTTAATGTAATTTCCTTTACATTATTGTATTTAAAATGTTGTCATAGATGGAATTGGAGAAAAGTATAAACTATTTTCATAAATTAGTTCCTAATATTTCATATGGTTTAATCGTTACTATTTAACATTTTTAAATAGTGAATATTTTTTATAAAATTTAGAAATCATAAATTAATAAATTAAATGTAACCTTCAAAATGTATTTACGAATTTGTGTTATTGAATTTATTTTTTAATTTCGTAATAACCAGACAAAAATTATTCGTAACAAATTTTAAAATCTAAAATCTCTACATATTTGCGTTTTATAGCAATCACTTAATTTATTATTTATAATAATGGTCCAATAACATTATATTAAAATATGAACGTATTCTATGTTATGTGACGCTAAACATGTATACAGGGGAAAATACGATTTTCTTACAACTATTTTTGAATTAAAATTACAATTTTCTTCAAAAACTTGGCACATACAACTAGTATTACAAAGTATTATTTGGCATTATGATAAGGATACAAAGGTGCTATGTTGTTTTGAATTACGTAAAAAAACTATTTTTAATTTGTTCAATTTTATAATTTTTTTGTAACTTGCTACATTTATTAACTGAAAATTGACTGAAATATAAGAAAGAGAATATAACTTTGGTCGAAACAAAGTTTTAAAACGTATTAAAAATTAATAAAAAAAAAAACGCATTTACAGACCAATAACTTAAAACATACGTATATGCCACTAGTTTTAATAGTGTTGTATATGTAACAATAAAGTTGACATGTATAACGAAAGTTATATACGATGAGACATTAACAGTACGGTAGTTGCAGTTTTTAAAAATCAATCCGCTTTTTTACAATTTTCCGCTGGATTTTATAACGACGAGTGCCAACAATGTCAAAATATACTCATATCAATCACGCCTTTTAATGAATAAAATATGTAGCATTTTATTTCAATCGAATTGTAATAAAATCATATGGGTTCACGCCATTTTTGGCGCGAACTTGTGGATGTCCAGCAGTGGACTATACTAGGCTGAAGTGATGATGATGATGATGAATTGTAATCATAAACAACATTGCACCGAACTTAACCTAAAATTACACAAAAGTCACCCGCGTCGAATTGTCCCTTACACAAACACGGGCCCTTCACTTTCCACTCACAGGACATTTAAATTTTCACAGTTTTTGAACTTCGAATCTTCTTTACCGAATATCCACGTTAACATCTGCCTCGCCTTCATACTCGCTCGTACGACGCCTCGGGATTTGTACCAGTGTGCGGGGGAGGATTCCCTGCCACCGTCGGCGGAGTACTGTTGTCGTTTCAGACGTATTTGATTTAGAATACCGACGAGTAACTCGTCGACGTTGTGATTTATACCCACAGATACTTCGATGAACTTCGCTTTATATGTACAAGCGAGGCATTTGCCGTCTGTAGACAAAAAACAATAAAAGATTAACTAAAGATAATATTTGCGGCTTTCCACTCGAAGCGGACAGCTGAAAAATGTTGATGTTTCCGATTTTAGTAATTTTCGAATATGTTATACCTATTTATGTTATATTAATACATATGTGTAATATTATTATAGTATATTGTCTAAATAACGAGAATTAGTCTTTAAATTGTCGAGTAACCAGCAGGACCGCTCCACTGTAAGTGCCAATATTAGCTATTTAAAAGTTATTTTAAAATAAATGAATGCCCCATTTAAAAAAATTACAGAGTTATCTGACTTTGTAAATATAAAAGAAATATTAAAAAAGAAAATAAAAAATAGAAATAAAAAAATATTAAATATTAAATGTGTTTAAAGATATTACTTATGATAATATTAAAAAAGAGAGGATAGTTGTCAATTTAAAAAATGTGTGTGTACCTATGTACGCACGTAAGAAGTTTATTTATACTTAATTGGCTAGTTAATTTTGATAGTCAACGAAGAAGTTAGCAACGGAAAGTTAGCTAGCTGATGAAGTACATAAGAACACATGCACTTTTTTATTAAGGTTTTATTCCTTATTATTGTTAAAGATATTTTATAGCAGAAAATAGGTTTTATATTTTCTAGTTTACTTATTTTTTTAAAAAGCTTAAATAAAACTACGTTAAGTAACGTAAATTAAAGTAACAAGTTCTCGCAAGTTATATTACTTACCAGTGTTATACACTCTATAGAAACCTTTAAATATCTAAGATTTTATTTTTGTGTTACCCACATTAGGAATTCTAAACATTTTTTTTTTTTTTTTTTTTTTTTAATATCATATCAAAAATTGACCGCTCCAGCGGGGTTCGAACCCGCGTCTCCGACGTACCGTGTCGGCGCTCTAGCCAATTAAGCTATGGAACGATACACCCGCTCGAGCGAAATTTTCGATATGATAATTTTAAATTACGGTTTAAGCGAACCGTGGCGCCGTCTATAGTGAGCTCTTTACAGAAACCCGTAACTATTCAAAGTTTCATATTACAATGAAAATCTTTGACAGGAGACGACACCGTGCTATTTTTAATATCTAAGATTTTATTTTTGTGTTACCCACATTAGGAATTCTAAACATTTTTTTTTTTTTTTTTTGAATATCATATCAAAAATTGACCGCTCCAGCGGGGTTCGAACCCGCGTCTCCGACGTACCGTGTCGGCGCTCTAGCCAATTAAGCTATGGAACGATACACCCGCTCGAGCGAAATTTTCGATATGATAATTTTAAATTACGGTTTAAGCGAACCGTGGCGCCGTCTATAGTGAGCTCTTTACAGAAACCCGTAACTATTCAAAGTTTCATATTACAATGAAAATCTTTGACAGGAGACGACACCGTGCTATTTTTAATATCTAAGATTTTATTTTTGTGTTACCCACATTAGGAATTCTAAACATTTTTTTTTTTTTTTTTTGAATATCATATCAAAAATTGACCGCTCCAGCGGGGTTCGAACCCGCGTCTCCGACGTACCGTGTCGGCGCTCTAGCCAATTAAGCTATGGAACGATACACCCGCTCGAGCGAAATTTTCGATATGATAATTTTAAATTACGGTTTAAGCGAACCGTGGCGCCGTCTATAGTGAGCTCTTTACAGAAACCCGTAACTATTCAAAGTTTCATATTACAATGAAAATCTTTGACAGGAGACGACACCGTGCTATTTTTAATATCTAAGATTTTATTTTTGTGTTACCCACATTAGGAATTCTAAACATTTTTTTTTTTTTTTTTTTTGAATATCATATCAAAAATTGACCGCTCCAGCGGGGTTCGAACCCGCGTCTCCGACGTACCGTGTCGGCGCTCTAGCCAATTAAGCTATGGAACGATACACCCGCTCGAGCGAAATTTTCGATATGATAATTTTAAATTACGGTTTAAGCGAACCGTGGCGCCGTCTATAGTGAGCTCTTTACAGAAACCCGTAACTATTCAAAGTTTCATATTACAATGAAAATCTTTGACAGGAGACGACACCGTGCTATTTTTAATATCTAAGATTTTATTTTTGTGTTACCCACATTAGGAATTCTAAACATTTTTTTTTTTTTTTTTTTTGAATATCATATCAAAAATTGACCGCTCCAGCGGGGTTCGAACCCGCGTCTCCGACGTACCGTGTCGGCGCTCTAGCCAATTAAGCTATGGAACGATACACCCGCTCGAGCGAAATTTTCGATATGATAATTTTAAATTACGGTTTAAGCGAACCGATTGATATGACCATTGATATGATATTCAAAAAAAAAAAAAAAAAAAATGTTTAGAATTCCTAATGTGGGTAACACAAAAATAAAATCTTAGATATTAAAAATAGCACGGTGTCGTCTCCTGTCAAAGATTTTCATTGTAATATGAAACTTTGAATAGTTACGGGTTTCTGTAAAGAGCTCACTATAGACGGCGCCACGGTTCGCTTAAACCGTAATTTAAAATTATCATATCGAAAATTTCGCTCGAGCGGGTGTATCGTTCCATAGCTTAATTGGCTAGAGCGCCGACACGGTACGTCGGAGACGCGGGTTCGAACCCCGCTGGAGCGGTCAATTTTTGATATGATATTCAAAAAAAAAAAAAAAAATGTTTAGAATTCCTAATGTGGGTAACACAAAAATAAAATCTTAGATATTAAAAATAGCACGGTGTCGTCTCCTGTCAAAGATTTTCATTGTAATATGAAACTTTGAATAGTTACGGGTTTCTGTAAAGAGCTCACTATAGACGGCGCCACGGTTCGCTTAAACCGTAATTTAAAATTATCATATCGAAAATTTCGCTCGAGCGGGTGTATCGTTCCATAGCTTAATTGGCTAGAGCGCCGACACGGTACGTCGGAGACGCGGGTTCGAACCCCGCTGGAGCGGTCAATTTTTGATATGATATTCAAAAAAAAAAAAAAAAAAATGTTTAGAATTCCTAATGTGGGTAACACAAAAATAAAATCTTAGATATTAAAAATAGCACGGTGTCGTCTCCTGTCAAAGATTTTCATTGTAATATGAAACTTTGAATAGTTACGGGTTTCTGTAAAGAGCTCACTATAGACGGCGCCACGGTTCGCTTAAACCGTAATTTAAAATTATCATATCGAAAATTTCGCTCGAGCGGGTGTATCGTTCCATAGCTTAATTGGCTAGAGCGCCGACACGGTACGTCGGAGACGCGGGTTCGAACCCCGCTGGAGCGGTCAATTTTTGATATGATATTCAAAAAAAAAAAAAAAAAAACCTTTAAATAATTCATTTTATAAAACCTATTTTATATTTAATTCTAAAAACTTTTATAAATATAAATTACGTTGTCAATTACAGATCTTAAGGATGATGGTTTCTTAGGTAATACATTTTAGTATTTAATAAAATTGTATTTTTTTTTTCTTTATTTTTGGTGCTTTAGATAATTATAATGGAATGTATTCATGTCAAAAACTCAGTTTAAATTCACTATTGACGTTATTTAATGAGACTCATTATAGAAATATTTAAAATACTTGACAGATGATTGATTAGCATAATTAATAACTTTTGTATTTAAAATAAACAAAATACAAGATATTATGATAAGAAGTGCAACAATAACAACACAACGTTTAACAATGAATTGTATTTTTAGAAAATAATATCTATCAAAACCTTTTAGATATTTAGTCTAAAATAAATGCTACAAATATTTATATACATACACTCACACACATAAATATTGAAATAAAATGAAATATTTTGAACATTACCTTGAGTAGACACGGCTCTACTCCGCGCTAAATCAATTTTGTTTCCAACCAGCAACGCTGGGCGGGCTCTTAGCATGTCACTGTCTATGAGTCTCGCCAACTCCTGCTCTGCTTTCTGGAACGAAGCTTTGTCCACCACAGAGTATATAACTACGAACGCGTCTGGTGGTTCCGAGCGATCAATTTCTTCCTACGAAAGAACAAAATGAAATATTAGTAACTGAATTAGACCTATTTTACTAATATTTTTAATTTTATAAAACGTAGTATATTTTGACAACAATTCTGAGGCAAGTAGCGCTGCAAGCAGTCTTCTTAACTGCATATATGTCGTGTCATCATAGACAGGTGATATATATATATATATATATATATATATATATATATATATATATATATATATATATATATTTAGAAGTTATCTGGCGACTCTCATCGTCAGTAGAGTAGTGGGATGGATTAAGCTTCAAACCTTGTTCAATATGGAGAACAACTTGTACAATATGGAGAAGAGCGTTTTGCCAAGCAATAGGACAAACCAGGCTGATTATGTTAAGGTTAGTTCAATTTTGTATGCTATTAACATTTTTGACCCGCAAAGATGAATAATAAACAAATACGTTTAACGTACAAACACGGTCGTCTGTTTCTAAGGTAGGCAATCAAATGACCGTATTTTAGAAAAAAGCTTGATATAGTTACATTTTTTTTGATAAATATATACTTATGTAACACATACGCATGATAAAAGATATCCACAACGCCCCCCCCCCAAACAAAATCATTGAGTTTACTCGCAAAAAATCGACTTCAAATATTCAAGTACTACAACGTAGGAACACGAGTCATCAGATCTCAATCAAATTTAAATGGAAACAAGACCAGTGTCGGCTTTCGATTAAAATAAGAATTATCAAAATCGATACGCCTAGTGAAAAGTTATGCGGTATAATACAACGTAAGTCGACTAAAATAGTCAAGTAAATACAAATTATTAGACATAACTCATAAGTGCATGTCAGATCTCAAAAAATACACCAAAATGGAAATTAAATTTGGACCCTTTCGATTATAAAAAAGTCATCGAAATCGGTCCACCCAGTCAAGGTAACATAAAAAAATGCAATCGAATTAAGAACTTCCTCCTTTTTTGGAAGTCGATTCAAAAAGGGAGTAAGTCATAAAAATACAATTAAAAATATTTTATTTTATTATTGAAGTGGACTAAATCATATCCGGACTTATGTATGAAGTTATGTACGTGTTGAAAGTGATATTAACTCGAGTAAGTTAGTGAGTGACATTCAATTTACGGGTAGAATGATTTAATACAAAGTCTCAACTGTGTTTCAAGTTTAGAACACTGGAAATAGTGCGGTTATACAAAGAGAGGTGGCGTAAATCAGGCGACCTTCGTCCAAAACACGTGAATCCTGATTTACGAATAATATGCTATGATGAAACTTTGGAAACGACGAAATAATTCAATTGTGACCGGTTGAATGAGTTCTCGAATTGAGAGTGATATAGATATTTAGAAAATACGGGTGGGTATATTTATTATATTTATGTTGTATAAAAAGAAATAAAACAGAATACCAGATTATAATAAAATGGAAACAGAAAACCGAGGTCGGGCACAGCAGGAAATTTCCTAGACACACCTTGACCTTACAGAAGATAACAGCTAAATAATACGGTTTTCAAGCAGTCTGGTGTTCCTGTTGGTGAGTAAGGTGACCAGAGCTCGTGGGGGAATTGTGGATAGGGTTGGCAACGCGCTTGCGATGCTTCTGGTGTTGCAGGTGTCTATAAGCTACGGTAATCGCTTAACATCAGGTGAGCCGTACGCTTGTGTGCCGACCTAGTTGTATAATAATAAAAATGAAATAAAATAATGATAAAAAAATATATATGTATATAAGTTAAAGGTATAATGTTTGATTGATTTTTTTAACTAAAATTATTACGTACGTACTTTCATTTATATTCGTATTATATAGTTTATAGTTTTGACAAGCCCATTGGCGCAGTTTGTAGTGACCCTGCTTTCTGCTCCGGGGTCTGTGTAAACTTTTTGCATTTTTGTCTGTAATTATGGTAGTATAGTTCTTTAGCTATTACGTTATTATTTCTTGCACTGTGTTCCCCGCTATATGACACTCTCTCTCATGACCATTGGTTGACTGGAAGAGATCTCTTCTAGACATAAGTCCACCTTTGCCATCAACTTTATGTATAATTTTTCTGTACATTATTTTTAGTGCAATAAAGTATATAATAAATATGGTTGCATTTTACATTAATGCTACAAAATTGATTTGAATGAAACTTGGTACGATTGAAATCTATATCATGAACCAGAACATTTCATATCTTAATATATATAAATCTCGTGTCACAATGTTTGTCCGCGATGAACTCTTAAACTACTTAACCGATTTTAATCAAATTTGCACACCGTGTGCAGTTTGATCCAACTTGAAAGATAGGGTATATTTTGTTTTGATATATGTAATTATTATATTTAAGAAAAAAAATAAGGCGATACGAAGTTTGCCAGGTCAGCTAGTATATCATAAAATCAAAGTGTACAAACAAAGTCAGTAAGTAAACAAGTACAGTTTGAATGGAAAAAATCCATTAGTATTTTTTCCTAACTTTTCATTTTGTAGGTTTTTCTTCTTACACAATACAAAATGTTAAATTACTTAAACTATAAAAATGAAAAATACATTTAAACCATAAGAATTTCTAAACTAAAGAGAAGAAAAAAATAAACAAAGCTTGTAGTGCACTTCAATCTAAAAGAAAAAAGTCAACTGACTAGGTACGACGTAAAAATGTTTATAAATTATAATTTCCTTAACAAGTCTACTGACATTAAAGTACCGTTATACTTTGGTCTTGATTTTTTTGTGTCTAAATGAACTTTTAATATTCTTTGGTCTGAGCTAAAATCGTGTTTTCACTTGAGCGAAATTAGTTCAGTTAATTAGAATCCTTGACGTGAAATACGGCGCTAATAGAATCCAACTTATACTGACCTATCAGAGATATGCAATTTAGTGACGTTTAGAGGTTTCGTTAGTTTGGAAAATAACTTAAGTAACTGAAGGAGCGTTTTTTTATCTGTACCCGAGGAACCAAACTAATTTTACTTAAAAACTCGCAACACACCTTAGGCTTCTGCGTACACATCGGCTACGAATGGCGGTAATCAAGTTTCACAGTTTTGGTTGATTACGCTCACAAGGTTTTTTTTTATTTCGATAAAAATTGTTAAATAAAAAAATGATTAATTGAATGTAAATTATGGCGGTAATAATCGCTAAGGTCGAAGGCGTTCGCTGGCCGAGTTGTTTATATGTAGCGCGCAGATGCTTCAGGGACCGTGAGTGACTGCGTTCAGCGTTGAAAAATTTCTTCACGAAATAGTTTCCTTTACTCTTAATTTTACAAACTACTCTATAAGTACAGTATTTTACAAAAAACCTTGGTTACCCTTTTAGAGCGACACAACTTAATAACGTGTAGTGAAAGTGAGTTTGGTCGAGTACTAATTATTTTCTATTATTTTGTTGAGAATCTTTTTAATGTGAATAAATTTATGTGTGTCAAATAAAAATATTTTGTATGTATACACTTTACGGTTTTCATTTCCTTTTCCATAGACACTGTAGTACATTTTAGAATTAAAAGCTTCTAGAAATCTAGTTCGAATATTGAACGAAAATATTTTATGTATCATTCAAACTCGTTTGGAAGTTAAGTTGTTGTTGTTTTAAAATTTATCCCCAATAGGGAAAGGCATTTGGAAGTTAAGGCATGACGCGCGGCCAAGATAAAAATTGACAGATTAAATATAAAAAATTAAAATAAAAAAGTACTGATTATTTATAGATCGTTTTACATTTTTTTTAACAAGGTTCAATCTTTTGTAGTTTTTACGTATAACATAACTTATTAAAAATATTGTACAACTCATAAAAAAAACTTAAGTACAAAATAAAAACAAAATAATGATTTGAACATTTAAAATACTGATTCGTATTCAACGACGCTTTCGTCGACTGCTCCTCAACGGTTTTGATTAGAACGTACAAAGCTTTGTTTCTTTAAAAATTTCAACAGCTTCGAATCGACTGTACATAAAATATTTGAATAAAGGGACAATGTTATACAAAACAGTAAGTGAAGGTTTATAGAATTATTTCGATACCCGATCGTGTGTGTTCAGCGTTAGTTAAATATGACATTTAGTTGTCAATTTGGGAAAAAAATACGTTGTAAATGTCATAGGTAATGAATACACAATAGGGATTGTGTGTCTAATAGATACAGATAAAAATAATACAATACAACAAACAATTGAACTGAATAGAGATTGTAGGGTGCGGTCGAAAATGCAACCTCAATAAAATTTTAAGGACTATTGAATTAATTTTATAGTCCATAAATATATATACATATCACGAAAATATACTTTAATTAACATAAATTTTTTTTTGAAATAATTCATTATATATTTGTGAACAGATAATAAATTTGTGTAAAAATTACTGTAAATTCGAGAAATCTGAAAGTCTAATGTCTTAATTGTTGAGACTTACAAATCACGGGTAATTTTCAAAATAAATTTAGGGCTAAATTTCGTATTATTAATTGTTATCCTTATAATAGTTACAGGAGCCGCGAAAGTCTTTATGAAAATCATTCGCATAGATGTAATTTAAAAAAAAGTGCTGTTAAATATTATTATTCAAAACTGTCCTCTGTTTAATTTTTTTACTGTTTATGATGTACTGTATTATGATTAATTGAACCCATTACAAATTGGTCAACTAAAAGATTTGTTAATTTGAGATTATAAACTACACTGGTTGACTAACATTTATTTTAAAACAACTATCTATTAATATATTTACAAGTTGTAAAATAATTAATATAAGCTACAGAAAAGAAGTATATAAAAAATAAACCTCTATGCTATCTTGTCATGAAATTCCAGAAGTATCTTAGAATTTCTAGTATGATTATCTAATGACCTTTTACTTAGGTTGAAGTTAAGCGTTAAAGAAAGGTCTTAAATATTTAGTCACACTTGAATGGTTATGAAAACTCGGAACTGTTTTGATCCAATTGTTCAATGAACTGCACTGAATCGACTGTTGCCTAAATATACGTTTTACGGCTTAAGAATTTATTTTGCAAAGAAAAAAAGAATATAATTTATTTTAATTATTAAATAAAACAGGATAAAGATTAATATTACATGTTTTATACTGGCGGTACATTAAAATACAGAACCATTGGTAAGCTCATAATTTAAATTAATAATGTACGAGTAAGTCCGTCATAGGCTGTGTACATTTATTTGCGTTGAATAATTACGTAATATTTTCATTTTGATTGACTTCAAAAGGAGTATAGGTTTTACAATTCGACTGTGCTTTTTTATGTGCGTTACGTCATAACTTTTTACTGGTTGTATCATTTAAATTTAAATTATTCCTTATAATGCGTATTTGACTTTTAATTGACCACGATTATGATGTTCCCATTTTGATACTAAATATTTATACTTGTTGATATAAAATAAAGTCAGCTTTCCTTTTGTTTGAAAAAAATCAAATACTTCATTTGTCTTAGTCGTGCGATATAAATGTTATTTATAAGTTGTGTTATAGGTTACTATGTTGCTAATATTTTTATTAAGTTACTAGCTGTGTCTGCGATTTCGTCCGCGTGGAATTTAATAAAAAGTATCTGCTTAGTTCGCAGAGTCATAAAATAAATAAATTTCTAAAATAAAAGTAGCCTAAGTTACTACTTATCAACTCAGCTATCTGACAGCTCAGAATCTTCCTTTGGAATCAATATTTGTAAACAGATAACAACACAATACTTTTACATATACGGGACTCCGCCAGTTACACTGAAATAGACGACTGGCTGTTTCAATATAAAGTTGATAAAACTTCTCGGGTCATATTGAAATTTTGTTTCATTTATTAATTTAGCCTATAACGTCCTCTGGTAAGTCTCTTTCATAAAAGAAGTTTAATCCAACATGCTATAACACTGAAGTTAACAGATATATTTTCAACTACGAGTAACGATCAGAATCTTAATATGATCTAGTGATTATATATACTTAACAACAAAATACTGGCAGCGACTACTCCGGCGCTTATTTCAAACGCTCATAAATATTAATGATGAAAATGAAATATTAACTCGTAATTACCATATCGAAAATGGAAAATTTAATAACGAAATCTTCGTGATTTAATAAGGAAATTAATGGAATAATAACAAATATTAATTATGCGTGTATTGGAAGAAAAACCGAAAACACGTAATATGAAAAATGTAATATTATGTATTAGATTTTTGATTGTTTAGATTCCATTAATTTTTCCATCTATACAAATAAATAAAATTGTAGTGTCTGTTTGTAACATTAAAATAACCGCTTTTTACTTAATGTATATGGATATGGTATGGTATACAAATATGATATATGGATTGGTATATGTACCGTGTATATATGTGTATACATATACCAAAATAGAATTTTTTAATATTTTTGTATGCGTGTCTGTCTGTCTGTTTGTTTCGGCTAATCTCTGAGACGGCTCGATCAATTTTGACGGGACTTTAACTGGCAGATAGCTAATGTAATAAGGAGTAACTTAGACTATTTTTATTTTGGAAATTTATTTATTTTTTAACTCTGCGAACTGAACAATATTTTTTTTAATTCCACGCGGACGAGTCGCGGCCACTGCTTGTAATAGTTTAAAAAAAGCAGGAAAACAAACAACTCACTCATTGTTTGTTTGTGTTATTTTGGAAATACTCCTTACACTATTTCAAAGACCAAAGAAAAAAATGTAAGAAACAGCATAATAAGAGTACTATGATATAATTCATAATATTAGTTTTTAAGCTTTCACGGGCACTATTAACAATAACTTTTTATGTGACATTCATTTTTAAATTCCCGCTATTTGGACGACACTACAGACCCCATTATCAAGGATGACAATCGAGGTTGTAAGTTTCAAAACGACAATCACGAAGCGCCCGTAGAAGTATAAGTGTTAATAGTGACCGAGGAAGATTAAAAACTTGTGTTTTATGAGTTGTAACGAGGATAGTGTCGCGTGAGTCGAGTAGTGTTTCAGAATAAAAGTGATCATGTTTACCTTAACGCTTGTGCAGTTAACAAAGTAAAGTTCAGATTCTTCGTTATTCAGCATTATGGATACCTTTTGTTCTGTGCTGTCAATATCTGTAAAGAATGAAAAATGTATTTTTATTATGTGTAGATGATACAAAATATAATATTTTTTTTTATACAACTAGGTCGTCAAACAATCTTAGGGCTCACCTAATGGTAAGCGATTACCGTAGCTTATAGACACTACAAGCATCGCAAGAGCTTTGCCGATCCTACCCTCAATCCCTCCGAGGAGCTTTGGTCACCTTACTTATCATAGGGACATAACGCTGCTTTAAAGAAGTATTATTTAGCTGTGATCTTCTGTAATTTTGAGGTGCTTCGTCAGTCGTGCTGCTCCAGATTTTGAGCAGGATAATTCCTGCCAAACCACAATTAACATACAAAGAAAACGATGATGGTATGTACCAGTTATTCTCAATCGTGTTTGGAGCAATTTTTTTTGAAGAAGGTGCATTTAAGATACGTAGTGAGAAATAATAGCTTTAATTGGTAGTAGTAAGTTCATAATAACTTGAATTTAACTTAAAGTTAAATTTTATTTTCGTAATATTATCTGGTAAGTAAAAATTACTAAAATAATTTTTTTTTTCAAAAATAACCCATTGAAATTCTGAACCTTACCTAACTAATAATAGTTCAGCTTGGCAAATAAAGCTACATCAAGCGTCCTGTAAATAAGAGGGAGTTTATTCCATGCTTTGGTATATTTACAGGCCGCCTCAGTAAAGTAATTTTATGAGAAGTATTTTCTATACATAATATATTTATATGTATAATATATTTATACAACCCGCATTGGAACAGCGTTGTGGATTAAGCTCTGATTCTTTTCCTACATGGGGAAAGCAGCCTATGGCCAGCAGTGAGATATTACAGAATGAAGCGAGTATATTTAAATTTATATACAAATACATATATAATTATGCATATGCGATTATTATTAAAGGAAAACTAGCTATACTCTTGCGAATGATTTGCAGTAATAAGTATAATAATTATCACTTTACAAAATTACAAAAAAACTATTTATACGTGAGTTGATTTGAAATTAAATAAAAACTCAATCATAAGCCAAAATGATGATGTTGTTTCAAAATGAAAGCCGTCATATATAAAAATTTAGAAAAAAAAGCGATGATAATTTTTTTTTGTTGTTGATGCCGGTAGAACAAGCAATTACCGGCTCCAACGATTTTCTTGAAATTTAGTATGTAGGGGATTTCGGGGGAGATAAATAAATCTAGCTAGGATTCATTTTTAGAAAATGTCGTTTTATCCCAGTTTTTGGACAATGCAAAAATTGCTACAATATCGTTAGAATACGAAGATAAATTTCGCACATTTTAATAAAGTTCTAATAGCTCAGGTGGGAAATCGGCCGGTCGGGATCGACCGAGAAGACCACGGTTTAAATCCTCAAATTTCCAGATCAATTATTATTTTTTCTTTTTTTTTCTCATTGCACTCGTTATTTTTTATTTAAATAACCGGTTCATATTTTTTATTATCATGTCGGAAAATATTATTCATATTTTATCAATATGTAATTCGTATTTAAATGTGATTCCCAAAACACACGATTTACTAAAAAATACCGATCTAAGCTCGGTCACTCAGGTACTATAATTTATATGGAGTAATTGTGAGGCTTTTTCTAAAAAGGAAGGCAAACATCTTAACCTTAGCGTATTAATATATATGATATTTGTTTCTTCTTTTGTTCTAATAGATGAACTTAAAAACTACTGGACTGATTATAAAGATTCTTTTATATATAAAAGATACATATAATCACAATTATTCGGAACGCCGGCTACCTCCTTTTGGGCTCGCCAGAGCTCAGCTCTGCTTAGTTCAGCGGACAGTTCATTGCTAGAAACTGTCCGCGTTCTTATTGACTGTATATAGTGATTGTTGAGTGAAGTGCTATAATATTGTGTAATGTGTGTAAATCAACACTTCCCGTACGCCTTTACGCCCACTATATGAATCACAATAACACGATGAAAGTCAATAATGAAAATAATGATGCTGCTACGATATATTAGTAAATATTTTAATACGTATAATACATATATAAAAACGCACATATATAAATTAAATTACTAAGCACGGCAGTTATGACATTTTGAGCGACGTATAATGCTTTTTAAGACGTTGCTTAAAACAAACTTGCGTTGGAGCTTGTCTCATTGAATACGAATGAGAGTTTCACGGGCAGACATTGAATTCAAAATATTTGTAATAAATTGTTAATAAAAATGTATGATAAAATGCAATTGTAAAATTCGAAATATTTTTGCTGTCCCTATTTATTTGTCTTCAAATTTAACCCATGAATTAAGTTCTAAACCCTCTCCTCCTACACGGAGAAAAAGATCTATGCCGAGCAGTGGGAAACACTGGCTAAATCTCGTATTAATAGCTCGTATCATAGGTCCAATTATGTACTTTGTAGAAACTTGGAATTCGACAAAAAGTCGTTTTATGACATTTAATTCTTATCTTAATAATAAAATTATTGTTTATTTAAATTAATTAATTAATAACAAAAGTCATTACATAGTATAAAACGAAGTCACTAAGACCTCGCGAAAGAAGAAACAGCCCGCTGTCTGTATGTTTAAAACTACGCAACGGATTTTGATGCGGTTTTCTTTAGTAAATTGAGCGATTCTAGAGGAAGGTTTATATGTATAATAAGTATATCATATAGGAGAAGAACAATAATAGTTTTTGCACCCGTGCGAAGTCAGGGCGGGTGGCTAGTATAAATTGAAATTATTAATAATTTTATTCAAAAATATGACGCACTAATATATTAGCCAGCCGTTATTGCGGAACACTCGACATTCGATATCAGTGGCGTCTAATCTTTTAATAAATGATTTTAATATATACCGGTGCTTATGTTCATAATTTGATTAAGTTATTGCATATGAAGCAAGCCTCGGAGAGCACGTTAAGCCGTCGGTCCCGGTTGTTATCATGTACACTTGATAGCGATCGTTACTCATAGTAGGGAATATATTCAACTATATTCAACCCGCATTGGAGCAGCGTGGTGGACTAAGCTTTGATCCTTCTCCTACATGGGGAAAGAGGCCTATGCCAGCAATGGTATACTACAGGCTGAAGCGATATGCAGCAAAATGAAGATTTAATAAAAAAATGTTGTACGTTAAATGATACTGTTTTTAAATCCAAAATCTAAAAGTACGCTAATATTTATAAATTTAGTGACTTAGTTTGCCTTGCTATTCAGTCACCTGGGAAATTTTATAGGATGAAATATCGTGTGTAACGGACAACTAATGTGGTTTAGTGGTAAAGGTATATAACATTTAAAATGGGATAGTGCTTAAATACAATAATATATTTATAAGGAGTAGCTATTTATTCTTATTTAATAATTCATTTTTATGATGAAATAGAGAGACTTACTTACATACGCCGTCCTAAGTTGTGAACGGTTACGTTACGTTTTCTGAAATTTCCACCTTACTCACCACAACGCTGCTTGAAAGCAGTATTATTTATCTGTGATCTTCTGTAAGGTTGAGGTACTACCCCAGTCAAGCTCCACCATATTTTGAGCAGGTAATTTCCTACTGGCATTCCCTTAATTAGTAAGTAATTTTCTTTCATGTGAACCTTGTCCTGACAGAAAAAAAACACAAAGAAAAAATAATTATCCAATTTGGTGTGAGGTGTGTTTTTATATATTTATATTTACATAGAATTTGTTTTTTATTTTATTTTTGTATATTGAGTCGCTCTTGAAAAGTCATAATAGTTTCACATCAGCACGAAAAGAAGCAAAGACACTCAAAGTCGACAGACGTCTTACAATTAAAATTAAAGCTTCTGTTGGTATGGAGGTACAGACACGTAATTGATTGATGCTGAGTGAAATCTCAACCCAACGGTTGAATTTAGCTCAAGATTTCGATTAGAACTCAGTGCAATATCACTTCCATGCAGTTTCGAGCTTTAAAAGCATTCTAGGATTCAGTAATCAACTATAGATGGAAAAAATTATATCTTTAATAGTACGAGTATATGGCAATTTAAAATTTAACATGAATCTATAATTGTTAACTAATAAATAACTTGTATCTCCGTATATTGTTATTAACCAGTGTGACCTCATTCCTGCATACGTATATCAGTCATCTGTTACCTAAACCATCGACATTACGTCGCTTAACTTAGGAACTGATGACCGTAGATGGCGAATGCTAGCGCGACCCCATCTCGCCCTACCCAGGAGGATGACTGCTAACACGTGGTGGTTTTTAGTCAGTAGGAGTCTGATATAAACCTCTGGCGCCCCCACGCTGGAGGGTATTCATGATGGATTTTCGCCACGTAAAAAAACCGTGTATATTAAATATTAAAATTAAATATTGCTATAATTTCACCTTTGGATTAGCATCGTATACCAATAATTGATCCGACCCGAAACTAGTCCACAGTTCGAATTTCCAAGTCATAGTCATGTTATACTAGTTAGCTAGTCTTAGTTTGTTAGACTAAGTTGTAAGTTATAAGGCGGGATTGTATAACAAAACACAGAGTAGTTATTTTATTAAATATGAGAGCTTTAACTTATACACGTATTAAAGGTGTAATTAAATTATAATCGTTAAGCTAAATAGTGTTATTTTTAACCTCAAAACTTTAACTATGAATATCTTCATAACCATGGGGTTCCGCAAGGTGGGAGTGTTATTGGGAGTAGCCTAGTTCCCCATCTCTTTCCTCCACCCCTCAAAATTTCATAATTCCACGGTCCATAATCTAGATTTTAACGAATTATAACGGTAACGTCTATAAATAATGTATAATTCATACTCCCAGCCCCCATAAGAATCTTGTGTCGGTTAGTTATAAGGGTAAATTTAGTAGAACTATGTTAAGTTAAAGCCCAGTGACCTTGAGTTTTGTTTTCCTATTTCCGGCGACATATTTTACATATTTTTTAAAGAAAATGTTTCACTTGGTTACACTAAACGAGTTATATATAGAGTTAACGTAAAACCAATTTGAAATACTGACAGAGTTTAACAGCTATTGTGACAGATTTGAACAATCGACGCCATGGTTTTCCCTCTATGAGTCACTTACGTCTACCCTCGATTAATCAAGTGGTAGGGTGACATTTAATTCGTGAAAATGTCATAGGTTAGTAGCACTAGTGATATGTCGTGTTTCTGACCGTTGATTTATTGTACACCTTGGAGAATTAATTCGATTTCTATACATTTTTACTAACCTTTGTTCTTGTACAAATTGGAAAGGGTGTCTAAATTGTTGCATTAAAAACACTGTAACATATTCAATAAAAATTTATATTACATTTTACTAATTTAAAATACCTACAGAAAGACATCAAATTTAATGAAGTTTTGTTTTTAATTTTAAAAGCGATATGATAATACTAAAAAATTAGTATTATTTGTTTAAATCGCTTTTACAAAAATCACTATTATCTATTTTTCAAGTTTACTACTAAATAAACGGTATAAAATTCGTGATATGAAATAAATAAGGCAGTGAAAACGTGTAAAACCAACAAACAACGCTGAGCAGTGTCGCTGAGAATTATATTTTAACATTTACTGCACAATTACGAATAGCAAGGGAGAATTTACGTTTTTATTTTAGAGTTTTAATTAAAATCAAGATCAAAAACAACTTTATTCAAATAGGCTTCGAAAGACCTTTCGAATCGCCATTTTACAAATTAAAATTTTAAATTATCAATTATTTTTTTAAAAGTAAAGCCACTACCAATTCGGAATGTAAATTTTTACAGATTAGATACTATTAAACGAAGAAACTATGCTATTTTAATTTGTCACTAGCAATACCCGTGCGAATATTTCGCTCTAAATAAGTAAAAAAATTACCGACTGTCAATCATGTTGAAATGTGTTGTTCAAAGTTAAAGCCGTCATATTATATATAATTTTAATAATTAATTAATTTAAAAAAACAAAAGCAGTAATAATTTTTTTTAGTTGTGGATGCCGGTAAAGCAAGCAGTCTTATACTATTAAACTAGCAATTCTTGTATACATATATATAATCTGAATCTCGGAAACGGCTCCAACGATTTTCATGAAATTTAGTATGCAGGTAATTTCGGGGGAGATAAATAAATCTAGCTAGGATTTATTTTTAGAAAATGTCGTTTTATCCCAGTTTTTAGACAATGAAAAAAATACCGTTAGAATACGAAGGTAAATTTCGCAACTGTCAGTAAAGTTGTAATAGCTCAGGTGGGGAATCGACCGACCGAAAAGACCATGCTTCAAATCATCGGTCGATTATTATTTTTTCTTTTTTTTTTCTAATTGCACTTGTTATTTTTTATTTAATAATATATGTCAAATTTAAAAATATTATTCATATTTTATCATTATTATTATTTTTTTTTTTTTTTGATTTCTTATATTTATTTATATTTTTTATCATTGTCGGTAAAAAAATAGTATTCATATTTTATAAATAATGATTTCTAAGAAACACGATTTACTAAAAATACCGAGCTAAGCTCGGACACCCAGGTACTTATCTATAAAATGACATATAATTTATATCGAGTAATTGTGAGGTTTTGTTCTAAAAAGGGAGGCAAACATCTTAACCTTAGCGTATTAATATATATGGTGATAATTTGATTCAATTGATAGAAAATTTTATTTTAAAATATCCTTTTAATAATCCTTAAGGAGTAAACGACCAGTTACGTGTCGGAGCACACACAGACATCATTTTTTTAAATATAAATTATATATTTTATTATTTTTTACATCCAAACATTTTATAAAAGTTTTAATATTTATGTATGAACAAAATTACAAAAAAAGTCGAAATGTTTTTATAGCGTGACTAATTACATATTACAATTTCCTTCCATGAGCAGGCTTTTAAAGGCAACACGCACAAATTCAAACTAGCCAGGACGTTGAATTGTTGACTACATCATCGGCTGATACTCGTGTGTAAACAAAACATAAGTTCCATGGATTTCTAATACCCAAGATCTTGTACTACGACAAAGAAGTGACAGCCATGATCGATTTAAGATAATATCAGGCTTTATAATATAAGTACAGTTTTATATACTCTTACTACGATTTAAGAGTCAAACGTCTCTGAATAAATGTACATTATTTTCGTTCCCTGAAGATTTCTTATTATTACTATTATTTATTACCAAAATGAGGTAAATTTGTTAGTGTGTTTTTTACCTGTCACTACGAAAACAACAGAGTAACACTTGTAATCTTACGATATGTATTGATATTATCTGAAAGATTTGATACGTAAAATTCTATGTCTTTGGCTGTATCTTTTTCATATGTATGTTGAAAGAGAGATATCATTTTAGTAGATACTTATTACTTTATAATTCTTTACAAATTGCTCAACTTATATTCTATCAAGTATACTTTCAATGAAATATTAGATTTACTAATTAACTAAATTTCATATTCATAAAATCTTCTTATATACGCTTGACGACTATCTTGAAATAAAAATGAAAGTACATGAGATATAAAATATGAGATCTGAAACATTAAATAAATAAATATTGCGTAGTTTTGTCTGTCGATTCACTTACTACAATTTTTTACGAATAGATCGAGAACATAGTGCAAAACGCTAAGGTATATACGTACATATAAAAAATATAAAGGCATAGGTGATACGGCTCTATTGATGGTAAGTGATTATCGTAGCCTATAGACACCTTCAACATGAGAAGCATCGCAAGCGCGTTGTTGACCTTACCCTGAGGTAGGGCACAGCAGGAATTTCTTGCTCAAAATATGGAGCAGCCCGACTGGGGTAGTACCTCGATCTTACAGAAGATCACAGCTAAATACTACTGCTTTCAAGCAGTATTGTGTTCCTGTTGGTGAGTAAGGGGACCAGAGCTCCTGGGGGATTGGGGATTGGGTCGGCAACGCGCTTGCGATGCTTCTGGTGTTGCAGACGTCTATAAGCTACGGTAATCGCTTACCATCAGGTGAGCCGTACGCTTGTTTGCCGACTAGTGATATAAAAAAAAAAAAAAAAACTCAAACCCCCAGGAGCTCTGGTCACTTTACTCACCAACAGGAACACAACACTGCTTGAATCTTGATTGATTGATCTTCTGGTAAGGTCTCGGTACTACCCCGATTGGACTGCTTTCAGATTTTAAGCGCAATGTTTCCTGCTTTGTCCTACCTCAGTTAAACGATGTACAAATACCTCCTTTTAAGTGTGATAATGAAATTTATTTACATTTTTTTTTAGAAAGTGCCATATACATATCATAACATTTAGTTTACTTTCTTTTCTTACGATTTAGCTTTTACGACATGAATAAAGCTTAATGAGCACGTGCGTCTGTGTGTAACGAAATCTCTCACGATTCCCTTCAGTCCTCCTTGATTGGGTTAATTCAATTCAACCCTTTGAATATTCATATTAACTTGTAACGAGCCCGTTATACATTCATTTAGCCCTTTTGGCTTTACCCAGTTTTTTATTTATAAGCCGACTGTCAACTGAGCCATCGTGTCAGTCGTCAAGTTTCCTATTTTCTGCTTACGAAATATTTGTCAAATTAATGGATTAGTTTCGGCGATAGATACGTTTCAAAAATAATATACAAAAACATATTTTATTCATATTTTATTTTAAGTTCCGAGAAACAGAAACAATTCGCCTAAGTCTTGGTGTAATATTTGTATTTATATATTTAATATATGTATTATTTCTATGTATACGCTACAGTCTGTAAGATCACACTACCGGGCCTATTTGCCCATGTAGGAGAAGGATCAGAGCTTAATCCACCACACTGCTTCAATGCGGGTTGGCGGATATATTCCCTACTATGAGTAAAGATCGCTATCAGGTGTACACGATAACAACCGAGACCGACGGCTTAACGTACTCTCCGAGGCACGATGGGGAGACCCACAAGGACTGCACAAACACCCAGACCACGGCAAACACCCAATACAAATGTTAGTCATGTGCGGGGATCGAACCCGCAACCGCCAGCGCAACAGGTACAATCCATGGCAAATTTTATTAAAAATAAATTATTTATTATTGAAATCTAAATCTTTCCGCTAATCAATTCGATTGTATTTTTTTTATATCTCAGAACCTTTGACTGGATAGACCCATTTCGACGATTATTTTTCGACCGAAAGGTGGTACATGTCATGTAGTCCCATTTAAATTAAATTCAGATCTAACAAGTTCTATTTGAGTTATATTTAATAATGCGTATTTATCAACCTACTACGTTGTATTACGTACTGTGTGGCTAAGGTACTAAAGAATATAGCCACCCCCTCTCTTCCCGTGGGTGTCGTAAGAGGCGACTAAGGGATAACACAGTTCCACTACCACCTTGGAACTTAAAAAGCCGACCGGCGGCGGGATAACCATCCAACGGCTGGCTTTGAAATACACAGGCCGAAGCGTCTTCGATGCGACAAAGCCAGTACTGCGGTCACCAACCCGCCTGCCCAGCGTGGTGACTATGGGCAAAACACCGGACCGAACCAGCTGATCAGGATGAGATGAGATTTCCTGATCTGGACCTGATCAGGATGAGATAAGATTTCCTGATCGGGTCCAGACCAATCATCTGCGTTACATGCCTTATCTAATGCTGATCAGGCATGCCTGGTCCGGTCCTTCTCAGGAAGTCGAAAAAATTTCTACTCGGGCACATAGCACGTCAATTTATCTAAGTAATGTAGACAAAAGATTAAATTACGGATTTTATACAAATCCAGTAAATTATAAATTGGATTTCTATATGGATTGTTTTATGTCTCAAATTGTATGTTTTTTTTTAAATTAATTTTTGTTTCTTATCTTTCAAATTCTCATAGAACAGATATTTACTCACAATAACATTTAAATCTTCATATAATTATAACAATGTCACAATGTTTAAAACTTTTAAAATAGATACTTAAAATGAAAGTAATATACAAAAGGAAACGTTATTTTTGGCGTAAACTTGTGGAGGCCTATGTCCAACAGTGGACTGTATAGGCTGTAATGATAATGATGACGTTGTATTATACCGCATAACTTTTTACTACCGATTTTGATGATTTTTTCATTAATTGAAAGCTGATCATTTTTTGTAGTTCCATTTTAATTTGATTGAGGTCTGATCACCACTTTTTTATTAATCTTTAATAGCGCGTATTTACTTGACAATTTTTTCATCTACCTACGTTGTATTACTTGTCTATGTAATTGAAGTCGTTTTTTTTTAATTTGCGATATAATTATTGACTATAATATCCATTAACACTTTTATATTGGATAACATGAAAATGAAATTGATGGAATATCACATAACATCAATAAATAAAATGAAATAAATACAAGTATTAATCAGTCTAACACAAATTACATAAATTTTTAGGGTTAGACACGGGGTGTTTTTTAATATTCTTTATTTTTTTTAAACAAAAATGTTTGACCTGCACAACGATTCAGCTTTTATAAACCACATTAAAAAAAAAAACTCTTCTCCAATGCTTGTAAACTGAATTTAGAAATCTATTAAAATGTTAAAAAATAAAGTAAATCATAACTGTATTACCAATCAAAAATTTTAACAAATCATTTCAAAATACTGAAGCTATTCCTTTGTACTTAATTACACATATACTATATTATTAATGTCTGTATTAAAAATAATAAAAAAAAAACAAACATGTGTAGCAGTAAGCCCATTTTTATGTCTGTTTTATTGATTTTAGGTGACATTGTGACAGCAGAATCAATTATGGAGACATTCACAGTAATAAACGACTGGCGTCAATTGGTTTAATGATTGTAACGAGATTCTTAAATGTGTGGACTATGTTGTTGAAGTAATCTATGAAATAAAAAACAAAGTTGTTGTACATGTAATTAATACATACAAATTATATATATTTTGACTAAGTTAAGGTTGCACATAACACTGGGTATATTATCTAAGTTTGTAATGTAACCAAAAATTATTGTTTGATTTTTTTTTTTGCTACCTTAACTTTCTTTTATTATTGTCGAGTTTTTTTTAAATTAATTTGTATTATTATTTTTGTAAATGACATTATTTTGACTTTCGTTAAGTGTGTATATCACCTTATGACGAAATAAATGTTTTCATTTCATTTCATTTATATGCTTACAATTGTCCTCGTGGTTTAAGATCCGAACTGGACATGATCTTCACTTACCTCTCTTCACTCATTACGTATTTACAATACATCATATATAAATCATGAACTAAATTTTCATAAGCTTTATACTGTTGAGGACGCGTTGGCACAATAGTCACAGCACTGTTTTGTGGCTGTTGCGCTAGCGGTTAACGGGTTTGATATCTGCAAACCGTTGTATTGGCCATACAGATGTTTGCCGTGGTCTGGGTGTTTGTGCTTGTGTATTGTGTGTGTTTCTGGAGTCCCAACACAAGGAGATAATCTTAGTGGAATCCGTTGAGAGTAAGGCGTTAATATTTTTGTTAGTTGGTATAGAATTTTTTTTAAATTAATTGTAGCCTAGCCGGGAATTTTTCAGACTTTTGCGACTTATTTTTTAATATACTAAAGCAAATGTAAAATAGTTTTCATGTATTAAATAAGTCGGTAAAGTACGTCTGTAGTTCGAATCTCCTACTATCCTACTATACTAACCTAATATCGAACAATAAACAGCAGTTTTAACGCACTTTGTGCCCCATTTAATGCCAACAACAACCAGCTCTTCGCAATACGTGCCCCAGCCCATTGACATTTCAGTTTTGTGTTTGTTCTTCTAATTTCCTTCGAAATTCTTCTTATACTTTATTTAGATTTAGAAAGATACGGTGAGTATCCGATGCCCATTGTGTGAACTGCTTGATATAAGCCCGTAATTTAGGAAACACGTTTCAAAATTTCAAGTACCTATATTTACAGTTAGTTATATTGATGTGCTTGTATGTTTTTTTTTAAATTGACACAATAGTCAGGTTCTAGTTAGGCAACTTAATGCATGTATTTTTATGTAGCAGACGATTGATGTACTTATTCATATATGTTTTTTAAGTAATGTCTATATTATTATTACATCCAGATTCCGGGTGGGGATTGACCCCACCAACTGGAGCAGAAAATCGGAAGGTTTTTCTATTAACTTCGCTAACGGACCAGACTATATGTATGTATTTGACAAGAAGATATCAGGATGGAATCTTCTAATGTAATATTGAATCCAGGATTAAAAATTAACCATATACAACCCTTTTTTATAGAAACAGCAAACTATTAACTTAAATTTAAAGATTTTATTAAAAAATAAATAAATAGATAAAGCTTATTATTCGGTGCAGGATTACATAGTTGATAAATATGTGTGGACTTAGTGACGCTGTATTTTATATAACTTGTTACTAATTTTGTACCAAAACACAGTTTATATATTATTTTTCAAAGGAGTAACTGCGGAGTTTCTTGCCGATTCTTCTCCGCAGAATCTACATTCCGAATCGGTGGTAGCTTTACTTTTACAATAATAAAAATTTTAATTGGTAAAATGACGATTCGAAAATGCTCTTGGGCCTATTTGAATAAAGCTGTTTTTGATTTTGATTTTGATTTTTATGATTTGTACATTATTTTTAGAAACATTTTAACGAAAATGTCTACGAAAATACACCGAATAAATAAATTGTCTCAATTTATTCGTTTAACAAAAAATGTCATATGAGGATATTGCAGAACCTAATAAAATACACGTTCACTTGCCTCGCCACTGCCTTCAAGTTTTTCCCTTTTCACCCCCTTAAGGAATTCGACATTTTGACAGATTATATATTTATTTCATTTAATTCCTGTGGATTTAGGTCCAATTTGTGTCCGCAGTTATACCCGCGTTAATTTGAAGAAAAAATGTACTAAAACATAATGTAGCCTATAGCTTTCCTTGGAGAATGGACTATCCAAAACAAATATAATTTTTCAACTCTTTGTCTTTCTAATATTAGTTCCGATAGGGTATATAATTTACAATAGTCAATATAATATAGGAAGTTGGCAAGGGCGAACTTATCTCTAAAAGAGATCTCTTCTAGTCAATCCACTATGTGGGGTGTATTTATTGCTCGTAATTAGTGCTGTATTCCGATGTTAAGTAAGGTATCTATTAGCTAGAGCCCTTGAAGATACGGTTTATACTAGAGATGGTATGGTTGACAGGGTCAACTATTACGGGCTACGGTAAACATTTACCATCCATACACATGTTTGGTTATAGCCAGTGCCAGCCCTAGTGATACAAAAATAGGCAGGTATATCTATCATTAACTTTTATAATGGTTATTTAATCCTAATATTGCTCGGTAAATTAAATACTTCATTAAATACCTATATAAATTAATAAAACAAATACAATATGAACATAGAAATGCTGTATACATATATATAATTTATTTATTTATTCTTAATGTACACCGAAATACAGACACATATAAAGAAAGATATAATACAACATGTACAAAGGCGATCTTATCGCTAAATAGCGATTTCTTCCAGATAGACTTTTGGGTACTGGACACGATACAGTAGCAGCGGTTAGAAGTGTGCACAAATTAAGGAGGAAAAATCAATAATAAATAGATAAAAACTACGATATGATAGACTTACATAATTATTAAAGAAAAAAAAAAAACATATAAATAAGTAAATATTTTAGTATATAATATATAATATACATATACACACATATATAGACACACACATAAATATATACATATATGTACACATAAAGTAAACTACAAATTTAAATCAATCTAAAAGTAGAAAGAGTAATTATTAATTGATATAATAATTACTCTTTCAACAGTTATAGAATATCATATCTAAATCAAATTTATAAATTAGTATCTAATTCAACATAATTTCTTATGCGCGTTGTATCTAAATAGAAAAACAAAAATATTAAGCTATAAGTGCGTGGTAATATTAATAAATTGCTTGTAAGTACGCTCATTCTTCATTTGACTTTCATAATATAAAATAAAAAATATATACAGAATAAATTTTTCCTTGATTAATAAGCCTGTTCAGCCTCTTGGGAATCGTCCTGGCTGGTAAATTGCCTTGGACAACTTCTTTAAAGTAGATTTATTTGAGTAAAGACTGTTTTGTATTTTAGGCTGTAATTTCGAAAATCAGCATTTCCCCTCAGTAATCAAACAAAAGAAAATCTGTTCGTATAGTCGAGGTTAGTTAGATTGCTATACCATTTTCAACGCTATTTTCACAGATAAAGTTGTTTGTTTATAAATAAGTCCTATGTTAATCCTATATCTTTATACATCTTATATAGTTGTTAATCCTATTTTTCTATATGTGTGTTATATATGTGATTAAGATTTCTTTATATTATCTGTGGCAATAGTTTGTCGTCTGTGCTAAAGTTCCTTATTGTGTCAAATCAGTATATAAATAAACGTTATACCGTGTACTCGTTGTTTGATTTATCAATGTGTATGTATGTATATATGTTTTTATGTATTTATAATTCTATTTATATATCTATTTGCACAATCCCGCACTTTCGTACTATAATCTCCTTTTACCTGAGGTTTTTTGGAAGAGATTGCTTAAAGCAATAAGACCGCCTTTGCATGCTATCATTGTAACTCCTTTTTGTTTAATTTTATTTCTGTACTATTGTTTTTTTTTCCTTACTACGTAAAAGTGATTGATTATATGTAAGCATGAAGTAATAAATAAATAAGAACTAACATCTTGATTAATGTATTCAAATGTCTAGAATATAAAGGTTTGGTGACAAAATTGCCGCATAGCTCAAAAGGTTCGCGTCGTTTATCTCGGCCAGCTGGACCGAAAGTTATATCGTTCTGTACCCAAAGGGTGCGTACGGAAGCTTATTAAAGTTCCAGGGCCCGCCATCTGTCACAGGGCTGTCTTTTTGAAGAATTTGAAAATTTTGCTTATATAAGGGACGTGTTCTTTTTTCAATGTGCTTTAGTTCGATAAAAATAATGTATTTTTAACCGATTTCAAAAAAGGAGGAGGTTACTCAATTGGACGGTATATGTATATATATATATATATATATATATGTATATATATATATATATATGTATATATATATATATATATATATATATATATATATATATATATATATATATATATATATATATATATATATATATGTCTAACGTATGCTTTGGGCCACATTGTGATTTTTTAATATAGTCTTAAGATAAGCCTCATAATTAACATATGTTCATATGTTAACGTATGAACAAATATTTTCGATTATATAACAATTCATATACTATAACGATAGTTTGAGGACTCATCAAAATATGGTATACTTTGGGAACTGTCTCTAAAATATACATCTTACATTTTATCAGCAATCATGTACTATAATATAACCATACGGTTTGAGGACTCATCAAAATTTATTTTATTATTTATTTTTTTATTTAATTACAATTTGATTCTTTACAAATAAAATTAAAGTTTTTAAATATTACGGTGATCAGAGCTGACAAACACATGCTTTTTTTATTATTTACAATTCAAATAAATTATTTAAACTACTTACACGCACATACTTAACTACGTTAAATCGAAGTTTTTATTGATTGATAATTCCTAGAAATCATAAAATGTATCACAAAATAACATTAAACATATTCTATTAAAACACATATAAAATAAATCAAAATCAGATGGCCTTTTTATCTAATTTAGAACGAAAATCTAGCTGAAACCACAGATATACAGATTTGAAGACAAAATTATTCACCGTATAACAAATATACTTTTTTTCCGACTCTCATCAATGTTGATGCGGGTCTGATGCCTATGCTAGGTATAAAATACCTGTATTACAGGTCATCAGTCTCGCACAATCAAAATTTCGCATACAATGCGACTGTCCCCACAATATACTGTAGTATGTATATAGGTATATATGAGTATACTTTGGGAACTGTCTCTAAAATATACATCTTATATTTTATCAACATAATCATAATTATCATCATTATAATATAAGAATGGTATGAGGACTCAATAGCACACAATATACTACATGGGGATACCCGCAATATACTGTAATATGTACACAGAGCCGCGCTGACCCCTCACAGCGCCTTTTGCAAAATCTATGAAGCGCCTTATTTTTCACGAATCTTCATGTTTCAACTTATTTTTTTTTTTAGATTTGTTAATTTTGACCGAAATAAATTTTTCCAGTTTCATATATACTTAGATAATATTTTCCTAAATGTGTAAAACTATTTTGCTTCCGCTTGCCAATTACTGCGATAAATAAAACACGGATTAAATTTTTACACACTTATTTGTGGTGTTATATGTAATTGTATATCTACTTAGACATGAATAACAAAATAGCTGACTTTTGTCTAATAATGCTAAATTTACTATTACGCTTGCTATGTTTAAAAAAAACAAGAGTAAAATGTGTAAGAATATAAACATACTTAAATTATATTATTTCCACTCTTTTCGCTTTTTATTTGCGATATCTATACACGGTCACCAACCCGCCTGCCCAGCGTGGTGACTATGGGCAACACACATGAGCTCGAGCCATTTTTGGCTCGAACTTGTGGAGGCCTATGTCCAACAGTGGACTGCAATAGGCTGAAATCATGATGATGATGATGATGATACAAATAAAAATGAGTGTTGCTTAGCGTTATAACTCGAGAATGGCTCGACCA
This sequence comes from Melitaea cinxia, assembly GCF_905220565.1. Taxonomy (NCBI): domain Eukaryota; kingdom Metazoa; phylum Arthropoda; class Insecta; order Lepidoptera; family Nymphalidae; genus Melitaea; species Melitaea cinxia. The sequence goes on along the minus strand of NC_059407.1, from coordinate 14,444,427 downwards.
ATTCAGTTACTTTATTTTTTTGTATAATATCTTCCATAAGGTCCACGGAAGGTTTAAATGGTAAAAAAACAAAATTGATTAATTTTTAGTATTAACTTTTGACAGAACGAAGTCTGTCCGAGGACCTCCGAGGACGTCCTTACCTAATAGTTTCGTGTTTGTCTATATGGTCCAATATTTCTTCCTCTATGGATATTGTTGCTAAATTTGTTAATCTTTCTTGGCTTATTGTTGAGTGCAGATAATTTTTTATAAGTTTTAAACGACGTCAATAGGCGACAAGAAAGCCGTACCACAAAAATATTAATTAAATAAAATTATTTTAAAAAAATATTTCTAATATTTTAATTCAACATATCTCAAAACAGAATATCCCAGCAACATTTGAGTATAAAAACAAGTCTTTTAGAAACACGTACTTAGAAACGAAATAAAAACATGCATTCTTATTTCACGTAAATAATAAACAAAGCGCCGAATTCGTCCTATACATATTTATTACGTAAGAATCTAAAGGAAAAATTAATACACGTTTTGTTTGTTTTAATTTTAATTTTTATTTGTACTTACAAAGGTGCTAATAATTTTTATTTTTGGTAGTATGTACCTACCTACCTAATAAACTTTTGTTTTGAATTATTCATCTTTTCCTACACAAGATTTTCATTCCAGAGGCCAAAAAAAGAAACAAATAAAAGACTATTCACACACTTCAGTAATACGAAACTTCAATAATAATAATTCAATTACTATTTAACTACAATATTAAAATCATCAATGCAATAACGAGTGTTGTTTACGCAAACAAGTGACGACTAGTCCACAAGCGGGGATTTCCCCGGGGCCGCAGTACGGGTGGCGTGGGTTCGTTGCCATGGAAATGGAAATTATTATCGTATAGCTAGGTTTAATTATATAAGTATCCGAGTGAACCTCGGCAATCGAGGGGTTGTCCGCAATTTTTTAAGGTATAATCTAAACTCACTATCACGTACTCTGCATTTGTGTATTGATAAGCCATACCTAATTATTACTAATGACAGGTCTCATTCGCACACGATATATTAGGTATACGCGTAAGATCGATCGCTAGGCGCGCGCGCGGGAAGATGGACGCGCTACGTCATACGAACCTAGTAGGGTACCTACTTTCGGTAGTGAAAAATAAATTATAAAATTTTGATAAAAATTAAAATTTATGTAGAAATACACTTAAATACGCACTGGATAGGCGGATGAGTTCAATTATTTTTATTTTCAAAACGTCGTCGCGTCGGGGGACTACTAAGTGAGAAAAACAGGTGTAGTCGCAGATTGCAACATAAGACTTTATAAAGTGTACATAATAAGACCGTGCAAACTATTTTTTCCAAATGTCACTTTTACTTACTATTAACTGAGGTAGGGCACAGCAAGAATTTCTTGCTCAAAATATGGAGCAGCCCGACTGGGGAAGTACCTCGACCTTACAGAAGATCACAGCTAAATAATATTGCTTTCAAGCAGTATTGTGTTCCTGTTGATGAGTAAGGTGACGAGAGCTCCTGGGGGGAATTGGGGATTGGGTCGGCAACGCGCTTGCGATGCTTCTGGTGTTGCAGGTGTCTATAAGCTACGGTAATTCTCTTACCATCCGGTGAGCCGTACGCTTGTTTGCCGAACTAGTGATATCATCATCATCATCATTACAACCTATACAGTCCACTGCTGGACATAGGCCTCCACAAGTTTACGCTAAAAATAACGTGAACTCATGTGTTTTGCCCATAGTCATCATGCTGGGCAGGCGGGTTGGTGACCGTAGGGCTGGCTTTGTCGCACCGAAGACGCTGCTGCCCGTTTTCGGCCTGTGTATTTCAAAGCCAGCAGTTTGATGGTTATCCCGCCACCGGTCGGCTTTTTAAGTTCCAAGGTGGATAGTGAAACTGTGATGTCCCTTAGTCGCCTCTTACGACACCCACGGGAAGAGAGGGGGTGGCTAAATTCTTTAGTACCGTAGCCACACAGTACATTACCGTAGCCACACAGTAGAACTAGTGATATAAAAATAAATAATTGTGTTTGCTCGCAAACGAAAAAAAACTGACTTCAATGACATCGACGAGTAATACAACGTAGATGGACGAAAAAATAGTTAAGTAACTACACGTTATCAAAGATTACTCAAAAAGTAGTTGTCAGATCTCAATAAAATTTATATGTGACATAGCAAACATCAGCTTTCTATTAAATTAAAAATTATTAAAATCGGTACACCCGGTAAAAAGTTATTGCGGATTTTCAAGAGTTTCCCTCGATTTCTCTGGGATCCCATCATCAGATCCTGGTTTCCTTATCATGGTACTAAACTAGGGATATCTTCTTTCCAACAAAAAAAGAATTATCAAAATCGGCACATCCAGTAGAAAGTTATGCGGTATAATACAACGTAGGTCGACGAAAAAAGTGTCAAGTAAAAACGCATTATTAGATATAACTCGAAAAGTAGTTGTTAGATCTCAAATAAGTTTAAATGGGACCAATTAACACACACCAACTTTCGATTAAAAAAAAATTTGTCGAAATCGGTCCACACGGTCAAAAGTTCTGATGTAACATACATAAAAAAAATACAGTCGAATTGAGAACCTCCTCCTTTTTTGGAAGTCGGTTAAAAAAACTTACTCTGAAGCTGAACACGCGTTTGTAAAATACTTGTTAATTTTTTTATTATAGCGAAGGTCACATCGAGCGGGTGACGTCGTCGGTATCTAACCCGTCATTGAATAATATTTTCGCGTGCATTTTTAATGCATACATACTACTGATAGATATTTATCTATGGTTATACCTATATATATTGTTTTCGATAAGTTACAAGTTTATTAGAATAATTTTTTGAGTGATGATTCGAAAGGTTCATTTATAACAAAACGTTCATTTATTTTTATTATTCAATAAATTTCGTTATGTATGTATCTTATTTCTTTACATGAAATAAATATCGTTTAATGGAATTAATTGTAATATAAGTATCTTCATTCCTAGGGAGAAGTTCCTGAGAATAAAACCTTGATAACTCAATTTGTCGATTTTTTTTTTGGCATCTTTTAAAACAATGGAATCATAAATTTTGTTATTAAAAATTCCGATTAATTAAATAACGAAAAATACATTTAATAAATTGATTACTAAATAAGTAATAGTTCTTCATACAACAAATTTACGCGTCAGCTTCATAATGTTACAACTTTTGTTTCCTTTTCGTCCCCGTTCAATACCGTAAGAAATTCAAGCCATTGAAAAAGCGTTTTCATCGGTATATGACTTATCAATTACAGTCTTTCATTGAAAATAGATATTGAGATATTGTGTGAATAGATCAAATAATGGTGGAGTGTATGTCGTAAAGAAAATCGATGGACTTATCAATGTTTGCAATAGGAACGCTATCTAAAGATTGCCGTATATAGTCGAGTGCGACTTACAGTATACGTTAAATATCATGAGCCAGATGACTCCAGATGGTATTCGAATAGTAGAGATAATTTAAGGATAGTCCCCGAATCATACTCTTAAGGGGATCCCAGAAAAATTCGGCCGTTTTCATGTGCTATAAAGTATACGTTAAAGTTACGTTAAAAATATCAAATAAATATATGTTGTAACTCGGATTCAGTTTATTAATGTTGCTGTAAGATAATTGTATAAAACTCTCTAAATAAAGAGAAAAAATTTGTTTACCTGGACCTCCTTTCGCGTACAAAAATCGTGTAGGATTTCTAATTTTACTACTTACAATAGTGAATATTTTTTTATTAATTAAGAATCCTGTACTTAATAATTCTACAGAAGGGTTTTTTATTAAGTGCAGTATTTTATTAGAAAATCGTAAAAATATAATTTCTGGTTATTTGCCGGGCGACGGACGGCCCGCGGCAGACGGCCAGAGGCCTTTGTACGAACTTGTGTCGCTCGCAATCGCACGCTGCTCTTGCTTACGCGCAAATCTATTTACTTTTTTAATCCAAGATAGGCATGAAGATGTAACAGACAGACAGACTTACTGCTGAATTTTGCAATTGTATTTACTTCAAATAAAAAAATAATTTAAATTATTAATTTTGAGCTATGTAAATAAATGTAAAGCTGCTTAGTTTGTGGTCTAAGATCCGAAACTAAAGTCGATCTTCACCGAGCCGATAATAGAATAAAACATAAATTTAGTATATCTTTACAAATAAAATTGGAGTGTCTGTTTGTAATATTAAAATAACCGCTTTTTACTAAATGCATATGGATGTATACACGATACATACACAAAAATATCATTTTGAAAATTTTTGTCTGTCTATATGTCTGTTTGTTCCGGCTAATTTCTGAAACGGCTAGTCCGATTCTGACGGGACTTTCACTGGCAGATAGCTGATATAGTAAGGAGTAACTTAGGCTACTTTTATTTTAGAAATTTATTTATTTTATAACTGCGAACTGAACAACTAGTAATTAATATAATTTTATAGCCTAAATGATCGACACGACAAGAAGAAAATTAAATAATAATTATGGATGATCACAACTTGTACGCAAGCTCTTGGTCTAGGAAACGGATCAATCGCATGTCCTAGTAGTACAAGCTAGAGCCAGTAGATGGCCGAGTTTAATAACCTTTACGTAACACTGATCAGTTGAAGTGCGGGTGGGTGGGGTGTGGCAAAGTCTAAATGCTCAAGGTCATTGAGAAGGGGGAGCCTCTTAATAGGAAAGAGTACTTGAAAGACTTCTGAAAAATAGGTATTTGAATAAAATGTAAATGTCTCGCTGTATGCCGTCGCCACACCCCGAGACAAGAAAGGGATAGCTGCAGCTCAGACCGTTATAGGTAGGTAGATAATTATTGATCAAAACAAAATTTCGAAATTCAATTATTTCCTCCCCAAAACATGCCCATTTTTATGTAACTAAAAAAACCTTCGGCTATGCCTATGTTCTCGGGTTTTTGTAAATACGCATTATTTTTTAATGAGTGTCTGAAAATGTATAAAATAATTGTATTTGCTCGCAAACGAAAAAAAACCAACTTCAATTACATCGACAAGTACGCGGTATCAAAGATTACTCAAAAATTAGTAATCAGATCTCGATAAAATTTATATTTGACCAAATGATAAACATCAGCTTTCGATTAAATTAAAAATTATCAAAATATGGATTACCCAGTAAAACGTTATACGGATTTTCCAGAGTTTCCCTCGATTTCTCTGGGATTCCATCATCAGATCCTAGTTTCCTTATCATGGTACCAAATTAGAAATATCTCCTTTCCAACGAAAAAAGAATAATCAGAATTGGTACATCCAGTAAAAAGTTATGCAGTATAATATAACGTAGGTCGAGGAAAATAGCGTCAAGTAAAAACGCATTATTAGATATAGCTCGAAAAGTAGTTGTTAGATCTCAAATAAATTTAAATAGGACCAAATGACGCAAACCACCTTTCGATTAAAAAAAAATTGTCGAAATCAGGTCACCCAGTCAAAAGTTCTGAAGTAACATACATAAAAAAAATACTTTTTTGGAATTCGGTTAAAAATAGGCAATATTTCTAGTTTTTGAAGACTCTTACTCCCTATGATGATGAAAGCATGGTTATGAAAGTTAATGGTTTTACGTTACAAGAATATTTGATCTAGTGTCATTATCCGGGGAGAAAACAGTCGACTACGTTTGTATGGAGAAAGAACCGATAAATTAGATAAATTAGAAGCTGTCCCCAAACCATAGGCTAGATATGAAAATGTTTTGAAACCATACTCCAAAGTATACAAATGTCCCCTAACCATACGTCCGCTCGAAAAACTGTCGGCAAAACATACGTTATGCCTATACTTATGCATATAAACATATGGAAATCGCGAATCTCAAACTGTAATAAATTTTCAATGTCCTTGAGCCGAAAACACGAATAATTGCGAACATACGTCGTTTTCGCTTTGGAGATTTTTTTTTTTACATTTTTAGAGTTAGCTTTCGCTCAGAAAACTATTGGCAACAAGAAAAAAATAATTTGGAAAATCTAAATATGGGCGACTCCTGACGCTAATTTGTTTATACGAAACTTTTTTGCGTTCATTACTCACACAGAAGCAAGAAGAAGAACATAATACACCGTGAGTGTTTTTAATGCCAACGCGATTGTCGGAGTAATCATAATATTTCTACCTACTCTATCCCTATATACTTTATCTATTAAAGTCTTTTATTGAAAATAGATATTGTTTATTTATAAAATATTAGTGGAGTGTATGTCGAAGATAAAATCTGTGAACCCATCAAGGGTGGCAATAGAAACTATCTTGTTACGTATATTGTTGAGTGCGACTTACAGTATACTTTATATGTGAATAAAAATGTCTCCAAACTATACCTTCCAGGTTTTCAAGTAGAAGAGATAATTTGAGGACAGTCCGCAAACTATACTTCCCTATAAACTGTCCCCAAACCATACGCTTAATATAAAGATACTTTGAGGACTGTCCGCAAATTATACTTCCCTATAAACTGTCCCCAAACCATACGCTTAATATAAAGATACTTTGAAACCAGTCTCCAAAGTATACAAATGTCCCCACACCATACGTCCGCTCGAAAAACTGTCTGCAAACCATACGTTATGCATATATATATATATATATATATATATATATATATTTGTTATGTATGTTCGGGGATAACTTCATCGTTTATGATCGGATTTTGATAATACTATTTTTGTTGGAAAGGAGATATCCTAGGTGTGGTACCATACTAAGGAAAGCAGGATCTTATGATGGGTTCCAGAGAAATCGAGGGAAACCCTTAAAAATCCGCATAACTTTTTAATGGGTGTACCGATTTTGATGATTTTTAATTTATTCGAAAGCCGATGTTTATCATATATAATTACAAATTTTGGAGTAATATTTTGATAATGCCTATACTTGACTATTTTTTCGTCGTTGTATTACTTGTCGATGTAATTGAAGTCGGTTTTTTTCGTTTGCCAGCAAACACAATTATTAAAAATTACATTGCATCTATAACGGATATCTCGCATCTCTTAATATAAATACTCATCATTATCACTTCAGCCTATCGCAGTCTACTGATGGATATAGGCCTCCACAAGTTCGCGCCAAACATGGCGTAAATTCATGTGTGTTGCCCATAGTCACCATGCTGGGTTGGTGGGGGTAGGGTTAGCTTTGTCGCACCGAAAACGCTGCGTCTTAATATTAATTGTAGTATTTATATTGCTGTGTGGTTACGGCAGTAAAGAATATCGCCAAACCCTCTCTTCCCGTAGGTGTCTTAAGAGGCGACTAAGGGATAATACAGTTCCACAACCACCTTGGGACTTATAAAGCCGACCGATGGCGGGGTAACCATCCAACTGCGGGCTTTGAAATACACAGGCCCGAAGACGCTGCGTCTTCGGCCTGTCACACAGCAATATAAATACTACAATTATTATTTGTGCTTTTGTAGTAGTTAATAGCAGAATGATTCTCAAAAGCGCAGTGTAAGTCTCGTCAATAATTGAATATATCAGACTATTGCCAGTAATAGGTATGCGTATAATACTAGTAAAATCAAGGCAATATATCTTTCTTTTCAGAAATAAGAATTACCAACGAAAGCAGGAAACTATTCATTTAACTCCTAAACAGAAAATGAAGAGACTAAATTGAGATAACTTTTTCATACGAATAATTACACATTCGATTATACACCATATCCCTAAAGAAATAAGGTATAATATACTTTAGCGGAAATTGTCAAAATTCAATCAGCTTTTCCTGCGTTCAGTGACATTTCGCCGACGGTCCAAATCTCTCGAGACAGCCCTATGATGAGGTCTTATTGAGTTTATTATAAATGAAGAGTGTTCTTTTGTATCATGTCATTGACAAAACTTTTAACTTACTACAATATGGTTGTAAAAGTATAAAAAAAGTAGAGAATAGTTAACTATTTTTATTGTTTGTTGAACTCATAAACTTATTTAAAACTTTGCACAAATGACTTAAGTTTCAAGCGATAGTTAGGGGAATCCTTATCTACGCGAGCGGTCGATTTGATGACGCCTTTTAAGGGTATGCCTGAGGCTAGAGTCTCCTTTCGTGTGATTTCAACAGTTGTAAAAGGAAATTACTACATAAATAAATAAAAAATATCTTAAAATATAGATAACAAAAAATATAGAAATGATTCTTTTTCCTACGGCTTAGTGCTTATTTTATTTAAATAGTAATACCCGTGCGAATAACGTTCTAAATAAGTAAAAAAATTACCAAATCATGTTTACGTTGTTGTTATAGCCGTTATATATATAATTTTACTGATTAATTAATTTACAAAACAAAAACAATATAACAAATTTTTTAGTTGTTGATGCCGGTAGAGCAAGAAATTATCTATAAAATGATATATAATTTATGGGGAGTGATTGTGAGGTTTTTTATAAAAAGGGAGGCAAAAAACCTTAACGTATTAATATAAATGGTTTTATTTTATTTTATTTTATTAGGAAAGCATAAAGTGATATATTTTAACAATAGCTTAAAAAAATATCTAAGTACCGTTTAGTTGCTTTCTCAACTACAAATCTATTATGTTTGAATGCTTTAAAACAATCACAAATATCCATCATGAAATTAACAAGTAAAAAAATGTATTATAATCAAAGTTTTTTTTTTCATCGGATAAATAGATCCAAATCAAACCCAACTAAGAAATGTGAAGTAAGAAAAAAAAGCGAGTTTGATTTGACCACTCACGACTGAAGTAAAACTTTTTTAGCAATAGGCTTGCACAATAGGCCTGCACTGTGTCTTAGATATACGAAACGTAGCTGGCTATGAGAGAAATAGAGAAAGTAAATGTGTGCTCGTACTTCTCTCTCTTGCTCCGTTCGCCTCACCTGATGACACTTCTCGTAACGCTCGTCACGCATTCACCAGCTTACTCCACAAGTCAAGAGTGCGTAAAAAAAGTTTTACTTCAAAAAATTTCATTATGAAAAAATCTATTAAGATTAGGAGCCCTAGAGGAATAAATAAGGGCAATAATGGGGTGGAAAAATCTCTGGGCCAGATTGTTTTCGCCTCGCGTGTTAACCTTTATCAACCTAATTTACTTTCTTAAGGCCATCTGTTAACAAAAATTGAGTACGAACAGCGAATTTAAATCAATAATCGACTTTTTGATCACAATGAAATGTGTTTTGTTTCATAAAATTAGGAGTTAAGATTTCGACTAAAAACCATGTATTGTGCTGTAAATAATGGATTTTTTTTTAATTTACAACATCCACGGGCTTTTAGTTGCCTATGCTATTTTTACTACATACAAATTTTTTTTTTATATACGGCGAGTCTTTAATTTTTTTTTCAATAGTTAACTTCAGACCAGCAGTTCTAAAACTATCTAGAATTGCTAGAATGGTCCGACGCTCACAGCTTTTAGTTGTTATTCAGATAATAAATATGCAATAAATATATCAAACATATAATAAATATATTAAAAATATAATAAATCCACGAAATATAATAAACTAGCGGACCTAGCAGACGTTGTCCTGCCCGAAAAACAGCTACCAAATTTGATTGCTTACATACCGATAGCAGCGCCACCTACCAGGTCCGATTCAGATAAAAACTACCCTATCTCCCAAGTTGGACCAAATTACAGATGCTTACAAAATTTGATAAAAATTGTTTCAATAGTTTTGGAGTTTATCGCTTACATACATCGTGAAACGAAATTTATATATATGTAATATAGATATACTAAATATACAATATTTAGTAAATAATAGTTTACAAGCTACTACTTCTTAAAATAAGAATATTGGCTTTGGGCGTGTAAGCGTTATACGTACAACACGAAAAAAAAAACAAAAATAATTTTAGATTCTAGCCAGTATTGACTGGGATTGGCGCGTTCAAATAAACGATCTCTTCAGCTTTGTGATATTGGTATAGATCACTAGCTACTCCAATAAATGTTGTACAGAGTGCCTAGTACGAGTTTTGTTCACAGAAACGCGTTTATACGTGAAGATTATTTTGTATGGGAATTTAAATAGTGCAGCCTAGACGATAAAGAATAGAATACGATGCAATCGGTACAGTGTCATCTAACGGCAAACGCGAGAACTAGGTTACAATGTTTAAATCCCGAATTTCCCATACAAAATGAAGTAAAAATTTACGCTCGTTATTGCGAGGTGGATTAAACAAAACTCGCACTTAGGCACTCAGGTTTCCAAACCGCCAAAAGTGTGACGTTAAAATGATCGTTACGTTACTTGACATTTACCAATTTATTGTGCAATTATTTTAATTTTTCATATGAGAAGCTCTCCAACACGTAATATATACATGGTCATAGTAAGAAATTTATATATTCTGAATGAATATAAAACTTATATAAATTTAGTAGTAAAAACTGCTACTGCTATTAAAAAACACCGTCACGGTCAACTAACGCCACTAACAGAATACAAACACAAATGACCCGATTACGAAAAATATCCCCGGGTTCGATCTCGCAACTGATTGCGCAACAACCAATGGCCAACTCATAGTCGATCAATTGTTAATTAATCGTAAATTTCAGGTAATAAAACATAAGAAGAAGCCATAATGAAAGTTTGAAAAATGAACTCCGTTATACGTGCGCTTAATTAATAAAAAAAGGTAATAAAACTTTGGTTTTATATAATTCGCAAGCGAACTCGGTATCCTGTGGCTTTAATTAACAGTCGGTTATTTTAAAAGAGTAATTAAAAATTGAAAGCGGCGAGATTTGATAGGCTCTTATCTGGACTTATTAATTGAATTATTTATAACGAATTGTTGAGTTCGTTGATGGTTACATGGTTTTGTAATTAAAATGGCGATTGCGTCATCTTGTTTAATTAACTGAAGTTAACTGGTTATTTGTGTGGATAAAAGCATTTTTTTTATACTTCAAGAGTGGCAAACAAGCATACGGTCCACTCGATGATAAACAGTTACCGCAGCCTAAAGATGTTTGCCATCGCAAGCGCGTTGTCGAACCTACCCCCGAACCTCCTCAGAAACTCTTGCCACCTTACTCACCACAGGAACAAAACACTACTTTAAAGCTAGAGAGCAGGTAAGCAGAGACTGAGGTATACTTTCCCAGTCGGTCTGCTGAAAATATTGAAGACGATATTTCTAGCTATGCCCAGCCTCAACAAAACTAAAGTATAACTGGAGGTGGATAAGAGTTTAATTCACCGCGTTGCTGCAATGTAACTTGGTGGTTAATTTTAGTACCAAAAAGACCATTTATGTGCTTACAGCATGGCGAGGACACCTACGAACTCAAACATCCAGATCAGAAGCAAATATTTATAACCAATCTGCTCCGATCGTAAATTGAACCAGTAAAAGTCTGTGTTTATGAATGTTTAAATAAACGCTTCACACTCAACAGCCCCAGTAGTATTTTCTCCTGTATCGGGGGTCCGGAAACACACACAATATACAAGCACAAACGACAAACATCTATATAGCGAATACAAATGTCTGTCGTGAGCGGGGATCGAACCCGTGACCGCCAAAGCAATAACCAGTGCTGTGCCCGCTACGCAAACGTGTCATCGTTTCTCAGTTTTAAATCAAAATGACTCTTTAAATACATTACTGCTTAGCGGTTATGCTATTCAATATTTAATATATGGCTAATTGGCTATGTTCTAAATCAATACCATGTGGTTATACTCGTACATACAATACATATTGAATATACCCACGTAAGAGGCATAGACAAATTCCAAGTGACGTAAACAGGGTTACCATTGTTTACACTGAAAACATTAAGATGCTTTTAAATGCATTTTATTGAGTTACGTTTTAATGAGGCAACAGGAAGTATCCATCTCAAAATCTGGAGGCGAAGACTTGACAACGACCATAATACTACTCAAGTAGTTGAGTGTACCTGCGGTGTGTGTGATAGGTAGGACTCCTAAAAAGATACGCTCTGCTGACAGCAAGGCTAGGGTTGACAACGTGAATGATAACTTCCAGTGTTGCGGACATACATACTGCATAGGTGACCGCTTTCAATGAGGTAAACCGTAGGCTAGTTTTCCACTATTATTGTATGAAAAATAACAATAAACGACGTGTAATATGATCAATGAAAACAGTGATCAAATATAGCCTACACGTATCTTCAATAAATAGGTTATTTTAGACAAAAACAAAGCTGTGACTTAGTGACCGCACATATAATCTTATATTATATGCGTCGACCTTTATATTATATAGTCATAATTCACGCTATTAGTACCTATTTTATTAAATTATATTATTTAGTAAAACGATTGTCTGATTTCGTATTATTATTTATTATACACCTGAATCCAACCATAACCTAAGAAAACAAAAGAGAAACAAGCAGTTTTCAGTTTACAATAGTTTTTTAAATATTCGTTGCACGGTTAATGTTAAAGGTATTTAACATGGATCTTAATTTGACTATTAATTTAATTAACGCGATAAAATATCCAAATTGCAATGAAAATTTCCACCTTACATGTCAATTGTAAAGATTTATTTTATAGAAAGATTTATTGTTCAGAAATCCGTTTCGACGTTGATTACTTTAGAAACGTGTGGGGATTCCGTTTATTTGTGTTCGTTTTTATCTTAAAGAACAGATAATTGTTAGAAATTTCTTGAAGATATATTTTTTGAGATGTATTTTATAAGAAACGCAGGAGAGTAGATTACGATGTATGTTAGGTCTACAAATTTTAATAATAATAATTATAATAATAATAATACTCTTTATTATACACCATTAAAAGAAACAACAAAAAAAAAAACATAAAATGAAAGATGTACAAAGGCGTTCTTATCGCTGAAAGAGTGATCTCTTCCAGACTACCTTTGGGTATAGGATACGAAATAGAAACTGCAGTTAGGAAGTAAACAAATAATCGGTGTGCGAATTAGAATATTTGAACAAATTTTATTATTTTGTACGATTTTTTTTTATTTTTGTGTTACCTACACATTCGGTCCCTTAGACCGAATATAAAATCATAATGTAAAAAATTCGATGTAGCCGATACATCGTTCTATAGCTTAATTAGCTAGAACACCGACACGGTCAGTCAGAGATGCAGGTTCGATCCCCGCTGGAACGGTCGATTTTTGATATGATATCAAAAAATGTTTAAATTTTATTATTGTTTAATTGGGTTTTGTGTTTTTTTAAGCTAATTAGTCATATGTTGGTTTTTAAGATTCACAATTTCTATAAATTAATCTATTAAAACCAGGATCTAATAACAACCGCTTTGGTGTAGTGCTACGTGTGCCGTGTACACGTTTAAACATCGACGGTTTGCGGGTTCGATGCTCGCTCGTATGTAAAGATATATTATTGAGCATAAATATTTCATAAAAAATGCTATATGTAATTAATATTCTCCAAGGATATTAGTTTATTTTAATTTAACTGTTCTAAAATATCGAAATACGGAAACTGCACAAACAAAACATCCTTTCTTCGTGGTATTTGTAATAATAGAACAATATACAAACAACTGCTCTGGTGTAGCGCTACGTGTATGTGCCTAAAACACCGGCGGTTTGTATTTATACGAATATTTCTTTCCAGTTTGGGGTTTGTCTTTGTGGGTCTCCACAACGTACCTTGGAGAGTTCGTTAAGCTATCGGTTCCGGTTGTTTTAATATACACCTGATAATGATCGTTATTCATAGGGAATATATCCGCCAACCCGCAGCAGAGCAGCGTGGTGGAGATTAAGCTCTGATCCTTCTTCTACGCAAAGAAAGAGGCCTTTACCCAGCAGAGGGATATTACAAGCTGAATCGTTATCGTATCTTTAATGTATTAAATTTTCAATGAACAGATAAATGAAATAACAACATAATTACACAAGTATTTATCTTATTCAATTCAATTTCTTATTCATTTCAATGACTAGCCCGTTCGCGTCGGCGCAGTTTGTAGTGACCCTGCTTTCTGCTCCGGGGGTTGTGGGTTCGATTCCCACCCCGAATCTGGGTGTAGTATATATATTTACTGATGAATTTATATATGACTTATTTTTAAGTATGTTTATCGAAAAAAAAAATATGTAGCTGTACCAGTCGGCTGTTACCTATAACACAAGCATTAAGTTGGTTACTTTAGGAACAGACGACCGTGTGTGTATTGTGTACATAATTATTTATTTATTTATTAAAACTATCATTCCGTTTCTTATATTTAGCATTAGCTGGAACATACAACTGTTGCTAAGGGCCTGGTTTACCAGTTATGGATAAAGTTTATCTTGAAAATAAGTTACGATTAGACTTTAACAGCAGGAGGTAGAGCCAATAGGACCTGTTTTACCTCAGTTAATAAACTACAGCTTTTAGATTCATTTTTGCAGATAGAAATATCTCATAAATACAGTGAAATTCGATAGTGAAAAACAATAAGAATAAGTCAAATCCGAAAAAGGGTAATCGGCCCTATGTCTTTAAAAATTTTAAATGATGTCGTATTCTGAGACACATCTCGATTGTTTGTACTTTATAATATACTAGCTATTACCGCAACTTCGTCCACGTTTTAAAAAAATATTTTTCACTTCGCAGAGTTACAAAATAAATAAATTTCTAAGATAAAATTAGCTTAAGTTACACCTTGTTACATCAGCTGCCAGTGAAAGTCTCGTCAAAATCTGTCGCACTGTTTCAGAGATTAGCCGGAATAAAAAGACAGACGGACAAAAATTGTAAAAAATGTTATTTTGGTATATGTATCGTACATACGTTCATATGCAGTTAGTAAAAATCGGATATTTTAATATTACAAACAGACACTCCAATATTGTTTTCTAACGCCGCTAAGTTTCTTGCCAATTCTTCTCTGCAGAATTTACATTCCGAATAGGTGGTAGCTTTACTTCTACAAATAAAATAATTTATTTTTAAAGTTTTAATTTGTAAAATGACGATTCGAAAGTGCTCTTGGAGCCTATTTGAATAAAGCTGATTTTGATTTTGACTTTGATTTTGATTTTGAATGCTTACGCGAATTTTACTCATTTAAATGAAACAACTGCTCGAGAATCTAAAAAGTTAATAAACCGCGATAAAATCCGAAAAAGTTGTTTCATTTAAAGACACTCCAATTTTATTTATATGTATAGATTCAGTGTACTTTACTAGGCAGTCATAAAACTATCAATCTGAAATCATTTGGCTTTAAGCGCTTGTTACATATGCATAATAACGCATAAATATTTATCAACAAATGGTAATTAGAACGGGTAATTTAGAGCCAGTGGATATTGTATATTTTTGTAGTAAGGATTGCTAGGTAGCCATTTATCTAGTCGTTCCTAACGTTAATATTATTAAGAGAGGAAAGATAAAGGAATCCTTTGTATATTTCCACTACGCTGGAATAATTAACCGCTTCGTTTTGTTTTTATATTGCTACTACGATAGTGGAAAATTTTGTTATCATATTTACTCTCCGCTCGATTAGTTTTTAATTTTTTAATTTTATTCCTTGTATTATATGTATGAAATGTTTGCAGTGTATTTATTTATATTCTTTTAACTGAATTACTTCAAGTGAGGAAGGATTCAAATTTAAAAGAGGAAAGGACGAGGGGAGAAGGGAAAAGGTGTAGGCTTCTAGGGTCAGACTTGTCCCACATTAACATAAACATTTCATGCTTATTTTTTTATGTAAAAAATATGATATAGTCGTCAATTTTTATATGTAATAAGGGTTTAAATGTTTAAAGTAATTTTTTTTATATAACTAGGTCGGCAAACAAGCGTATGATTCACCTGATGATAAGCGATTACCGTATCTTATAGACGTCTCCCTTCCCCCTATGATATACTATATATATCAAATTCGAATTCCCTATGATATACTATATATCAAAGTATTAGCTAATTATATAGGTAAGTATCGAGGCAATTGAAATCACATTATGTTGAGTTATTAATGTAAATACATAACTTGATATTACCATATCTACATGATATAACTTAACCTAGCGAATACATTATCTTATGATAATTTTTGGTTATCCAAAAAGTTTTTTTTTTTGATTCAGCAGATATAGAAATCCCAGTATTCCGATCAACCAACAAACAAACTGTTGCCCATTATTACATCGCTGTAAATAAGCTACGATCTCTGAGATATCGTACAAATATGACGGTTATCTTAAGCTTAACGTCTGGTACGAAGTAATTACTTACTACGGACACAATAAGCTTCATGATTGACGGCATATTATCAAAATCATTAAAATATAACATTGTATGTTGTTTGAAACGTAGCTACAAATGAATGTTGAATAATAATGTGATTTGAATTTAAATGAAAATGTAATGTGTAATGAAAATTGATAAAATCAAATCAAAAATTTCTTTATTCAAGTTGATTTGAAAATCAATTTTATTTTTGTTCGTACTGATTTGCATTTAATGATTGTATTAAACATACAATAGTTTTTAAGGTTATTTGATCATAGACACTCCGAAGTTACTACTTATTCGACATATAGATTTTGCTGAATGGGTAAAGTAATGAGTAAGAAACTGAAAAGTTCCTTTATTTTTTTTACAATAGAAAATCATTAAATCCTATAATATAGAATAATAATGACATTAATAATTAATAAGAGTCATTAGTTCTATATCGTGAATGAAAGATAATTCCACTAAACCTACGAATATTTATTATGCAAATTATATTATCTTCTACAAAGTTGAACAATATTTGTACAATCAATGACGTAAAATTATCTTAACAAGTCGTATTAGATCTACGTGTATATCATTTAATGACATAATTGAAGCCATTATGGTCTAGTATAGTAGTAAAAGCGTAGTAGGTTGAAGCTATCATCATAATAGTAATTATTTGTAATCACTTAAAGTCTAACAACTTTATGTAGATAAGGTAAGTAATTACTAAAGTCAAATGTAAATTATTAATTTAATGGAATCTGTATATTAACAAAAGGTGAAAATTAGTACACTATCAACCTAATTAACCTAACCTATTTAAATATTATAAGAAATTTGACTAAGCTTAATTTGAGTTAGATTTGCTAATATTCGGTAGCAAACACACGTATTTGACTTACAATTCATAGTTTCGAATAAACTGATGTTACTGAAATAATTATGTTTCTTATCTTGGCTTCCCATTGAAGTTTGACAGCCAAGTGTTCACAGTAGATAACATTAACTCCCGGTTATATCAAATCAGTCAAATATGTATTCTATTTTGATATTGCGACAGAGGAATGCACGAGCGATCGTCGTATTTTTAATATTTTTGCCTATATTTACATCACGCAATGTAAATACTACTTTTGTTGTGTTGTACTTTTCTTATTGTAATGAAAATAATGAATTATCGCCAGCATAAACACATTTTTGAAATGTTGTTCATTTACGCCCGGTTTCCGAAAGGCTGATCAATGCAGAAATTAACAAATCATCTGTCAAAACTCTTGTTAAGCATGAAATGAGTTGCTAAAAGCATGGTTAACTACTTAATTTAATCATACTGTCAGTTGACATAACTGTCAAATTTGACTCTGGAATCGTATGTTAACCGCCATTTTGGGTTTCTGAAACGCGAATTAAGCTATAATCATTGATCAAACGTCTGTCAAATACTCGTTCAACTAATCGGTGTATATCGGCGAATTAACTTAAAGAAAACAATTATTTTCTACGTGAAACTACATTTTGGTGCTTTAAAGGTATGTAAAACATATTTATAACCAAGTTTTATATATGTAATGTATGTTTTATCTTATAATAATCTAGATTTTGGTCTTGATAAACTAAAATTTTTTGTTCTTTGTTGTAGCTTACACAGATGTCTATTATTATTACGAAGAAAATACTGGTCAAAGTTCAATAATAAATAAAAACACTTCAGTGTCGGTCATCTCTATTATTGAATCATTTTAATTGTTAAGTTTTAAATTTGATTACTAACAATATATAAATAATAGGGAATTTAAAAGAAAAGGTCATAAAAATATATATCTAAATATACATTTATAGGAACTATTAAAAATACTTATAATTACTTAATAACTAAAATTTGAAACAAGCTATTATAATTATAATTACTTTATCATATTTTCATCTTACTATTTTCTACTAAACTAATGGTTTTTTTTTTTTAAATCAGTCTTCAATATTCTGATAATTTAATTTTTTTTTTTCTAAAGATGCTCTTCGTCTTATTTTCATGATATTGTTTTTTTTTTTAATAATAAATAATATAAATAAATAAATAAATATCTTATAACATACATTTTTTATAAATATACAAAGAAATAATAGATATATAAATATATAAATACAAATATTACACCCAGACTCAGACGGGAATCGAACCCGCAACCCGCGGAACAGAAAGCAGGGCCACTACAAACTGTGCCAACGGGCTAGTCAATTATTGTTTTTAGGAACTATTTCCTTTTATTGTATCTTCCTTAGATGTTTATATGATGCTTTATTAGATGTTTGAGTATTATCATATGTATTAAATAACATCACAACTAACAGTTTCTGTAGGTTTTGATACATCACAAATATATAAAATAATATTTAATTATGTTACATAACCACATGTTACAAACCGAATGTCAAATCAAACTAATCGAGGACTAGCTAATTTTGCTGTGAATGACGTTTCAGCAACTCCAATTGGTTTGACATCCGTTTTAAATCTAACAGCCGATTAGTAGACCTATACTTTGACAAACGTTTCAGAAACCGGGCGTTAGTCAATCACACATATAAGAAAAATATAATTTATAACTAAACCTAACGGTATACTCCGCCTGGCGCCGCGTTGGCGCAACGGTCACAGCCATGGATTATACCTGTTGCGCTGGCGGTTGCGGGTTCGATCCCCACACATGACATACATTTGTATTGGCCATACAGGTGTTTGCCGTGGTCTGGGTGTTTGTGCAGTCCTTGTGGGTCTCCCCACCGTGCCTCGGAGAGCACGTTAAGCCGTCGGTCCCGGTTGTTATCATGTACACCTGATAGCAATCGTTACTCATAGTAGGGAGTATATCCGCCAACCCGCATTAGAGCAGCGTGGTGGATTAAGCTCTGATCCTTCTCCTACATGGGGAAAGAGGCCTATGCCCAGTAGTGGGATATTACAGGCTGAAGCGTAACGGTATACTCATTTCTAATATAAAGTTGGTTGATTTGGTTTCGTTAACAAGCACTTGTTGTTACGCTTTTGCTTAGAAATAAAGCAGTCTTCATTTTAAAACTTATTACAAGTAGCAGTAAGTTAGTTTTTAATAAGTTTTGTGTCGAATAGTAAATGTATTACTTAGTATCCACAAAGAAACACAAATTTGACGAATTTTACTCTTGCGTGGTTGAAAAGGGCAAGTCTTTAGATTAAGACCCGTTGAATAAAAAAAAAAAAATAAAAAAATTAACCTAACCTATTTAAGCTTAAAACTTTACCGTTCATCGGAATAAATTCGTGAGAAAAAAAAAAATAAAAATAAAATAACCCTAACCTATCTAAGCTCAAAATTTAACCGTTTATCGGCATAATTTCGTTACAAAATTAATTCAACGGATCTTAATCTAAAGACTAGCCGTTGAAAAGAATTAAGGTATATTTTTCACATGCCAAGCTGCAAGAAATAGCTAGTAGGTATACTAGAAAAACAGCACAAAGTCTACTAATACTAAGAAAAATCATTGAAAATCATATTATTATTACGAGCTTACCTCTTTGTCTGTCATAGGCGTTGATGCATTCACTGGTCTGAAACTGGCTGATGAGCGCTGTTTTGCCAACTCCTGGCGCACCAACCATGGCAACACGATGACACGCTATTGGTCGGCGTTCTTGAGATTCTGGCGCGGACTGAGCTGGTGATGATGGTGCCAGACTGCCAGAGCGAGATCGGCGTCGTCTGAATGAATCACCTCGGTTCACGATTCCTGTGGAAGGAAATTATTTCTTATTAATATTTAAAGAATTTCATTATTAAATTAAAATCTTTTTTTTTCAATAATGACCCAGTACTAACGGTCTCTCTAGAAATTGTCAATAAGTCTTTTGAATGGTATACCCATCAGTCTTTTAGAGATACGCATTTAGAGAGTAACATTTCAAAAGGAATTCAAATTTTAGTTGCCATAATTAAAGAGGGTGCATATTTCAGGAACATTAAATGGCATAGCGCATGACGCTGCAGTAAAACGGCCTCTTGAATTTGGTACATTTGATGGATATACAAGAACAAGCATTTAATTAAACCCCATCCAAACCACAACAAACCAATTAGAACCAGTAATTTAGGCATAATATAGGTTTATAATTCAAATGAAACGGCAACAAACAACAGTACATTACTATCAGGCAGTTGTTGGATAAATTATTCGCAGGAAAATTATATACACATGAACATGATACAGTGTCAGTGTTGTCAAATAAATTTTTATTGCAAAAGTACATGTTTTGATGCTTGACACTAAAAATGCATCGAGTTGGACGAGGGCGTAAGCTGATTTCATGCTTCGTTTGTTATCTATCCATTCGATTTTCCCTCAACAGTGACAGTGTACAGTGATGGAGTTTTCTATAAGCTTTATGTGCGAACTAAAAACTGACATGTGTTTTTTTAAACACAAAAAATGTTGTTATTTTATCAAACATCGTCGGTGAAAGAACGTTTTATTTCTAGCTGTATTGCATACTCAAACGTTATTATTTAAAGGTATCCATTTCTATGCTACGCACTAATAGCGCTTGGAGAGGTATTATGTTGCTAATTTTACCATTCATACGTATTTTATGTAGCTACGGAAGTATAGAATATAGCCACTCTTCCCGTGGGTGTCAGAAGAGGCGACTAAGAGATAACAAAGTTCCACTATCACCTTAGAATGATTGGAACCTACTATGGCGGGATAAATATTACACTGCTGGCTTTCAAATACACAGACTTAAGACAGACAGCAGCTTCTTCGGCGAAGTAAAGTCAGCCCTGCGATTACAAACCCGCCAACGCTGTGTGGTCACTATTGGCAATACCATATGAGTTTACTGCAGAAATTTATGAATCTAGTTTCTGGCTCTATTCCCGGCTACGGCAGCGGTCACGGTAACGGTGGGGCGGAGGGTGCTAGGAATCACCGGGTTACGGAAGTAAACCACACAACATCTGGCAACGTTTAATGAATGCATTCTACGGCTGGACCATCACCTCACCGAATTTGAAGTAGGACTAAGTCACATTAAGTGAAGCACTCTGATATTGTCTGAAGTCCGAAGAAGGGGCGATGACACGATGACACGATCGTGGACTCCAGGCTTTTGTTCTACTTCTACTAGTGACGATGACCATCCATATCCAAGACCAGCGAACAAGTTATGTTTTATTTATTATGTCTACCTGGACCGTACCATTCAACTACATCGAAATAACTTCAAGAAGGAAGTCGATAGGTGATAGAAAAATCATATCTGTTATTTTAACACTATTAAAAGTCAATAAACCTAAATGAATTAATTAATATCAGCAAAATTAGGCAATCGTGAAAAAAATATCGTAAATTTATTTGTAAAATTTTGTGACTTGAATTTTCGAATTGATAATAATGTAGAAAAATTTGAACCACTTTTCAAACGTTTTGGCATTACACGAATAGCTCCTCTCAACCAAACAGTTTCGACATGTGATGTCAGATTTATTGTTGTGAAATGCTGATGACGTCAATCCTAAACGACTGCGCTCGCGATCTCGCGTGTGATTTAAACTTTGACATGTCCGTTACTCATGTTTATGTTCGTGTTATAGTTCTTTTTTTAGTGCGTTCCGATGTTTCTTTCGTATATTTTATTGAAGAGTTATGGTTTAAACAATGGGCTAGAAATTGTGTTGCGGTCTGGAAGATTAACTTTGGTTATTTTTTATTTTGTTATTGTTATTGTATTCCAATGTTTAGGTTATATATTTATAGATTATTTGTAACCTTATATTTATGTTTGTTATTAAAAAGAAAACCAACTTTAATAACATTGACAAGTAATAAAATAAGACGTGATCAACGTAATATGAAACTAAAGTCATTTCAATACGCATTATTAGCGTTAACCAAAAAACCATTCTTCAGATCTCGCTTAAATGTAAATGGGACCACAAGACAAGCACCAACTTTCCAATTAAAAAAAATTAATCTCTACACCCAATAAAAATCTTTGAAGTAAGACAGATTAAAAAAAATCTGTCAAATTGAAAATTTCCTCCTTTTCTGAAGTCTAAACTGAAAGAAAAAATATTTAATTTGTTAATTAATACCTTTAATTGTTGAGTATTTTTTAGTTATCTATAGTCAGCACCGATCGATAAATAAAATATTAGACTGCTCTAATGAGCTCTAATGGTCTACCGATGTGAGCGCATGGTGGAAAAGTTATCCCATCTTTTTAATTAACGGCTTTTTTCAATACTCTGTCTCTCTCTGAATTTACTAACTAGACATAAAATTTTGATGTCAACTAGTTAGTACCACAGGTGAAGTGAAGGCAACTTTTGTCGCACATTTGAATATCTTTGTTACGTTGAACCCCCATTTGAAGGATAGTAGTTAAAGGGCGATCGTCCTATATACTCGTATACATCCGAATTATTCTACCAGTTGCATGGAATTAATGAAAAGGATTATTTAATGTTACGTTTCCGAATAATTTTCAATTGCATTAATTTTCCAACAATCTTTAAAAAAATCTTTTTTCATTACTTTTTGTCAGGTCCAAACAAACAGGCTGCAAACATTGTAAACAAACACCGGCTTATCAATTGCATGCTCCTTAGTAATTTTTAACAATTAATATCAAAAATTATAATAATATATATTATAACGCCCCCCCCCCCCCTCCATACGATTTACTCCAGTGTCTGTGTTTACTCCAGTGTGTCTATCCTCAAACACACACAATACAGCAGTATTAACATTCAGACCATAGACAGACAGTTTGCAGTGCTGTGACAGTTGCACCAACACATTATCGACATATTATATACGTTGGCGCAGCGGTCACAGCAGTGACTGTTCCGCTGGCGGTCACGGGTTCGATTCCCGCTCACGATAGATATTTGTATTGGCCATATAGATGTTTGTCGTGGTCTGGGCATTTGTGCATGTGTATTGTGTGTGTTTCCGGACCCAAAACAGGAAAAAATCCTACTGGGGGCCGTTGAGTGTGAAGCGTTCATTTATTATATTATTTATTTTATTATATTAATAATAAGAATCAAGGAAGCAAAGCAATTATTAATATAATTGATAGACTTTCGAAGCCAATAACGGAACATCCAGACTTAACTCATCATCATTGAACTATTTTAAGAAACAGACACGAGATAATGTGAGTCACGTTCGATAGACGTAACGGACGATTGAATTTGTGGATATTGACTGTGATCGAAATACGTATTAATAGATTAAAATAATTACATAGTTGTATAGGGATTCATTACACAATAGGAAATTTTATTATATACTATGATCTAGCAAATTTTGTAGTAATATTGTTTTGGAAAATATATCATTTTTTTTAAATTCTTTTGTTGAATCTTTGTTCTAAAACAATGAACACAAAAATAATAGTCTATTTTAGTATTCAGTCATTTGCCAGTTCTGTACCTCAAAAGGTCGGACCCTTATAGGATCACTTTATTGTCCGTTTGTCTGTCAAGACCATTTTTCTCAGGAAAGCGTGAAGGTATCAAGCTAAAGTTCATATCAAATACTCAAGTCTACTGTCCCTTGGAGCTGTGAAAAAATCAAACTTCTAAGCCGACGCAATCAAAAGATACAGCCGTTTATGATGCAAATTTTCGACACTCGCAACTCGCAAGGGAATCAAAATTTACAGGGTACTTTCCGTGAACTCAGAATCTTGAAATTTAGTACGAAGCAACGTTTTATAGCACAAATAACATCATATAATAAAAATATTTTTAATAATTTTGTTTGTACGGAACCCTCGGTGTGCGAGTCCGACTCGCTCTTGTCCGGTTTTTATTATTTTTTCTTCTTTGTCAACAAAATATTTTTGATCAAAAATCAAATATTGTTGTTTAATAAAAATACCGGTTATTGATTAATTTGAACTAATTGTTTAAGCAAATGTATTTCCCAAAAGATATGTATCACACTTCACACACTTCAGCCTATTGAGTGAACTCATGTGTTTTGCCCATAGTCACCACGCTGGGCAGGCGGGTTGGTGACCGCAGGGCTGGCTTTGTCGCACCGAAGACGCTATACTATATAGAGGAATATGCATCGTTTAGTGAGTATTTACCTAATAGTTTCCGCCCTTAACTTCTTTTTACACTTTTAACACAATTTTTGAAGTAGTGATACATTATCGAGTCTTAATACAACACCTTTTGTTTTATTATTTTGAATCAAATTAATTTTTTATTGATTAAATTGTAAAAAAAACTCGGTAGTTTCATTGAAAAAACAAAAATATTCATAACTTTTCGTGCAATGCAGTTATGCCCATACTGTATAAAGATGTTATGTTGGAAATTACCTCCTTTATCTAATCGTTTCGTTTGATCCACGACTTTTGGATCACCCTGTGTCACCGGTGTCACTCGGGTCATAAAGACGAATCTAACGACACCTCAAACGTTAAAATCGTGGAAAATATAGAAATCTACATACATACATAAACTCGAAAAACATAACTCCCTTCCGCAGTCGGGTAGTAAACATAAAAATAAATAAATTAATCACGAAATAAATCAAAAAGTAAAATAACAAAACAACAATGTGTTGTAACGGAACAGTTAACAATAATGTTACAATAACGACTGTTTACGTGCGTTCGTATGCAGTTTTGTTGGTGGTTTCAAATATAGAACAAACGCAAACCAAGGGCTATAACTCGCGGTAAACAGGGTTTGACGTCATGTGGTAAATGCAGCTGGAATACATGTGAATCATGAGAAAATTCGACTTGAGAGGTGTGTCTGATTTCGGTGTTTTATTGATGTCTATAAAGTCATAAAACGAATGACGTTGTTGACCTACACGTGATTGATATTAAAATATTGTTTTTTGTTATGTATATATATAAAGGTGTGTTTCAAAATGTATTGAAGCTAAGGCAATACCAAATTCATATTAAATTCATTTTCTGTACTTGCTTCTTTACTGTGAAATAAACTCCCAGAAAGCCTCCAAAAGAGTGTTTCCTTTGTTTGCTTCAAACGTAAATTATAGGAGCGCTTTATTTCAGAAGTCAATTTACAATCGTCATTTTAAAGAATTAGGTATATATACATATATTACTGCATTGTTAAGTGTGCTGTAGCCCGTGCCTGCATCTTTGGTGAATATTTGTGAAACATAATATTTTTTATTCAATTTTTTTGACAATTACTGTAATATGACGAAGATATATATGATTTTTTGTTTTTACTTGTGACGTCTGTAAATATTGAATCGATTTTAGTAATTTTTTTCACAATAAGATAGATCTTTATCTACGATTAATGAGCTAAAATATACTACAAAATAGTATACGACGTTGAGAAGAACTTTTTTGTTTTATGTGGACCTCAACTTTTTACTGAGTGGACCAATTTTGATAGTTTTTTTTTTATATCGAAAGTTAGTGCTTGTCTGGTGGTCCCATTTACTATCCACTTTAATGGAGATATGTACTTTTTGGGTTATCTTTAATAGTGCGTAATTATGATTATATTATATTATATATATTATATATTAAACCTGAATATTTTTTCGTCTATCTGCGTTGTATAGTCGACATAATTGAAGTCGGTTTTTTTTCACAATTATTAGTGTTGACATCGATATCGATCGGTGCTGACTGTAGATTATTTGTATGATTTTATTTTTGTGTTACCCACACATTAGGAATTCTAAACATTTTTGAATATCATATCAAAAATTGACCGCTCCAGCGGGATTCGAACCCGCGTCTCCGACTGACCGTGTCAGCGCTCTAGCCAATTAAGCTATGGAACGATGTTCCCGCTAGAGCGAAATTTTTGTTATGATGATTTTTTATTTTCGGTTTAAGCGAACCGTGGCGCATTTTTTTAAATATCAAAAATCGACCAACGCGGTCACTCGGAGATGCAGGTTCGATCCCCGCTGGAACGGTCGATGGTTATGATATCAAAAAAAAATCTAGATTATTTATTTATTTATTATTTGCTTGCATAATTATAGTCAAACACTTTTACATAGAAAAACAGTAGAGCAAAAATATAAAATTAAACAAAAATCAGTTGCACTGACAACACGCAAAGGTGGTTTTATTGCTTTAAGCAATCTCGTCCAAACAACCCCAGGTAAAAGGAGATTATTAGTAACAAAATACGGGATTGCGCAAAAATAGATGGATATAGTTAGTTTATCATGTGTACAATAATAGTTAAACACTTGTCAAAGTTAAATTAAGTATTTTAAGTAATAAATAAAAATGTATCGTTAACATTGTTATTATTTTTGCGCTCGATTACCCAAAACGAGTGTCTACGACTACTCACTGGGAATACTCAACCACAACGTATGGTCAGTCAGTCAATTCAGCCTATTGCAGTCCACTGCTGGACATAGCTTCCCCAAGTTCGCGCCAGAAATCACAGTTTTCCGCAATCCGCATCAAGCCTACACCGGCAATCTTACGTACATAGATCGTTGGTCCAACGGACCAGAGGACGTCCCACACTGCGTTTGCCAAGACGCTGTCTCCACTCCACCCGTCTGCTCCAACGGCCATCGGTATCCAACGTATTGTATAAGATTTAAAAATAATAATACTTTTTGTTTTAATGTTTTTTTATTGTTATTTTAGATCAAACTAAGGTGCTCTTAAATAACTAGTACAAATAACTATCTATCTATATAATATCTATCTTCAAGTCATACATTTCTTTACATTTAATGGATATTTTTTTAAATTTTCTGTTTCAAAATAGTATCTGCAAGAGTGACAAGCAGATAAAATCATGTATATAATTTCCGTGGCCGACTTATACTATCTCGAAAGAATAATATCAAAAACGCTGCCTTCGACATTAATTTGAAACCGACTTTAAAAAAAGTAAAAATAAAACTTTATTTGAATTATATTAAGTGAGAAGATTAATAATAACTCACTTTAAAAACTGAGTTGGTATTGTGACTAGATTTCTGACATGTGCTTTTCGAAAGTTCATGATGAATAGACTTTTTACGTTAGGTCCTTAGAATAAAACAGAATTAAGACTATCTCTAGAAATTCATGTATACATGTCATAAAACCTCAAACGGTACAAACTTAAGCTTGAAACGGAAACTTCTAGAATTCCGTATAACTTACACCTGCAATGCGGGTTGAAATAAATTTGTATGCAGCATTTTTGATAAGTCACGAAATACCCATTAGTCAAATTTTCTTCGAATCGGTTCAGATCAATTTTGACTTCAATGATAAAGGTTATATTTGAAATAGCTAATATTAATAAAAGTCTTTTAAAATTTTTTTACAGGCACTTTCCATTTCGATCGAGAGCGGTGGTAATTTAAGTAAATAATATTTTAAAGAAATAAGCTTTTATACATGAGACGTACAGGTGGGATTTTTAGATCCGTGAGACGCCAATTTGTGTGTTAGAACAATACGTTATCTAAGTATATAATATTGTGAGATCGGAGAGCACGTTAAGTTGTCGGTTCCAGTTGCTATCATAAAGACCTGATAGCGATCGTTACTTATAGTAGGAAACATATCCGCCAACCCGAATTTTTGGGGGTCGAAGTTACTCGCGTCCGTAGGATGTACCAAGTCAGGTCTTAACCCTCTTTACCCTACACGTGACCCCTGGGTGGTGCAAAACGAGTAACATACATAGGTGGTAGGCTTCGGCCGTGGCTAGTGTGACCACCCATCGAGCAAAGACGCGCCGCCAAGTGACGCGTCTTGCGACACGACTTGTCGTGCCGTGAGGCGCCTCGCGTTCCGGAACGATGCTCGTAATAGCCAATCATAGGGGTATGGGTATGTACAGTTGCGCTGCGTCTAGTGACAGGATCCTGATCTGCGTAGTCACTGCGCCGGACGTCTCGACCTGGAGGGTAGCGGGATCCGAAGCACGGTGCACCGCTGGCCGACCGCAGGCAGTAGGGGGCCCAACTAGTAGGTTCGCCACCTATGAAAGGCTGCCCCGCCACCTAGCGAAAAATCCAGGGATGGCTTCCATCGTGCCGGTTGGCGACCGGTGAGAGGACCCGATGGCGATTTCCTGGGGGGTTCGGGCGTCCCCGCAGTCTCCAGTCGAGTCTTCTTTAGTGTGGTTTCTGCAAAAATCGTGGAGTCTATAGACGCAGCGCCTCGTACAACTACCATTTCCCCTCCTATTCACCCCTTGACCACAATGAAGAACAAGAAAAAAAGTAAGGTTAAACAGCGGCTGCACCTCCTCTCTCTCAAAGTGCACCTCACCAACATACGAGGATTGCACTCAAATCTCGTTGCAGTCCACCACCACCTGGAGACTGAGAGGCCGCATTTACTTTTTCTTACGGAGACGCAAATTGGTAGCCCAGCAGATGTAACGTACCTGCAGTACCCTGGGTATTCGCTCGAACATAATTTTAAATCTAACGCTGGAGTCTGTATGTTTGCTCGTGATGATGTTTGCTGCCGGCGTCTACGTAACTTAGAGATACCTAACCTTTCCATCATGTGGTGTTTATTGGATACGGGCATGGAGCAGATTGTGTATGCCTGTACCTATCGGTCGCATAGTGGTGATCGGGAGACGACTCGGATGTTCGACTATCTCAGTGAGACGGCTGACATGGTCCAACGTCGGTATCCTGCTGCCCAAATGGTATTTCTGGGGGATTTTAACGCTCACCACCAGGACTGGCTGTTCCCATACCAGAATACCGACCACGCCGGGAGAGAGGCGCTCAAATTTGCTCTGTCGCTAGATCTTACCCAGCTAGTCCAAGAAGCAACACGAGTACCCGACGTTGACGACCATACACCTAATTGTTTGGACCTTCTGTTGACAACTGACCCTGACCGGTCCTCGGTATCAGTTGCAGCTCCCCTGGGCACATCTGATCACTGTGTGGTAAAGTCAGTATCTAACTTTCACCCTCTGGATACAGGTCCTACCGGAACCAGACGTGTGTGGCGATATAAGTCGGCAGATTGGGATGAGATGCGACACTTTTTTGCATCCTACCCTTGGCGGCAGACTTGCTTCTCTTCCAGTGATCCGTCGAGTTGCGAACAAGAAATATCGGAAGTGATACGTCAGGGGATGGAGTACTTCATTCCATTTGCTGATGTATCACTAGATGGCAAGATCCCTAGGTGGTATAATGCAGAATGTGCCGAAGCTGCAGCCCGTAAGGACTCAGCGTTTGCAGCGTGGGCTGAAGCCCGTACCCTTAAATCTCCGGATATAACTACGAGGAAGAGAGCGTTCAACTCTGCTGCCAAGTCCTACAAAAGGGTTCTTAAAAAAGCTCGTTTCAACCGTATTAAACGCATCGGAGCCCAACTAGCTTCCCATCCGCGCGGTAGTAGAGCATTTTGGTCACTCTCCAAGTCGGTTGAAATGAGCTTCTGCCGTCCCTCGCTGCCTCCTCTGCTTAAACCAGATGGATCGCTGGCCTTTACTGCGACAGAAAAGGCTAACCTTTTAGCGAATCTGTTTGCAGAAAATTCGCTCCTTGATGCAGGTAGTGCCTCACCGCCCAGACATCCACCTTGCGACTCTGTTATGTCAGAACTACGCATTCGCCAAACTGAGGTTTTGAGAGTACTCCGTAACTTGGACGTGAGTAAGGCTAGTGGTCCTGACGGGATACCAGCAAGAGTACTTAAACACTGTGCTCCGGAGTTGTCTCCTATTCTCACGCGCTTGTACCGCCTCTCTCTAAAATCTGCTCAAGTCCCTAAAGCATGGAAGATTGCCAACGTACAACCTGTACCTAAAAAAGGTAGTCGTGCCGACCCGGCTAACTATAGACCTATCGCGATCACCTCCATACTGAGTAAAAGTTTGGAGCGTATACTGAATCAAAAGCTCCTAGCATACCTCGAGTTGAATGACCTCCTGTCGGACCAGCAATACGGTTTCCGCCGTAACAGGTCCACGGGGGATCTTTTAGTGTACGCCTCGCACATCTGGGGCGAAGCCTTGGACAAGCACGGAGAAGCGCTAGCTGTCTCACTTGATGTATCGAAGGCATTTGACCGGGTCTGGCATGAGAGCCTATTGAGCAAGCTTTCAGCTTACGGAATACCCCCGAGCTTGTGTGACTGGATATCAGATTTCCTGAGTGGACGATCATTTCGGGTGGTCTTAGATGGCTCCTCGTCTGAGTTGATGGCGGTTAATGCCGGTGTCCCTCAGGGATCAGTTCTCTCTGCAACCCTCTTCTTGATTCACATAAATGACCTCCTCAGGCCCGGTATCTTTGGATACGCGGATGACAGCACTGTTACGGAGAGATACGTGTCCGGTCCCCGAGCTGGTGGGGCTGAAACTCATGAGCATAGAGTGGCCCTGGTTGAACGCATGAATTTGGCTTTGAAAGAGGTATCCGATTGGGGTGACGCCAACCTAGTCAAATTTAATGCTTCCAAAACACAAGCGTGTCTTTTCACTGCTAAACGGAGTCCATTCCCATTAGCCCCAACTTTCCGGGGTGTATCTGTTCCGATCACCGATAGTATTGATCTTCTAGGCATAAATATTTCGTCTAATATGAACTTCGGACAATGCATAGAATCCAAGGCAAAAATTGCTGGTAAGAAACTTGGTATCCTCAATAAAGTCAGGCAGTACTTCACACCGGAACAGCTTCTTACTCTCTACCAAGCACAAGTTCGATCGTGTATGGAGTACTGCAGCCACTTATGGGATGGCTCTGCCAAGTAACAGCTCGCTGCTTTGGATTCTGTGGATCGACGCGCCAGAAGACTCATCGGTGACAAATCGCTGGTTCGCTCTAGACTTCAAGGTCTCGAACATCGGCGCAAGGTTGCCTGTTTGTCGGTATTTTACAGGTTATATTTCGGAGAGTGTGCTCTAGAACTATACAATTTGGTTCCACCATCACCTTTCTACCACCGAACCGCAAGGCATCGCATGAATCTGCACCGCTATGTGGTTGAAATCCCACGATCTCGCACTAAACGATTTGCTTCCTCGTTCCTAATTCGCACCGCTAAAATTTGGAATGCCCTTCCGGCTTCCGTTTTTCCAACGAACTATAACTTAGGTATCTTTAAATCAAGAGTGAATAGGCATCTTCTAGGCAAGCGCGCACCACCTTAGGCTGCATCTTCACTTGACTTCAGGTGAGATCGCAGTCAAGCGCTAGTCTATATATTTAAAAAAAAAAAAAAAAAAAAAAACCCGCAGTGGAGCAGTGTGATGGATGAAGCTCCATTCCTTCTCGTACATGGAGAAAGATGCCTATGTCCAGCAGTGGAATGTTATGTATATTTATTAATTTTAATAAATCGTATGTATACAATTTATGTAATATTGTTTAAACTTTATGTCAAAAGTCGTACACACGATTTAAAGGCGACGGGCGAAAATGGGCCTGAACTTTACGGTCCGTTACATCATTGAAATATTTATCAATATTCGTTTCAAGTTTTTTCATTCCCAATGGCGAAACGATTCGTTATTTTACCATGGGATAGTAAATTGATTAATAAATTGAAACACTTTTGTTTTCCTGTGCCCTAGTATATTTTTCTGTCCTATTGAGACACTTCAAATGTTGCTAGCTGTGAAAAACGAATTATTGGATTACCGATTCGTTTTATTTGTCTTTATTTTTAAGGTTTTTTATTATGTACTTATGTTGCATAATAAAAGTATGCAATGCTATCATGATTTGCAATGGGTATAATGGTTTTATCTAAAAAAAAGAGATTCTAAGTATAAAAAAACGACTACCTTTTTTTTAAGGTGGCAATCGAAGGCGTAAAAACATTAAGTCAGGTGTAAGTCAAGTGTCAAAGCCATTCACTCGTTTTGTTCTCAGCTTGCGGCAGTTATGGCGGCAGTGAATATTTTTGTGTTTTATGCATTTCGTTTGATGTTTTGGTTTTATTTCACGACTTTCGCTACGTTTAACAACAACAGCACAACAACAACACAACGACGTTTTTTACATATTAGTTGACAATTCTCGCAGAGGATGGGACGCCATACGAGCTTATTATTGTAATTGTGTTGTAGGGAGACGAACAGTAAGGTTGCTGTTGCCATGTAATGTCCGTAATATGGTACCTAGGCTGGGCAAGACATCAAGAAAATCTAATAACACCTGCATAATTTTTAGATAACGTTCTAATAATTTATGATGATGAATAAATAAATGTTAAAATAATTAACCATTTTTTATTTAACTCTCCCCTTTATTATTGACAAATGAAAAATAACAAATACAAAGATTCAATTGTAATAAACATGCTTTATCATTGAACCGTAGGTGTCCATAGTCGTGTAATTGTACTTTAAATAACACAAGTACCGAGTGACTATAACGATTTGAGGTTATTTTTTTACTAACCAAAGTCATCTTGTAACTTTTTTCTCCCATGCAGGATTTATGTAAAATGTTCTGTATTCGATAAAGGACTATAGTTTCTATAGAATGACACTAAAATCATCAATGTAACGTTCAGGCCCAACTTTCTATGGACGTTCGCCCGCCTCCTTTACATGTTTCGTATTACATCGTATTTGTTTTTACTGTAAAATAAAATTTAATTTCTTTCTATGTTACCTTCATTCTTTTTTATTCAATATTTTCAATTAAATAATTTCAAAAGCCTACAAAAACTATCAATAAATGTAACAAACTTATCTCAAAGAGTGTTTATTAAGTATCGTATGCAAATTCTATCTTGTTAATATATGCTGTAGTACACATCTATATTGATCAATCACTATGTTTGTCAGTTAGTTGTCAACTTGTAATATGTTAAATGTCTGTGTGTCCGCGTGTAACATGTATTAGATCGTAAACCAATATCAGCTTTATGTGGAGATGGACAAACAATGCGGCCTTTTGATCTTATTGGCTCATGTTTAAAGTAAATTTATAGGGCTTTGAGGTTTGTAATTTCCAGGTATGTTTGATTAAGGAAACTAATTAAATCTCCATCTAAAAATGAGTTTGTAATATATGTTGAAGGAAATCAGCTTTAAAATAATAATAATAATAATAATAATAATAAATTCTTTATTTGACCAAATACTTTACAATTTTATATTCCGCCAAAGTGCGTGAAAGTTTATCGGCGGAATTAATATTTGTCAACATAAATTATACAATATTCAATTTCTTAAAAAAAGAAACTTAAAATAATTTGTCCAAATATGAAATTATAATTTGCAATCAATAATATTCATGCTGCATTACTAGTTAATAAACTATTCTAAAAGTTATCCAGAACTTAACTAAGTCATTATATGTACAATAGCTTTAATTAATATAATAACTTAAAAAAAATAAAAAATAAAAACAACCAGATAGTGTATTAGCTTAAAAGTGCATGTAGTTACTGTCCTTGAGACAACTGTACGAGTACATTCCTCACTTCAGCCTATCTCAGTCCACTGCTGGAGATAGGTCTCCACAAGTTCGCGCCAAAAATGGCGTGAAGTCATGTGTGTTGCCCATAGTCGTGATGACGTGAAGTGTCATCACAATATCAATTGCGATTCTCCATCTACATGTCCATAAACGTCACAAATTATATGAAATACAATCTAAAAGTATAATAAAGTTATCAGAAAGCACGTGTTTTTATTGTTCTGACGTAATGGCCGTGAGATATTCCTGGTTGTAATATTACGACGATGGAATATAAATCATATAAAAATATTACTAATAAATCTAGATGTTTCGTTTATATTTATCTGAAACCAAGGTGGGTTAATGTATGGGTGACCTTAGTAATAGATAATATTAAATAGTGATTGTATTTTTTTTTCTTCTGGAACATTATGGATAAATTAGAATTTATTTAACGAAAGTATTCTTACGTTTGACATACACATATGGTCGTCTGCTGATATAACTAAATTTTGTCAATGAATATACATACAAATAAATACACATATTACACCCAAACTCGGGCGGGGATCACACTCACAACCCATGGAGCAGAAAGCACTGCAAACTGCGCCAATGGGCTTGCCCTTAGTTTTGGGGATAATTATTTTTGGTCACAGATAAGCTAATATAAAAAAAAAACTTTTAACGATCTGTAAACCATAAAAGGTTAACATTAGAACAAAATGACATGACCTCGATGTTTTTATTACGTATTACTTATATTTTAAAATTTATCTTGAAAGAAGATAAGTTATTTCTGATTTTGTTCTTGGCATAGTTTCAGATATAAAATATGATAGCAACGTGCTATTCAGATATATTAAACTTGTAGACTCTCAGGTGTACAAAGAAATTGGTTATATCTAAAGGTACGTGCAGGTACATGCCTGCAGTACGCAAACTGCATATAGGATGACGGAATAAAATACCTGTAAAACAAGTCAAGTTGGCAGCTGCCTTTGATCGTGTGGAAATGAAATTTTGAGTCTATAAGCGAAAATGTAATTTTATTTTAAAACTACTCGCTTGCGCACGACTTAAACGGATGCGACTTTGTAGTAAATGAAACGAGATACGCCTTTCATGAAAACTTTATTAACAGTTTTTATCATACCTACTTAAATTTTCCTTTTCACGTGATTGTCCTCTCCCTCTTTCTTATTAATTAATTTAATTATAGATAATTCATACGATTTATTTTTGTGTCACTCACACATTAGGAAATCCTAAACAATTTTTTAATATCATATCAAAAATCGACCGTTCCAGCGGGATCGAACCTGCATCTCCGACTTACCGTGTCGGTGCTTTAGCCAATTAAGCTATGGAACGATGTACCCGTTAGATCGAAATTTTTGATATGATGATTTTATGTTCGGTCTAAGCGACCGTGGCGCCGTCTATAGTAGTATAATTATAGTTTTTATTGCATTAATTTAGTTGTGTTAAATGAAACAAACTTGTTTAATCAGTGTCACGTATTGTTATTTAGATGTTATTTGTTGTTGGGGTTTATTTCCACATTTTTTTTGGCGTTCGACGATACAAACACAGAGCAAAAATGAATCAGACCTATATTAAAAGTGAAATATTTTGCAGGTTTGCGGAAAAAAAACTTAAAAAATTCTCCGGACATAAGTAGATTCAAAAAAAAAAAATTCTCTATTCCCTAAACCTATTTTACATGTAACAATAGGGATGACGCTAATATTATTATTTTGCATATTATTCATTATAATAATTCAAATTTAAGAACACCCAGCCAGATTGGATACACACATGAACAACGACAAACATTGGCTGCGTGTTTGGTCCATTTGCGGTAATCACTGCGTCAAACAATTGCCTAAGTAAATAAATGCTTCACAGGCGCTCCCGTCTATAATTTAATTAAATAAATGAAAGATAAATTAAAATTAATGTTTCTATGTCTTTGACTGCTAAAATATGGACTGCATAAAATTTATTACTAGGTACGATTTTATTTTTGTGTTACCCACACATTAGGAATTCTAAACATATTTGGATATCATATCAAAAATTGACCGCTCCAGCGGGGATCGAATCCGCGTCTCCAACTGACCGTGTCGGCGCTCTAGCCGATTAAGCTATGGAACGATGTACCCGCTAGATCGAAATTTCTGATATGATGATTTTTATATTCGGTTTAAGCGAACCGTGGCGTCGTCTATAGTGAGTTCTTTACAGAAACCCGTAACTATTCAAAGTTTCATATTACAATGAAAATCTTTGACAGGAGACGACACCATGTTATTTTTAACATGTACGATTTTATTTTTGTGTTACCCACACATTAGGAATTCTAAAAATTTTTGAATATCATATCAAAAATCGACCGCTTCAGCGGGGATCGAAGCCGCGTCTCCGACTGACCGTGTCGGCGCTCTAGCCAATTAAGCTATGGCTATAATATATAAGCTGACGATGTAGCGGAGCTGGAGCCCGCTGGAGCGGTCAATTTTGATATGATATTCAAAAATTTATTACTGGTAATGTTTGAAAAAATAGCTATTTAATGGGTAGGTCACTGTAACAATTTGCTTAAATTCTGGAGAAGCCCGACTGAGAAAGTACCCCAACTTACCAGAATCTCCTGTGGGAGTAAGGTAGACATAGTTTCTTGGAACTCGATATCTTGCCCGTGGGTAGAGTCGGCGATATGCTTGTAATTTCATGGTGTTGCAAGAGTCAATTGGTTGCATTAACCGCTTACTGTCTGACAGGCTATACGGTTGTTTGCCACCCGTAGTATAATTTTTTTTTTAAAGTAGAGAACGTAGTTTCACCACAAATTTTGAGCGATTGCTTGAAATTTAGAAGTATTTTTAAATATTCGTTTTACACAATCATGTGAATAGGATGATATTCTGAATTTTAAATCTTACCTACGTTAAAATTTTATGATTCAACTGTACAGCTTCACGTTACGAGTTGTTTGAAAATTGAAGTTAAACTTTATTACGTAAATACTACTAAAACCTGGAGCAGCTTACAATGTAAAAACTAGTTTAATTTAAGTAAACTATAAAAACATTGTATCGTTTCATTTCGCAAACTTTGCAACAAATATCATACTTATAACCCAGACAGTTTATCAAAATACTCTGAAATAGAAAAATAAATCAGTATAAATAATACTTAATGATTTAGATTTCTTTTACAGTGATTTCAACCATTTTTCGATTAGTCCCTCAATTACAAAAATATGTGGTAGTTTTTATATATCATGTATGTTGGTGCATAGTTGCTAAGACTGAACCGTAACTGAATATTTTTTGAATATATTATCGTCAGGAAAGTAGAGGTTTGTATAAAAGAAAATGAAAATAAAAATCAATATATTACAAAAAGTATATATATATATATATATATATATATATATATATATTATAAGACGCGACGTAGTTCACTTGGTAAGCTTGTATAACAATAAAGATACAATAATTCAAGTACAAGTATAAAAGCGTGTTGGTCGTAATAAAATATTCTTTCCGTTCACATTGAACAGGACATGATTGAACAAGTCGTAATAAGTATGACAGTTCTATTATAGCTGACGGTCAAGGGTTCAATTGCTGTCAAGGAAAATAGTTGTAGATGAAAAGCCGGACAGTTGCGTCACTTTTTAAAAGGGCTGTGTTATTAATGATGTGTACTAATTATTTTTATATGAAAAGTGTATATCAAAACATAGGTTATTGATCTTCTAAAATAGCACATTTTTTTTTTAAATAAAACATATCGTTTTTGAGTAAATCCTGTTTTATTTGACCTCTAAGAAGACGGATACTTGCTGTGGGCGGATATAAGCCCACCGTTAAAATGCTTCATACTTGCCACATGTGACGAGATCCCCCAGGAACTCTGGTCACCTTACTCACCAGAGGAACACAAAAGCTTGAAAGCGGTATTATTTAGCTGCGATCTTTTGTAAGTTTGAGGTTCTTCCCTAGTCTACCTCTACCTACTAGTTCTATTTCAACTAAATCTGCCAATACGTAGTAAAAGAAATTAATTTCAAACACTTCTACGAGTATTCTAGTTCTTCTAGATGTCTTTACTTAATAGTGTTAGGGTTAGCACGTAAATGTTTTATTTGTATCATAAGTAGCTGACCCCGCAAACGTTGTTTTGTCATATGTGTTATTAACCCCATGAATACTACCCCCCTTATAACTTAAGGGAATGAAAATTAGATGCTACCCGATTCTCAGACCTACCCGATATCCACACAAAATTTCATAGAAACCGCTCCAGCCGTTTCGGAGGAGTATTGTAATTGACATTGTGACACGAGAGTTTTATATACAAGACTAGCCGACCCGTGCCTACTTTCTTGGGCGTTAATTATTATTATTTTTGTGATACAAATTTATAGTAAAGCTCGCTCGCATTTCTTCGACTTAATTTACATATACTATTATTTTCACTGATTTTTTTTCAATAACAATAAAATATAGCCTATAGCACTCCTGAATAGGGTAGCTTTCTGTTAGTGAAAGAATTTTCATGATCGAATCAGTAATAACGAAGATTACCTCTCCTACAAACAAACAAAGTTAGAAACTTTATAATATTAGTATAGTTAATAAAATACCTGAATAAAAGTTCAAAATGTTTCTTAAAAATTAGTTTACGTATATCTACGAGTAATAATACTAATATTACAAAGCTGAAAAGTTTGTTTTGTTTATTTACGCTAATTTCAGGCACCGTTGGTTCGAATTAAAAATTTGTTTTTGTGCTGGAGCCTATTTACCAAGGACGTCTATAGGCTATATTTTTTAATGTATAATTAAGGCGCGCGAAACCGCGAGGAACTGTTAGTGTAAAATTTGACAAATATAAAATGTTTGGTTAACGAATCCGATTGTTATCCACTTCAAAATATAGCGGCATGAAACATTATATCAATTAAATTTTTCAAAGTCCTATGCGTATTCGCTTCAGCCTGTAATATCCCACTGCTGGGCATAAGACTCTTTACCCACGTAGGAGAAGGATCAGAGCTTAATCCATCACGCTGCTCCAATGTGGGTTGGCGGTTTTTTAAAAACGTTATACTGTAGATTTTCTTTCAGACTTAATTGTATATAGGTGTTTTATAAGACCAGATCATTTAACAAACAAATTGAATTTCATTATTTATACGAGGTTGCGGCTTAGCTTTTCTTTTTCGTTAAGCCCCTTTTAACTTCATATATCACGTAGCGTACGATCAATCGTGCTTAATAAATAAACTTTCTAACTCTAAATAAATTAATTTCTTTAACATGCACCCACGATCGTCTGATCCTAAAATATGCAAATTAATGCTTATGTTATAGATAACATTCGATTGATATAGATAGCTATGTATATTTTTAATAAATATTTATCTATATAATTAATACGTGAAGCAAAAACTTTGTATAAAAACTCGCAAACTTAGAGTTAATATCGAGAATAAGGGCAGAATGCTTTTACATTTTTTTAAATTATACTTAAAAAATAAAATTAATTCAATACAAAAAAATATTACACACCACCATGTATTTGACACACACACGCATATATTATACTATTTTGTTTAATGTTCAAACTTATAACTTAAATTAATTATGGTTGTATATCGACCTCTGGATGATCACTAGATCACAATTAGTACATATATTACACCCAGACTCAAAATAGAATTGAACTCACAACCCCCGGAGCAGTTAGCAGGATTGCACACTGCGCCAACAGAGTAGTCATATTATATGTATATACTTTACTTTTAGTTTACGCTTCAGCCTGTAATATCCCACTACTGGGCATAGTCCTTTTTCCCCATATAGGAGAAAGATCAGAGCTTACGCTCCAATGCGGGTTGAATATATTCCCTATTATGAGTAACGATCGCTATCAGGTGTAGATGATAACAATCGGGACCGATGAATTAACGTGCTCTCCGAGGCACTATGAGGAGACTCACAAGGACTGCACAAACACCCAGACCACGGCAAACACCTGTATTGGCCAATACAAATGTTTGTCATGTGCGGGGATCGAATCCGCAACCGCCAGCGCAACAGGTACAATCAATCATTCAAATGGTTGTGACCGTTGCACCAACGCGGCATCTTTTAGTTTATAACGTAATAAACCACCTGTAATGTGTAAAATGTTATTATTTAAGTATGACACATATAAGAGTTATGACGTGTATAAATGTTTAATGTATGTAACATGAATCGACAGCCCTTGAGACCATACGCCGTTTACTCTTAGAGTGTAAACTTGTTACAGTTCTAGTGAAGGTAAACGGTTCAGGTAATTACGATTTACGTAAGTATACCCAGAAGTACTTGTATGAATAACGTGGACTTTAAGTTGGAGGAAGCGTAAAGTAAACGGTAAACTTTATGACGTTGTTGTAGTTGTCGCAGTAATTGCGTTGTTAGAGTCAAAAACATATATATATAATTCTCGTGTCGCGGTGTTTGTAGTTAAACTCCTCCGAAACGGATTGACCGATTCTCATGAAATTTCGTGTGCGTCTCGGGTAGGTCTGAGAATCGGCGAATATCTATTTTTCATTCCCCTAAGTTTATAAGGGGGGATTGAGGAGGTTAATTAAATATATGGCAAAACAACGTTTGCGGGGTCAGCTAGTATCTTTATAAATTAAAATGTATTGCCGAAATGTAAGTATATGGCTAGCAAACGATTGCATCAAACTGTTTTTGTTTTGTGTTC
Source organism: Melitaea cinxia (assembly GCF_905220565.1). Classification (NCBI taxonomy): domain Eukaryota; kingdom Metazoa; phylum Arthropoda; class Insecta; order Lepidoptera; family Nymphalidae; genus Melitaea; species Melitaea cinxia. Next base: position 14,403,909 of record NC_059407.1, on the reverse strand, counting down.
ATTATGATGAGGAAAAGGTTCGTGAAAAAGATCGTCGGGGCGTTACGGTGACATGTGGAAGGCATCCCGTTGCGCCCCGCTATGACGAAAAGGGCATCGAGGGTTAATAAAAAAAAAATGGTACGTATGCTATGGTACGCGCCTAACAATCGGCGGTTTGCGGGTTCAATTCCCGTTCGGGATAGATATTTGTTATTTTACAAATATTTGTGTGTTAAGAAAAATGTTTGTAAAAAAGAAACTAAAAACTCAAAATTAGAACTCGAAAAATAATATACGGTGGTATGAATTTACCGTGTCAGCGAATTGATGTATATAAATAGATTCAATATAACTATTAACGAGGTAACGAACTCAGTCCCAACTTGTTATTAGGTTAACACATTCATCATATATTCCTCGTCTTCCTTTGTAACTTTCTTGCGTTCCAGTTATTCTCAGCAAAATTTTATAAGCTTGTCTTGAAACCGCAGATAGCTTCAATACCAGAACTGCCAAGATAATGTTAGGTTATTCGTTTTGAGTAAATTATATGTACTACATTATACGAATAAATTGAAAGCTGTTTTTTTTTTGTTCGGTTATATTGTGAAAACGATTGAACCGATCGGTTATTCCTATCTTACTTATACCATAAGATGCAACGTGTTTTGGTGAAGGTTTTAGTATATGATATGTTGGTGTTTAGTTATCGTGTAAAAATATAGACGGAGATAGGTCGTTAGAATACTATAAAATAAAAAAAAGGCTAGGATCAGGTCAGAGGACAGAAATTTTTACAACATACACACACGGTCATCTGTTCCTAAAGTAAGCAACTTAATGCTTGTGTAATAGACTGGCCGACTGGTATAGATACATTTTTTTTCGATAAACATACATATAAATAATACATACATAAATAAACATATATATTACACCCAGACTCGGGTTGGGAATCGAACCCACAACCTCCGGAACCGAAAGCAGGGTCACTAGAAACTGCGCCAATGGGCTAGACAAAAAATGAATACAAAAAAAAAAGAATTATCCAATTGGGTACATGAGTGCAGAAGGTATGCATATGTACGCATATATTTTGATGTATTAGTTAAAGGCTCTAATTATAAAAATAATTTTAACTTTGTCAGTGTCGCCACGAGCTGTCATCGAAACGACTGTACCCTACAGTAATAAATATCAGATATTTATGAACCAATTTGTGTCTTATTCTATCGAAAGAGAGGGATATTTTCTGTCCGCCAAAATGGGTGAATCTAACGAAGAATTCGGCTTAAGTTTAAACTTTACTTTAAAAAAACGACGACTCAAGCAGCGAAAAAAAATTATAGACCTAAAGCTATGTCAGTGACAGTAGCAAAAATTGGTTTAAGAGTTTTCAGTCGAGAAATTTTGATGTCAACGATGCATTTCCCTCTGGTCACCCAATTGCGGATAAACGTGACGACATTTTTGGAAAAGTGGAGCTAGATTGACATTTGAGTAGTTAAGATATACATAGCTGAATATCTGAAATTGACCATAAAGCAGTTTCTACCCATTCGAAAAAAGCTGACTATATATAAAAAAGCTCGACATATGGGTATCACATAAACTCATTATATGAAAACTGATGGACCGTGTACTCATTTGCGATTCTCTCTTAAGAGGTAATGATATCAAACCATTTTTGAAGAGATTGACTACTGGTGATAATCATCGCAGTTTTTTAATGAGAAGTCCCACAAATTCTACAGCATCGAAATCCTGTCACTACCTACGAGGTGGTGGCAAGTTATCGAACAAAATTGTACTTACATATATATTATAATTAATGTAAATACATTTTTTAAATCTTACCTTGAATTTCTATAAAAAAATACGAAGAAATTTTTCCCGACCTAATATTTTTTATAAAAAGAATTTCTGATAGTTGCCAAGAATTAATATTTCACATTCTTCTTTACATTTTATTAATTCCTTTTTCATAGTTTGCTACGTGAACATAGTATTTGATTTTATTATCGTTTAAGGAAAAGTTACTGGAGATTTAAAAGATATTATCATTACACCAGTTTCTTTGAATATTGTAAATAATATACCTTGAAGGTAGTAACTTAATACTTTCTGAAAACTTTCAGGGAAATAAATACCCATTTCATTTTCTTTACAATTAAGCCACAAATTAAATTATTATTTCAAGCTCAACCAGTTTTATATAACCATCATTGTATTTTTCAACTAAAAGTTTAACAAAAGTTTGTCGTAGGGTAGCTATTAAAACAGAACGCCCACACCTGTCACTCTCTAACTACGAAACAAGTGCCTTTGTTAAGAAACGTCGGAAATTATAGAAGATACGAGAACATTAAACGTTTGACGCATATTGTTTGGATGGTGCTTGAATATGTTACATTTGATCCATTTTGGGTATTGTTGTTTGGAAGTTCGTGTTTATAATTTATTTGTATTAAAATAATTATATGTAAATACATAGCATGGGACGGCCTCCGGCCCGTTGGACCGACGAGCTACGTAAGATTGCCGGTGTAGGCTGGATGAGGATTGCGGAAGACCGGGATGTCTGGCGCGAACTTGGGGAGGCCTATGTCCAGCAGTGGACTGCGATAGGCTGAAGTGTGTGTGTGACATAGCATGAAATATCTTGCTTAATATTTGGAAAAGCTAGACTGAAGAAATAACTCAACTTTACAGAAGATCACAGTTAAATAACGCTGTTTTCAAGTGTTGTATTCCAGTGCTGAAGTAAGGTAGCCAGAACTCCTGCAGAGGGTCGACGATAGCGTCAAGAATGTGTTGGCGATTCTTTTGGTGTTGCTGGAGTCCATAACGGTGTCCGCTTATAGGCGGACCGTACGCTTGTTTACAACATTTGTAAAAAAAAAGAAATGTTATGAAACAAAATATTATTTGTTTTTCAAATAGCTAAATATATCTATAAACATGAACAACACAATTATGCAAAATGCGAAATAGCAATCCTACAAGGTAGAAAACTTATTATATGGAGCGGGAAAGTTTCAAGTTTTTCATCTCAATAACTGTATATTCATATGAGACGTTGAAAGAAATAACATCTCTATTTCAGATTTCTTTCTCATTTAAAAATGTATATTCACTTTTATTACATTTCACAAATTTTGCGCTGAAAATTGTTCTAAATGTACAAAATTGCATATCAACTCCTGCAAACGTTACCTTCTGTTACTTTTTCTTCAGTGACATTTAGAAAATTTAATTTATCAACGCAATGTTCTTTTGAATTTTTATGCACTATTTTATTTTTCTTGTATATGGAAGATTGGAAGTTTGTTTGTTCCTTTATGTCACTTCAAGAACTTATTTTATTTGAAATTCTTATTTAATGAATTGACTTTCATATTGATTTTACGTATTGTAGACACACAGACAGTTTACTATTACAATACCACTTAGATGTTTTATTAATATAGTAATTGTCTTCTGGATTATTTAGATTTCTAATATGAAAATCATACACGCTGGTTATATAGGTCAACGAATATATATTTATAGAATTCAACGGAAGGTACAAAATATCTTTTAATTTTTATTTTTAAACGGATTAAAAATCTAACTTTTAAATCTTTTTTATTTTATCTAATCTAATTTTTATTTTATTTTTTAACTGAGGTAGGGCACAGCAGGAATTTCCTGCTCAAAATATGGAGCAGCTCGACTAGGGTAGTACCTCGACCTTACAGAAGATCACAGCAAAATATACTGTTTTCAAGCAATATCGTGTTCTTGTTGGTGAGTAAGGTGAACAGAGCTCCTGGGGGATCTCCATTGGGGATTGGGTCGGCAACGCGCTTGCGATGCTTCTGGTGTTGCAGGCGTCTATAAGCTACGGTAATATCTTACTATCAGGTGAGCCATACGCTTGTTTGTCGACCTAGTGATATAAATAAAATAATTTTTAACAAAAAAAAAACCGACTTCAAAAAGGAAACTAAAAAGTGAAAAATAAATTTACTTAGTACAAAGTAATTCGTATTTTGATTTAGTTAATTAGAAATGAATAAATAAATATTTTATAGTTTTGAAGTCGGTGCCAAGTAAAACAATAACTACTCTAGTATCTACTCGTAAGTTGTATTCAGTTTTCTTTCATAATTTGTTTCATTTGTGGCGACATCTATCGCGCGAAATACGAACGACTACAAACTACGTAATTAGAGAAAACTGACGTATGCTACATCGCGCTATCAGAGTTTTCAAAGTGATTAAGTATATATACAAGATCCCGACAACAACCGTTGGGGCGCAGTAGCCCGCCAGACACAACAATCGTCTGGTCGGAGGATCCTCCCTTTGCGATGGCGGACGAGGAACTGATCATCTTGTTCCTCGCACCCCCAAACTGGTGACCCCGAGCATGAACATCAGCGCAGCCTTCGCAAGCTACGTCATCATGACGTCATCATCACTTGACCCCGAGCATGAACATCAGCGCAACCTTCATCGTCATCATCACTTCCTCAAGCTTTCGAGCAGCGAGTAGCATCCAGCATCTACGGTTTCAGCCAGCCAGCATTTACGGCTACTACGGGTATCCTGACCACCAGCATGCAGCGGACGCGCATTCCTGGTCATCGCCCACAGCCTTCTCAGCGACTTTGGCACAGCACACTGCACTTCGGCCGGTCAGCAAGCAGAGACGCACTTCTCTCCTGGTCGACGCAGCAGCAGCCACTACGCAGCACTGCACCACTCCGACTCACTGGAGCATATGCAGCATCACCGCAGACAGTTCCGACTCACCGTGAACTATGCGGCATCTGGTTCCGACTCACTGGAACATTCCACTGGCCCGGCAAGCATCACAAGATGAATGGACGACATAACCTGCTATCGACCTCCGGTCTCGGAGGGGAGTGATGTGGCGACATCTATCGCGCGAAATACGAACGACTACAAACTACGTAATTAGAGAAAACTGACGTATGCTACATCGCGCTATCAGAGATTTCAAAGTGATTAAGTATATACAAGATCCCGACAACAACCGTTGGGCGTTAGCCCGCCAGACACAACATCCGTCTGGTCGGAGGATCCTCCCTTTTCCTTACACTCCTAAACATTGATTATTAGGTTGAATACTGTTATTATTCTGTTATTGTTTTGACGTATCTAATAATATTTTTTGTACTTGTTTGTTGTGTGTGTGTGTTGTTTGTATTTGTTATTGTAGCCAGGTTGTTGTAGTATTTACTTGGCACCAACTTCAAAATTATAAAATATTTATTTAATCATTTCTGATTAACTAAATCAAAATACGAATTACTTTGTACTAAGTAAATTTATGTTTCACTTTTTAGTTTCCTTTTTGAAGTCGGTTTTTTTTTTGTTAAAAATTATTTTATTTTACAATTTTTAGTGATGGGTAGACCTAACAAGGATGCTTTTTCTTTTATGTCAGGGGTTCGGAAACATACACAATACACAAGCACAAACACCCAGATCATGACAAACATCTATATGGCCAATAAAAATGTCTGTCGTGCGCGGGGATTGAACCCACTAACGCCAGCGCAACAGCTGGTGCTGTGACCGCTGCGCTAACGCGTCGACATACTATGAGTAAAGTTCGCTATCAGGTGTACGTAATAACACCCGGGACTAACAGCCTAGCGTGTTCTCCGAGGCTAGGTTGGGAGAACCACAAGGATTAACAACTAGACCGAAAATAAATATTTGTATAAACATAAATATCCACTCCGAGTGGGAATAGAACCCGCGACCGTCGGTGTTTAGGCGCCGCCGACACGGCACATGCACCATTATATCAAAGCGGTCGTCAAACAGCAAAAGGTAACTGCTGTAAATTGTTGAGAAATTCCCTCTAGTGTCTATGGGTTCCATCATCAAACCTGGTCCTGCGACACAGATAATCACACAGCAGGTAATTGCTATAAATCGTTGAAAAGTTCTCTCGACTATCTTTCGTCTCCATCATCAGACTTTAATGGCACTTGTAACTCATATAGGTGCAAAGTTCTCATCAATAGAAACGAATTAAGTTCAAACAGCAGGTAATTGCTATAAGTCGTTGAAGAGTACCCTCGACTATCTTTCGTCTCCATCATCAGACTGAAATGGCACTTATAACTCATATATATGCATAGTTCTCATCAATAGAAACGAATTAAGTTCAAACAGCAGGTAATTGCTATAAATCGTTAAAGAGTTCCCTCGACTAACTTTTGTCTCCATCATCAGACTGTAATGGCACTTATAACTCATACAGGTGCAAAGTTCTCATCAGTAGAAACGAATTAAGTTCAAAAAGCAGGTAATTGCAATAAATTGTTAAAGAATTCCCTCGACTATCTTTCTTCTCCATCATCAGATCGACTCCAGACCTTTATTAAATAGTAGTGCTTTATAGTACTTAATGAAAACATGGTTAAATTTACTAGTCACCCTTACGATTTTTGAAAGTTTCCCTCGATTTCTCTGGGATCCCATCATCAGATCCTGGTTTCCTTATCATGGTACCAAACTATGAATATCTCCTTTCCAACAAAAAAAGAATTATCAAAATCGGTTCATAAACGAAAAAGTTATCCCCGAACATACATAAAATATATATATATATACGGTCGAATTGAGTAACCTCCTCCTTTTTTTGAAGTCGGTTAAAAAAACAACGTTAAAATAGCGTATTTGGGAAATTGTAACACAAGTTAAGATCTACGATCTGAAATTAACCACAAATGAAACCACTCGTGCACGATGTACCCAGCTATTTCATATTCAAGATAAAGCTTAGTAAATGGGGCGGACCGGAAGATGTCAAGCAGCATCGGAAGTGGATCAAAGGTGGCGAGTGTTGGATCGGGCCTTGTTCGTCGAGACGTTATCAGCTAGAATCGGAAATAGAATGAGAACAAACGGTTGTGACGTTTTCATGTTTTGAGCGATCCAATGTTATTCAGAGACAAATCTATCTACTCGTATCTATACTAATAAACGGAGAACCGGTTTTTTTGTCCGGTTATACTGCGAAAACTACTGAACCAATCGGAATAATATTTAAGATGCAGCGTGTTTCGGACAATGTTTTAGTATTTGATACCTTGGTTATGACTTACCGTGTAAAAAAATGTAAAAAAATATGGACAGATACAAGTCGCTAGTATAATGTGTACCTATAAACGAATATGAATCGCTTAGTTGCTTAACTTAAAAAACGACGGACCGATTCAGCTAATTTTTAGCTTATATCGATTGTTACTCGTAATAATGTAGCTAGAGCTTCTGAGAATATTATAGCTTTATTGACAATAAGAATAGGGATAGGTCAGGCAACATGCTTGTGATTATCCTGTTTTTGCCGATGTCCATATCCTACGATTTTTTCTTGCCATCGGGCAGACCATATATATATATATTTTTTGCTATCTATGTGATCTTCAATTGCACCAAAATTTTATGGACAAGAAAGGAAACGAATCTATACTCCTTTATAAAAAAAACGAGTGCGCATTAGACCACACGACTGAAGTAAAACTTCTTTTGTAATAGGCTTGCACAATAGGCCTGCACGGTGTCTTAGATATACGAAACGTAACTGGCTATGAGAGAAAGAGAGATAGGAAATGTGTTATTACACCTCTCTCTCTTGCTCCGTTCGCCTCGCCTGATTACTTACTCCCGAAGTCACCCCAACTCCTCAATAAAGACGTTATCTCATAAGAATGAAAATATATGTTTCATCAATTTCTCGTGACCAAAGGATTAAATATCAAAAAGAAAATTCAGAGATTTATATTTTATAGACGCTGGGAAGTTAAGTTAGGTTTAGTGTTAAATCTCATAAATAAACCAGAGCAGTGAAAATACTATCGGAATTAGATAATAAGAATGATAGGGTTATATGTAAAGATGTTTAAGGGTTCTGCTACTGGTTCTAATAATTGAGTTGGGCTTGATCCCGACGATAGAACACGAAAATTTATGCAGACACGGTCGAATACGCTGTTATAAAATGCAAAATTTGTATTTAAATTCATCACTTTCTTACAACAAAACAATATAAAGCAAAATTAAGTAATAAAATTGATATGTTGTGATTGTATTATTATATGCTAAGAGAGATCACTATATAGCAATAAGGACACACTTTTTATCATTAAATAATTTGTAAATAGCCTTTTTTGCATGTAATATAGAAAAATTAGTTTTTAGTGTACAATAATGTGTATTATTATTTTTCAAACTTTAGTAATGTGGGGTAACAAATGAGGCTCTGTCCTTTTTCTTTGAGGAAACTTGTCATTATCAGCTTACCAGAGTAAAAGCGCAGACTGTAAATTAAGTAATATTCTGAATTTCAAAAAAATTTATTTTCTTCTATTTACATATTTGACACGATGAGATTTAAGTATCAGCAGTGCGAATCCTATCTTTGAGGAATCATTTCAGATCTAAATTATGCAACCTTATCTTGGCAGAGATAGAGCTTAAGCGGGCAATGTTAGTGTGTACCTCCAATGAAGCAAATAGTGATTGCTGCCACCTGGTGGACACGTCACAGTAAAATTTTAATGTGTTAAAATTAAAAAAATATTTTTTTTTTGCTCTGATAAAAATTTAAATAAAAAGTAATTTTGTTAAAACCTCAATTCATATTTTTTGCGCAACTGTCAAAAATAGGAGTTATTCTTATATATAAAATTCTCGTGTCACAATGTTAGTTAAAATACTCCTCCAAAACGGGTGGACTGATTTTTATGAAATTTTGTGTGCGTCTCGGGTAGGTCTGAGAATCGGCCAACATTTATTTGTCATACCCCTAAGTTATAAGGGGGGGGGGGGGATTAAGAGGGTTAATAACATATACGGCAAAACAAAGTTTGCGGGGTCAGCTAGTTTATATATACATTTACGCGTACGCTTCATAACTTTAAAGGTAACACACATCCGTAAAATGTTACCCTTATCATGGGATTACTTGTATGTCTCTCTGTTTATCAATTGCCCATTTAATGCAAACCTTCTCTTGGGAACGAGTTGAAGGCTAAACATATGAATTATGGAGACCCCGAATTTAAGCGTGTACGGTTTATGTATATTTTTTTTATTAGTAAATTAGAAAATTGAAATAAAAAATTCAAAAGAATATTTTTTTGATTATAAACTTCTGTAATGGATATTTTTAATTTAAAACAATTAATGAAAGACTAAAAAGTTAAGTTGCTGTGTGGCTACGGCGGTGCTGTGTGGCTACGGCACTAAAGAATTTAGCCACCCCGTCTCTTCCCGTGGGTGTCGTAAGAGGCGACTAAGGAATAACAAGGTTCCACAACCACCTTGGAACTTAAGAAGCCGACCGATGGCGGGATAACCATTTTGAAATATACAGGCGAGGACGGGCAGTGAACTCATGTGTTTTGCCCTTACGGGCTAAAGTCCGTAAGGGCAAAACACATGAGTTCACGTTATTTTTGGCGTAAACTTGTGGAGGCCTATGTCCAGCAGTGGACTGTATAGGCTGTAATGAAAAAGTTAGTATGAACTCATAGCAATTAATATTGTCTTGTAACTTATAAAAAAGTGACATGGCTTAAATATATCAGTATATAAAGGCATCAACAAACCACATACGGCTGGACAAATTTTGACGGGAATGTTACTGGCAGATAGCTGGTGTAGTAAGAAGTAACTTAGGCTACTCTAATTTACAAATTTATTTATTTTATAACTCTGCAAACTGAACAATAACTTTTTTGTTAAATTCCACGCGAACGAAGTCGCGGGCACAGCTAGTAGGTACACATATAAAGAAACAACATTTCAGAATGTATCACAGTTACCAAAAAAGGTTTGCTCAGAAATTTTGTCCAACATCGATAAGAAGGGATAAATTCAGGGTAAATGGAATTATGTGAAATAGGTCATTCGTAACCAGAATCTAATCTGTTTATGGGACATCTTACCTCGTAAGTCGTAAGCGAATTTTTCGTAAATTCAGAGGTATAGAGATTATTGATACACGTAACAGTATAGGAAGTTGGGGAGAGGTAACATGTAATGAACATTTGCGTTGTACATGCGGCAAAATAAGACGAGATTTGGATATAAACATAAAACCTGCTTTATATATCTTTAAAAAACAATATAACCATTAATTTATATTTGTTCTTTCATATTTATTTAAGCATTTAAAAATAATGGATTTTGTCCTTTTCCTACGTAAAAAATGAATTTGCACATATTTCTTAAAAGAGGCGCTATAAAAAAAAATCGCATTTAATGCTAAATGAAACTCACACCTTAAATTTTTTACAGAGTTACTGTATGTTTGAAGCGTTTTTATTATTCGGGTAACGCGAATTATCTCTTTCAATACCTGTAACTTTCATACCGACTTTTCCTTACTATTTTCAAAACTGTATGCTTTATTTTAATTAGAATCGACATCGTTTATTCTAGGCTATTCAGTTTAAGGCAGATTACGGAATAGGCGCATTCACATTTTTTTTACAAATATCGCTAACATTAATAGAAAATTCAAAAAACTTTTTTCTTTGTGCTTATGTCACTTATAATATGACAACTAATACTTTCATAAAAAAAAAATACAAAGGCATTATCAAAGTAATAATAAAGTAGATGAATATTTTGTAAACAATCAAAACACTCGAAACGTTATAACACCACAGATAAGAAGTATTTTTCGAAAAATACAATATAATATGTAGATTAGGAGATAGACATATCAATTTGCTTTACAAAGGCAAATTGAGTGTGATTTTTATGGTGTTACAGACGTTTATTGGCTGTGGTAACCGCTAAGTTAGCAGTCGCCATGGGTCATACGCTTTTTCGTCTCATAAGTGGTTTAAAAATGTAAAAAGGTTCCAAACAGATGGTCCACTTGATTATATGTGGTTAAAAATGCTCATAGACTCCTGTGGTATGAGACGAACAATTGCTTAAAATAAAGAGGTTCATTCGACTTTACAAAACTCGTCTCGACTTGACGAAAACTTTTTGGTTAAGTAATAAAAGTATAACTTTATTATTTCAGTCGTGTAGTTTGCGTGTTTTCGAAATCGTACTTTTTACTCGCATTGTAATGATTAAAACTAATTAGTCATAGCATATTTGCAAAAAATATGTTAACTCAAATAAAAAATATACTATAAACTAAAAATGGCAACACACATTTTGATACTTATGTATGTCATAGGGTCCAGGTTATAAATGTGATAAAATGCGTACACCGTACGAACTATAGAGGTGGAAGCATGACAAAGCTTAATATTCCGAAGCCGTGTATTTTTATATTTTGTTACGTCAAGATGGGTGAAGAAGAGAAGTAAGGAAACCATATTTCTAATATACGACAAAGTAGTTCAAGATAAAATCAACAATTAACTAGGGTACTAATCGAACTCAAAATGTTTCAATCAAAAAAATCATAAAACAATAAAATTAGGGCGCCTTAAAAAGTCCAGTGTTTTATTTTTTTTTTATCACTAGGTCGGCAAACAAGCGTACGGCTCAACTGATGGTAAGAGATTACCGTAGCTTATAGACGCCTACAGCACCAGAAACATCGAAAGCGCGTTGCCGACCTAATCCCCAATCCAAAGAGTTCTGGTCACCTTACTCACCACAGGCACACAATACTGCTTGAAAACAGTATTATTTAGCTAGGGTCTTCTGTAAGGTCGAGGTACTACCCCAGTCGGGCTGCTCCATATTTTGAGCAGGAAATTCCTGCTGTACCCTACCTCAGTTATGTGTATAGTGTATTCGAAATATCCACATTTCCAGGGTTAAATATGCACTATACACAATATATACAACATATAATTAAAATATAAGCAAGAATACAAATATAACTTATGGCATAGATGACATACTCGTATATTATGAGCATTTCATCAAGAATTTCCTCACGAAAATTTCTCAGATAGATGACTGAGTTGGCAAGTCATTTTAGGGTACGAAATCCATGCCTGCTTCAAGTTCTACTGCAACTCGATTTGATTTACAAATTAGTGTTTCAAGTCCTGGCTAACACGGAATTTCTGTTTGATATAATACGGATAAGCATTAAATCTAGAGCTTAGACCGTTAACCCTGAGGTATATAGCCTTATTTGCTTTTTTATGATTATTATTATTATTGATTAAATAAATAAATAATAGTATTTTTTGGTTGGTTTAATAGTATATATGGTATATATAGGTAGTAATGGTAATGGTAAATTATTTATCTTTCATGATTTCATGAGAGAGGTGTTTGATGGCATAGGTACTAAAATCTTAAACAATTCTAATCTTACAGATATTCTAGTAGTGTTTTTGGCAGTGACTGGGAGAGTCGGAAAACAAAAAAGTGTGTAAAAATTATTAATATCAATTGTAGTTAATGCATTCATGAAAAAAGTGTAAAAAATTACATATAGAAAAAACTCCGAAAATATTTAAAACACGTGAAAATAAAATGTGCTAATTACCGATGTATAATAAAGGTGTATCTTACGAATAAATTATTGTGGGATTTTATCAGCAGGAGGAAAAACAGGCCCTTAGGAGCTTCTTTATTTCACCCTAATTTATAAACTTTTGTATCCTCATCCAAATACAAACATGAGAAGAATTAATAAGTAAAGCTTTTGTACGTAGGCTTGACTTATTGAGTAAGCTGGTGAATGTGTAATAAAAGCGTTATATACTTTATTGCACTTAACAACAGAATATACAGAAAATGATATATATAGTTGATGGCAAAGGTGGACTTATCCCTAGAAGAGGTTTCTTCCAGTCAACCAATGGTCATGAGAGAGAGTGTCATATAGCGGGGGATACAGTGCAAGAAATAACAATATTGAGAAAATAGTTGAATAATTGTAATGTATTACAAACTTATAAGTATTAATACATACACACATACATATCATACATATATATACATATATATACATACACACATACATACACAAATAAATACATACAAATACATAACATAATAGATAGGTTATATACTTACATATTCTCTAAGTAGATGATTGTAAATTGACTTGAGAAATAAAGTGCTTCTTTAATTTACCTTTGAAGGAAACAAGGGAAGGACTTTTTTGGATACTTTCTGGGAGTTTGTTCCACAGTATAGAGGCGTGTACCGCAAATGAATTAAGTTTGAATTTGGTATTGCACTTTGGTACATCCAGCTTTGTTGTAATGCCAGGGCGCCTGGAACGATTAGGAGAGGGTAGGAAGTGAAAACGGGATCGAAGATAAGAAGGAGAGTTTGGATTACGTAGGATATTAAAGAGAGTAGATAGGATATGCATATCACGGCGAAGGCGAATAGGGAGCCATTTGGTCTGAGCACGGAAGTGAAAGATACGATCAAACTCTCGCAAGCCAAAAATGAAGCGTACTGCGAGATTCTGAAGTCGCTCCAATTTTCTAAGCAGCTCCTCTGTCACATCCAGATAGCATACATCGGCATAGTCAAGGATAGGAAGGGATTGCGCGAGCATATATTTGGTTTTGAAAGGAAGAAAATACTGGAGACGCTTGAGAGAGTGGATCGAGTAATGTATTCTTTTGCTGATTTCATTTATATAAGCTTTCCAAGACAGGTTGCAGTCCATAATAAGGCCCAAATTTCTAACCTTATCAGAGTAAGGGATTGGGACCCCAGAGTAACAGATTTTAGGTACAAATTCCCAGTCAAGTCTGCCTCTTAACCGACTGCTACCAATAATGACGGCTTGTGATTTTGCAGGATTTACTAGCAGACCAAAAGACTCAGCCCAGACCTGAACAGCAGCAAGATCATTATTTAAAATTCCAACAGCCTCATCCAACTCAAGCTGAAGTGTCGGTATATTTATAGATCGTCTGCATACAGATGGAAGGGAGAAGTGATAACACGGGAAACATTATTAATAAAGACAGAAAACAGTAAAGGAGATAATACGCCACCTTGTGGAACGCCAGCAGTGAGGTCCATCAAATACGACGAGCTATCATCGAGAGTCGCACACTGCTGGCGTCCAGAAAGATAAGAGTGAAACCAATCAATAGCTGTGGGTGAAATATTAACAGCTCGCAAGGTACCAAAAAGAATGTCGTAGTCAACGTAAGTCGTCAAAGTAGACTTGGCACTGCTGAAGTCCAGCAGAATCATGGCAGTGAGCTTGGTTTGATCCATCGCACACCGCACATCCTCTGAAACATTCAGCAGCGCTCCCACAGTGCTGTGGGATGGACGGAAACCAGATTGAAAAGGACATATGAGGTTGTAAGAAGAAAGATGGCTGTAAATTTGGCTATGCACGATGGATTCTAGGACTTTGGAGAATAGAGGAAGAATAGAAATAGTACGAAATTGAGAAGGATTAGTAGGATTGGCGGTTTTAGGAAGGGGTATGACTAGGGCTTTCTTCCATAGTGATGGAAAGACATTGCATGTAAGTGAAAAGTTAATAGTGTGTTATTACAGGTGCAATGTCCTCCAACACAGGAAGAATCATGTCGAGGCTGAGGCTATCGCTACCAATAGCCTTTGTTGATATGGAACGGACATGCTTCTTGATAGTTTCTTGTGAGACTGTTTCAAAAGAAAAGAGAGGTAGGTCTGGTGGAACAAGAGTAGATAAAAATGAAAGAGCGTTACGAAAAGTTTGATCGGGTGAAGCGAACGGAAGTTGAGGGGGAAATATAAGTTAGACGGAGCTAAAGAAGTTTTACTTAGTCGTTTGGTCCAAAATACACGCGTTTATATGGCCGTGTTATCTGTTAAATACCATTATAGCTCACATAACTTTATCAGGTGTTAAGGTCCTATTTTAAAAAGACTTTCTTGTTTAATGGTGTCCACAATTAGAAAACATAATAATTGCTTTGCTATTATATGTTGTACGTATGTATATATATATATATATATATATATATATATATATATATATATATATATATATATATATATATATATATATATATATATAGGTACATAGTTTGACAACGTTCTAGAAAGAATGTTATTGATAAAATGCTTGGGTACTTTACAGCTCTGGCAAACCTCCAAGTGTAACAATTTCGTGTAAAACTGCAATTATTCTGAAAATTGAACCGGGTTTACGAATTGTTTTCGTAACGAAATTGTAAAAGATTCTCGTTAGGTAATAAAAGAAACATTGTGGTTGGCTGCTTAATGTATATTTTTGAAGTGAAACAAAAAATACGTAACGATAAAGAAAAAAACACAAATGTATAGGGGAGAATGAGATAGAATACTCGTATATTACTGCTTAAAACACGTAAGAACGCGTTGTGCATGGCGCTTACGACCTTTTTAACGACACTATGATCATCGTCGATAGACCAATCGCACTTCCTACGCCTTTCCAGAAATTTCACTTCTGCCATGTGTGAAATCGCACACACCTTTTTTTACTTTAAATTGATTTTTTTTTATTTTAATAATTTATTACCTATTTTTTGTTGATTAAAAAATTTATGTTACATATAGTTGAGAGGTGAGAACTTAGTATTTATAATCTAATTTACTGATTCGGCGAAATTCATACTGACATCTTTTTTTGTCTTCTTAAATATATCGATTTTTAAAATTCCATTGTACTTTGTCCTGACATTAACGAATACACTAAAAAGAACAGTCGAAATTACTTCGCATATGTAGTAGAACGTACAATTTATTTCTTACTTACAAAAATTAGACACAGCAAAAGAAAAGAACAAAAAAAAAAATTAACAAATAAAATCCACAAAAATAGGAATCTGCTTAGCATGAACAACAATAAGAAAAAAAAGAAAAGAAAAACAACGTATCATTAATAATAATAAAAACATTGAATTCTATACTTCTGACATATTATTTACAGAGCAACTTTCGAGAACTCCACGAACAAGAATTGTGTTTGCTCGCAAATGATAAAAACCGACTTCAATTACATCAACAAGTAATACAACGTAATTAGACGAAGAAAATTACCAAACGCACTTTTCGTCACTACGATTTTTGAGGGTTACCTTCGATTTCTCTAGTATTCCATCCTCAGATCCTGATTTCCTTATCATGGTTCCACACTTGGGATATCACTTTTCCAACAAAAAAAAGAATTTAAAAAATCGGTTCATAAACGAAGAAGTTATCCCCGAACATACATTAAAAAAAAATATACGGTCGATTTGAGTAATATCCTTTTTTTTGAAGTCGGTTAAAAAATGTCTACAAAAGTCTTAAATATGTCAACTACCAAGTTAATTCGGCGATTCATTTTTTTAATAGAGGCATTTCAATTTCTATTGAAGAATATGTAAGTGTAATATTGTTCTGATGAAACTAAAACACCATTACAATAAAAACTTATTAAATTCGAACTTTATGAGTATGAGATAACTTAATATTTGTGCAAACACATCTCGCCTTGGGCGTGAATCTAACTTGCAACCGGTATTAGAGCGGCTATTTGCCGCTACACAATAGCGGTTGTTGCAATGTAAGCGCACAGTTTCACTCTCGTTATTATATACCCTATAACCTTCCCGTTGAAATGGGCTAACGAACACAAAAAGAATTTTTCAACTCGAATCAACATTCCCGCAGATTATCGCGTTCAAACGAATTCTTCAGCTTCATAATACAAGTATAGATTAAATTTATTTAGAAGTTAAATATATATAATTTATTATTTTATTTACGAGGTTTTATATATAAAATTTTCTTATTATTTATAAGTAGCGACAAAGTACTTGTATTTATTTAGATTATGTATTGAATATTCTAAAGAAGTTTACCAACATCGAACTACGTAAATTAAACGTTGTTCGTGTACCAAAAACTTTTCTTTTTAAACCGAAATTTATTAAACAGCAAAATTATAACTAAATAACTAAATCTTAATAAGTTATTTGGTTCCACTAAAACAAAGTTTTTGAAAATTCAATGTAAAATATCAAATTATATTTAATCTCGTTATCCACAAAATGTTAAGACAAGGTGTTTGGTTTCAAAATACTGATGAAAATTTCATTGTAAGCATTCAAAGTACAATGAAATCTTGTAATTTGTTATCAAATAACTTAACTTCGGAGTACGAGAAGGCGGACTTATTGCTTATAATCATTTCCACCAGACCTGCTTCTGAAAGAGTAAATAAATGATAATGATGTTATCACTGTAAATTATAATACTGAAACTTGTGTAAATGTAAATTAGGAGTAGATAAATTGTGAACTAGATCTTTATAAATATACAAGATGCGTCACGCGGTTTCGGCTGAGTAATTCCCGATCCCGAGGGAATGTCGGGACAAAATGCATATGTTTTTGTTTTATTTGATTAATGTTTATTTGAAAGAGTTTCATGGAACATTGTTCCGTTTTATTCTGGAGATGGACGTTATTGCTACAACATAGTTTTTAACCGATTTCAAAAGAGAAGGAAGTTTTTTCTGTATTTTTTTTAATGTTTGTTCGCTCAAATTTTTTATTGGGTAGACCGGTTTCGATTATTCTTTTTTTAATCGAAAGATGGTGTTTGTGTGCGATGCTTCTGTTGTTGCAGCCCTCTATAAGCTACGGTAATCGCGTACCACCAGGTGAACCGTACGTTATTTTGCCGACATAGTTGTATGAAATAATTGTGTTTGCTCGCAAACGAAAAAAAAACCGACTTCAATTACATCGACGAGTAATACAACGTAGATCGACGAAAAAATACTCAAGTAACTGTGCGTTATCAAAGATTACTCAAAAAGTAGTTATCAGATCTCAATGAAATTCATATATGACCACATGACAAACATCAGCTTTCGATTAAATTAAAAATTATTAAAATCGGTACACCCAGTAAAAAGTTATTGCGGATTTTCAAGAAGTTCCCTCGATTTCTCTGGGATCCCATCATCAGATCCTGGTTTCCTTATCATGGTACTAAACTAGGGATATCTTCTTTCCAACAAAAAAAGAATTATCAAAATCGGTACACCCAGTAAAAAGTTATTGCGGATTTTCGAGAGTTTCCCTCGATTTCTCTGGGATTCCATCATCAGATCCAGGTTTCCTTATCATGGTACTAAATTTGGGATATCTCTTTTCTAACAAAAAAAGAATGATCAAAATCGGTACATCCAGTAGAAAGTTATGTGGTATAATACAACGCAGGTCGACGAAAAAAGCGTCAAGTAAAAACGCATTATTAGATATAGCTCGAAAAGTAGTAGTTAGATCTCAAATAAATTTAAATGGGACCAATTGGCACACACCACCTTTCGATTAAAAGAAAATTTGTCGAAATCGCTCCACCCAGTCAAAAGTTCTGATGTAACATACATAAAAAAAAAAAAAAAAAAAAAAATTAGCAACATGTTGCATAAAATACAGCGTCACTAAGTCCACACATCTTTATCAACTATGTAATCCTGCACCGAATAATACGCTTTATCTATTAATTTCTTTCTAAATCTTTATTGTCATGGAGAGTTGAATAAGATAGCCAGAGCTCCCGGCGATGCGCTGTTTATAGCAGTAAGGCCGGCAACTCGGTTACGATGCTTCTGGTGTTACAGGCGTCTGTAGACTACATTGCCCGCTTATCGAAACGAACCATACGTTCTCTTTGTGTCGTAATAGTAATATGAAAAATTCAAGTATTAACAATGTCTTACTATCGATTTTACTATTAGTATTACGATCTTACTAGAATTACTACTATTCTACTAAATATGTATGTAAGAATGGAATTATGATTGATTTTATTTAATGAAATGCCTTACTAGGACTAAAATTGTATTGCTGTCTTAAACGCAGCCACAGCAATTACTTGCTTTGAAGGAATTTATTGATATACTGAGATTTTAATTAACCACAAGTTAATTAATAAACATTAGTCAAATTTAAAACTTTCAAAACATGACAAACATTTGTATTTAACCCGTTGAGTATGAAAATAATTGTGTTTGCACGCAAACGAAAAAAAAACCGACTTCAATTACATTGACAAGTAATACAACGTTGATCGACGAAAAAATAGTCAAGCAATTACGCGTTATCAAAGATTACTCAAAAAGTAGTTATCAGATCTCAATAAAATTTATATGTGACCACATGATAAACATCAACTTTCGATTAAATTAAAAATTATCAAAATCGGTATACCCAGTAAAAAGTTATTACGGATTTTCGAGAGTTTTCCCCGATTCCTCTGGGATCCTATCATCAGATCCTGGTTTCTTTATCACGGTACCAAACTAGGGATATCCCCTTTCCAACAAAAAAAGAATTATCAAAATCGGTACATCCAGTAGAAAGTTATGCGGTATAATACAACGTAGGTCGACGAAAAAAGCGTCAAGTAAAAACGCATTATTAGATATAACTCGAAAAGTAGTTGTTAGATCTCAAATAAATTTAAATAGGACCAATTGGCACACACCACCTTTCGATTAAAACAAAATTTGTCGAAATCGGTCAACCCGGTCAAAAGTTCTGATGTAACATACATAAAAAAAAAAAAAAAAAAAAAAAAAAAAAAAAAAAAAAAAAAAAAAAATACAGTCGAATTGAGAACCTCCTCCTTTTTTGGAAGTCGGTTAAAAAAGGTATGAAAATAAGACTCATATTAAACGATCATTCATTGTGAACGAAATACGAAAACGACGAAATGTGTGGCACATTGAAGGTCGATACTAATATTGCTTGTGATATTACGTTCGTGACTAATATTTTTCCAAAAGCAATCAATTCCAATCAAGCTTAAAAAATCGTATGCCTTACGAGTGGCCTTGTTGAAAAATATATTGAGCAGAAGTTTGAATGTGACTTAAGTTATGAGATTTACTTCTTATAAGAATATTTAAATTCATTTATTTTTAAGAAAGCTTAACAGCAATTACTTCGGCATTATAAATGAGAAATTTTCAATGAACTTTTGTTATTTTTCAACGAAAAGTCACTGAGACGTTTAAAAATAAACTTATAAGTAAATAGCTTAAAATTCAAAATAACATAAAATACATACACACACACACACACAAGCATATATAAATATATTTAGCTCGAGATCTATATGATATATAGCTTATACACTTAACTCTAAGTTATATAATGAGTTTTATAAAAATGTGTTTTTAGTGTAACAATTACTGGTATACCTTTTAAATAAATAAAATAAATAAATAAATTGTTATGTGTTTGGAAATTATGGGAGTGAAACCGCATAATTTTTTACTGTAAAATAAAAATGACCCATGCAATGTTATGCGGTAATTGCTTTACTATCAAATATTCTAACCACATTCTAATACAAATACTATTAGAACATTACACCGTTTCCAGACGATTAATGTGAATCTTTGTGAATTGAGTGAGGGTATTATCAAACAAAAAAAAATATAATAATAATCAAACACGTTCGTGACACTGCGGGGAAAGTCTAGACAAGTTTACGGGAGCGCGAAAGGGCTTTTTAAAAAATATTACAATAATTACACTAAAACTATTTAATTAAAAATAATTAAAAATTACAACGGACACGTCCGAACAGAATTACATGCTCTGGATTAATCCCCGATTTAATTCTAATAAAACTTTCCCAAGACATATGATCCTAAAGCATGAGACAACGTGAGAAATCATTTGTTATTCCTATTCCGCTGATTAGGCATTTACTTCTATTGTTCTCATGCTTTGGTCCAACATAACTGTCTTTTCAATGTTGCTTTTAAAATATTTATATTTATATAAATATATTATGATATACAATTACTCACAGATCGTTTGTTCCTTTGGTAAGAAATTTAATGCTTGTATTTAGGTTACAGCCAATGAAAGCTTTTTTAACCGACTTCCAAAATAGGAGGAGGTTCTCAATTCGATTGTATGATAAGGAAACTAGTATCTGATGATCGGGTCTCAGAGAAATCGAGGGAAACTCTCGAAAATCCACATAACTTTTTACTGAGTGTACCGATTTTAATGATTTTTTATTTAATCGACAGCTGATGTTTATCATGTGGTTACATTTAAATTTCATCGAGATCTGATTACAACTTTTGGAGTAATCTTTGACAATGCGTATTTACTTGACTATTTTTTCGTCTACCTACGTTGTATTACTTGTCGATATAATTGAAGTCGGTTTTTCTTCGTTTGCCTACAAACACAATTATTTTATATTTGTTACTTCAGACCTTTAGACTGGGTGGACCGATTTCGACAAAAAAAAAATTGAATCGAAAGGTGGTGTATGTTATTTGGTCTCACTTAAATTTATTTGAGATCTAACAACTACTTTTCGAGTTATATCTAATAATTCGTTTTTACTTGATTATTTTTCCGTCTACCTACGTTGTATTACTTGTCGATGTAATTGAAGTCATTTTTTTTTTCGTTTGCGAATAAACACAATTATTTTTCTTTTACTTAAAAAAATGTATATCCGCTCGTCTCTCATAGCTTGACACTTACCCAGCTGAGCGTGTATCCCTAAATACTAATAAATTGTTTTAGAACGCTTTGTAACTTATTTATTTACCATTTATATCGGTACTTAAATTACGAAGGCGAGAAATGGGCCTTAAGCGAGACATTCCCGTCAGTAATAATAAAATAACAAGCCGTGGAGCGAGATTGATGCACCGGTATTAATACGCTCATATAGTGCTTTGGGTGATTTCGTTCTTTAACTCAGTTCCGACTCTTATTTCCAACTGTAGATACAGAACGATTGATTCATATGAAAATGTTTAATGGCAGTATATACTTTTTTATTTAGTTTTTTTACTGACCGCCAATTAAAAAAAACTGTACTCTGTGGGTACGGTACTAAAGAATATACCCACCCCCGTGGGTGTCGTAAGAGGCGACTAAGGGATAACACAGTTCCGCTACCACCTTGGAACTTAAGAAGCCGGCGGGTGGCGGGATAGCCATCCAACTGCTGGCTTTGAAATACACAGGCCGAAGACGGGCAGCAGCGTTTTCGGTGCGACAAAGCCAGTACTGCGATCACCAACCCGCCTGCCCAGCGTGGTGACTATGGGCAAAACACATGAGTTCACGTTATTTTTGGCCTAAACTTGTGGAGGTCTATGTCCAGCAGTGGACTGTATAGGCTGTATAGGTAAAAAAAATAGTCGAATTTAAGGGAGGATTTCATGTTTAGTGGCATTCTCTCCTAGTCAACCTTTATTCCGAAAAGAAAGAAGATACGAAGTGTAGACATCTAGTTATAATAATAACACACTAATACTTACTTTCTCCTGCTTATGTTAATTTTCATTGGAGTTAAAGGTCTCTTAACTGGCACAATCTGGCCGTATTATGGTCCATCTGGTTTATACTACACGTGTTTTCTGAAAAATCAAATATTATTGCCTAAAATTGCGAAGGCACTTGAAACTTTATTTGGAAAATATTTTTGTGTAAGTTGGTGTCCAAAAGTAATGAACCTCTTCCCTCCTCTCCACGCCACACCTATAACCTTTTCTCCTCTGTCTCTCTCCTCTCCGCCCAACGTCAAATATTTTTGCCCGTTACAAGTACATACTACACAAGTACACACTGTCTACGGGCTTACGGGCTAGTCAATTCTTGATAAATAAGCACTCCTGCTGGCATGTGAGTTACACTGGGTAATACTTATAAATTACTCGTACAAATAAATGACTTACCCATTCTTACCGAAACAAATCAATATAATTCTTTAGGGCGTCCCTTCCGACTATACACAGTTATATTGGATCGTTCAGAATTTAATCATTTTGAACAAAACAAATGAGGTATATTAACTGAACCTAAACGATTACACCACTGACATTAATTGTCGAAGGTTTGGTCTTTGAACCTTGTCTTTACTTTGCCTTCTTGGAATATCGCACGATTGCTTTGTTTCAATTGAGACTTTTTTTAAATATATAGACTAGCGCTTGACTGCGATCTCACTTGATGGTAAGTGAAGATGCAGCCTATAGATACCCAAGTTATAATTATTTGGAAAAACTGAAGCCGGAAGGGCATTCAAAATTTTTGCGGTGATAGACTATATGCATGTATAACTACTATTATATATATACATGTGTTACATATGTCAATAAAATCGTCTATACACCTAAAAGCGAAATACCAGACAATGGAAAAGCAATTAAACGTCACTACGATTTTCGAAGATTCCACTCGATTTCTCTGGGATACCGTCTTCAGATCCTAGTTTACTTATCATGGTACCATCCTTGGGATATCACCTTTCTAACAAAAAAAAAAAAAATCAGCAAAATCAGTTCATAAACGACGAAGTTATCCGCGAACACACACACATACACACACATATATAAGGTCGAATTGAGAAACCTCCTCCTTTTTTGAAGTCGGTTAATTATGTGCAAATAACTACCACGCGTACGAAGTCACGGGCGGCTGTTAGTTGTTTTATAAAACTCATTTAAGTTTGATATCGATAGATTTTGTTACATACTTTTTGTGATAAAATGTTCTTAATAGATAATTAGATTCAATTCAGCCGTATCCCACTGCGGGGCATAAGCCTCTTTCTCCATGCAGTAGAAGGATTGGAGCCTAATCCACCATGCTGCTACACTTCGATCTGGAGGATTATAGGTAAATATACTGTTTGTTATTGTGTATTTATCTGTTGTTTATTATTTATTTTCATGACGGTACTATTTTTGTACACAGTTACAAGTACGTATGTACTCTAGGAAGAGACTAGTGTCTGAGAAATAGGCTAGGCTTAGTTCAGATGCTAGTACGCATAGAATCAATGCAAAATGTTTATTTTTTTTTTGTTTTTAGGAACTTTGACCATGTACATCATTTTTTATTTCATAAAGATTTTATTTTTCATTACATACGTATTTTAATTTTTAATCTTAATAAAAATCATACTTCAAGTTGTTTTTTTTTTTTTTTTTTAATAATTGCATAGCATCATATCTGTTACGTTTCCACTAATTATAATACAAAAAAACTAATGTAATAAAATTACTAACTAATTGGACTACTAACGTAGTCCACTGCCGAACATAGACCTCCCCAAGTTCGCGTCAGACATCCCGGTTTTCCGCAATCCTCATCCAGCCACCACCGGCAATCTTACGTAAATCGACGGTCCAGCGGGCCCGAGGGCGTCCCACACTGGTAATAAAATTAAATATATATTTATTATATGAGACACAAAATAAAACTACAGTTAGTTTGTTATAACTACAGTTTTAAGCTTCGTTATAACATAATATAAGAAATTAAGATATTTAAATGTATGTTAATTGAATTTATTTCGAGTTAAATTCAATTTCACGCCTACCGTTAAAATGTATGCAAAAGAAAACAGACAATGTGAACTTTTTACATTTTAATTAGAAAAATATTTCGTTTTAAATAGATTTATTTATATCTCAGTGTTATTTTGGTTGCTGGGTTCATTGTATATTTAATTTTATTTTATTGATTTAATTTAGGGATTTGGAGGACGCTAGTTATTAATAGGTTTATAATTGCTTGTCGATTTGATGGTGTAATTGTTACTTCCTTGAAATAATCTAATTTTTGTTAATACTTTTCGGTGATAAACATCATGCAACAATTAAGTAAAAAATAAAAAAATAAAATAAAAAATAAATTTTTCTTTAAACATATCATTTAAGACGCCGCGTTGGCGCATCGGTTGCCAAGCTATGGATTGTACCTGTTGCGCTGGCGGTTGCGGGTTCGATCCCCGCACATGACAAACATTTGTATTGGCCATATAGGTGTTTGCCGCGGTCTGGGTGTTTGTGCAGTCCTTGTGGGTCTCCCCGCCGTGCCTCGGAGAGCACGTTAAGCCGTCGGTCCCGGTTGTTATCATGTACACCTAATAGCGATCGTTACTCATAGTAGAGAATATATCCACCAACCCGCATTGGAGCAGCGTGGTGGATTAAGCTCTGATCTCTGACATGGGGAAAAGAGACCTATGCCCAGTAGTGGGATATTACAGGCTGAAGCGTGCCATATAATTTAATACTAATATTTTGTTAAAAATTACCATTTTAAGTAGTAACCAAAAACCACGATTCAACGTTAGATCTATAGACTATTCTAAGTACATGACAGATTATTTATTGTCTTAAGATATTTTTTTGTAACGTTACTATAATTTCATTGAAAATTAAACACGGCTAGCTATATCATGCGGTTTTACCTGCGTAATTTTGAGAAAAAAGGCTACTAAAATATTATATCGTAGAGTATTCTTCGGGAAATGGACCATCCAACACAAAAATAATTTTTCAATACCAAAGCAGTCGTCTGAGATTAGCGCGTAAAAACAATCTCTTCAACTACATAATATTAGTATATAGATCTTTATTTATATATGTTAATTATCCGCAAACTCTCAATGAAGTAGCGGATTAAGCTTCAACCCTTTTTCTACTATATATCTTTTTTTTATGTCACTAGGTCGACAAACAAGCGTACGGCTCACCTGATGGTAAGCGATTACCGTAGCTTATAGACACCTGCAACACCAGAAGCATCGCAAGCGCGTTGCCGACCCAATCCCCAATCCCCCCAGGAGCTCTGGTCACCTTACTCACCAACAGGAACACAATACTGCTTGAAAACAGTATTATTTTGCTGTGATCTTCTGTAAGGTCGAGGTACTACCCCAGTCGGGCTGCTCCGTATTTTGAGTAGGAAATTCCTGCTGTAATGATCTATGGGGTAACGTCTTAAACCCAGCCATGGAATAGTTAAAAGCTGTTACAATTCAGTTCAAACGCTCTTAAATTAATTCAAAGTAACGGAACAAATATTTGATTTTATTTCTTAATACTCTTTCAATTCGCCCTTTTCAGGTTAACTTCATAAAGAGTATGAAAGGAACAACTTTTTTCCAATATGGTGAAAGTTTGAAAAGGAAGGTAACATTTTCTGGATAAACATCGCGATCGAACCCGCACATTGTATGAAGCGATTTCGTTAATGCCATTTTCTTTTTTAGAATTTCGTCACTGAATTGAGTTGATGCGATAAGATGTACTACACAAGCTTAACCCTATTTTGAGGACAATAATCGTATGAAAATTACGGCGAAATTTTTTTTCATAATTTTTAATTATCTCATTTTTTATATTCAAATTTTTTATTATTGATTTAATGATAAATAACGATAAGCTACACATACTTATAGAAATACCCTTTGATCAACGAACGCGCTATATTTTTCCCTGTATTTTTAAATGTTTTTTATTAGTTTCACCACTATGTTTGTATGTTTCTAACCGACTTCCTTTGGACTTAATTTTGACTTACTTCACTCGTTCAGATTTTTATGCCCAGCAGTCGGATGTTGCAAGCTGAATCATTAGACTTGCTTATTCCAAATTTATGTATAATTTCACGTATGTCATAGTCTAAAAAAGTTCAAAAAGTTTTTTTTGCAACTGTTCAGTAATTATTGGCCCAAACACAGTTACAAGACAATGAGTTATCCTATTATTTTTTTTTAACTCTAAAGAATAAGGCTTTTGATGATAAAACAATACGATTGTAATAAAACGCTTTTTAAACTTTAGCCTTGAGAGAGAAAATAGGGGGTCTATCTTAAAACGTACAATTTGCTAAGAAATTGACATGAATTATTTATAAAGCCTTAAGCTTAGAACTGGTTGTACACCTACACAACTAGTTGAAAATGTATTTCGAAAGGCGTGAAAAATTGTTTGCTATTTCAGTTGCTTTCATAGTAATTTTAAAAGAGTGAAAGATAAGTGTACATGATTGACACCTTTGTCATGGTCAAGTTAAAATGCAATGAATTAGTAAACAAACACTTTAGCGTATCGTAGTCTACTGCTGGACATAGGCCTCCATAAGTCTCCGTCAAAATGGCGTGAACTCATATGTGTTGCCAATAGTAAGCACGCTGTGCAGACGCTGCTCAAATGTCGCTGGCTTTGTCGCACCGAAGACGTTTCTGCCCGTCTTCGGCCTGTGTATTTCAGAGCAAGCAGTTGGATGGTTATGCCGCCATCGGTGGTCTTTAATAGTTCTAAGGTGGTAGTGAAACTGTGTTATCCCTGCATCTTATGGTAAAAGCATTATTCCGATTAGTTCAGCAGTTTTCACAGTATAACCGAACAAAACAACCGGCTCGCCATTTATTAGTTTTATTACTTTAGTTTGTTTCTCAAATAATAATAAAAACTAGTAACAATATAAATTTATAATGTAAGTTGTAATTATTTTTTTATTTAATCAAAAAGTCTGGCTGTTAATACATAATTTGTTTTGTAAAGTATAAGATTTTGATTTAAATCAATAAAGAAGAACATTAAGAGTATATAATATAAATTTTGATATAAATTTTTATGACTTCTACTAAGAAATTTTGCAATAAACATAATGGGACAAATTTGTCGCGGCCACGATTTGAGGGCGGTCGTAATCATCGGCACTTCTAGTGTTAAAATAACTAATACAACGAAACCGGGAAGACAGTTTATCGCTTCAGTTGAAATAAAAACCGTAAAATTTTGTTTGGTACGTTGATACGAAATGGTCATTACAATGATTTGATATAAACAACAGTAAATTGAAACGGTTTATTTTTGTAAGACGATGTTTACGAGATGTTACTTCGGTAAATTTGTGCGTTTTCCCGGCGTGCACGCACGCTTCATTCGCCAGTAGTGTAGGGCGACGATAGCTTTACAACATTTTGGATATTATAATAAACATTGCAATAACCACTTTTTTGCAAAAATGGTTCTAACAAAAGCCGTGAAGAAATTTTTCCATGCGATAATAACGCTCTTGCACTTTTATTATTTTTATTGATTTAGCCATTGGCGTAGTTTGTAGTTGTTGCTGTTACCCCACTTTATGCTCCGAGGGTTTGTGGTTTTAAATCTTTGCATCCGACGTATCTATATAATGTACATTTATTACAACAAAAATATGTAACTATATCGTTCTGATGTTATAAACAGCTTTAAAAGAACAGGAAGTATATATATATATATATATATATATATATATAATACTTATTACTTATAATTTTTTCTATATATAATAAAATTATAAGGTTATAAATAAAAATATATATTACATTGCATTAAATCGAGGTAGAGAAATGAAAACGCATTTATTAACATTTCCGAGACTCGAATGTTACCCTAATAAGGGACCCTTGAATAAAAATATATTTACGAAACTCATTCCAACCTTCGACACAGCACATCGAATGTTTGAATATTTAACAACCAATTATATAAAATATATTTTGTATGAAGTACACAATATAATAGCTACACGCTCCCCCGCATCCTTACCTATTCATTAATACTAATAAGAGAAATATAACATAGACTACGAATGTCTGACTTCACTGTGTCAAGTCAAGAAATACAAGTAATACTTAGTTTTGTTTATGAAATTTGTCTTCGTTTTGTTATGTATGATATTTAATGTATGAAAGGCTACGTAATTTAAAATTTACAAATTTGATTCTTTATGTAAGAATTTGGTTGTTATTGTATAGAATATGTCACTGTTACCGTAGACTGTGGACGTCTGCAATACCAGCTATTGTAAAAATGTAGCCAATCCTAATATCTTCGGAACGCTTGAACAGATTTATGTGAGACTTTCCCTAGAAATTGAGGAGATCTTTGAGCATCATATAGTCAAATTTTTAACCGGATTCCAAAAAAGAGGAGCTTCTCAATTCGATTGTTTTTTTTTTAAATGCACGTTCAATCAGAATTCTTCTAAAAAAATGATTTTATTTAGAACTGGTTTTATTTTGCACCAATACATTGCTATAATGACTGTAAACGGCATACATTACAGCAAAGTCATGAGATTGCAGATACTTTTAAACTAATTAGTTTTAAACTAACTTGCTAACTTGCTTTGCTTCGTTTTAACTAATTTGCTAATAAATACCAAACACTTAGGTGTAACTTTAGGGACATCATAACAATATATTATTAATAATGAAATGTTCCCTGGGAAAGGGGACGGGCGCTTTTGTGGGACGTAACCTGCGTTGACACACTTGCTCCGTCTCATGTCAGGGAAACAGCCTTAGGGAGCCACAGTGGAAAAAGCTGAAACGACTAAACGGCACAAATATTCGTCACTAATTTCAAATTACATCTTTTTGCCGTTTGCAGTCGAAACACTTGGACCTTGGAGTAGCAGTGCTAAATTTTTTTTTAAATGAGATAACTCCTCGCCTTATTGCCTCCACTGGTGACAAGAGGGCTGGTGCATTTTTTGCCTAGAGAATCGGCATAGCGATTCAACGGGGAAATGCTGCCAGCATTCTTGGCACGATTCCACGCGGACATGATTTATACCAAAACTATCTGTAAATATTTAGTTCTTAAGTTGTGAATTGTAAACCCTTATATTTAAGTCAGAATATTGTTATTTCATTATGAAAAACTATTGTTATTCATAATGAAATAACAATATTCTGACTTAAATATAAGAGCGGTCTTATCACTTCTACACGAAATTCTATTATCAAAGTTGTATCGAATTAATTTAATTATGTTTTGTTTTGAGATTATTACATAACAATAATTATTGTGTTAATTATCAACACCATCCTTATTATTATCGAGCTCGTTATTTATTAATTAGTGAACATTCCTTCGGGAAACAATACGCACTGTTAATTTTATTGCTACCGTTACATTTTTAACTATCCCTAAAAAAGAAGGAGATTCTCACTTCGAGTGAATTTTTTACTTGTTTTAGCGACTATGGCGGTACTTTTTTGATCGAAAGCCGGTTCTTGTCAATTTTTCCTATTTAAATTTGAATTAAGATCTGATGAGTTCTTTTTGCCTTATGATGCGTATTTAATCGATTATTCTTTCGATTACCTACGTTACGTTACTTGTCGGTGTAAGTTACAGTCGGTTTTTATTCGTTTGCGAGCAAGCACAATTATTATTCGAAATTATAACAATTTAGCAATATTTATAAGACTTGACTCGTTCTGTATTTAATGAAATGCGTGGTCACTGCATTCTAACTATAGAAATTAAGACATTTTTGAAATAGGGTCAAGAATTACGTCGGCGGTGCGGCAGCGTGCGTTCGTTTATTTTCGGAACCTTTCGGTTCAGTTCGGCTATTTTCGGACGCATATCCAGTTCGGTTTAGTCGGTTTAAAATTGGAAAACACTTAGTTTTGTCTTTGATGTGAAACAAATGTTGTACTCGATGACGTTACATCTTATAACAGACACAGAAATGGCATCATACGGCTATATGATAAATACATTATAGAAAAAGAAATACGATATTTTTAATGAACCTATATTAATGATGAAGATATGTAGTTTTAGTGGCGCTGTATTTTATGCCATGGGAGGACTTCGTCCATCTTTGGTCTGCGATAGGCTAAAGTGATGATGATGAGTGATATGTATTTGTAGTGCGTTTCAGCAAAATTATACTTTACTAATTGTAAATCAATTATCAAATACCACTATAATTTAAATAGGTAACCGATTTTTGTTACCTGTTTTCTATATTAAGAACATGGGATGATAATCGACTATTAGGCCTAAGAGTACTAGTCACAGCGTGATGTCACTTTTGTTATAAAAAAAACCTATAAATATCGAATTACTTTATGTTTCGATGTAGTAGTATAGAACAGTACATTGAGTTATTATGTATTTCTCTCAAATATATATACCTATATACATAATCCTTTGTGTATATGACGTCAATGTAAAGTTCAGTTGACCTGCTTAGCAAGCATCGTAGTACAAATGTTATTAAATATTTAGAGTTAAAGCAATTAGTAATACGGACTAACACAAGTTATTTAAATTATTACATAATAACTACCTACAAAATTTGAAATATTTGCATCCACTGAACTGAACGACAAAAATCATTTAATTCAAAATGACACTATTTTAAAATAAAAAAAAACTATAAATAAAAATAAATAAAAAATTAAATTTAAATTTTTTTTAAACCAAATTATTTAGGAAAAAAATATCAACCATTTAAAGTGTCAAGATAAATATAGACGAATCCTTTTCTAATTTATATTAGTACCAAACCATGCCAGGTGACCAGTCAAGTGTAATCCGCATCTCGGTTCACACTCCATTTCTCCGCGACCTGACCAGCGAGCTAGAAATATGAAACACACAAACATTTTTGACTATCCAGTTGGCGTTTGTAGTTGTCTTGCTTTCGGCTCCGTGGGTTGTGGATTACCGTCTGAGTCTGGATTTAATACTTGTATTTTTTTACACATGTATTATTTGTATCTATATTTACAGTCGTCTAGTACTTATAGCACATATAATATTTTATACACATATATAGTACTAATTTCCCTACCGTAGGAGCAAATGACCGTGTGTGTATGTTATAAGTTATTCATTATTATTTAAACAATTCTGATATCTCGAGAAAATATAATTCCAAAAAAAAAACTATATTAGAATCTCAAAAGAGAGTTTTAAGAGAGAGTATTCAATACCGATAACCGAACAAAAAAAATCGTGATTATCGGTTTTTACAAAAATCGGGTTTTTAGGTTTTTTACGAAACCGGGTTTTACGAAAACAGGTGTCATCACTAGTATCTACTTTTATTTGAAGTCGGTATTAAAAAAAGTAATCATTAATCGTTAATTACCATTAAAATATTTTGTAATATGAATTAATTAATAAGTCTCTTGTAATCATAAAATAATCATGATGGGTAATATTAGGTACCGGGTAATATTAGCAATGCAATTAGCGAAAACAATTTTACGCACGAATATGCTTTTTATCTATATACCGAATAAATAACTGTGTACAGATATAACAGGTTTGTTACTCTCCTTATTATATTAGACTTAATATTATGAATATTTTTATTAGATACGGTATTATATTTACGGTACGGTATACGGTAGGTATTGTATCTTTAGAATTCTATATGTTCGTTAGAAACATAAATTCAGAAAACGACTCGTTTTGCTAACGGTTCGTAAGTAAAACAATCCGTTTTCTGAATTGACACCCGAACATAAGGTACTTTGTACCTGCATACAGCCGAAGTATTGGTCGATTACGCGTTTTACAACAAACATTAAAACTTTATAAATAAGGTATGAAATACGACGTTTTAAAACTAACAACCGTTTCCATAAGACTTTTCCTTATCCCGCTTTATTAGGTGAGAGCAATATCGTGCTCGGAAAACTTGTTTTAACTTGATTCCATTAATGTATCGTTTATTACTTAACCGTTTTCACAATTTATTTTAAAATTGATGTATTTCATAAATTAAAAAAAAAAAAAAACAGTGTTTCGTGTTTGGCAATTTAATAGTACGCAATTTCCACGCATTAGTTGAAGTCGTACCGATCCGCTTTATTCAAAATTTTAATCAATATTAAAATTTTTGATATTAAATCATCCGTAGGCAGAACGGACAGTTTTATGAGTATTAAAAAAACTATTATTGGGATTTGAAATTTGTGTACCAAGAAATTATTATGCATTAAGGCTAAATAAAAACATATACATCATTTAGACACGAAATACCAGCAAACATACAAAAAATATATATGAAAATAGAATTAAATAAGATTTTTCTTACGTGTGTTCTGTAAAATTATGTATTGGTTATTATGGGTTGGTTGGTTGACTGTTAGTCAACCAATTTACTGGTAAAAATTATTAGAATATAAAAAGATCTCATTCTTATAATTGTAATTGTAACTCTTATGATAAGAAAAAGGTGAATTGCGCAGCAAACGAACAATAAAAACCACAGACTCACGTTTTTAATCTAAAGTTAAAAAGTAATGTTTGACCTGCCACGTTGCGTCACAGCTTACCTGAAACAAAAAAAAAAACATTATTTTTAGATTATCTAATTCTAAACTATTCCTTTAATTACGATACTATCTGTGCCTTGTGATTATACTCATGTAAGAATTGAAACTGTGAATTTGTATTTAGAATACCCTGCACATTGATAAGTTTTTTTCTAATAACCACTTTGAGACCCATATTATTAAAATAAAAAAAAATTCCATTTTCAAAAAGTTTTGCCTTTAAACAAACGAAAAATAGGTAATTAATTTAACATTTGTTTGTATCGTTACACACATTATTAAATTGATTAGTAGATTAAGACTTTTGAATCGACCTTTGTGTAAAAAAATTAAAAAAAATGTCATTTAATTTCATTGTTGACGAATTACATCAACAATAATTTATTGGTTATTTATTGTTGTTAATTTTTTTTACTCGTTCGAATTGAAAAATTCTTTTTGTGTTCTATTAAACTATTATTTTATGGGCTATTGCCCATTTACCGAGCAAGGCTATTTTCCTAAGCTATTTTCCCCTCCAATTAACGCGTGTGAAACCGCGGGCTACAGTTAGTATGAGTATAATTTATTATAATTAACAAAACACATTTTCTATTTGAATAAAATAACAATAAACACACATTTGTTATTTGAAGCGGGATTAAAACCGCAAATTATCACAGTATACAGTAGCTCTGAATCAGAAAAAATAATGCAATTATCGCGGTTTTCAACGAACGCTCTCTCTCGTGTGAAGTGAAACAAATTAATGCAAATAATACAAAAAAGTGTTTGTATGTAAACTGTTGAATATATTTTAACATTTAAAACCTCAATGTAGCGAGGATTGTGTTCCAAACATATTATTGCGAACGCGCATATATATACTCGTAAATTGAAAATATTTATTTGTTACCAACTAGCCGATCCAACAGACGTTCGTTTTGCGAACTGCGTTTAAATAAGCGTTGATTTTTAATATATTTGTCACAATTTTTGATATATTTTTAATTTATAATAATTTTTTTTCTTCTATTCTTTAAAAACCCTCTACTAAATATAACAAGGGAAAACTTGAAAAGAAAAGTGAATGAAACCTCTAAATTTGTCAAAATCTCTTTTCTTTTTAATTTGTAGCATGACCAATTAAAGTAGGATTCATTTAACCATAATCATATTTATATTATATACATTTATATTAGCTTTTCTCAAAGTCTATATTTATATCTGTTGATTTAACGTTCCGGGGAAGGCATTTATTCCACTTAAGTGTTCACCGTTTCATTATCAGAATCGAATCGAATAAGTGCATTGCAAACAACATCATACTAATTATTATCGAGGCTATCGAGTCGTACGTCAGTGGGCATGTAAAAGG
This sequence comes from Melitaea cinxia, assembly GCF_905220565.1. Taxonomy (NCBI): domain Eukaryota; kingdom Metazoa; phylum Arthropoda; class Insecta; order Lepidoptera; family Nymphalidae; genus Melitaea; species Melitaea cinxia. The sequence goes on along the minus strand of NC_059407.1, from coordinate 14,369,657 downwards.
AGGTTCAATGATTATATCTATATATTAATAAATGGAGAGCCGGTTTTTTTATTCGGTTACTAGCGACCCGCCCCGGCTTCGCACGGGTGCAATGCTGATACTAAATATACTACAGAATGTCTTTATTTATAGTGTGAAGCTAGCTTATAGCATGGTTATTAACATAATAACAACATTCAAATATGCGTCGTTAGATTACACGTTGTTACAGAATGCGTTGAAGAAATAAAGGTTCACTGCTCGTTCCCCGTAGGTGATAGCGTGATAATTTGTAGCCTACATGTTGACCCGACTTCTTAATAATATTCGTGACAAATTTGAAGTAAATCCATGCAGTACTTTTTGAGTTTATCCCGGACATACATACAGACAAACAGACAAATAGACAAATAGACAAACAGACAAAAATTCTAAAAACTATATTTTTGGCTTCGGTATCGATTGTAGATGACACCCCAAGTATTCTTTTAAAAAAATATTCAACGTACAGTTTTGACTTTCCTACCATTTTATTATATGTATAGATACTGTGAAAACTACTGAACCGATCGGAATAATACTTATACCATAAGATGCAGCGTGTTTCGGAGAAAGTTTTAGTACATGATATGTTGGTGATTACTTATCGCGTAAAAAATATGGATGCACAGAGGTCATCAGTTAAATTATAAATGCGGTTTTATCAAAACTAATTAAATCATTTTTATAATACCCAGAGCTTAGAAGACCCTTTATGGAGCCTGGCGTAAAGTTTATTGATTTGAATTGAGTAATATTAATTATTATTTGTCCTATTGCTTGTAGGTATGCAGATATGTAGTTAATGAAAATTTAAAGAAACGTTACTGTTTATCGCTGGAGTAACACAAAACTGTTTGAAAGCAGCGTTATTTAGCTGTCATCTTCTGTAAGGTCGTGGTACTCAAGCAGTCAGGCTGCTCAATTTTGAGCAGGACATTTCCTGCTTTTCCTTACTTCAGTTAAACATAACTAATAATAGCATCAAATATATATGTAAAGAAAAAATATTATTTTCTTTACTTTAAATATTCCCTATATTTATAATTTATATAGACAACATAGGAAACCTTTTTTATTCGGTTTGTTATATCTGGTTGATAGATAAGATTGTCTAGCTGTCACGACGAAACAATTATTGATTAATATTTAAAAGATAGTTATTTAAGAAATTATTTGTGATTTTGGATTCGACACTGGAATTAATAACATTAAATGTCGTTTCTTTTATTACAGGTAAAGTTATGTTATTATGTTTTAATTTATATGAATTTCATGTACCTAAGTAAAGTCAACAAAATAAATCTTTTATTACAGAGAAACTCAATTGTGTTTTAATTGATTGTGTCGTCTAAATCACAAGAAAATTTTATCTTACAAAACGACATTTCTTGTCAAAAAAAAAAAAAAAAAAATAAAAAAATGGAAAAGCTGAAATTTTCATTTCAAGTAAAACCAACGCCAGACGGAAAGTCAAACTATATTGCCATAACCTCAATTTTCACACAAGATGAAAAAGTTTTCCTGGTGCCTGAAGAATATCAAGCAGCATCACTTCACAAACATATCCTAACCTCTAAAGCTTACGCTACAGTGAGAAATTCATTAAAAAAAGACATCAGACTAGAAGTGTGTGGATAAAAACAACAAAAGATATCTTAGAAACATACTTTGATGAAGCTGAGAACATGATTTTTCAAGACCAATTTTTAGAGGAAATTACACAAGGACAGTTGGCTGCTATCAATAAAAATAACTCAGAAGATCCTATGGTGAAAATTTTGGAACAATTGGTTGATGATCAACAAAATAAAGAAAAACAAAGTATTAAAAAACTAGCCGACAAATTTGTAATAGAGAAATTTGATGGAAGAAATATAAGTGCCTCACACTGGATGGAAGTATTTGAAAAAGAATGTGCAAGGTTTGAATTAGTGAAATGTGAAGAGAAAATTGAAATTTTCAGATTATTCCTAGAAAGAACGTGCACTGACTGGTACTCTTCCATGATGATCAAGCATGGTTTTCAATCAAAGTGGTCGGAATGGAAATCAAATTTTTTGCAAACCTATGCTAATAAAGGTTGGAGTACTAGCAAATATGCCTTATCATTCAGATATCAGTCAGGGTCTTTACTAGAATATGCAATAAAAAAAGAGAGGCTTATGCTTGAAATTAGAAAAACAATTGACCACGGGACCCTAATTGACATAATTGCGGCCGGCTTACCAGATTTTATAACGGAAAGGATTAATAAAGAGGAAGTAAAACACACAAGCGACTTATTTAATGAACTTGGAAAGTTAGAACATTTGGTTACAAAGAAGAAATTTATTAAAAAAAAAGAAGATACTAAGCCGGTGAAAGAAAATTGTAGCATCTGCGAGAAGTTAAAGAAAGGAGTGCGCTATCATTCGGAAGATTCATGTTGGTTCAAAACAAGAATTAATAATGAAAAAGAAAAAGAAAAGAAACAAATAAAGCTCATCAACAATGCAGAATTAGAATGTGAACTACAATATCAAGACCCAAAAAACTAATAGTGCCGCCATTAATTAAAGTGAAATTAGTATTGAATAAAAACGTTGAAGTATTTGGAATCTATGACTCTGGTTCTAATGTGTCATTGATAAATTCAAGATTGCTGAAAATAAACAATAAGGAATCGAGTTATTTAAATAATACTAATTTAAAAACGATTAATGGCGTAAAAAAGGCAAAAGGCTTAATAGCACTTAATATAAGAATTTTCAATGTTGATAAAACAATGAATGTGTTTGTAATAGACGAAGAAAATTTCGATCATGACTTCCTAATTGGACTAGATTGTATAAAGGAGTTTTACTTAATTCAAGATGAAAACTTGGAAATCAATCAAAAAATACCTATACAAGAAAGGGAAATAATTTCTAACGAAGAAATAGAATCAAACATTGATATTCCAAAGGAACAGAAATTTGATAATTTAGTAAACTTCAACGAAAACATCATTGAAGAAAATTTCAAAATTAGCATAAATCACCTGAACTATCAACAACAAAAAGTGATTGATGACTTAATAGAAACCAATAGATCTGTATTTGCAAAGGACAAGTATGACATCGGGACGGTAACAGATTATGAAGCACACATTGACCTTAGTAGAAAAATACTGCAGCAAAAGGCCATATCGTTGCACAATTGAAGATAAAAAAGAGATTGAAAACCAGATAGCACACTTATTGGAAAAAAATATAATAGAAGAATCATACAGCCCGTTTGCAGCCCCAGTTACATTAGCCTACAAAAGAGATGAAAATAAAAAATCAAGATTGTGCATAGATTTTCGAGACCTAAATAAGATAGTGGTTCCACAATCACAACCATTCCCGCTTATTGAAGACCTAGTAGTTAAAACAAGGGACTGTAAGTTTTTTTCAACATTGGATCTGAATTCAGCGTTTTGGTCAATACCTCTGCGAGTCACAGACAGACACAAAACTGCATTCGTCACGCACGAAGGTCATTATCAGTGGACTTGCTTACCATTCGGCTTGAAGACTTCACCAGCCATATTCCAGAGAATAATGTGTAATATAATAAGGAAACATAAACTCGGAAAGTTCACAGTAAGTTACATTGATGACATCCTAATATTTTCAAAGACGTTCTCGGACCGTGTCGAACACTTAAAACAGATATTTCAAGCAATTAAAAAAGAGGGTTTACGACTGAAATTTTTAAAATGCAAGTTTGCAGCTGACTCAGTTAAATATCTGGGACATATAATCCAGAATAATACAGTTACACCTCTGAAGGACAACTTAATATCAATAAAAAATTTCCCCACCCCAAGAACACAAAAAAATGTGAGACAATTTTTGGGAAAAATAAATTTCTATCACAAATATGTACCAAACATAGCCATAAAATTAGAACCATTACATAACCTGTTGAGAAAAGGACAAACTTTTAACTGGACAAAGGCATGCCAGGAGTCATTTGAAGAGATGAAACAAATATTATGTTCTCAACCAATATTAACCATTTTTGATCCAAACTTGCCCATTCACATTTACACAGATGCCAGTATATTAGGAGTAGGAGCAGTTCTAAAACAGCCACAAGAGAATAATGAAGAAAAACCGGTAGCATACTTCTCAAAAAAATTGAATGAAGTACAGAAGAGGAAGAAAGCTATATACCTAGAGTGCCTGGCAATCAAAGAATGTGTAAAGTATTGGCAGCACATGCTAATAGGTAAAAAATTTACGGTATTCTCAGATCACAAGCCATTGGAGAATATGAATATAAAATCAAGAACTGACGAAGAATTAGGAGATCTGACATACTACCTATCACAATATGAGTTCCAAATTAAATACTCCCCAGGTAAATACAACATCGAAGCTGATTGCCTAAGCAGAAATCCAGTTTTAGAGCCAAATGAAAACCAGGAAGAACAGCTTAAAATCGTTAACATAATAAAACTAGAAGATATTTTAGAAAATCAAGAAAAAAATGAAAAGATACAAAACAGAAAAGACAAGTTAATAAAGAAAAACAACGTTTATTACAAGACAGTACAGAAAAAAAATAAGATAATTCTAACAGAGAAGTTCAGTTTAGAACTTATCGAAAAGGTACATAAAGACTTAGGACACATAGGAATTAAACAAATGCAAAGAATGATCAGTTCATTATACACAGCAGAAAATATGTCGAAAAACATAAAAAGGGTATGTGAAAGTTGTATAGTATGTATAAAAAACAAATCAAGAGGACGAAACAAATATGGATTGATGTCACACTTAGGTCCCGCCACAAAACCTTTTGAGATATGTTCCATCGATACCATTGGAGGCTTTGGGGGTTCGAGGTCAACCAAGAGATACTTGCACCTACTATCAGATCATTTCACTAGGTACGCATATATTTTGACGTCAAGTACGCAAAATGCAAATGATTTCATCAAACTAGTGAAAAATTGTGCGGAAACCCACGAAATTGGCTTGATTCTCTCAGATCAATACCCAGGTATCAACTCCAGAGAGTTTAAACGTTTCTTAGACGAAAATAACATACCAATAATATTTACTGCTGCGAACTCGCCCTTCTCAAATGGCTTAAATGAAAGACTCAATCAAACATTAGTCAACAAAATCAGGTGCAAGATAAACGAAAAGGACACAAAAAGAGCATGGACAACTATAGCAAAAAATTGTGTAAAAACATATAATGAAACAGAGCATTCTGTCACTGGATATGCACCAGAATATCTATTGAACGGTACGGACGTTACAATTTTGCCAAATGAGTTAAGACTCAAGAAGGCCAATCATGCTTTAATCGAAGATAGGAAAAGAGCTCTGGAAAACACGATCAAATCACATAATTACAATAAGACGATTTACGATAAAAATCGAAGAAATGTAGACTTGAAAGTGGGTGACGCAGTTTTTGTCGAAAATGGAAACAAATTGAACAGGAAAAAGCTCGACGAATTGAGAATTGGACCCTACAAAATCTTGGAAAAAATATCGAACACAATTTACAAAATAAGCACTGATCAAAAAAAATCAGAGTCCAATTTCTTCCACATCTCAAAACTGACGCCAGCTCCTGCCCTGACATAGTCTTAAAGCTTTTCTTCTCTTGGAGGGGGAGATGTAAAGAAAAAATATTATTTTCTTTACTTTAAATATTCCCTATATTTATAATTTATATAGACAACATAGGAAACCTTTTTTATTCGGTTTGTTATATCTGGTTGATAGATAAGATTGTCTAGCTGTCACGACGAAACAATTATTGATTAATATTTAAAAGATAGTTATTTAAGAAATTATTTGTGATTTTGGATTCGACACTGGAATTAATAACATTAAATGTCGTTTCTTTTATTACAGGTAAAGTTATGTTATTATGTTTTAATTTATATGAATTTCATGTACCTAAGTAAAGTCAACAAAATAAATCTTTTATTACAGAGAAACTCAATTGTGTTTTAATTGATTGTGTCGTCTAAATCACAAGAAAATTTTATCTTACATATACATTCGTCGTTCATTCAGAGTGTTCATCGTCATAAAAGCTTTAACAAATTTTGTATTTTATACCTTGGATTGAATAAAGGAATACATTTTTATAATTCTTCGGCGCTGCAGACCGAGGGGCTTATGTATCTTGGCAAAATAAGACGTAGGAAACATGGACTGTACAGTGATTCAGAGAATTACTTCACTGACTTAGGATGCAAAATCAAGCAAGAAGACCTATATTATTCTATGTTGCCTTAAAATGAATAAATTTCGAACATCTCATAAATCACTCTGTGAACATTTGATAACTTAAATACACGAAATACGCTTCAGACATTACCAGTAGCTATATACTTACGTACTGTATTGTATTGTACATAATCGTCCATGTTCACGAGTTACATAATGACTTGTATAAATAAGCTCATACAATATGGAGGGGAAATATGTCGTAATTCAAAAATTTTACACCGTAAATAAAGGGTTTTAACTTCCTACAGCTGTTCCATTCCCACGACGCCGTATAATTCCTAAGCAGCCTTTTATACCAATTGGTTAAAGATGATTGTATAATTTTTCGAATGAGGGCGGATGGAAAGATAAAATGACAAGTGTCAGTAATATTGAAAAGAAGGTTGTATATTCGCGTTAGGCTCACATAGCGTGGTTTAAGTTTGTTTTTTACCTTTGAAAATTAGGCAAAAGTCTAGTTATACGGGTGAGTTCTAAATGTCGAAAGTCATGTTTGATACGGATTATTAAGATAAATAAATAATTCAAAGTAAATGGCGTCTAACAGGGAGCGCATCTTGTATTGGGGTTAGGAAATACACAATACATAAGCACAAGCGTGCAGACACAGACAAACGTCCGTATGGTTATCCAAATATTTTTCGCATTTCACTAACGGGAATCAAACTAGCGATCATCAGCCGTTGTAATGACCATGGCGTCAACACACTATCGAACATAGAATAACAATAGAACACATTATAAGAAATATCTAATTGAGGAATTTCAACACCAACAAGAAGACACAACCTACACATGTTGTGCAATACTGCATAATACTAAGGTTCATTCATCAGGATTATTAGCTTTCAATGGAGCCAAAATAACACGCATAATTTCCTCAATGTTAAATAGAAATTGGGGAGATTGATTGGTGGGTAATAAATATCATGTTTCCACGACCGCTCTTCCGCGTTCAATGTTCGCATGACAACATCATTATCCATTCTTATTCCTTATTGCAAGGAAATCGTATTTATGGAATTATGTTTACAAAGTATTGAATCAATAAGACAGAGAACAAAAATAATACATACAAAAAGAAAATTTATTTATAAGACTCTGCTCTACAGCTAAAATCCTATCTCAGGGCTGTATCTCGAACTATAATACTAACTCGGACTTAAAAATTGGACTAATTCGGAATTTAAAATGTATGACTGCAAGCACCATAAACACAGATAAAAAAAAAATTATGGAACGTATTTTTTCGGCGCTTTTAGCTTGATTTTAAATTTCAGTTGTATTAAATAAATAATGTACAATGGTACAAAAGTCTACGTGAGGATTGAGATGTTTATAGTCTGTCTGTTACAGATAAAAGAATACGTAGGTTTTATTTTACGATGTTTTAGACAAATTAAACTTTTTACTTAGAAAGGTCATCTGTACTAATATTATAAAGAGGAAAGATTTGATTGTTTGTTTGCATTGAATAGGCTCCGAAACTACTGAACTGAATTGAAAAAAAAAACACTGTTGGGAAGCTACACCATTCGCGGGCGACATAAGCTATATTTTCAAAACTATTAGCAAAAAACAATTTGTTTTAAATTTTTTGTTAAATACGTAAGTCTCAAAGCATTGTCAGTATAATTTCTATAAATTATGATACTTATTTGATACTGTTAGATATTAAACCCAATTAGCAACACATTTAGAGTAAGCTATGACTGTAAGCAACTTAATGCTGACTGACTGATTTAAGTATTTTTTTTTTCGATAGATAAATATTACATACTGATAATAAATATATAAATAAATACAGGAACAGAAAGCAGGGTCACTGCACATTACGCCAGCGGGCGAGTCAATAAATTATAAAAAGAAAAATCGAAGTATAATTAGTATTGTTGCTAGAAAATTATAAATTAAAATCTACATTTAGAATAAAATGTAATAATAAAAATAACAGAGAAAAAAATTATAGCGATATGAGAAGCATGTATATACAAAACTATTTACATGTGTATGTATGTGACGTGTCTGTAGTTAATGTGTGTATGTCTAGTTGTTAACTGGGCGATATCTGTCCACCATATCGACCTTGTAATTGTAATGAAAATGCGTGGCCCAAGAACTATTTGCGTAACAATTGCGCTAATTAAATTTCGAACTTTTAACTTTTGTTCGTTGGTTTAAATTTTTATATTTCGAACCTAGAGAACTAAACACAATAGTCTAGAACGAATTAGAATCTAGAATAAATTATATTATACTAATTAATGTTTTGTTCCGTATTGTAATAAGATCTCGAAAAGCCACAACATCCTTTTAATAAACTTTAGTACATTGACAACTTAAGACTAACAAAACTATTGAATGCTACAACACGATGTTTTCAATCGATTGTTGACTTCCACTGGAACGCAATTTTAATTGCAGATTCGCGCCCCAAATGCTATGTCGGAATCGAAGAGACGAAAATACAGGTATATTTACTACGAATTGACGCAACGAAATTCGTGCCACCATATTGTTTTTTATGTATCATTTTTTTTATTTCTTTTATACAAAACTTTTCCTGAAAAACGAACACAAAAAATATAACCGATTTGGTGCATTCGTTTGGAAGTTACGCGCGTACATACACAATTTGGTGATTCAATTTTGTTTCCTATTTTATTTCTAAGCTTTACTAACAATTGCTTTTATACACACGAGTAAAATACAATATAAATTCATACAATTATAGTAACAACTACTTAAAGGTAAATAAAAAATCGATCGTTCGTTTGGAGTGACAGCTGACAGTCGTACTTATGTTAATTAACTTTGTAAAAATTATATATATCGATTCTTTAATCATTAAAATAGTATTTAATTCAGAAATAACACTAAAACTATATGCATAAATGTTATTGGAGTGATATGTGCAGTGAATAGTGTTATATTGTTCAATTAAGAAAACAGCTGACGATTACCCGTTTTGCAGATATACCCTCAATATAAAGTGTAAAGTGAACAAAGGATTTAAGTCGTTTACGTTTTGAGGACTCGTGGGGTGGAGTAACGTTAAGAACTCTGGGGTGGTAAAGTATTTCTAGAAATTGAATAAGAATAATAATAGCATTCATCATTGTTAAGTTTCAAAATATTGTTTTCTAATTTGATTCCTTAGCGCCATCTAGAAGTAGATTCTGACAACAACATAATCATGACCGATAAGTGTTCTAGCTGCGGTAAATTCGTTGCATCGTCAGATGGCGTTAAGTGTAGTAAATGCAATACAGTACATCATAAACAATGCGTGAATGTAAGTCCGAATTCAAAGGTCGGCCCGAAATGGCATTGTAAGACTTGTAAACGCAAGCCTACTTATGCTGATAACGGCGAAACGTCTGGAGATGTCCCTCGGCTGGCAGAACCATCATCCCTTTCGGAAGAAATTAAGCTTCTTCGGTCAGAGATTAACTCTTTGCGCCAAGACATTATGTCCGTAATTTCATCTACGAATACTGAACTTCAGAACAGGCTGGAAGTCATAGAAGGGAGATTGTCCAAGTTGGAGAACCAGCACCCCCTGGAAAACCCGACACAAAGCGTTGATATTAATAAAACTATAGAACGACTCCAAATACGCTTAAATGAGTCTGAGCAGGAAAATCTTCTGAACGATGTCGAAATCACCTGTGTTTATGAAGAACAGGGGGAGAATGCTACTCATACAGCTATGGCGCTAATAAAGAAAATAGGTATTACCATCGAGGAGCGTGATATTGTTAGTGCACAGCGAACTGGAGTACGGCAACAACATCCTGGTAGTCGCGAAAGTGAGGGTGAGACCAGTTACTCCCGTCCACGTCCATTGGTGGTACGGTTGACTCGCAGGTATCTTCGGGACGAAATAATACGCGCGGCGCGCGTACTCCGTGGCGCGGACACGGATGGCGTGACCACTAAGCCATCTCGTTTTTATGTTAATGAGCGTTTATCACGGGAAAACCGAAAAATTTTCTATCTGGCACGGCAAATGGGTAGCAAAGAAAATTGGCGTTACGTATGGACACGAGGAGGACGGGTGTACGTGCGGCGTGAACAGGGTTCAAGAGCCCATGCTATTCGCACTGAAAGTGATCTACCGAAGATTTTTGGGAACGATCATGTTTGAACTGCAGCAAATTATGTATTAAGCTGGCCCCGACAACGACCCAAGATCCGTCTTTCAAGTTGCACATGGTTGTTGCTTACCTACTTACGAAGTGTCTGTATAAAGTGTTATTTAAACATATAGGCTATATAATTGGCAAGAGAGACAAGTATGTGAATATAATATTTAAATTAACTCTTTATTACCTACCGTCTCGTTCTTATAATATAATATATTATATTTTATTTGTAATTTTAGTATTAAGTTATGTAACGCATTTCACAGAGAGGTGTGCGTACTCCTTGTATATAGTATTTTTGCGCAGAAATTGTTACGCAACCGAATGTCAGGATTACTGTGACTCAATTACCTTAGTTATTTCTGGTACTTTAATTTATGTAATAATTACTAAAAGTCACACTACAACTCAGAAACCCTTGTTTGTATTTCAGTTAGTATTACTCTTAAAATTCGTAATAAGGATATTATATTTTTGTTATGTTGTGAAACGGTGTCATAATAACCTACTATCATGCTGTGAAAATTTGACAAATAGAATTAATTATTTTATGAAGATATGTATTGGTTTTGAACACTGTGTTTTACATTTTATGAAGCATTCGAATAACAATATATCATTAGGATTTTACTGTAAATTACTTTATAAACTGGCCAAAAATAACATATTAGAGATATTTTTTATCAATATATATTTTGCTGTTGTGTTTTTTTGTGGTGTAACTATTCATTTTCAAATGTTTTGTCTCAATGTATCTAATCGAATGAATTCTAGGGTCTATCGAACGACTCAGAATAATATTATTTTATATCATACCGACATAATGCTGTGTTACACTCATTTATTTCTCTGTGTGGATTTATGTTATTTGCTGGCCTATTATAGTATTATATACTTATTGGTTATTCAGGTTGTTGTATATGTCTGTGATAAAATATATAATTTATCTTTAACCTGAAAAACAAGTTAAAAGTTGGTCTTTTAAACCCGGGATCGTTAGGTACTAGACATGACGAGTTTCTGGTTGCCATGGATAGACATAGGGTCGATATAATGGCGATTAATGAAACGTGGCTTCGGGATGGAGAAGAGGGCAGGGCACCCCACGTACCTGGATACCGCTTACGGCACATACCGCGTCCACTTGCGGTTCGTTCAAGGGGAGGTGGTGTTGGTTTCTATATAAGGGACGGTCTTACTGTTCGGGCACTTGCGCATCCAGAAAATGAGTTAGTAGAACAAATGTGGGTTAAAATTTTGATACGAGGAAAAACTATTGTGATAGGTACAGCTTATCGACCACCTTGGCTTACAGTAGATCTATTTTTCGCCGCTCTTACGGAATCGGTAACATCTTTCGTATGGAGTGATAATATATTTTTGACGGGCGATTTTAATATTGATTTTCTTAATAAAAGCCACACTAATTATAGGAAGTTGTGTGATTTCTTAACCACCACCAATTTAAGTCAGCTGGTTGTCACACCTACACATTTCACAGATACCAGTGAGACCCTACTTGACCTTGTATGTACGAACACTACCGTGTTAAACGTTAACGTGGACTACATATCCGCCCTGAGTAGCCACGCGTTTGTCTCATGTGTGCTAGATATCGGAAAGGACAAGCCAACGCCTAAATGGATTGTTTACAGACCACTGAAGGATATAAATATTCAAGATTTTAATGAGTCTTTCACTTTGTTGGATTGGGATATTATTTTTTCTTTGCAAAACGTAGATGAGATTGTGGCTGTCTTTTCTAGTTATGTCCTGGCACTCTTTGATAAACACGCTTCTAAAAAAGTTATTCACATAAAGAGAAAACAGCCACCGTGGATAACATACAATATCAAATTAATGATGAGGCGTCGTGACGAGGCACAAAGAAGATCTAGAAAGACAAAGCAACCCGGGCATATAATTTTCTACACAGATTTGAAAAAATATGTTAACTCGGCTTTAACTCGCGAAAAACATGCATTCTTTGAGACTTTCATTAATTCTAATATTAAAAACCCTCGTACACTATGGAGGCATGTAAAGGAATTGGTGTAGGTTAAGTCATACAAAAATTGCATAATTCCTTCTCATCTCTGTGATGTAAATCAATTAAATGCACACTTCCTTGATGTGCCAGGACAAAAAATAGCACCACTTTCAAATCTCACATTTTATGAATTCCATAGGCTTGGTGATGTTACCTTTGAGCTTGAGACTGTTACCATTGGGGAGGTCGCGAAGGTTTTAAATAGTCTGAAGTCGCAAGCGTTGGGTGTTGATGACATCTCACTGGATATGCTTAAAATGATTGCGTCAGAAGCATTACCCCATCTCACTCATATTATTAACAGGTCTATTGAGACAAATACCTTTCCTGTGATCTGGCAACAGGCTTTGGTAAAGCCTATCCCGAAAAACGGGAATCCTCTAGAAGTCAAGGATCTCCGGCCTATAAGTATACTTCCATGTATGTCGAAAATCCTTGAAAAAATCGTTCATATGCAAGTATTAAAGTATCTGGAGGTTAACAAGATTCTACCTGAAATGCAATCGGGTTTCAGAAGACACAGGTCTACTGTTGGTGGATTGATTGAGGTAGTCGACAACATCATAACTTCACAGGATAGGGGGATGGGTACAGTGCTTGCATTGCTCGACTATTCACGTGCATTTGATTCCATCAATATCCCCCTATTGCTCTCAAAATTGTCCTATTATGGTTTTAGTAGATCAACAATTTCATGGTTCGACAGCTACTTAAAAAATAGATCTCAAATAGTAGTAGTTACAAAAGAAGATGGTTCTCAGTGTTTCTCTCAGTGCTCAGCTGTTGGCCGAGGTGTTCCTCAAGGTTCTATTTTGGGACCTTTACTTTTTATCCTGTATAGCGCCGATGTCGTCAACTGCATTAATTACAGCAATTATCACCTATATGCTGATGATATTCAAGTTTATATATCTTTTCGCCCTTCTGAGACACAGCAAGCAATTTCGAAACTTAACAGTGACTTGGAATGCATTTCTTCTTGGTCTGATAAGAACACACTGGTCTTGAATCCTTCCAAATCAAAGTATATGATTCTTGGGTCCACTAGTCAGGTCAAAAGAATAGAACATAATATTCCTTTAGTACGTATAAAGGATAAACCCATCGAACGCGTTACAGAGGCACGTAATCTAGGGGTCATTTTCGATGAAAGCCTTCGTTTCGAAAAACATGTTAACACTACTATCGCTAATTGCTTTTACCGTTTAAGGCTGCTCTATCGTATCCGTCCATACCTTAGTACACAGTTGCGTGTTAGGTTATGCGAATCATTGGTGCTGTCTAAATTAAATTACGCGGATGTAGTTTATGGCCCTAGGTTGTTAAAGCGTTCCAAATTAGCTGTTCAACGAGTACAAAATGCCTGTGTTAGATATTGCTGGGATGTACCACCTCGTAGTCATATCACACCATATCTTGTTAAGGAGCGCATACTAAATATGGAAAATCGTAGGCGTCTGCACCTTGCTTGCTTATTATTCGATGTGATCAAGTATAAGTATCCGTTATATCTCTTCAACAAACTATCGTGGATGGGAGAGGGAAACACACAACATAGAACCAGGTCACACCTACGTAAGCTCTGTCTGCCTAGATTTCACACCGCTGCTTTTAGAGGGAGTTTCAAGTACAGCGCAAGTAAGTGCTGGAATAACCTACCTCCTCCATTACTAGAAGCGTTAACGGTCACTAGTTTTAAGAGGAAATATAAGTTACTGTTAGTAGCAGAGTTTTGCAGCCAGTCTTAGATCTTTAGATCTTTGGTTTTAGTTAAATGTTAATTTGTCTTGTTTATTCTTCTCCATCCTCGCCGCGGAATATAATAATATGATAAATACTGTAATAATATGATAGATTGTGTCAAAATATTCGTTAAGTGTATGTATATGCATATGTATGTGTATATGTGTGTGTGTATATGTAAGTGTATATGTTTATGTGTATGCTATGTATATATATTGTCAGTGTGGATGTGCTGCTCTCTTTTTGTGGGTGTAGATGGTGTATGGTGGTTGCGAATGTTTATGTTTTTCTGATATGTGCAGTGTACTTGTGGTGTATGTTGGTGTCGGTTAAGTGGGTGGTTTAAGTGAGCTATAATTGTGTGAGTGTGTTATTGGTTGAGTGCTGTCAGTGATGTCGCTCCAAGCGAGTGACAATGAGGAGTCACTGAAAATCAGCGTCTCACCATTGTTTGCAATGGTGTGACAAATGCTGAGTGGCTGCCTGTATTGTTCGTAATATCTATGAAACTGTATTCGTATTTTTTTTGGATATTTTTATTGTGAACAATAAAATATTTTTCTTTCTTTCTTTCTTTCTTTCTTTCAAAAATACAAATAAAAAAGTTTGCGTGTCAGCTCCGTCGCACGACTGAAGTTTACTCCTTCATATCGACTTACTAGTCTTAGAAAAAGATTAATACTTATCAAATGGTAAATAAACGAATCAAATGTTTTCGTTTTAGTTTCGATAGATGGCGTTACGAGAAACGTAACGAGGTCATTCATTTAGTAGATTTTACTCCTCATATATTTTTCATACCACTCTCTTTACATGGGTGTCGTAAGAGGCGACTAAGGGATAACACAGTTCCGCTACCACCTTGGAACTTAAGAAGTCGACCGATGGCGGGATAACCATCCAACTGCTGGCTTTGAAATACACAGGCCGAAGACGGGCAGCAGCGTCTTCGGTGCGACAAAGCCAGCCCTGCGGTCACCAACCCGCCTGCCCAGCGTGGTGACTATGGGCAAAACACATGAGCTCACGTTATTTTTGGCGTAAACTTGTGGAGGCCTATGTCCAGCAGTAGACTGTATAGGCTGTAATGATGATTATAAAAATCGATTCTTAAGGAGTTAACACCAAAAATAACAATGTTAATAAGTCAGTGAATCCAAAGATACATAGCTCGACTAAATATGTATTAATATCAAAGAAAATTTTATTTATAGAGATATGTCTGCAACTTTGTATTAGAGATAGCAAAATTGCAGATCTCATTTATTAACTAAATCATTGGATGTTAATGTCAATTATTTGAAATGAAGTATCGCAATTTAAAAGTATTATCTTCATTAAAGACTGGAGTATGAAATAAAGTTATGATTTATGATACAATTTCCTTAATGTTTTATAATGGATGGTTTTTTATTTTACAATTTCTTTGTGTATCTTTTTTGATAAAAACTTTTTATCTCTTTATTAGCTGAAATATATCCTTGTAACAAACTTTACCACTTTTACACCATAAGATGCAACGTGTTTTGGAGAAGATTTTAATAATGATATGATTGATTGATTGATGAGTGATTAGTTATCGTGTAAAAAAAATGGTCGAACAGAGATCGCGAGTGTTACATTAATTAAATGTGAAAGCTACAATTAATTGAATGAAAAAATACAATTTACCATTTAAACACGTTCGATCGAGTTTGACGTAGCAATGTGAGCGCTATTGCAATGATACATCCAAATACATCAGTTGTGATGAAACTAGACAGATGTCGGTTCCCGACGGAACCAACCGAGCCTCATCAGTCCGAATAATTAACGAGGGCGTCGCTCCTGAGAGCGTAGCATTAATATTCAATGGCGTATATGAAAACTCTTTGTAGTAAAGATATGAAGGTATTACAGTAAAAAAAATTTAATATTTAATATATAAACACGGTTGTCTATTCCTAAGCCATGTAACGTAGCCTTTTGTGCCGGGGCCCGGAGGCTTTGTCCGGGCCTACCGCCGTGGCGAGATGGCGAATGCTGGCGCGACCCCATCTCGCCCACTGCTCACACGCGGTGGTTTTTTAGTCAGTAGCAGTCTGACATAACCCTCTTGCGCCCCCGCGATGGAGAGTATCCACGAAGGATTTTCCCCAAGTATAAAAAAAATTAACGTAGCCTTCGGGCGTCACGACTGACGATGAGGGTACCACTGGGTTTAAGTGGGCGACCTGATGTTCTGACCGCGCCGAAGGCCTCATACTCCCGTTGCCACTGCCCGGTCAGGAAGAGGTGGGACGACCTAGCGCGATCGACAGTCGCATACACTTGAGGGTGCGACGGTCGGCACGGCGGCACGCGAACGAGAAGTCTCAAACCCCCTGGCGAGATACGCGCGGGACGGTCTGCGTGGGTCCTGGTCTCGGAGGAAACATATACGTTCGGAAACATAAACACAAACCTTGTTTGCGGAACAAGACCTGCGCAGAGCAAGAGGGGAGCACGCGGCCACCGACTACCGCACAGGACTTCTGCACCCGGTCGAACAGGGCAGCTTATTTCACAAAGGGTCTGCGAACTTGGTGGCGAGTCCTGATCTTAGGAAAACACGGCGGCATGTAAATTAGTTGCTCTTCATTAATGAGGCAGGTAATTATGCTATTATTATATAATAAGTATATACTTAAATAGCATATATTTAGTTGTAATTTAGGATATTGTATAAAGCTTGAAAGTAGGATTAAAATAAGCTACATGATCTGTAAATGAATCTTAGCATCCAGTATAAAGTTCAAGTATTGTCACCGGTACCAACAAATATAAGTTTAAGACAAACATAAATAAACAAAGTACGAGTATATAAGTAAACATATATAAGCATTGAAAACATGTAAAATAGACCAAATATGAATTTAAGACCCATAGCGAGTAATACTGAATAAAAACTATGTTAATTGAAATTTTATTTGAATTGTTTAAGATTTAAATAAAGCTTGAAAGTAGATTTTAAAATTAGGTATATGAACTGTAAATTAGTCTTGCACCTAGTATCAAAATTTTAAGTATTGTTACCGGTAAGATCTATAAAAATAAACAAATTATAGTAATATGTAAACATATATATAAACATATAAAAATTTGTTAAATAGATTAATATAAATTTAAGTCCCTTAGTGTGTAAGATAGAATAAAAGTGTATTAATAAAAACGTAGTAAAATTTAAAAAAGTTTGTAGTGGAGATGATGAACATCACCAAGACAAAATTCATATTGTACTAAAACAAAAAGCAAAAATTAACAGCCCTGTAAAACTAAAATCATTTAAAAACTAAACTGTGTACAATTATTTACCCGCACACACACACACACACACACTTCAGCCTATCGCAGTCCACTGCTGGACATAGGCCTCCCCAAGTTCGCGCCACACATCCCGGTCTTCCGCAATCCTCATCCAGCCTACACCGGCAATCTTACGTAGATCGTCGGTCCAACGGGCCGGAGGACGTCCCACACTGCGTTTGCCAAGACGCGGTCTCCACTCTAGGACCCGTCTACTCCAACGGCCATCGGTCCTGCGACACAGATGACCAGCCCACTGCCACTTCAACTTGCTAATTCTGTGGGCTATGTCGGTTACTTTCGTTCTCCCGCGGATAGTCTCATTTCTAATCCTGTCTTTGAGAGAGACCCCACGAATCGTCTCGCCAGAAGACTCGACGAATTCCAACCACCAGAGCAGGCTGGGTTTTGAAATGGCTACAGCACCGTGGACCACATCCATACTGTTCGGCAGATTATCCAAAAGACGGAAGAATATAATCAACCGCTGTGTATGGCATTTGTGGACTACGAGAAAGCCTTCGACTCCGTCGAGACCTGGGCTGTCCTGGACTCTCTGCAGAGATGTCATATCGACTGGCGATATATCGAGGTACTAAAATCTATGTACGACGCGGCGACGATGACCGTTCATGTCAATGACCAAAGAACAAGACCTATTTCCCTCCGGCGCGGGGTAAGACAGGGGGATGTAATATCACCGAAACTGTTTACCACTGCGCTAGAGGATGTTTTTAAGACCTTGGATTGGGGGGAGCGGGGCATCAACGTCAACGGTGAATTCATCTCTCACCTTCGTTTCGCCGACGATATTGTCATCTTTGCGGAGACGCTGGATGAGTTAGGCCAAATGCTGGCCGGCCTAAACGAGTCCTCCCGACGTGTCGGTCTCTGTATGAACTTGGATAAGACGAAAGTTATGTTTAACAACCAAGTCATACCGATACCGGTATCGGTCGATGGTACCCTTCTCGAGGTTGTTCAGGATTATATTTACCTAGGCCATACTATCCAACTAGGCCGCAACAACTTCGAGAAGGAGGCCGATAGGAGGATTCGGTTGGGCTGGGCGGCGTTTGGCAGGCTCCGTCGAGTCTTCACTTCGAAGATTCCGCAATGCTTGAAGACAAAAGTTTTCGAGCAATGCGTCCTGCCTGTGTTAACATACGGAGCCGAGACGTGGACACTGACCAAGGGACTGGTCCACAAGTTTAAAGTCGCTCAACGTGCAATTATTTACCCGAGTTTAATGAAATAAAATAGTAAGTAGCCAAGCAAAAGTAGGCCAAACAGTAGTGGGGAACCCACCCCGAGTGAGAAAGAGATGAATGAAAGAAAGAACAAGTATGCGGCATGAAAGTACGAGAGGCACGAAAGCGAGAACTGGAATGAAAGAGTAAATAGCAGAAAACGCGCTCCGACTACTATATCGGAGGTATAGAAAAAAAATAAAATAAAAAAAATCCCATTGCCTCCGGGCGACGGGAAAACTTAAAAAAAGGTAACGTACGCCTGTGTTATAGGTAATAGCTGGCTGATATATTTTTTGTTACAAACATACATAATTATACTATATTACACCGAGGTCCACTAAGACCAAGTTCTTGATTTAATCGTTCGTATTGTTAAGGTGTGTGTGCCATACACGCCTAAACCCTGGCGGTTTGCGGTTTCGATTCCCGCCCGGGAATGAATATTTCTATTTGTACAAATATTTGTTTCCTATTTGGATATCTGTCTCCTAGGGTCTCCCGACTGCGCCTCAAGTGAGCACGTTGAGCTGTCGGTCCTGATTGTTATCATATGACTTGACAGCGATCATTACTTATCCATCAACACAAAGTGGATCAGTGTAGTAAATTAAGCTTCGGCACTTTTCTACATGGAGTAATAGGCTCAGCAATGCGATGTTATAGGTTAAATCAATAAACTTCTGAACTGTTGAGCAAATGACTTTTAACAATTTTTATTTATATACATTATATTTGAAGTATTGTTATAGCGAGCGTTGATTTGCGTTATAATCGACAGATTTGACCTTTATAAGCGGTTGACATTTATGGTACTTCTGTATAACGACAGAGAGCTATCTCTGATGATGAAGATTAATTATAATTAGTATTTTAAGACCGCTTTAAGTATCAAGATCAGGTTATAACTTAGTGTTAAGTAATAAAATGATTTGTAGGGTATTGTCATGAAGGAACAGAGGTAGAGCGAAATCTGGAGCAGCCCGACTAGGGAAGTACCTCGATGATAAAGAGGATCACAGCTAAATAATACTTACTGCTTTCAAGCAGTGTTGTGTTCCTATTTTTTGTAAGGTGACCAGAGCTTCTGGGGGATTTGGGGGTAAGGTCAGCAACGCGCTTGCGATGCTTATCGGCAAACAAGACCTGCAACACTGTAGTGTATAAAAGTACCTAGTTGTATAAAAGAAAGAAGGAAAAACGGATAAAAAAAAGTATGGATACAATTGGTGAAAGAGATTATTATTTTTGAATGATACCTTTCTCAGCCAACGTAATTTAATATATTTATTTATTTTACTTAATTAATGCACAAAAAACTTAAATTTAACATAAAAGTTAATTATTTTATTGATTGTCTTTATATACAGTCATACGTGTATTGATTAGCACGAAAATTCTGCAGATGTGACACATTATTAAGAAATTTTTACTTTTATTCATATCTATAAATAAACACGAAGTAATACCTTGAAATATCAATAGTGTATTTACACTTGAGGCTAGAAAATACGTAATAATCAATAGAATATTTTTTTTTGTGTGGGTTTACGTAGTGTGGTAGTAATTGAATCGACATTAGAATATTTTGTATATTTTTAATACCATTAATAATTGATTTCAAATAAACTTAATAAACAAATTAAATGAGGGTTATGAAAATGTTTTTATAACACATTTATATTTTATTTATTTTTAGAACACACGTTTCAAATTGGAAGTTTAAATACGTTGATTCAAAGAATTACTAGACAGTAAGTCCGCAACGTATTTCCAATTCAGTGAATCGTTTTTAAGTAACCTGAGGGCTGTCACGACACATTCAAACATATAGGTTGTGATGTAGGGCTGTCAGTTACCTAGGTTTTCATCTATTAGTTCTAGTTTATTTATTCCAACTAAGAACCAAGCTTTGAACTCACTTTTATTCGTAATTTTCGTAAATTTATTCTAAGGTGAAAATAAAATGTGCATGCATTCAGCCTGTATCATCGCACTGCTGGACATAGGCCTCTTTCTCCACGTAGGAGAAGGATTGAGACTTAATCCACCACGTTGCTCCACTGCGGGTTGGTGGATATGTTCCCTACTATGAGTAACGATCGCTACCAGGTATTTATGATAACAATTGGGACCGACGGCTTAACGTGCTCTCCGGGGCACGGTGCGGAGGCACATGGATAGACATACAAACCGGAAGGAGTATTTGTACAAATACAAATATCCGTCCCAAGTGGGATGCGAACCCGCAAACCGTTGATGTTTTAGGCGACTACTCGCATCACTGAACTAGAGCGGTTGTTAAAAGAAAATGTATTTTTGAAAAATATAAAAAAATGGTAAATCATTTTTATATTTATTTTTAAATGTAACAGAAGACGTCAAAAATTAAATATATATTTTTTAGTAAAATAACGATATTTTTATGGATTGTGCATTAATATATTTGCACACTGATTTAACTTGATTATGAAGTAGGTATACTTCAAATTTCTTTGCTTCTGACCCGTAGCTTTTAAATAGGGTTAAATCTTGATATTGAATTTTATTATAAAAATATAAATTTTTCATAAAAGCAATTCCGAAAAAAAAGAAATAAATTAGGTAATCCTATATAAAACACATAATAATTATAAAGTTTTACATAATAACATTTTGACAACCCTAAGGCAGCCGAGTAAACACTTGTTGAAGTGAACCTTTTTTGAAAGGCTAACTTATAATAAAATTATTTTTTCCGCAATAAGTATAGGTAAGTTAAAGACATTAAAATTATCTAGTACAAAATTTCAAAATAAAGTTTGGATTTGTTGAGTTTTGGTTTTGTGGAAATAAAAAAAAAAACATGTGGTGTTGTGGGATACCAGATAGGAACGAGGTTTCTTATTACATAAACATTAATATTAATTATTATTATTAATAATACCAAACTGAAATAATAATAATAACAGTCATCACGTATACTATAGACATAAGATGCTATAGCGAGTATACATAATCTATGCATAAAAATCTTACTCCACGCATTTTTTTGCCGGCTAGGGAGAGGTGCCCCTCCGCATCGTCCCATGGGGAACTTTGTTCAAAAAATACTTTATCCAAAAAGGCTCCAAAGCGCTTTTGAATCGTCATTTTGAAAATAAAATTATATATTTTTTATATTATTAACTATAGTCAAAAGTGAAGGTACAACAGATTCGGAATGTAGACTCTTCAGAGAGGAGTCGGCAAGAAACTTCATTGTTACTCTTAATAAAACTGTGTTTTATTATAAACTAGCTGCGCCCGCGACTTCGTTCGCGCGGAATTTAACAAAAAAAGTTATTGTTTAGTTCACAGTGGCATAAAATGAAAATATTTCTAAAAAAAAGTAGCCTAAGCTACACTCCTTACTGCATCAGACATCTGCCATGGTCATGGCCTATGGTCCCAGGTTTGATTCATCATCATTATCATTACAGCCTAAACAGTCCACTGCTGGGCATAGGCCTCCACAAGTGTACGCCAAAAATAACGTGAACTCATGTGTTTTGCCCATAGTCACCACGCTGGGCAGGCGGGTTGGTGACCGCAGTACTGGCTTTGTCGCACCATAGACACTGCTGCCCGTCTTCGGCCTGTGTATTTCAAAGCCAGCAGTTGGATGGTTATCCCGCCATCGGTCGGCTTCCTTAGTTCCAAGGTGGTAGTGGAACTATGCTATCCCTTAGTCGCCTCTTACGACACCCACGGAAAGAGAGGGGGTGGCTAAATTCTTTAGTGCCGTAGCCACACAGCACGTTTTCAGCAGCCAGGTTTGATTAAATAAGTGTATTTATATTTCTTAATAAGGTAGGCCTTATAACATATTTACGTCTCTGCTCTCGACTCTCTTTTTTTTCGGTGTCGCAGTGGAACCCATTTACGGGTGATGCTCGGGTAGGCATTCCTAGACCGTTCGGACGGGATCTCTCACTGCCGAGCGTCTTAAAAGCCATGCTCGACAATGAGAGATCGTGGCAGGCGGCAGTCTTCTTCTGCGAAGAGGTAATGACGCAGAAGAAGGCCGCGTAGCGAGCCAGGGAGAATGACGTCTCCGCTGACCCACTCCGGCGCAGACGTACGGGGGCAAGGAAGAGACGGTTTGCCCACCTCCTCCCCATCGTAATAGTGGGTTCACCGGCCGATAGTCGGGGGACTTTGGCCAGCCGGAAGACACGACCCCATACGTCTGAGGGGTGACCTTGTTGTGAGCGAGGCCACCCCACCATTGTGCCGGGGCCCGGAGGCTTTGTCTGGGCCTACCACCGGGGCGAGGTGGTGAATGCTAGCGCGACCCCATCTCGCCCCACCCAGGCGGATGTCTGCTCACACGTGGCGGTTTTTAGTTAGTAGGAGTCTGACATAACCCTCTGTCGCCCCCGCGCTGGAAGGTATCCATGATGGATTTTCCCCGGGTAAAAAAAGGCATTCATAGACCGTACGTCAGCTTTAGCACTTGGGGTGCAATACCGACCAAAACCCCTGCGGGAGCCTTCAGCCGCTTTAATTGGAGGGTCCCGGATCTGCAGGCAACAGGATCCCAGCAGCGACAGACTGGCCTCGGCGAAAAGGCCAGACTTCTCCTCCACGGGGACTGTCCGGTTTCTACTCTGGGTATTATTATCAGCCTGTTGAGTTAAGTTGAGATAAGTTTTATTTAACATTAGCATTTTCATAAAAAAGAAAAAACAAGAATCGCGCATGGACGGCGCAGGCGGGTTGGTGACCGCAGGGCTGGCTTTGTCGCACCGAAGACGCAGCAGTTATATGGTTATCCCGCCATCGGTCGGCTTTGTAAGTTCCAAGGTGGTAATGGAACTGTGCTTTCCCTTAGTCGCCTCTACACCCACGGGAAGAGAGGGGGTGGCTATATTCTTTAATGCCGTAGCCACACAGCCAACATATACAGATTATCTAATCATCATCATCATTACAGCCTATACAGTCCACTGCTGGACATAGGCCTCCACAAGATTACGCCAAAAATAACGTGAACTCATGTGTTTTGCCCATAGTCACCACGCTGGGCAGGCGGGTTGGTGACCGCAGTACGGGCTTTGTCGCACCGAAGACGCTGCTGCCCGTCTTCGGCCTGTGTATTTCAAAGCCAGCAGTTGGATGGTTATCCCGCCATCGGTCGGCTTCTTAAGTTCCAAGATGGTTGTGGAACCTTGTTATCCCTTAGTCGCCTCTTACGACACCCACGGGAAGAGAGGGGGTGGCTAAATTCTTTAGTGCCGTAGCCACACAGCACTATACCTAATACTAGTATCTAATACTACTATCTAATACTACTATCTGATCTATCCACTATCTAATCCACTATCTAATAATCTTAATATTATATAAACCACTCCACATAGTTATAACTATATTAGAAATCTTCAGGAAAATGTTAAGCTGTTATAGCTTTACGATAAACTAAACGTAAAATTTGCAGGATGAGTTTTTAAATACTGAGATTTTCAAACTGGTCAAACTAATACCACAATAATTTTTTAAGTTCTAAAAAAATCTATAAATTTCTATCAATACGTCAAAAATGAATTTGATTTTCTTTCAATTTACAATTTAAAAATAAAGCCTAACAAAAGGCGTGAACGAGCCGATAAAGTGACGTAACAAAATATTCAGCTTGCATGTTACTACATTAAGAGAGCAATATTCCCCAGAGAATAACGTGTCGTGTCCAATGACATTAAGTCTTTAAAGGTTAATAGTTCGTAGCGACGTAGCGTCGTAGCGCTGGCGTAGCTATGTACCCGTCTCGTAGGATAACTTTGTCAGTGACGTCACGGTGTCGAGCGCTAGTCGTTCATTGTGACGTCATTATTTTGTGACGAGTTATTTATGTGTATGAACTTTTTGTTCTTGTTTTTTCTTTTTTATGAAAATGTTAATGTTAAATAAAACTTATCTCAACTTAACTCAACAGGCTGATAATAATACTTAGAGTAGAAACCGGACAGTCCCCGTGGAGGAGAAGTCTAGCCTTTTCGCCGAGGTCAGCCGGTCGCTGGAGGGATCCTATTGCCTGCAGATCCGGGACCCTCCAATTAAAGCGGCTGAAGACTCCCACAGGGATTTGGTCGGTATTGCACCCCCAAGTAATGAAGCCGATATACGGTCTAGGACTGCCTAACCGGGCGTCCTGAGTATCACCTGTAAATAAGTTCCCCTGCGATACCAAAAAATAAAAGGTTTACTCCATCTTCTAGCATTACCCGTACCGTACCTATTAAAGATTATAGTTAACAGCATTAACCCACTTGAATATAACACTAATAACTAAAATTGCCATGTCAAGAGCACTTATTATAAGCACTTCGACGGTAATTGTTATCCATTAGTCTCCATAATTTCATATACTAATAAATCAAATATCAGTTGAAAATTTGTCATCTCGAGTTCACATAAGAGCCATTACAAAAATTTCCTAATTTTGTACTCTATATATACTCTCCCAATATAAGTGGTATATGATGGTGTGATATATAAAATATACAAAGTAGGCATTGACTAGGACATTAACATTGAGGCAAATTTTTTTGTGTGTTAATGTTTGTTATAAATTGCAATATTTATGAAGTGAGATTGGTCTGTTTATAGAGACATCCCGAGTAGAAATTTTTTCGTCTTAGAAGGACCGGCCCAGGCATGCCTGATCAGGACTAGATAAGGCATGTAACGCAGATGATTGGTCTGGACCTAATCAGGATGAGATGAGATTTCCTGATCGGGTTCAGATCAGGAAATCTCATCTCATCCTGATCAGCCGGTTCGGTCCGGCCCTTTTAAAAAATACGAATGTATATTCTTGAAAAAATTGTTTAACAAAAAAAAAAGCGAATTGATATTATAACTATGTTACTTAACATAATTATTATGATATTTATTTCCGTTTATTTTTTCCAATGTATTATTTATTTATGTTTTTACTTTAAATATTAATTATTTTTATTCATTTCTATGTTATTAATTAATTATTATTATTAATAAAATTTTATTTATTAGCTTCTAATAATTAACTACTAATTATCTATTTCCTATTACTTACGACTGCTCCACTGTGTAGAAATGAACTCCCTGCTAGACTGTCCTGATAACTGTATATATACTAAGTGGGCTTAAAAACATTAATAGCGCGATTCAGGCTCAGTTCGCGTAATTTCTTTCAAGCTATCCTGATCTGGACCGGACCGGGTCCTGATCCAGTATGCCTTACTATAACTTGATTATATTTTACATCAGGCTATCCTGATCTGGACCGGACCGGGTCCTGATCCAGTATGCCTTATCACACTTGGTTATATTTTACATCAGGCTATCCTGATCTGGACCGGACCGGGTCCTGATCCAGTATGCCTTACCATACTTGATTATATTTTACATCAGGCTATTCTTGTCTGGACCAGACCTGGTCCTGATAGAGCTTGCCGGATCTGGCATGCCTCATTCTATCCTGATCCGGTCAAGATACATGATCTGGTTGAGCCTGCTCTTTTTTCTAGTCGGGATGTATTTGCATAATAAGGTCATGTTTGAGACTTCAATTAACTTATATCATATTTTAAACCTTAAGACTATCGAAATACAGTCTAATTTGTCATAAATAAATTCAGAATTATAAACAAGGTAGGTAATCTTCAAATTTATTTTCCTTATAAAAATATTAAAATTACAATAAGAAGCCGATAGAAGTATATAAAAATATGTGTAAATAAAATTATTTTAATTTTACAGAACATTTAAAAATTACACAGTCAATAAAAGTCTTTGTTCAATTAATGCTCTTAATAACTTATTTTCTATTAAAATAAGTTATTTAAATCAATTAAATTTAAATCTATTTAGTCGTAGTTACTAACAGAATAATACAAGAGGAAAAGTATTCTAATCAATAAATCATATAACTTTTATGAAAATTGGATTTGTTGCATTAGATGATTTGCTTAATAAAACTCTACCTGACCACCATAAACTTGAGTTATTGAAGCACGGATTTTCGGCCGCTGGGAATTGTATAATTTAGGCTGTCAAAACTTACGTGGAAAGTACGTAGTAGTAGTAGTATGCTTATATAATTCATGGAAATGTATCAGAAGTAATACAGAAATTAACTTAAAATAATAAAAAATATATGCTATGTATATAATTCGTGGAAATGTATGAGTAGTGATACAGAAGTTTAAATGAAATAGTAAATTAAAAAAAAAATAACTAGTTGTAAATAAAATAGAGGTTTTATTTGTTCTACATACAAGCTTAATAAAAAAAAACAGATTTTTTTTATAATTTTTTTTAACATTTAAACTTCAGTTTCATGCCCTATTTTTTCGAATATCAAGGTAGATTTTTCGCGTGCAGTATTCAGTGAAGTAGGTAATTCGAAACGTAGATATAGACTCAAATCCGGTTCCCATATTCAAAAAAATGACTGTCTGAGTTGAAGAATTTTTAAATTTAGAACAAGACATGTTCAAATTTATCGACTTAACGAATCTGTGTCTAAATGTAGAAACCGAATATATTAGTACGGAAAGACTCTTCGATTAGCTATTTGATTATTTTTAATCTATGGTGAAATGTCAAACAATAATTTTAACACATCCAGTTAAAAGCGCTTTAAAAATGGCCACAAAAAAATAATGAGTAAAAACACGTAGCGCTTTTAAATGATAAAGTATGAATAAAAATTAAACAATGATTTATCACATTCGTTTAATTCATTTGGTGACTCCTAATTTTGAAGTAAACTCATAACATCAGGCCCATGTTTGTATTGTTGACTATGATCAAATACGCGCCCGTTGTCTGACAATAAGAGATTCGTGCTGGAGTTGACAGCTGTCGACAGATAATCTAACGCTTTGATCTATGTTTACGTGAAATTACGACGATTCACTAAAATCACATGCAAACGAACAACGAAAATATCGTTCTGGAAATTTCGTAACACGATTTTTGTTGAAAAATTATTCATGTTCACTTTGTTTGTAATATAACTTCAAGGTTTCATACGATAGGTAAATGAAAAAGACGTAAAAGCTACTAATAAAAATGCGGTCAAGTACAAAATTGACAAGCAAAATAAATGAGTCCATTCAGTATTCAACAACTTCAAATTTTTGAGCTACCCCTAAATTTGTAAATTTAAATAAAGATTTATTGATCTTGGTGTACAATTAGGTATATTTTATTACTTACTTATTTTTAAATTTATTTATTTTTATTATTATTAGAACACCAACAGCGTTAAAATTGAGATTTTATACAATTGAGATTACATTTGAGAATAGAGCGAGTACGTTATAAGCACGTTTTGTTTGGCCAACCCTCAATAATCTTTCACTTTATTATATTTTCACCGTATATTAATAGTTAACAGAGGCCCTAGTATTTCTTATACTGTATAACATTCTTGTTTTCTACCCTCCTACCTATAACTAATAAAATATATAGCCCCTACTGAGTCCTCATACAGCTATGGTGGACAGATGGCCATCGGAGGATTAGTAAGTAATACGGTCTCGTTGGTATCCCATGGGTATGGTATCCTAATACGGTAAGTATTAAGGATGCTGTACCCCCATAGTTTATTTTGCTATACATATATACAATATCAGAAGCATACAAGTTCTTTTTGCGCTAAGAAAAATACGAAAATTAGTACCACGCTATCATAAACTTAAAAAAAATATCTAAGGTTACTACGAAAAGAGAATAAACAACGGAACATCAAAGTTTTTGTAACATTTTTCAGTTCGTCAAGAGGATCTTCTCGGTCCATTGAACAAAACTCTTTGTAACTTAAACCTATTGTAAAAGAAAACCGGTATTCGTCACCGATAACCTTTAAAGGATAATCTTATTTATATCGATAAAAATAATGACTAATTTAGCTTACGTTAAATCGTCTATTATATTTAGATAATGGATTTAGAAGAGCGGGAATGAGTTGTAAACTGAAGTGAACAGCAAAATGTGGAATAGCTGACACCTTACTTAGTGTTTCTATTAATCTTCCTTACTTACCACCAATATATAGACTTACTAGCGGAACCGGTAGACGTGTCCTGCCCGGAAAACATCTACCAAATTTGATTTCCAATAGCAGCGCCACCTACCGGATCTAATTGAGATAAAAACTACTCTATCTTCCAAGGTTGACTCATTTACAAACGCTTATAAAATTTGATAAAAATTGGTTCAGTAGTTTTGGAGTTTATCGCCCACATACATCGTGACACGAAATTTTTATATATATACTTCAGCAATAGATTTTCTAGAAATAGATTCAAATGTACTATAATTTTTATAACAATAAAGTAAAAAAATTGTGTTTGCTCGCAAACGAACAAAAATCAGACTACTATTACATCGACAAGTAATACAACGTAAGTAGACAAAAAAATAGTCAAGTAAACAGGCATTGTCTATATATGGCTGTGTGGCTACAGCATTAAAGAATATAGCCACCCCCTTTCTTCCCGTGGATGTCGTATGAGGTGACTAAGAGATAATACAGTTCTACCACCTTGAAACTTATAAAGCCGACCAATGGCGGGATAACCATCCAACTGCTGGCTTTGAAATACGAGTACACAGGACGAAGACGGGCAGCAGCGTCTTTGGTGCGACAAAGCCAGCCCTGGCGCAGCCTGCCAAGCGTGGTGACTATGGGCAAAATTCACGAGTTTGCGCCATTTTTGGCGCGACCTTGTCCTGTGGATGCCTATGTCCAGCAGTGGACTGTATCAGGCTGAAGTGATGAAAAACGCGCTATCAAAAATTACTCAAAAAACAGATCTCGATCAAATTTAAATGGAACTACAAAAAAGTATTAGCTTTCGATTAAATAATAATTTGTATTTAAAAACACATATTATCAATCGTTCCATTTGTAATAGTTGTTCCCTGACAGTTTATACATTTAAATGACATTTTTTATCACATCGACATCAATGGTTCTCTTCCATACTAGTCGTAATACGATGTAATATAGTCTATAATCTCTCGTAATTAACAAATAATTTGATACATTTAAAACGTTGTTTTGTAACCTTTGATATTGAAATAATCAACCAAACAAATACCCCAATTATATAAGAATTAAATTCAATTATTATTGGACATTTCATGCGTAATTATTTCCTTCCTGTCAATCATATTGCCACTAAAGTTAATTTAAGACTAAGATATAAATCATTTTCTTTCCAAAAGAGTTCTTTTATAACTTTTTCTTTGTCTTTTAAACGTATGAAAACTTTTTCGCCGTTCAACTGTCGACATTTCAAAATTAAACATTAAAAGCGACGCTCAGGGAGAATGTAGACTTAATTTATAGGTCAGTACCGAAGCCTTTGAAAGTAGTAAAAAGTAAAAAAAAAAAAAAGTAGAACAGGATGAGACCCATTAAGTAAAAATATACCAAAAATAAAAGAAAAAAGAAATTAAGGGTGATTTGAGGCCAGGAAGTGGGATGGTCAGGAGGCGGGGATTTTCCCCGAAAAATGTAAATTTTCATGTTATATTGATAAACTAAAAAATTTCGATCTTCGCTTAGTTGTGCAAATGCGCAATGTACTTGAAGTTTTTTGAAAATTCGACAGTTTTAATAAAAGAAAAACGTGAAACGAATTTTTAATTGTTTTCTCTTCAATGAAAAAAGAAAAAGGTTCAGGGAAGTTTGTTCAAGGCCCGGCCGTTAATAAATGTCACTTTTACTAGTCTGCTAGCTCTTAATATAGATAGAGAGAGAGAGTTACGTATCGTTGGTTTTACTTCAGTCATGTTGTCTAAAGCACAGTCGTTTTTATTTTTATTTTGGAGTTAGGATATTTTTATTTAGATTTACCACTTAAGTTTATTATTCACTATAACTCAAATTTTTCATTCACGTAAAGTAAAATAGTAAAAAAGGGGTGTCTGTCGTTTAAGATAGATTTAACCATTTCCTTTAATTAATAAAAAGATAAATAAAGAATATAAAAGGTGAATAAAAGTACTTTTTTTACTAAAATGTTTACTATTTTACGTTCATTAAAATTTTGGTGTGATATTTAAAACTATACTAATATTATAAAGCTGAAAGTTTATTTGTTTTAATTGAAAAATTCTTTTCTAATGTTTACGCGAATTCCACTCATACTTAGAGGTCATAACGTTACCTACACTGACTCCTCAGTCCTACAGTCACCATGGTTTCTGTAAAGTATCCAGAATGTCGGGCATGTAAAAAAAGCTTAATAAACCACGATAAAATCCGATAAAAATTACTATAAACATTTAAAAATAGGCTATTTTTTACTCAAATATTATAAATCCTTGGGGTACAACTAGTTTAGTATAAGAGAAATAATATTACTATTATTAGCCATGAAAATCTCCTCTACCCCAAGGTTGTCTGGAAGAAATCGCTTACCTAGCGATAAGACCGCCTTTGTGCATAATATTGTTTTGCAAATTTTATTTTTAAAGATCTATGTTATGTTAGCTTAAAGTATAATTTCTTCTTCTTCTTCTTCTTCTTCATGAAATGTGCAAAGAAAGTCATAGTAGTAAGTTTTATAATAAATTTAAAATTAAAACAACTTATTTTATTGAAGAATAAGATTTGGTAACAAGTCAAGTTATGTTAACAATTAAAATAATATCAAAGTAAATCAAAAATTGGTTAATATACAAAATACAGTTTTAAGACAATATTTAATAAAAAGTTTAATATTCTAAGCATTTAATGCTAAATACAAATACAATACACGAATCATTTGATACTCGCATTTCAATGAATTAATTTTGAGAATTCCACAGTAACCTACGATTACATCGATATCTGAGGAATTACGGGTGATTTAATTACATGTGGAGAATCGATCTAATTACGTTGTGTTCAAACATTAAGTAATCAAGTGGGTAGTTATCTCTAATTGGTAATTAAAGGTTCATGTATGTGTAGATCGTTTAACACGTGTCGTGTTGCGTGTGCGTGTTAAATTTATTTAAAATTATAGTTCCATATTTGTAATTTCAAATATGGAACTATTATTTTCGTGCCAATAATGTAGTAGTCGTTGCTCGAAAAGCACGTACAACGTTTTTTAAATTGAAGTTTGTATAAGGTTAAATTTGTATACTTATTTGTTTATTTTTATATCTTCTGGGATCACTGATTGTAAGCGTTTACGGTCAAGTATCGCACATGTGTTGTCGACCTTACCCTCGATCATACCTAAGAACTCTTGGCATCTTACTCACTATATCAATACAACTTTTTGCCGTTCTTGTGTTCTAAATTTGAATTTGGAATAAAAAAAATTCACACATATACGCACGTACATATTGAGTTGTAGTTTCACCCACTCAAGGCACCACAAATCATATCAAAAATCGACCGTTCCATCGGGGATCGAACCTGCATCTCCGACTTACCATGTTGGTGCTTTAGCCAATTAAGCTATAGAACGATGTACTCGCTAGATCGAAATTTTTGATATGATGATTCGGTCTAAGCGAAATGTATATAAACTACGATAATCGCTTACCATCAGGTGAGCCGTACGCTTGAATGCCGACCTAGTGACATAAAAAAAATAATTGTATGTGAAAGATTTACACGACTATACTCACAATATTTGAATTTTGAGTTTTTATAAAATAATACAAGAGTAATCACTAAGGGTAAAAATTGTACAGCACTCCTACAGTATGTAAAAAATTATATTACAATAGTCGACTAACTTTATTTCCATGATTTTGTTTATGAAAAGTTGGTTGATATGATTCATTATTATTTTAGAGTTTTCTGTATGTATCAAAAAAATATCTGATATTATGACGTATAAACTTTTTTCCCTTATACCTAAATCAAAAACAGTCATGACATACAAATATCAAAAAGCATCTTATAAATGGCATATCATATTCATCAGGAATAATATAGTTTACGAATTTTAAAATTATTTTTAAATAAGTCCTTTTTTGAGGAGATCATCCTTTACTACACACACAGACAGACACACAAACACACACACACACACACACACACACACAATCACATACGCGCTAAGCTTTTTATTTCAGAATATTAGTACAGACATGTGACGTAATATTAGCAAGATATAGCTACGATTGTTATGGATGCTTAGAATTCCATTAGCCACACGAATGTGGTCATCGCAGAGTACCGAACACGTACTTTTTAAGTATCCTTTACGTGATCCGATTTAACTTTAAAAACGTGACCCGGAGCTACTGAACCTTCGAGTTCCAAAAGTTGTATACGTATGTATGTATTTTATATAATGCAAAAAATGTTGTATACTGCTGAAACATTGATTAATGTATATTCTTAAATTTGAACTAAAAATGTTGATGTAAGCACGTTTTTATGATCTATCAACGGTGTATACTGCTGTAGGAGTATACTTCTGTGTTGGACCTTTTAATAAGGTATTGGATGATCAAGCCATTTTCCAATTTCCTCTTCAGTTTTAGTATAATATCGTCATCCTTTTCTCATATTGGAATTTGTTCCGTTTTTTATCACACTGAAGTGGAAAACTAACGTGTGCTCCGCCTGATTGTACCGGTTACCGTAGCCTGAGACGGCCACGAAAACCACGAAGCCTGTCAACTGTAGTTCCCCAGTAAGGCTATTCCAGATTTTTAATGAAATATTTATATGCTGAAATCTACGCATTTTTTAATAAATAAAACGACCAATAGCTACATTATATTCCTTAAAATGTGCCTTTTATGCGTGACTACTTTTTATCATTTTTCAACAAAAAAAAAAAAAAAAAACCGCCATAAATTGTCAGAATAATTTTCGTATTATATTTATTATTGCGTAAAATTGTCCCGGGGTATACGAATTCGGAATTTTGATTAGGACTGCCTAAGCAGACCCTAGGTGCTCATAAGCGATTTAGTGTCTTTTGAATGTTTTATATAAAAAAGTTGTTTTATCTGTTCCCTTTTTTCAGTTACTATCAATAGTTGCGATAGATTTTACAGTATTATAGTAAACTAGCAATATTTTATTCTAATTTAAAGTTTAAATGATTGGAATTGTTGAGGTTTTGTCAATTTAATAATAAAGAAGCAATATATAATTAATTGAATTTAATTTGTGTTGTAACGAATTAATAGTAATTGCTAGAAGATGAAAGCGTAGCTAAAGCTAAAGAATTTTACTATGCTTGAGCATGATTATCTCAGATACCGCCAGTTCTATGTAACTTGACATTTATATACGCTTAAGACTCAGAAAAATACCTAAAAGGCTATTTTGAATAGAAATTCTCAAGATTTCGGTAATTAAATGTATAATACTTGGGGTGTGATCTACAATCGATAGCGAAGCCAAAAATATAAAAATAAATGTTTTTAGAATTTTTGTCTGTTTGTCTGTGTGTATGTATATCCGGGATAAACTCAAAAAGTACTCTATGGATTTAGATCACGCTATCACCTACGGGGAACGAGCAGTGAACCTTTATTTCTTCAACGCATTCTGTAACAACGTGTAATCTAACGACGCATATTTGAATGTTGTTGTTATTATGTTAATAACCATGCTATAAGCCAGCTTCACACTAAATAAAGACATTCTGTAGTATATTTAGTATCAGCACACCTGTGCGAAGCCGGGGCGGATCGCTAGTAATAAATATATCCGCCTCACTCATTATAAAGCAACAACCTTTTCGGATTTTATCGTGGCTTATTAAGTTTTATCAATTCTTGTCTTACATAGAGGAGAGGCCTTGCAGTGGGATATTACAAACTGAATCACTCCCAGTACTGAGTAAATGCTTCTTTTATTGGTGAACCGTTAAAGATGATATGAAAAAATAATTGTAAACATGATAAATTTTCGTTACAACGTTTCCATCAGACGGTTTATAATTCGATCGGGAGGCGTGTTTGTGTATAAATAGCGTGATATCACCGATGAGTTTGGTTTGAAGCCAATTTGTTCTAAAATCTAATTTACTCAACTCCATCGTATCAAGGTTGATATTTTTCATTTTGTGTCATTCTACTGCGTGATAGCATAATTTATTGTTCTGAATTAAATTTATTCTATTTTATATTTATTTAAAAATTCAAAATTATTTGTAGGAAAAAATAAATTTTATAATGTCATATCATTAAATAGTATACAACGAAGTCGCTTCCCGCTGTCTGTATGCTTAAATCTTTGAAATAACGCAACGGATTTTGATGCGGTTTTCTTTAGTAAATATTTAGATTCCAGGGGAAGGCTTATATGTATAATATAGCAAAGGAACACTGATAGTTTTTGCAACCGTGCGAAGCCAGGGCGGGTCGCTAGTAATTAATATTGTAGAAGAAACAGTTTATATGAACAGAAAAAGGTGACACTTTACCTATAGGTATATCGATTACCATTGTTTTTTGCATATAATACATATATAATATTAGTAAGCATATCCGCTTGTAATCAACACATAATTTTTGTCACTTTTTCAGCACAATGAGC
This sequence comes from Melitaea cinxia, assembly GCF_905220565.1. Classification (NCBI taxonomy): domain Eukaryota; kingdom Metazoa; phylum Arthropoda; class Insecta; order Lepidoptera; family Nymphalidae; genus Melitaea; species Melitaea cinxia. Next base: position 14,334,321 of record NC_059407.1, on the reverse strand, counting down.
GTAAGCCCTTTTCATTTATGCTAACCCCAGTAAATGTAAAATACTCACGACCCAAGAAGAGCCGACAAAACAAAATTAATCTATAGCATTATGTGACGTTCTCTTTGAAAATAATTCCTTTGTAAATAATAAACAAGGCATCTGACGGCAAAACATTTTTTTTTGAAAATTTAAAGTATATTCTAAAAAGTCCTTGAATGTACAACATAGGTATATCAGACATGAGGCCATCCCATTCGAACATACTGATGGACGATGACAATGTAATTAAATTTATATAAATAAATGTGAATGTTGCTACGCGCATAACTCGAGAACGGCTCTACCAATTTGGCTAGTTTATTTTTTTCTATATTCCGTAAAGCCAACGGAAGGTTTAATACTAGAAAAAAAAATATTAAAAAAATATTAATTTTCACTATAAAATTTTGACAAAACGAAGTCCGTCTGAGCAGCTAGTAAGAAATAAATATATGTAGGTTTATCTTCAAATTAATGGCTGTGTTTTAGCTAATAACCTGATATAGGCATACATACGATTTAGCCTATAATATAACACTGCTGGTGCGTAGTGACTATGGACAAAACACATGAGTTCACGTTATTTTTGGCGTAAACTTGTGGAGGCCTGTGTCCAGCAGTGGACTGTGGCTGTAATGATGATGATGATAATACTGATGAGCAGAGGACTGTTTCTCTCTATGAGAAGGATTGGACGTTACTTCAAATAATTCATATATAATTTTATGAATGGACATATATTACATTCAGTGACTTGCCAGATAATGTAAGGGTCGACACGATCACTATCTTCAAACGGAGACTTAAACAATACATATTTTAACAAAATGACGTAATTTGACTACGAATTTCTTTTAAGCTTGTTTTTTTTTGTTCTTTATAACTTCTCTTACGTACTGTGTGGCTACGGTACTAAAGAATATAGCCACTCCCTCTCTTCCCGCGGGTGTCGTAAGAGGCGACTAAGGGATAACACAGTTCCGCTACTACCTTGGAACTTAAAAATCCGACCGGTGGCGGGATAACCATCCAACTGCTGGCTTTGAAATACACAGGCCGAAGACGGGCAGCAGCGTCTTCGGTGCGACAAAGCCAGTACTGCGGTCACCAACCCGCCTGCCCAGCGTGGTGACTATGAGCAGGACACGTGAGTTCGCGTTGTTTTTGGCGTGAACTTGTGGAGGCTTATGTCCAGCAGTGGACTGTATAGGCTGTAATGATGAACTTCTCTTACCAACCCGTCTGCCTAGCTTGGTGACTATTGGCAACACAGATAATATAAAACATGTCTTTATTTATTATAAAGATTAAGAAATAAAATAAGTTGAAATAGGACAATAAAAAAAAATGAATGAAATTAATCTAATATTTGCTGTGATTCATTAGAACTTCGTTTTTTAAAAGCAGTCAGTGATTTATTACGGTACCAAGGTGTAAAAACGGGACCCTATTGTTAAGACTTCGCTGTCTGTCGCGCTGCATCTCAAGAACCGCGATAGCTAGACAGTTAAAAATTTGTGAAAAATTATGTATTTCTGGTGCCGCTATAACAACAAATACTAAAAACAAAATAAAATTAAAAGGGGCTCCCATACAACAAACGCGATTTTTTGCCTATTTTTGCTCGATGTCAATAAATGGTAACAGGTAGGCACTCGAAATATTCAAAAAATACTTAATTGTATATTTAATTTAATAATAAATAAGACAAATTTTAGTGAGGGCTCTCATACAACAAATGTATTTATTGTGTCGCTTTTTGCCCGATATTAAAGTCAGCACTAGGTGAACGCTTGAAATATTCAGTTTAACAAAATATTTAGTTTTATTTAACGTTATTATAATAATTTTTGGAATTTCGCTACAAAACTACTAAAGCAGCAAACTATACACAATTACTCAATCAACTAACATTAGCGATTACTTTACAACATTCACCTGATACGGTTACGGAACATTTAACTGCACATGACATCGTAATTTTATTCATTTGCCGTACGAGTCTTAAGTTCAGAAATTGTTCATTATAAAATCTCAAGAAAGACTAAATAATTTACAGTGATATAATTAATTACTATTACAAAACTTTTTGTAAAAAAATTCGGTTTATAAAATTTAATTAATCTTTCTATTGCTAATTTTCTTCTTGTTGGTATTATTATACCAAGAAATAGAACAATGAACATAATGCTTTAAAATATCTTATCGACACTCGTTACTAGGGTCTCAGGTATAATTAAATAAAAAAAGTAAAAAGCAAGGACAGAATTATCTGGAAAAAAGGTTATTAAAACGGCGAAGACTAAGAATGAAAAAACCTTTTTTGGCTGTACAATTACAGTTTTAAAAGCGTATTGTTACGGGGTAAATGGAATAATTGGAATTAAATGGATATTTCTTATGACGTAATTTTATTTTCATTTTTTTCCTTGTGGACTTGCTGTATAAAAATTTCAAATACTATCATTAAATATGAAATACCTACATTAAGATTACGTTATCTTAAATCTATCCGAGACACTAGAACCTTCATGGCAAATGAATTATTTATTAAATTGTGAGATAAAAGGAATTTTCTCAGTTTATTTAAAAAGGGAAAAGCGATACAGTATTCATTTAAAATGGATTATTTAAGCTTTGGTGTCATTGACACGTTACTGCGAAAGACGTAATTACGTTTTTTATATAATAGCCTTTTAACTTCAGAGGTCTGTGTGTTTGATATTCTACTCCGAAATTGACAGGTATATTTTTTTTTTAATTTTGAATTTATAAACGTACATACATTTGAAAACGAATAAATTTGCTAACGTAAATAAATAAAATTTAATTGGTTGATTGATAAAATGATTTATTAATTAGTTGATTGATTCATTTACTGATTGATTAATTGGTTGATTTATTGACCTTATTAATAACCCTAAGAAATACAAAAGTTTAGTTCAATATCACATTGAATGACTATAAATATTATTCCTTATTAAATATGATTTACACAAATTAATATTAATACGTACAAATAAATAAATGTTGAGCTTTATGTATATTAGTTGTAGAGAGAGAATCGTTTTAGCTTTTATAACTTGTTGAGAACTAAAAAAGCAATATTGTCAGAATTTTGTTAGAACTCAGGTTTAGTTTAAGTGATACTTTAAGGCAATATATATAACTTTGAAGTTACAAGCGTCCCTTTCTTCTTCCTTGTTTCTTTACTCGGGGACTGTTTAATATTCTACTCCATATTGAAGAGGTTACGGATTTTTATGACATTTTATTATTAAGCTGAGACAACGATTTCTGAACGGTTTTACTTGTTTTTTTTTTCTTTTTTTAAATCAAAGTTGCCAAACAAACTTACGCCATATCTGATGCTAAGCTATTACCTTAGCTTTTAGATGCCTGCAACACTAGAAGCATCGCAAACGGGTCGCTGACCCTACCCTCGAGCCCTCCCAGTTCTGATTACCTTACTCACCATCAGGAACGCAACACTGCTCTCAAGCAATATTATTTAGCTGTGTGTGTCTATCTTCTGTGAGTAATATTATAAAACTTAAGAGCTTGTTTGAACGTGCTTTGTTCAGAACCTACAGGTACTAATTGAATTTTATTTTTTAGAGTTTGATAGTTTATTTACCGAGGAAAACTATATAATATTAACACAGGTAAACCCACAGGGCAAAACTAGTTATTGATAAATATAAGTGTCAGACATATAGCAAGAAATTCATTCTTACATGTTATTTTTGTTATCCCTTACATAATATTTACACGTTTTATATGTCAGTAAGATTAGCTCCTTCAGCGATAAGACTGCCTTTACACACCTTCCTCTAATTGTACCACATTTTTTTGTATCTTTTAATGTAAATAATATATTATTATTAGAAAGCAGATAGAAATATAAATAGAATACCAACCCTTTAAAACCCGAAGGCATCGTATCAAACAAGTATGAACAAGTTAAACAGACACGAACGAAAAATCCTAAATGAAATTCCGGTATGTAAAAATCATATCGTGGAATGAATGAGAGAAAATGGAAAATTCAAATAAGAGGATTAGTGCAGATACTAGTACAAAGGAATCGATTTGCCAACCATTTATTGATGATCCGGGTCAACCTGACACCAACGTGACTTAATGTATGAAGATGCCTCTTGTCGGATCGATCATTTTGATTAAGTTATGGGAAAATAGTCTTTATACTTTACGTTGAAGGGTCACATTAGTGCAATTGAAAATTTATAGGGTCACACAATTTCTGGAGTTCAACGTACAAGTGTACTTCATAACAGAGCAGAAGTGTGCGCGTGGCTTTGCATGTGTGGGTGCTTCTTGTAATTAACAAGATGTTTTAGTTTCATGGTTTCTATAAGATAATCTAATGCTATATTAATGTGAATGTGTCAATGTGTGATGTGATACTGTTTTATGTGAAGCTACTACCGATTCGGAATATAGATAGAAACTGCAGAGAATAATCGGGCAGAAACTTCTCAGTTACCCTTGATAAACCGTATTTTATTATAATTTTTGTCATATTTAATATAAAATCACCAGAATTAAATAATAAAAACATAACGCAAGTTTTATTCGTTGTCAGTTAAAACGAACAGAATATTTGCAAGAGAAACAATTTTCCTCTCCGCTCAAGTTACAATAAGATGTGTGTGACAAAATAATTACTTTAGCTGAAGCATTATTAAGGTATCGATAAATGGCGTTCCAGTGATTGGTTTTACGCTACAAGAACACGACCCAGAGTTTGCTTGCCTCGAATAATTTTTAAGTAAATTGTTTGGTTTTTAACCGACTTCCAAAAAAGGAGAAGGTTCTCAATTCGACTGTATTTTATTTTATGTGTGTTACATCAGAACTTTTGACCGGGTGGACCGATTTCTACATTTTTTTTTAATCGAAAGGTGGTGTGTGTCAATTGGTCCCCTTTAAATTTATTTGAGATCTAACAACTACTTTTCGAGTTATATCTAATAATGCGTTTTTACTTGACGCTTTTTTCGTCGACCTACGTTGTATTATATCGCATAACTTTCTACTGGATGTACCGATTTTGATAATTCTTTTTTTATTGAAAAGGAGATATCCCTAGTTTAGTACCATAATAAGGAAACCAGGATCTAATGATGGAATCCTAGAGAAATCGAGGAAAACTCTCGAAAATCCGCAAAAACTTTTTCTGGGTGTATCGATTTTAATAATTTTTAATTTAATCGAAAGCTGATGTTTATCATGTGGTCACATATAAATTTTATCGAGATATGATAACTACTTTTTGAGTAATTTTTGATAACGCGTAGTTACTTGACTATTTTTTCGTCGATCTACGTTGTATTACTTTTCGATGTAATTGAAGTCGGTTTTTTTTCGTTTGCGAGCAAACACAATTATTTGAAACTTATTCTCTAAATATCGTCTTGCCATACTTTTAGGCTGTATTATAAGTAGCTTAATTTTATCTCCTGAAATAATTTGATATAGATATTACTATCTTAATAGATTTTCGGCTACTTGAAGATACTCTTTATCTATATGGCGTATCCACAGATATACAAACTTTTTATATCAGCATAACAATCAAACCTCATTTCATGGTTTAATATTCTTTAAAAAAAAAATTTTTTTTTGATAGGTTTCGAATTCGTATTTAGGAATTCGTATTTCGAATTCTTCTTCATAATTTATATTTTACTGTTTTTTATGGTATATTTTGCTACCTGAATGAATATTGTTTTATATTATTATTTTTCTTTAATAAAAAAGTCGGGGGAGACATCGAATTATTTTACTTCATTCGTTAAATAGCTCATTCGGTGAACAGTTTCTGATTTTTTCCTATATAACGAAAATCATAAATATATATTGTTATTACTCCAGCTTGAGTTGTAGGATTTCACTAAAATTTTAAACCCCTATTTCTTACTCTGCAATATGTTTGAAGACGAAACCAACCTATATTCCATAAGCTCAAATAGGTACTCACTAAAATCGATCAATGTAGAAAGACGACTTAGACATAAGAAACATTGTTATTTATCAGAAAGACAAAGTTAGTTTATTATTTATTATATTAGAAAATGTGAAATTGATTTTGTATTGAAACTATGTTTCCTGTCTTGAGACGCATCGGTCTTTTATAGTTTCATAACAATTTTCTTTTTAATTTTAGTTTGTTACAAATAGGAAAAGATATTTAGTAAGCAGTTACATTTTGCTTCTATAAAATTAAACTGTATTGAGATCTTATCTGGGACTCGAGTAATGCTTTGAAGCAAGGATAATAATGATAGTAGTTTTACTTTTAAAATATTTTAATAATTTTTATAAGCTTGATGCTATCTGGGACTCGGATTAGTCCAGTAATTCCTTCTTTCCAATAAAGATGACATTGTTATTATTTTTATTTCCAAGAGACTCAAATGAATTTTATTATATTTTCAGAAAATATAATTACAAGCGCCTAAATGATATTATTGGACAATATTATTATGCTTATGTTCTAATTTTTAAAAGTACACTAATCCAATAAAATACACTTCCGATTATGAAAGTACACTAATTGATACTTTATTATTTATTTTTATATTACATATTACATAAGTTATTATTAAATTAGATCATGATTATTTGTATAGACTATTTATATGAACATTTCATTATTTTATTTTAATATTTTATTTTACAATATTGCACTAGAAGTGGGTTTAACGCTAAAAGCATTCTATACCGGTAAGTGTTAGGCTTTTCGTGTGTGTTTGCGACAGACGAAATTTAGTAAAATTAACATATGAAATGCATACAAAAAATAAAAGCATTAGAACAGGCATTGTAATTATTACAACATGCATACTTACGCGTACGCATTAAAAATTCACACACACACATATGAAATTTTTATTTGATTTGTGCGTGGTATTAAGAAAATATTATAAAAATGGCTTGCATGTTACGAAAAAGAATTCAACAACATGTACATTCTAAGAGCTGCAGCGAAAGAGCGCGATCTATTACGCCTAATTTTTTCCTCGAATGAAGAAGACGCTATGGAGGAATGGTACCTTTACAGGCCAAAATAGGGTAGTTATCTACAATTATGTATATTTTTCAAAATAAATTCATTTTACTTGCAGTTTTAATAACAGGTTTACGCTTGAAGCATATTATAATAATAGAAAAAGATTACGAATAATTTATTGATTATTATGATTATTAATATCCCATGTATCAAGGAAGACTAGACTATTTTTTTTTGTTAATGTTGTCAAAATAGAAGCTTATATTGCTGATTGATTTGATGATATGATGATGATATTGATTTTTTCTTCTCAATTTGTGCACACTTCTAACCGCTGCTGATGTATCGTGTCCAGTACCCAAAGGTTATCTGGAAGAAATCGCTATTTAGCGATAAAATCGCCTTTGTGCATCTTGTATTGTATCTTTCTTTATATGTGTCTGTATTTTGGTGTACATTAAGAATAAATAAATAAATAATTATAATTAAATACCTCTTTTCCCCTCTCTTCGAATTTCAAAAATCGATTATCAGGCAAAAAAATAAAACAATTAATAGACTAAAAAGGTTATATTCTTTTTTAAAGAAATACGAAAAAAAGGCTTATAACAATTAATATAAAGAAACTTAATTTATTCCATAATGATTCAAAGGAGTGGAGTATACGGATGATACCCCGAAAGGGTGTCTATTACGAAATATTTTGTAACGTCCAACTTTTTAAATAAAAAAATTCGAATACAGAATTGTTTTAAAATAATGATGCATTTATTTAAACCATCTAAAATTCCGTTAATCAATTATCTTTGTTTAAAGCGAATGTGTCTGGATTTGAAAGCTGAGGAATTGATGCTCCATTCAATTTGATTAATTTGCATTGTACGGGATTCCGTTAAACTTGCTCGATTAATTCGTTACAGTTAATATGTCTGTTCGTATTTATTTAATGTTGGCACTAATACAAAGAAGCCGAGTGATTTTTTGTTTGTTTTAACGATCTTGGTTCAAAGGTTTAATTTCAAACAATTTTAATTTTTCGGTAAGCAGCATATTTATTAAAATTGTGTTTGCAGGCAAACGAAAAAAAAACCGACTTCAATTATATCGACAACTAATACAACGTAGGTAGACGAAAAATAGTCAAGAAAATGTGCATCATCAAAGATTACTCCAAAAGTTGTAATTAGATCTCGATGAAATTTAAATGTGTGTTTTAATGTTTCGATTAAATTAAAAATTATCAAAATCGGTACACCCAGTTATGCGGATTTTCGAGAGTTTCCCTCTAATTTTCTGGGATTCCATCATCAGATCCTAGTTTCCTTATCATGTTACCAAACTAGGGATATCTCCTTTCCAACAAAAAAAAAAAAAAAAAAGAATTATCGAAAGCGGTTCATAAACGACGGAGTTATCCCCGTACATATATATATACGGTCGAATTGAGTAACCCCCTCCTTTTTTTGAAGTCGGTTAAAAATTGTAAAAAAATGTTATCTTAGTATATATGTACATTCATATGCATATAGTAAAAAGCTGTTATTTCAATTTTATAAACAGACACTTCAATTTTATTTATTTGTATAGATGTATAGGTAACATAATCAATTTTTTTAAGATAAAAATAAATTAAGAAACAATTCGTTTCCTTTTCTTTTACCTTAATATTTTATATCATTCAGTAATTCTTTTTAAGTTATTATTCTATTCAAATTTGAAGAACTTTGTTTAGCTTACGGACCAGGATTTGGCTTAAGGAGTTAAGGTAAACAAAGATTACCTTGTTTGAATAAAGTTTCTATCTTTCTACATTATAATGAAACAACTGTTTCGGATTTTATCGCGGTTTATTAAGTTTTGAAATCCCCGACGTTTCTGACACTTTGCAGCAACCATGGTCACGGGAGGACAGTGCTCGTTTTCGTCGAAGTTGTTTTATTATAATTAGTGAAATTCGCGTAAACATTAGTTTTATTTTTTATTTTATTTATTTTATATTTATTTTATTTTATTGGGATTGTTTCCCAATAGCACACAACAATAAAATTATTTCACAAAACACTAAGAATATTTAAGCCAGCAAAGCTTCCACTTATTGATGCGTGAAATTATTATTTATTTATTTATTATATTTATTTATTACTTCTAGCATAAATATAGTACTTTTACGAAGTAAAAATTATTTTTGATAATGTATTACTTAATACATTAACAAAAATATTAGGTACATATGAAATATATATATAATTAAAAGACAAAAACAAATATATATTATATAATTAGAGCATCACATTACAAACTAGAAAATCACATTAGAAATAATTTTGAAAAATTATTATTATTAAAAAGCAATATCTTCATATAATTAAATTAATATGATTTTTGCAAATATAAAGCGTAATTAATAACACTTCACTGTGTGGCTACGGCATTAAAGAATATAGCCACCCCCTCTCTTCCCGTGGGTGTCGTTAGAGGCGACTAAGGGATAACAAAGTTTCGCTACCACCTTGGAACGTACAAAGCCGACCGATGGCGGGATAAACATCGAACTGCTGGCTTTGAAACACATAGGCCGAAGACGGACAGCAGCGTTTTCGGTGCGACAAAGCCAGCCCTGAGGTTACCAATCCGCCTGCCCAGCGTGGTGACTATGGGCAAAACACACGAGTTCACGTCTTTGGCGTGAACTTATTGAGGCCTATGTCCAGCAGTGGACTGTGATCGGCTGAAATAATGATGATGATGAATAACACTTTAAATTACACTGTGAGCTGAAAGTACTATAACTCGATTTTTATTATGAATGGAAGTGAATTTCTACGGAACGGGATGAATAATAAGGCTAACTCATAAAATAAATCTTAAAATAATTATATTACATTAAATTGTCTTAAATATTATTGTATTTGTTTCAAGGTGATTAATATATTTAATCAGAAATTCCGAGTACGTATTCTTTGGTTAAATTGTATATCTTTCTAAGATGAAAAAGAGAAAAGCCTTAGCCTACCTATCTGTGAAATATTAGTCAATGGTTTACTTTATAAAACCCTCATATAATATTATATAAATGTGAATGTGAGTTTGTTTGTTACGTTTTCACGCGAAAACTACTAAACCCGATTATCATGAAACTTTGTAAACATATTGTTAGCGGTATTAGAAGTAGAAAGTAGTAAATCTAGAAAAAAATTCAATGCAAGTGAAGCCGCGGGTAGAAGCTAGTACATATACACACACACACACACACACACATATATATATATATATATATATATATATATATATATATATATATATATATATATAATATATTTATTTCGCCATGATGTGATTATAAACCCTTAATGAATATTACAAAATTATCTACATTCTCAAAAAAAAAAACATTAAAAAAAAGTCAAGGTAGCAAACAAAAATCAACATAAAATTTTGCTACATCTTACCATTAGGTTACATTACAAACTTAGGTAGTGTACCTAGTGTCATGCAGCAAGGAGGCTATGCCAGGAGAAAATACAAACACTTAGAATTTTTTATGTCTAGTTGCGTCATTGTTCCGAAATCAGACATAAACAAATGAGTATGCATGATACCTATCATAGGTACATTACAATTGAACAAAAGAAATCTGAGATGAAGAAAGAATGAGAAAGATTTTAAAAATCATTTGCAGCAAAAGTATAAGTTTTATTAATGGCGCGCTTATAATTGATTGCCAGCGCAATAAAAGCGTAAAATACATTTAAGTTGAAATAGACACAGCCAAAGCTCTTCATCTAAAAATAGTACGAAAGATGAAAGAATTTGTCGTCGAATGTATCACGGTCAATCGGTCATATCGTTAAGGAAATGTCATAGAATTTCTGCTAACCTTAATTTTTGTTTCAATGTATGTATACAATGTATAAGATTCGCTGCCGATTGTTTGCATTTGGTTATGTTGTTACGATTATTTTTCAACACACGTCAATCACAGGTTCGTTCAAGTGAATATAGTTTTATTCTTAGATTAGGAAGGCAAATACGCTTACAGTACCATACCAAAGTGAATTGACGCGTTGGCTACCTTTCTCACCACATCACCACAGATGTATAATATTTTGTAAATTGTGACATATATGCATGTATATGACGCCGCGTTGGCTCAACGGTTACAGCCATGGATTGTACCTGTTGCGCTGGCGGTTGCGGGCTCGATCCCCGCACATGACAAACTTTTGTATTGGCCATACAGGTGTTTGCCGTGGTCTGGGTGTTTGTGCAGTCCTTGTGGGTCTCCCCACCGTGCCTCGGAGAGCACGTTAAGCCGTCGGTCCCGATTGTTATCATGTACACCTGATAGCGATCGTTACTCATAGTAGGGAATATATCCGCCAACCCACATTGGAGCAGCGTGCTGGATTAAGCTCTGATCCTTCTCCTACATGGGGAATGAGGCCTATGCCCAGTAGTGGGATATTACAGGCTGAAGCGTATGCATGTTTATGGAATTTGAGAATATTTAACTTTAATCGTAATATAAATGAACAATAGTTGTTGTTTGCACACACATACATACACATGCTATGTGACTTTTTAGTGTTACTCGTATTTTTTATAAGGGAAAATAAATAAAATCCCAAAGGATAGTGCAAATATTTGCGTTCGTATCAAACAAGAAAATAACCGTGTTTGTAAAGGATATACGGTCAGATTAGCCGATACGATTTTCTCAGATATGATACGGAATATATTTTTTTATTATTAAGGTTTCTTTACACCAAAGATTTACTAGTTTTGTCATGTAGATTTCTTGTAAATTTTTTATCCTTTGTTTAACTCTTAATTATTCACTGTTAATACTGAGTGACTAGTAGTGACTGCACTGGCTGTGTCGTTACGGCAGCAAAGAATATACCCACCCCCTCTCTTCCCATGGGTATCGTAAGAGGCGACTAAGGGATAACACAATTCCACTACCACCTTGGAACTCAAAAAGCCGACCGATGGCAGGATAACCATCCAATTGCAGCGTCTTCAGTGCGACAAAGCCAACCCTGCGGTCACCAATAACAAATGAGTTCACGCTGTTTTTGGCGCGCATTTTTGGCGCTACCTATATATGTTTAAACTTTTTTTATTACTAATTTCGGACTTAACTCAAGCTCGCGCTAAACATCGCGGTTTACCGCAATACCCATCCATCCTAGATCGGCAATCCGATCGTCGGTCCAGCGGGTCGGAGGGCGTCCCACACTGCGTATGCCAAGAACGCACTAACCGCTTAACCTAACCACTTAAACTTTTTTCCATATTTAAATTACCTAATCCTACAATCGCATTCATTAGATATTAGTAAGAAGACATACCATTTCCTATCAAAACTTTTTGCTGCTATTTGCCAAAAAAAATGAAACAAGCATTAATTTTTTGTTTTCGAAATATCCCGTTCAGCCAACTTTTTCAGTTATTTTCGCCCATAAACCTTATCCGGAATAAAACGTCGATTTAAAATGGAAAATTAGTTAAGTGGGTCAGGCCAATTTTAAATGAACTAATGAAAAATGTTTAAATTACAAGTTTCATAAACAAAGCGTTCTAAATGTGTCCGTTGGTCTGTTTGATCAACCATTTGTATTTTTATCATTTAGAACTTTGTGTAGGTTTTTTTTTTTTTAATTTTCATAGAATAAATAACAATAGCACCCACCATCTTATGATACATTGCGATCTTCGTTTCGGCGTTTTTTTTTTTTAAATGGAATATATCGATTTTTTATAAATAATCTTATATAAAAACATTATTCTGACAATGACGAACATAAAAAAATCCGATTTGGTGTCGTTGGGAAGTTACAGATTTTGGCGATTTATTTTTATTTATATAGATTAATTGTAGGGCTTATTCATTGCGATATGAAACGAAATACGTTTATTGTTGAATACTAATGAAGACATAGACGCGAAATATTCAAAAGGGTTTCATTTGCGCCATATTTTTTAACATACATTTAGTAACACCTCCCACGTGATTTCATTCACGAACGCAATACTTTTAAAATGTCAAAAAACATTTATATTTAGAACTCTCCGCGTCATCATGTTTTATAGCCAATGATTATCTTTTACTCGAATGAGTTATTGAGTGAATTAATTTATTTTGAGTTTGAGTGAATGTGTGTTACTTTTTGAACTAAAATTTTTTTACGCATGCTAGACTTGGAGAGTAAGCTGGTGAATGTGTGACAAGAACGACGAAAGAAGTGATCGGGCTAGGAGAATGGAGCAAGAGAGAGAGGTGCGAGAACACATTTTCTTTCTCTCTTCCTCTCATAGCCAATACGTTTCACGTAATGTAAGTAAATAGCAGAAAAAAAATAATAAATAAATAAATATTAATAATAACTATATAATTATAAATAAATATATTTACAAAAAAAAGAAAACAAACCCTTACTAACAGTAACATAGGCTAAGTGTATACTGTAAGTAGAACATAAGTGTAAATATATGGTAACTAGGAAATAAGTGTACATATATGATAACTAGCAAATAAGTGTAGACATAGACGTATATAAGAAAATTAATAAAATGTTCAGAAATTATGAATAAATGAATAATGAGTGATCAAAGAGTATTTGTAAGGGGAAAAAAACCGTCTGCGTCGGGCCACGTCCTAGTTTTACTAGGCAGTCACAGAACTGTCGATCTGTAGTTTGTATGACAAATCGCCTGTGGTATTAATATAATTATAATGCATGTTTAACAGAAGGCATAGGCATTTTGCACCCGTGGATGTAAATTTTTAAATTAAAAAAAAATACGTTTCACGTTTCGTATTTTTAAGACACAGTGCAGGCCTATTGTGCAGAAGTTTTACTTTTGTCGTGTGGTCTAAAGTACACTCGTTTTTTTATTTGTATGAGTTTATCTTGAGATTTGCTATCTAATTTAATAACTATTTTTTTGTTTTAGAAATTAAAGAAAGTATTGAAACGTTAGCTATTCGTAATATGATTGTTAAGAGTTACCATAAAAATCTATTTCTGATACGTAAGTTATGTACAGACGTGAAATGCTTAAACGCAGATGTTTGTATTTACACAAATATTTGTTTCTTTTAGGAAGTCTGTCTCAATCGTCTCAGCCTCGGAGTGCACGTGAAGCCGTCGTTTCCGCTTGTTATCATAGATACTTAATAGCAATCGTTACTTATAGTATGGATATCATTCGCCCACCCGCTGTAGTACCTGTAGTTAAGTTCCAACCATTTTCCTATTAGAAAAAAGTAATTTTCCCAGCCGTGGGGCGTTTATATGATAAATAATTTTAGTCCAGTTTAGACTATAAAACATACAGTATGGAAATAAAAAAATTACATCAAAGCTATTAAAAAAGAAGTAAAAAACAAGTCATCTTAACAAAAAAAAAAAAAAATACACAATTGTGAGTTTTTCGTATTAAAACCAAAGGGAAAAATAACAATAAAATCACTTTGTGTTTACTTGAAAAGGTTGCAAGAAATCCTTTCTAGAGGTTAACGTACGGAAAATATAAAATTGGATCCGACATTCGAGAGCGGTATTTGAGTAAGTCCGTTCTAAAGGGCACCTCACAGTGGAATAAACCCAACTCTTTGATTGTTTCCATGATTTCAAACAAGACTCGACCAATATACCGAACATTACTAAGTGCTTTTTCTTCTTCTAACCGCTACTACTGTATCGTGTCCAGTACCCAAAGGTTATCTGGACGATATTTTTCTTTATATGTGTCTGTATTTCGGTGTACATTAAGAATAAATAAATAAAAATAAATAAAATAAGTGCGTCCGTGAATATTTGCAATACTATAAAGTCGATAAAAATATTTAAAATGTGACTAGACGAGTTTTTCACCATATTTGTTCGCAAATATACGACACTGTTGTGATACGCTTCAGCCTGTAATATCCCACTACTGGGCATAGGCCTCTTTCCCCATGTAGGAGAAGGATCAGAGCTTAATCCACCACACTGCTCCAATGCGGGTTGGCGGATATATTCCCTACTAGAGTAACGATCGCTATCAGGTGTACATAATAACAACCGGGACCGACGGCTTAACGTGCTCTCCGAGGCACGGTGGGGAGACTCACAAGGTCTGCTAAAACGCCCAGACCACGGCAAACACCTGTATGGCCAATACAAATGTTTGTCATGTGTGGGGATCGAACCCGCAACCGCCAGAGCAACAGGTAAAATCCATGGCTGTGACCGTTGTGCCAACGCGGCGGCGGCGTGTTGTGATATAAATAATGTAATTTATACTCCCAGATAATCCAGGTGCTAAAAAGCAAATTTCAGTTTCTGAGGTTACAAACAGCAATATGCAGGTACCCTTTAACATCGAACACGAGAAAAGGTTTAATTTAGTACCTGATTAAATAATTAGAAACAGTGCATGAGGTTCGCTAAATTTCTTTGTAGATAGATGTAGTCATTGGTATACGTCTTATTAAAGTTTGAGTTTGATCTGACGAATATATTTTGAGTTATATCTAATAATATGTTACTTTGCTATACTCAGCTATACCCGTGCGATTAATTCGCACTAAATAAGTATAATAATTATCACATTACAAAATTACAAAAAAGTATTTATATGAGAGTTCATTTGAAATTGAACAAAAAATTCACCAGCCTTCAATCATGTTGACGTTGTTTTGTTGAATAATTAATTAATTAATTTACAAAAACAAAAGCAATATTTAATAATTTTTTTTAGTTGCCGGTATAGCAAGCAATTATTATCTATAAAATGTTATATAATTTATGTAGAATAATTGTGAGGTCTTTTTCTAATAGAGGGAAGGCAAATATTTAAACCTCAGCTTATTAATATATATGAAATGTTTTTCATTGACAATTTTTTCGACCATCTACGTTCATGATGTTCTCATTTTATTACTAACTAGCTGACCCGGCGAACTTCGTATCGCCTAACACAAACTTTATCGTATGGTATTAAAGTTCAAATTGACTTTTAAGTATTATCACAAATCTTTTGTATGGGAGTATAGAAAAGTGTTGTTTTTAGACTTTTTCAGGAAATTTGAAATTTTTTTTTTTTTTAGAATTTTTCTCTCCGTAAGAACCATCCTCGTACTTCAAGGAATATTTTAAAAAAAGAATTACTGAAATCGGTCCAACCGTTCTCGAGTTTTGCGCTTAGCAACACATTCAGCGATTCATTTTTATATTATAGATTAATTAATAGTTAATTGTTTTTTTAAACACGTTCCCACTGATTTATCTAAAACAAAGGATTTTATTCAGATAGGGGGCTCTTGGAACAACTTGGTATCAGTTCCATTTGTGTTGGTGGGGACGAAGCCCATACATTTTTGCCCATAGTCCTTTAAGCCGATTTTTTTGTTTGATAGCTAACACATTATTTGGTTTAGATGATCAGAATCTGCATACACATGGACTTACAACTCTACAGTTATTGTATTGACGTCACTCGAGTCGATAACTACATTGACGTGACGATATTCGATACTGGAGCGGCAACGACACAAAGGCTCATAACCTATTATATTGTGCGCTGTATATGACATGTAAACAAAGGCAAAACTTTGTTATTAGCTTTATTAAGTGACAATCTACAATCTACATTCATTCATATCATTACAGCCTATACAGTCCACTGCTGGACATAGGCCTCCACAAGTTTACGCCAAAAATAACGTGAACTCATGTGTTTTGCCCATAGTCACCACGCTGGGCAGGCGGGTTGGTGACCGCAGTTCTGGCTTTGTCGCACCGATGACGCTGCTGCCCGTCTTCGGCCTGTGTATTTCAAAGCCAGCAGTTGGATGGTTATCCCGCCATCGGTCGGCTTCTTAAGTTCCAAGGTGGTTGTGGAACCTTGTTATCCCTTAGTCGCCTCTTACGACACCCACGGGAAGAGAGGGGGTGGCTAAATTCTTTAGTGCCGTAGCCACACAGCACACAATCTACATTCTTAGGGCCTAATTCACCAGTTGCGGATGACGCTATTTAACCTAACGATACAAATAGACTTCGACAGCGGGAAGTAAAATAAACCAGAATAAACAGGCTCTGTTTCTCTTCAATTAATATACTGCATCTTTAAGATTAAGTTATGCGATTTCTGTGGTAAACAATAAAAATTAATCAAAAACTTTTTACCGTCGGATACTGTAATCCGTCAATCACACAACTGTTGAAACAGGCCGTAGAGTTGTAAAGTGACAAGCTTTAGTAATCTATGTATCATCTTAACGTAGTAAAGGTAAGGTCCTATATAATATAGTATTACTAGCTGACTCGGCACTCGGCATTCTGCACTCGTTCTCTATATAAACTACGAGTGCGCGATATTTTACACTCCCCCGTCCGCGCAATTTTCATAAAAATGGTCACAGAGTTTTTGCTTCACGTATTAATATATAAAAGATAATGGCGATTTTCGCGTCGACGTTCAGAGAGTCAGCAAATTGAATATTCGATATACGTCAGTTAATGAACATGAACAAAAGTCGATCGCGTCACTGATAAAATATATAATTATGTTAAAGGCCGGTTTGTTGGGAACAATCCTGTAATCAAAGGGTTTAGGGAGATGATTGATAGCTTTGTTTAGTATCTGTAAATATTTGTATTGTAGTATTTTTACGATCGTCAGTAATGACGGGGTTATCAGTGTCGTAATCAGTTCGCCTCGATTGTGTTATCGATTTTTTGAATAATTGCTTTCATTACGAAGTAGGATTGCTATTTTCTTTGTGATTACTTTTATAGCTTTTTTTTATTAGACATAAAACACTCACTCTTTTGTAAAGGTACGGTCGCCTTTTGGAATTATTTACTCATTTTTAATAAACTTCTTCTAATTTCCTTTTATTATAATTATTAAAAGTTATTTGTTTTTATTACAAATGTGTCTAAAAAGGGTCTGCCAGATTGTACGAGGATACCGTAGCCTATAGGCTCGCGCAACACTAGAAGCATCACAAGGAATATAACAATTCTTGAGAGCAGTATTATTTAGCTGTGAAATTTAAGTAAGTTTGAGGTACTTCTACGATCGGGCTGTTTCAAATTTTGAGCTAAATAGTTTCTATTGTGATCTGATACGAATTGTATATACTATTACTGTTAAAAGTTTAGCCGTCCTTCTTTTGAAATCTTATTATATAATTCTATTATATTTTTACATAAAAACCATTAAAAAGTCCAATAAAACTAATAATATCAATAAATGCCATAATCAAATAATGGAGGAATTGCATTAAGCAATCTATAGTGTCAATAGAGAAGCAATTTTCTAAAGCATTATATCGTGTTGGTGGATGTTATAAAGGGTTATTACCCCTAATAAAAGTCTAGGTATAGGTGTGTGTTTCTGCGTTAGTATTATACGTGACTAAGGAAAAATAAATATTGATTAAACAGATAATGTAAATACATACACCTACATATACAGACTCATTTTACCTACACAGACTAACACATTTACATACACGTTCTTATTTCTAAAAAGGTTTTATTTTGTTTAAAAATAATGACATCTTTTCTTTGTCAATTTTTTTTTCTATTTAGTTGTTTAGCCCTCAATAGTAGTAATAGTTAAGCATCTCTCCTTGCGTCATAGAAAGAAAAACTGCCGTAACCACATTGTAAAACTTATTACGATATAAACCTTTAATAATACAATAATAATACAATAATAATAAAAAATAAAGTTCGTCTCGTGACATGCCGTCTGCAACATCACTGAAATATCGAAAATCTTAAGATACTAATCGCAGTAGATCCCATTTCAATGGCCGTGAGAGCTTAAAGACTTACATTCTTACAAATATCAGTATGGCTTAATTTTCTAAAGCTTAATACTCAACGCAGTTTCAGGCATATACTATCTTATATAATTATACTATGATACTTGTAACCAATCCATTATAAAGACTTCCAATTTAGACTTATAATTATTTAGCATTTAGACTGTAACATCACACAGCTGGGCTCCAATTAGGAGAATGCTTATGTGCAGTAGTAAAATTTACATTAGAAGAAGATATAATAATTTATTTGCTTAAAAAGTTCTGTGTTTAAATTTAAAATAATTTAAAAAAATGAAAGCGGTCACGTGACAGCTGGCAGATGTGAAAAGTTTATTTTTAAAAATCGCGACAACTCAATTATTATATAGTATGTATAGTACATATATTCCATCAAATATCGTGGCGAAGCGTCGCCACGACTTGTATCGCCACGCCAATAATCAGGTCGGTAAACCACCTATAGATGTTTCACATCAATAATATTAATATAATATTATATATTGTACAAAAAAAACACATTTTTCGTAATCATCCTTACCGTTATTTCTTGTTGATATAATATACATATATATAGGATATTTACTACTTAAATAAATTAATTTAGTCAGCTTAGCTAAGCATTGTAACTAAGTCGAATTAAGACAATAACTTTTCCTTTGTAATTCAAATCTTTTAAAACAATTTAAACTTTCAATTTAACAGCACTAAATAGGATTTGAAATTTTGTAATTAATTAATTTATTATCCGATTCGTAGATCGGGATGGTTCAGTAGATAGAGTACGTGAATTGATGAATTGATACCAAATAATTGTGACTTGTGACAGTAGACGTTCCATTGGATGTGTGCTCCCGAAAAGCAGCTGTCAGGGAGGAATGGAGAGGGATCGTCAAGCGTGTGACTGGGAAGTGATGACCACGACCACTCTGACAAGAGCGTAACGAAAGAGATGAATGTGACTTTAAATCTACTTTAGACCGTACGACCGAAGTAAAACTTCTTTAGCTCTATCTAACTTACATCTCCCTCTCAACTTCCGTTCGCCTCGCACGATCACACTTTTCGCAACGCTCTCGTCACGCATCCACCAGCTTACACCCCAAGTCAAGCGTGCGTAAAGGAGTTTTACTTCAATAACAAGTGCTAAGGTTTTTTGACGCTTTTCTTGTGATAGAAACTACGTGGCCAATAAGAATTATCGTGAGCACAACTGTGTCTCGTAAAAAGTCTGATGAACAAATATTAACCAATCCACGGTGACATTAGCATAGTGACAAAATATGTCGTATTATTTATACCTTTGTAATAAAAAGCTCGGGGAGAGAAATTCATAAAGTAAAAAATTAAAAAATATCAAACCTTATTTGTATATATTTAAATCTAATTATTGATATTCTTTTTGTCTATAAAATGAGTTAATTTCACTTCAAAATACATAAATAATGGTACTTATGTTGACTATTTTTTCTTTTCTCTCTATAAGTCTAGGACAATATTTTGTATATTAAAATCTTCTTATAATCTCTCTCAATGAGATCTGAGTTCAATCAGAGAAAAGCCCTACTAAATTTGATTAGTAATCTATACGAATAAATAAAACTGAAGTGTCTGTTTGTAATGTTAAAATAGCCACTTTTTAATAAATGCCTATAGATGTATACATACTTATACACACATATACACGGTACATATACCAAAATAATATGTTTTACATTTTTTTCTGTCTTTTAGAAATTTATTTATTTTATAACTCTGCGAATTGAACAATAACTTTTTTGTCAAATTCCACGCGGACGAAGTCGCGGACACAGCTAGTTTAAAATAAAGTTGTGCATTACATTATCAAATACAAAATCTTTTGTGAAATTATCTTTAACTTGGTCACAATAAATTTACTTTTTAGGAAGAAATCAAAAGAATGTTAACATCGTTTAACATCACGTGCGATGAGACCATTCTGAAAAGATTTCGAGGAAAGATCTTGATTACGCACAAGATACTTGACCCTATTCCAAAATAATATGCGATCTATATTTAGATGCATGGAATCCAATGTTGAATCAGGAAGCTGGTTTTGATAGCAATTAACTTTGGTATTTTAAAAATTTACAAAGAAACTTAGACAAGCAATAAAGAAAAAAAAAAAGATAAATCCACAGAACAAAAATATGGCGTTGTGAAGTATATAAAATAAGTCTGTTAAATATTTGTATAATTTATCGTGTAAATATTAAATATTTATCAGTAAAGAAATTGGGAATTTATTGTAGCTTGTAAACGCTTTCAATAAAATCCGAAACTTCGACTTAATTTAATTTTCGAATGTTCCTCAAATAATATTTAGCCGAATCATAAAATTATTTAAGACTTAAAATTTCGATGTTTGAATTTCGAATTCAGCTAAAAATATCTCACTGAAGTATTTTCCTTAACTTCCTGCTGTTTGAAATACGTACTAAGAAAAAAGTAGCTGTCTCTTTCTTTTTTATACAAACATTTGGAACATGTATATGTAGTAGTTACGAATATCGAATCGACAGCAATAGTTGTTAGTTTTAGTTTGGACGCTTCGTGTCGAATACGGTTAGTATTATTTTTTCGTTTTTATAGAATATTTGTTAGGAATACAAGTAATTTGATGTTGTTGACGGATATTCGGTTTGCTTTTTTTTTGTATTTCGAATCTAAAGCACAGATATAAGGCATTTCACGTGAAGCGGACAACAAAGAAATGTTGATGACTCCGATCTTAGTAATTTTCGAATATGTTATGCCTATATATGGCCTCAATCCATATGTGTAATATTATTATAGTAAATTAACGAGTTATTAGTCCTGGAAATTTTGAGTAACCAGCAGGAACGCCCTGAGGAACTGTAGGTATATATTAAATTAGTCACTCTTAAATTTTTATAAAAATTGAATAATAGCGAAGGAAGTAATTTAAGAGTCACACACAATAACGTGTCGGTTCTTAAGAAGTTTAATCAAAAATTTATAAACCTTCAAATCCGGTGTAAAAATAATCCTAATTCCGTCAGCTATTATAGCTAAAGTAGGTAGAGTGGGAAATGTGTTTGGTATTACGGTCCCAGGGCTAATGAATATGTAGTGTGGTCACAAGCGAGACACACAGAGCTGTGATATACACTACAATTTTCATTTAAAATAAGCCTTCAATTATGTTTTATATAGTTTATTTTAAGTCAAAGCATTTACTTATTTAATCCTCTTATTTATTTATTTAAAAAAGTTTTTAGTAGGATTGAGTTTTTGATTAAAAACATAAACAAAGAAATGTGGGAATTAAGTTTATTCTTTTATAAACTAGATGGAGCTGTTATACGTGTTAATGCAACGTCTTGTGTACCACATATGTGGCAAATAAAAGGTTAAAGGTTATATAATATTAATTAAAGGTTAAGGTTTGTATCTACAATTTTTTTAACTGTCTGTTTGGGTCAAACATACACTATACGCAAAAAAAACTGAATTTCATATTTTTGCACACATTTCTAAATGTTTCTAAATATTTTGATGTTTATGTGTATATCACGAATGAAATAGACGAATACAATTAGGCAACAAAAACGTGTTTGAAAAAAATTTTGTTGTGTAATATATGAAAATAAATATATACGATTATTCTTAATAATCTAAATATTAATACGCGAAACAAAAACTAAATTGAAATTTCGCTCACTTATAGTTTACATAGAGAAGGAGGGGAGAATGATGATATTTCTTTTAAAATTATTCATAAAAAAATATACTAAATTAATAAAAAAAAAAACATTACACACACTACATGTATTTGATACACACACGCGTATATATTCTCTTTTGTTTATTATTGTAGAAGTAGTGTTTGACAACAGAACCTTAATAACGTTACAAACTTATAATTTCAATTAGTTATAGTCAAATTTTCGACCACTAGGCGACCACTAGTCATAATCAGATTCATAGCTATCATTTAATTCTGAAATTGTGAAAATAATTTATGTATTAACAAGATTTAATAGAGAGAGCGTTGGTAATTACAGCTTCGTTAGATGTAATTACAAGCGCCTGTCTCCATTAGCTTTCACTTAGCAGTTAATGACAATATTTGTCGATAAACTATATTTTTGTAGCTAAAATATGAATTTTGTTTCTTAAATATCTTGTGACAATGAAATGATTGCATTAGTTCTATGTTTAATATTTTTTGACTATTTTATACGTCTATTTATAATGTATTATAAATTTTCTATTTATAATGTATTAACGGCAAAAAAATACACAAAAAAAATTACACGTACATCCACAAACACAGCGACACATATCTTCCGTATCGTCAATTGTCCCAAACGAAATTAATCAATAACCCAACTGTACTACGAAATACTTTTTCAAATTATGAAATTGAACCCTAACTAGATTTTTTTCCATTAAAAGCAAAAATCAAAAATTTGTTTATTCAAGGAATCTTAATAGCACTTCGAACCTTTTTTTACAAAGGAAACAATGTTTTCATTAATTAATTATGAAAGAAGTGTACCACAGATGCGGTAATGTAGATTCTGCTTAGAAGGAATGGCAGGAAACTCGACTCCTACAATGTTATAAAAGTGCTTACAGAAATTACCAAAAATTTTGGGTACGCTCTTAATGTCTCTATAACAAATTTGTAACCACTTTAGCCCTTTTGGTCTTGGCCTCTTATCCTGTCAAGGGGTATATTTAATGATATGTGAAATACGTTCCCTCACAATGTTTACCTTTGCTTAACTCAAGATGAAGTTAAAACAATAATATTCATTGAGGTCTCACATTATATATTAATTTTACTCATTAAAATGTGTTTTTGAATTTTTTATTTTTCCGAATAATTACATTTAGTGCTCCATAATTTCATACCAAATGAGTATATCCTGTTACGGAAGGACCCAAACCTATACTATAAACACGTTTAGTATATATAAACGCATATATATATAATTTTAAGTATAAAAATTAGTCGATTTCCTTTATAGTAATCTCTTCTTATACATAATTTATTTCTTTATGTATTTATTCAAGGCTCATCAACGCAAGATACTCAGCGAACTATTTAGCGTTCTTATTTATATTTTGTTAAATTGTTCATATACCCGCAATTACAAATATAATTTCAAACAGAATAGAAAAATATAATAGTCGATAATGTATACGCTTCAGTCTGTAATATGCCACTGCTAGGCATAGGGCTCTTTCTCCATGTAGGAGAAGGATCAGAGCTTAATCTACAACGCTGCTCCAATTCGGGTTGGCGGATATATTCCCTACTATGAGTAACGATAGCTATCAGGTGTATATGATAAATACCGAGACCGACGCATTAACTCTCAGACCATGGCAAACATCAGCATGGCCAATATAAATGTTTGTCATGTGCGGGGATCGAACCCGCAACCACCAGCGCAACATCCAAAAACCAGTGCTGTGACCGTTGCATCAACGCGTCGTCGTCGATAATGTATACATGTTAATAATTATTAAGTTTGTACAAGATGATTCTTTTAATAATAGCGTAACAAATTTATATCAACAAATTTTTTAACACGAACACCTGCGTCACAAGTTGATAATCCTGTTAAAAATTCTATATAAAACCATTTTTAAAAAAATATCGTATGCTACAATTTAGCTAGCAATATATAAAGTAAAATTATTTTTAATTGATATTATGATGATCTCCTGATGTTTTATTGTCTTGCTTCTTTCGATATTCATTTCGATATTTATAATTCCGTATCACATACGGTTCCAAGTCGTTCTTGAGTATTTTTTATGTAAAATAAATCATAGATAAAAAATTAGAGGTTTTATAAATAAATATACGTAATATGTAAGATCGCGCTTAGCTTTTTCTTCGAAACCAAGTCTCAAAATTGGCAGACTCGGTAATACTAGAGACTGCCAAATACCAGACATAGCTATTTTTCATTAAATACGGTGAGTTGATATTACTTAGAAAACCGTATTAATCACTGTTTTATTTTCTCTCCTTAGTTTACTACGAATTTCCTTATATTTATTATTTATGAATATATATTATAACATACGTTGGTCGTGTGTTCTCACGGTAAGCGACTTAATGTTTGTGTTATAAGTAGCAGACGACTTAAATTTTAATGTGTAACTTTTATTCTATCGCCCCAAAACGTTCGTTCATCTATCTCATGTCGCATGTCGCAAGTGTTCCGCGGTATTTGTATTTTGATTTATGTATTAATGTGCAGTTTTTATTCACTGAAGTTTCGCTTGCATCATGGTTTCATAAAACCACACATTTTTTTTTTAATATACAAAGAATAATACACATACAAATACATATGAACATTACACCCACAATCAGGGTGGGAATCGAACCCACAAGCCCCGGAGCAGAAAGCAGGGCCACTATAAACTGCGTCAACGGGCTAGTCGAATAAAAATAAATTGACTACAGACAACACAACTTTCTGGGATCTATGGATTCCGAATGCTCAAAATTTCTCAACCTTGAAATCGGATGATTTAAAACTTGATTATATATCTAACTTATTTTTGTCCTCACTATATTTATAAAAATGGGCTACAAAAGTCAATGGACAGCAAAAGTTCAGTAAAAATGTATCTGGAGGAAGCCCAAGTGGCTATGGCTATACATTTACTAGGGACACATAAGGCTGACATATTTTGTACTGACATCATAAAAATACATTTACAACAACATTTTTTAATTATGTAAATATTAAATTTTCAATTATTTTCTTAAATATAAGAAATAGTTTAAAATAATGATTTTACTAATACGTATGTATAATTTAAGTTATTGAAAAAACTTAAATTTCATCTAAATTAGTGTGGATATATTTATGATCGTTTAGAAATAATTAAGTTTTCGTAATTAAGAAAAACTATTTTCGCACTACCTTCAATATAACAGGCAGAACTCCAGTTCTGTTTTGTAGTATTAAGTAGTAACTTTTTAAAAGAACTTTCAAACTGCTGTATCGATTTTTACCTAACACGGCTAAGCAACGTAACAAGGAGATTCGTTTTCACGAAAAAAAAAACGGCATTGAATTCGGTTCATCTGTTTGAGAACTATTGCCATGCCAGAAACAAAAACAGAGAGTGGCGTTAAACTTGCTTGTTAAGGTTTTAATTTGTAAAATGACGATTCGAAAGTGCTCTTCGGGTCAATTTGAATAAAGCTGTTTTTGATTTTGATTTTGGTTTTGATGACAATATGTAATTATACTGAGGTGAGGTAACTATGGTAAGGCACAGCAGGAAATTTTCTGCTTAATATATGGAGCAGCCCGAATGGGACCTTTACCTTATAGAAGATCACAGCTAAAAATATTGTTTTCAAGTAATGTTGTGTTCCTGTTGGTGAGTAAGGTGACCAAAGCTACTGAGGGAAATTGGGGGATAAGGTCGGCAACGCACTTGTAATGCTTCTGTTGTTGCAGACGTCTATATCTAGACGTATACAAGCTACGGTAATCGCTTACCATCAGGTGAGCCGTACGCTTGTTTGCCGACTGAGTTGTAAAAAAACTCGCATAACACCCTCATTTTGGGCGGGAGCAAAAAAAACTTCATTTTATTCATTTACGGCCGTTTTCAATAATTTACCTATCACTGGTTTAGCCTACTAGCTATAGATTTTTTCATAGTTTGTATGAAGCTTTCGTGATAATTCTATCTAGTAAGCAAATTCACAGAAAGGTTGAAATTAGCCGTTAATACAACATTTTGATTTCAAATATCCCGGTAATCTCTCAGGTTCTTAAGTATACTCCAATTAGACCAGAAATTTTTACGATTCTTAATTCATTATTATTTTTTATAAACGGATAAAAATCACGGCAAATGTACTGATGATGCTTGTAAATTTCGTAAGAATCGAAGCGATAAAACTCGTGGACAGAGCTAGTGTAAAAGTACATAATATATAGTAATATTTTATTTAAATATGACTTTTTTAAAATAATTCATGGGTGAAGTATTGAAAAAGCGCTCTGGGTACAATTTTGGTGTAACACTTTAAAAAAAAACATTTGCGAAATGATAAAAAAATCTTTTTTTTGGTATGCTAATTTTAAACCACGATAATAATATGAAAATGTGCTTATCATTTTCAGTTTAGTCTAGAGAAAGAAGAAAGTTTTGCTTTTTTTATCAAATAACTCAAAAGTAATAAATTCAAACCCTTCCGCTTTTTCATTCTGTCTCTGTCACAGCAATATACCACTACCACTGGTACCATCTGTAATACCATCTGTTGTGAATTTCCTTTATCTTACTGAAAATACTTTCCTTGTAGCTTTGATCATCGTTGAAATAACAACTGCGTTGAAATGAGGCCTGGAAATGGCGAAGTGTTTTTCCAATCGTTGGTATGCACTTAGCACTCTTACGAACACATTCAATCGAGTCTTATATTACTTACGTAATTGAAAATATCCAGTCTAATAACAAAAACTTTGATGATTATCTGTTATTTAATCTGTTGAGAACTCACACACACACACACATGTATATATATTCATTTAAATTATTCTACTTCCACGGGCTCCTAGTTTCCCATGCCATCTGTACTACATAAAATTTTTTTTTTTACAATAATTTAATTTCAGACCTAAAAGCAGTTCTAAAACTGTCTAGAATTGCTGGGATGGTTCGACACTGACAGCTTTTTGCTGTTATAAATATATTAAACCTATACATCAAACATACAAATAAATGAAATTGGAGTCTCTGTTTGAATTTATTAAAATAACCACTTTTTACTAAATACATATGGATGTATACACGGTACATATGGTATAACAAAATAATATTTTTTACAATTTTTGTCTTGTTTGTGTTGTTTTTGTTTGTGTTTTTTCTTTGTCTTTTTTTCCAGCTAATCTTTGAAACGGCTGGACCGATTTTGACGGAACTTTCACTGGCAGATAGTTGATGTACTAAAGAGTAACTTAGGCTACTTTTATTTATTTTATAACTCTGCAAACTGAACAATAACTTTCGCGGGTACAGCTAGTATATAATAAAACGTATATATGATTAGTACTCGTAAATCGAAATCAATATTAAATGAATGTACTCAGTACATATTCATTACGAAGTCTTATTTAACAAAAGTTGGGTCTATAATTAAGGTGGAGATATAAAGCGTGAATGTATTTCTCTATCTTGTTACTAAAACTAAGTAAAACAACCTTCATTCGTAAACAGGCTGAAGTCTACTTCACGAGAAGTTACAAAAGAGTTAGGGCTAATACACACTGATTACGAATTTTCTTTGTATATGTTTAGCACAATTCAAAAAAAGAAGGAGGTTCTCAATTCGATTATTTTTCTTTAGATATAATAAAGAAATGCAACTTATAAATTACTAGCTTCTTCTCGCGACTTCGTCCACGTGGAATATTACTTGAAAAAAATCCCCTGATTTTGAAACATTCTTCATTAGTGCTCCACTCCTATTGATTTCTGCATGATGATATATAGCCTATAGTCTCCTCGATAAATGGGCTATATAACACTGAAAGATATTTTCAAATCGGACCAGTAGGTCCTGAGATTAGCGCGATCAAACAAACAATTATAGTCCAAACAAAAAATATTAGTATAGATTATTTTACAAAATATCTCAAACCCAGCAGCCTCATTTAAGAAGTTCTACAGGAAGCGTATAGTATAAACACAAGCGCCCAAACCAGGCCAAATATCTATATGCCCTACATAAAAATGTTCACGTATGACGATCGATCTAAGACTGATTTTATCCTTTACAGTGACAACTTCTCCAACCCGTTCTCAATAAATAGCTTAAACAAGGTGAAATGTAAATGCTAAGCTTACTAGGTCTATATATCCGTGAAGACTGGCATATGTGATAGGATACGCCGGAAATATCACAACATTTAGAGCAGTCCGCCTGAGAAAATACCTCAACTTAGTGTTCCTATAGTGGGCAAGGTAGAGTGTCCTGGAAGGATCGGAAATAGGGTTGGCAATACCTCTATTGTTGCAGGTATCAGTGGGCTACAGTAGAATATCTAAGTGATCTAAAAGAAAATAATTGCTGCATCTAAAACAACGCTGTACGACGTTGAGTAATCGCACTAAAACTGCATTCAGTGTGAAGCGTTTTAATAACTAAGTATCTTATACTTCGGGTGTATTCTGAACACGTATCGAACCAGTCAATGGAAAGCCGTACAAGGGTCAGTACGTGCCCTTAAACTTATGGCAAGAGTACACGTGTGAATATATTTAACATAAATATATATATTACTACACTGTCTTTACTATGCTGACTCGAAATTTTTACTGTATTAATTATATATATTTATCGAAAAAAATATATATACATCAGCCGGCTGTTACCTTTAACCTAACCTAAAAACAGCCTTATTCAAATAGCATGCCAGCCCATGAGCACATTCGAATCGTCATTTTTAAATTAAAGCTTTAAAAATAAATTATTATTTTTGTAAAAGTAAAGCTGCCACCGATTCGGAATAAAGATTGTGCAGAGAAGAATCAGCAAGAAACCTCGCAGTTACTCTTTTGAAAAATAATATTTAAACTGTGTTTATATATTATAGTCGTATAAATAGAGTAATATATCATAGTAACAGATGACTCTGTGTGTATTTTGTATAGATACTAAACAAAAGTATACATAAGTTATCCAGAAGTGCTTAAGTTGTCCAGTTTCATTTGTTCATAGTTATAAACTGACAAAAGAGAAATTTATTTATTTATTGCAACAAACAGACTTTCGTAAACTAATTACGCAGATAAAACCAATAAAAATGAATGCAGCTAAAACAACCTTAACTGAGGTAGGGCACAGCAGGAATTTTCTCCTCAAAATCTGGAGCAGCCCTACTGAGTACCTCGACCTTACAGAAGATCACAACAAAATAATACTGTTTTCAAGCAGTATTGTGTTCCTGTTGGTGAGTAAGGTGACCAGAGCTCCTGGGGGGATTGGGGATTGGGTCGGCAACGCGCTTGCGATGCTTCTGGTGTTGCAGTGTCTATAAGCTACGGTAATCGCTTACCATCAGGTGAGCCGTACGCTTGTTTGCCGACCTGGTGACATAAAAAAAAAACAGAACAGATCAAGAAGTAACAAAAAATAACAATTTAATTAATTATTTAATACATTAGAAACGTTTCTTTATCTCAAAATTTTATCCCTTAATAAACACACTGCAGAGTCAACATTCAAGCAGTCACAAATGTTGTAGGCGTAAAGGCGTTCCCTCGGTTTAGCCAAACGTCGTTAGCAAAACTTGGTTTCCAGCCAATATTGGACTGCGCAAACTTATTACAAAGGGAACAACGAGCTTAAACTATTATAATTTAATTAAACTAGCGTAAAAGTGGTTCTGAAGACAGTTTTTAAAAATGTAAGTTTTTGTCACAACTTTTTAATTGACATTTGAAATGGACTTTTACTGAAGTTTGACATAATCTTAATATATATAAATCTCGTGTCACAATGTTTGTCCTCAATGGACTCCTAAACTACGTAACCGATTTTAGTCAAATTTGCACACCGTGTGCAGTTTGATGCAACTTAAAAGATAGGCTATACTTTATTTTGATATATTATGTTATTATTATATTTCAGAAAAAAATAAGGTGATACGAAGTTCGCCAGGTCAGCTAGTATAATCTATATAAATAAAAATAAATCACTTAATCTGTTAATAAGCGCAAAACTCGAGCACCTCTGGACTGAATCGTTTAATATATATGGAATAAGCGGCGAAAATTCATAAAAAGTTATACATTATTGATAATAATCATATGTATATCGATTATTAAATATCTACAAGTTTTTATACTTATATTTTGAGACAGTATAAAAGTATTTTAGACGAGGGCCTTTCAAAAAACAATGTAAAAATGTGACGTAATTTATCTTTCTTTCAAACTATTATATAACTTTTTGTGCAGCAAGTATCTGGATTTTGAGAATAATTACCGAGTTTAATCAAATAACTTTTATCTCAGTAATTAGTATAACCAATATCCATTAGAAAACTTTAAACTGGCTCTTATTAATCGAGCAGATTTATTTCGATTCAATAGTCCCCCAATAACTCCCCAGCGGATATGCGCGTCTAATCACTTAGAACTTAAAACGTTTTACATTGAAGTTGTCGATAATAGCCCAAGAGCCCGCGGGTAGACATTTGTTATTTTATGAAAGCTGAAAGTTTCTCAGCGCATGCTCTCAACACAGGTAGGAGCAATGGCCAAATATAAAATTAAACTCATGGTGGCTTTATGTGTCGATATAAATGTCAAACCTATATCTTGTATACTCGACCGCTCTGGTGTAATGGTGCGTGTGCCGTGTCGGCGGCGCCTAAACAGGTGTTTATAATAACAACCTAGACTGACAGCTTAACGTGCTCTCCGAGGCAAGGCGGGGAGATCAACAAGGACAGACATCCAATCCGGAAACAAATACTTGTACAAATACAAGTATCCATCCCGAGCGGGGAACGTACTCTTAGACATGTACATGGCATACGCACCACTACACATGATCAAGTGATAGATCAGGTGCCAATTAATACAAAACTTTAAATTTATCTCATACTACTGCTGCTTAAATCTTTTTTATATACAACTAGGTCGGCAAACAAGTGTACGTCTCACCTGATGGTAAGTGATTCTGAAGCATTGCCGACCGTAGTTACCGTAGCTTATAGACGCCTGCAACACCAGAAGCATTGCCGACACTACCCTCAGTTCCCCCCAAGAGCAAAGGAGGGCGAACTCCAGGGGCGTTGGTTACCTTACTCAACAGTTGGTTACAGAAACACAACACTGCTTGAAGACAGTACTATTTAGCTGTGATCTTCTGTAAGGTTGAGATACTACTCTAGTCAGGCTGCTCTATATTTTGAGCAGGAAATTTCCTGCTGTGTGTCCTACCTCAGATATTTTTAGTGTATTATGTATCCTATACTGTTCAGTTCTCTTGCATGGGGAAAGAGGCCTATGCCCAGTTGTGGGATATTACAGGCTGAAGCATATGTATCTTAGAAAAGCTATGCTGTATTCTGTATGCAGCGTTTTATTGTAATTTGTATATACATACAACAGATATACTTGACCTACTGGTTAATAAACAATTTATTAGTTATCAACATTTATCTACTTGTCAAGTTAATTCACGTCACTTGGAGTATTATTCACGCCATGTTGCGTGACGTCACGTCCTCATGTAATGTCACGGACTTAAGCGTCATTCGGAATAGTAAGGGGTTTCAGTAAGAAAACCAGTTGTCGCGAGGGAAAATAATATTTCGCTACTTTTGGCAGTGTTGTAAGTTTTATTTAATTAGGTATACTTTTGAAACATTTAAGAATATTTTATCGTGAAACTTAAAAAGCATGCTCGAAAACTACTGAAACAACTCTTGTAACAATACTTCCTCACTATGAGATGAGATCAGATCATTGTGAGAGGCTATGAGATCTATGAGAATTTGGTCGGCATTTGTTGATCGAACCTGCATCTCCGACTGACCGTGTCGGTGCTCTAGCCAATTAAGCTATGGTTTAGAATTTCCTAAATATGTGGGTAACACAAAAATAAAATCGTACAAATTAAAAATAGCATGTTGTCGTCTCCTGTCAAAGATTTTCATTGTAATATGACACTTTGAATAGTTACGAGTTTCTGTAAAGAACTCACTGTAGACGGCGCTCAGTCGCTTAGACCGAATATAAAATCATCATATCAAAAATTTCGATCTAGCGAGTACGCGAGTCGCTCCATAGCTTAATTGGCTAGAACACCGACACGGTCAGTCGGAGACGCGGGTTCGAATCCCGCTGGAGCGGTCAATTTTTGATATGATATTCAAAAATGTTAAGAGATTATTTTCCATAAGGTACTAGCCGACCCGATGTGTGTATTTTTTACCTCAGAACTTTTGAGTGGGTGGAATGGTATCGATGATTTTTGTTTTAATCGAAAGGTGAAGTGTGTCATGTGGTCCCGTTTAAATTAAATTGTGATTTAATAAGTAATTTTCGAGTTATATCTAATAATGCGTATTTACTTGACAATTTTTTCATCGACTTACCTTGTATTCATTGGGTGTACCAATTTTGACGGTTCTTATTTTAATCGAAGGCTGATGCTTGTTTTGCGGTACCATTTAAATTTAAACTAGATCTAATAACGACTTTTTGAGTAATCTTTGGTAACGCGTATTTACTTGACTATTTTTTCTTCTACCTATGTTGTGTTATTTGTCGATGTAATTGAAGTTGTTTTTTTTTTCATTCACGAACAAACGCAATTATCTCATCGACATGTCGATTTTTTTTTTTTTAATTTTAGTCGACAATGGCGGAAATAAAAAAAAATATTATCTAAGTTTATACATTATAGATAGATGAATCATTTGTTTTCTATAGATTATGTTTCCTTTCTTATAGCACCATGTCGGATATTAGAATTTTATTCTGTCATCGACATGTCATGGAAATGAAATGTCGCAGTAGCACCTCATACACCTTGGTAACAGATAGCTTCCCGGAACCGTCTTGAAATCGAAAATGTCGGGATTTCCCTTGTAGACAGGTACTTGAATTTCAAATACTGAATTTAAATATCGTAGGAGTAAGCAGAGAGAATTTAGAATATAAAATTATATATATATATATATTAAATTAATGCTTTTGCGACTTAGGGCATGTTTATTTTTACTTTTATAAAACTAGATTGACAAACCAGCGTTCGGATACCCGATATTAAGCAATTACCGTAGTCTATAGACGCCTGTAGAACCAGAACCATCGCATGTTACATTGTGTTTACTTGTCTGTGTTTACCTTGCCTCGTGTTAACGCAGTCACTGATTGTTGCGCTGGTGGGCGTGGCTTCGATCTCCGCTCACGGCAATGTTTTAGCTTTACAAATGTTTGTCGTTGTCTGGGTGTTTGTGATTGTGTATTGTATGTGTTTCCAGACCCATGGGGTGAATCCTAGTGGAGACCAGTGTTAAGCATTTACGTTTCATTCTAAAACCATTTTCTAGTAGCCATTCAGCTAACGAACGAACGTAAAAGAGTGATATTTGTTGATGTGCAATGTTAAACATCCGGTAAACATAGTTCATGGTTCCACAAAACCCATCCCTGAGACAGACAAATATACTAATTATTTTTCTATGTAAATCTGTATATCAGTCGGCTGTCATCCTATTGTTACCATAGGAACAGCCAACCATTTATGTTCAATATATTTATTAATTATCAATGCAAAAGAAAAGGTTTAATTCATTATTATACTTAGTAAGTAATTAACTAAACTTATTTTTTGCGTGGGTCGTGAGAATAACGAAATGTGGTTTCGGGATTGATTCCTCCCGAGTCTGGTTTATTATGTATATAGTTATATAGTTATTTTTTATTTATTTATTGCCATAAATATACTATAATTACAGGCTTATTACCTAATGCGATAGTACATATAATACTAAAATATTGTAACCAAAACAACCACTAAACATAACATATAATAAATAATAATAAATAAAGCAGCTTGTGAATTAATGTGAATAAAAATAAAAATTGTGAATATGCTGTGTAGTTACGGCATCAAAGAATATAGCCACCCCCTATCTTCCCGTGAGTGTCGTAAGAGGCGAGTAAGGGATAACAGAGTTCCACTACTACCTTGGAACTTAAAAAGCCGAACGATGGATAACCATCCAACTGCTGGTTTTGAAATACACAGGCCGAAGACGGGCAGCAGCGTCTTCGGTGCGACAAAGCCAGCCCTGCGGTCACCAACCCGCCTGCCTAGCGTGGTGACTATGGGCAGAACACATGAGTTCACGCCATTTTTTGCGTGAACTTGTGGAGGCCTATGTCCAGGAGTGGACTGCGGAAGGCTGCTGTGATTTTGAATTAATTCAGAGCACAACAGAATCCTACCTGGTCTGACAGCTGATTCGGAAGGCGTGTGGCGCGAGTGAGCGGCACCTCCCGCAGCAAGTTAGTGTGCGCGCGGGGCTACGCTTGCATTATTATGTATATGTGTATTTATCATAAAAAATGGATCGACAATCGGCTATTACCTAAAACACAGGCATTAAGTTGCCCACCTTATTGATATACGACCGTGTGTAAATGAAAATAAATACAAACATTTTAATAATGCAGTTGAATAAATATTCCACTTGACTACAAAGCCAGACATATAAAACGTGGCAATAACTTGGCTACGCGGAAAAATACTATTTTAAAGGCAGGATATATATAGACCTAAAGTGCATTTTTTCTATATTTTATGGAGCGTGAATTCTAATTTTAAAGGGGTATTTAGATACAAATTGTTTGAAACACTTTTTTTATACAACTAGATCGGCAAACAAGCGTACGACTTACCTGATGGTAAGCGATTACTTTAGACTATAGACAACTGCAACACCAGAAGCTTTGCAAGCGCGTTGTCGACCCTACCCCTAATCCCCGGGAGTTTTGGTCACCTTACTCACAACAGGAACACAAAACCGCTTGAAAGCAGTATTATTTAGTCTCAAGCACTATTGTCTAGTATAGTTATAGTATAGAACACAAGACTTCTTGAGAGTAGTTCTCTCTTATGGTGAGTAAGGAAGCCAGATTTTTCGGGGAGTGTCGGGTGTTGCAGACATTTAAAGACTACGGTATCTTCTTACCGTCAAACTGACCGTAATCTTGTTTGATACCCAGACGGTATAAAAAAAAAATCAAATCAATCTTGTAGCTCTAGCATTATGTGCGGCTAAGTTATAGATAGACTACAAAAATAAAAAGTACATAACTGTTTTGGTCTTAGTATCATTCTCTATATAGAGCCCTTTATATATATATATATATTTTTTTTTAATTCCTACATTTTATAGATTTGAACCATTTTTAATAATAAATACACAATATAGACACGGTCGTCTGTTCCTAAAGTAAAAAAATTAATGCTTGTGTTATAGGTAACAGCTGACTAGCTACTTTTTTTCGTAAACATACTTATAAATAATATAAATAAATATATATATTATACCCAGACTAGGGGTGGGAATCGAACCCACAACCCCCGGAGCAGAAAGCAGGATTACTACAAACTGCGCCAACGGGCTAGTCAAACCAGTTACAGTTTCAATACAAGAAAACAATTCATAAACATTCTTAAATTGCAAATATACTAGACTTAATTTTATCATAGGTAACTTACAACATGATACTATTTCAATCAAGCTAACTTAGCTTTCTAATGCCAGTAGAGAATATCATAAAACATGTTTAATGCAACCAATTTAGTCCCAGTGCCGTAGCGTGATTTTATGCCGCTCGGGGCCCATCGGAAATTTGTCGCCCCTACCAATTCGTTTTTTTGTAACCAAATTATTTTAACACACTCATTGTAATCCATTTTTATAACTTTTATTAATCGAGTTCAAGAAAAGAAGGAGTTTTTCAATTATACTGATGTTCATTTGAGTAACATTGTGGACGCAATTTGGAATTATTTTTTTTTGTCATTTGAAATAATCGTGGTAATTTTGCCCTTTTGCGTGCCACCCGGGGCCAAATCCCCCGACATCCCCCATACTACGCCACTGTTTAATTCAAATTAAGTTAAAAGACAGATTTAAGATACTTTGAGACTAATGTTTGATCATAAAGACTGTATCTATACCGACTAGACAATGTCTGTGGTTAGGTATGCATTCTCGTAAAATTTAGACAACATTAAACCCTTCAGACTTGTCGCTTTAATTACATCAATTAAACAATTAGGGTTAAAGAAAGTTGACTATTTAATAGACTATTTTATACCTTGAAGAAATGAATAAAATAAATTATGAATTAAATTATAAAAACGTGTGAGAAAATGAATTAAAAAATACACATTTTTTTTACAAATAAATAATTCATGTAATGCATAAGAAGTGATTTTTTTATTGCTAACTAAGGAATAAATTAATATCAAATAGTCCTCTAAGCACCGGCGGTTTACCGGTTCGAGTTCCTCTTAGAATATATATTTGTAGTTGTACAAATATTTCTTTTCGGTTTGAATATCTGTACTTGTGGGTCTCCCCACCATGCTTCGGAGAGCACGCTAGGCTGTCGGTGGAGCAGCGTGTTGGATTAAGGTCAATCTTTCTCTTATATGGAGAAAGAGGCACAGGATATAGTCTCATTTATGGGATGCTACATGCTGAATAGTGATATTATAGTGAAAAATAACGGAATAGTATCCATACGTAGAGTAAAATCTATGTATCAACCTATCATCCTTTGTTTGTGTTGTAATGGTTAAAAAGAAAAAATAAGACTCTAATATTTTATTTTTTGGTATTTGGTTGCATAATTACATATTTCGTTATAGCTTCGGCTCACATCACGGCATTACTCATACGAGTAGTCTGTGAACTGTAAAAATTAACTTAAATGTACTTCATCACTTATCATCATTGCTTTAGCCTATCGCAGTCCACTGCTGGACATAAACGTTCAAATGTTCGCGCCAAAAATGGTGTGAACTCACGTGTTTTACCCGTAGTCACCGCGCTGGGCAGGCGGGTTGGTTACCGCAGGGTTGGCTTTGTCGCACTAAAGACGATACTGCCCGTTTTCGGCCTGTGTATTTCAAAATCCAGAAGTTGCACGGATATCCCTCCATCGGTCGGTTTTTTACGTTTCAAGGTGGTAGTGGAACTGTGTAATCCCATAGTCGACTCTTACGACACCCACGGAAAGAGAGGGGTTGGCTACATTCTTTACTGCCATAGCCACCCAGCTTAAATGTGCTTAAAATTTTAGAATTGGCTGTTATACTATTTATATTTTTAAACATATTTTCCGACAATTTTATCCACCAATGTGAATACGTTTATCCACAAACGTGAAGCGTGCAAACATACGTAAATCTTGATCACAGTTCCTTTAAGCAATACAAATTGCTTATCTTAAACTGAACGAACATTGTTAAAAGACAAAACCGAACAAGTAACAGAAACGTAGAAAAATCCCTATAGACGTTTCTACTTTATTGTCGAAAAGTTAATTAAGAATAAGAAAGGAAAATCTAAAAGACAATACGCTGTAGACAAATATATACGGACGAATAGGGTTAAAAAACTAATTATACGTGCCATTTGCTGAATAGTAATAAAAATTCTAGATACATTCTACATACATTAGGGTTAATAAAATTAAACATTTCAATCCGTATTAACACTGGCGAGTAGAAAGCTTTCACATTTAAAACAAACAGTACAGAAAAAAAAATTATAAAAAAAAAATTAAAAATTTAAGTAAATCAGTACCAGAGTATAGTTACCAGGATTATCGCAAACAATAAAGAGACGTATATACAACGGATATAGACTGAAAATAGAGATATGAAAATCAATTGTGCAATTAAATTAGAAAAAAAATCAACTAATTTGTAAAAAAAAAAATTATCATTACTACTATAAATTTTATATAAATTTTATCAGTACTCAGAATTAAAAATAAAATATTAGTTTTTTTGATAATGTTATTTTTTCTACGTTTAATATTGATGATAATGATAATTAAATATCCCACATGAAAGCAGGTGTCACTAAATCGCATCCTTATTGGACCTGAAGACAAAATTGTTTCTTAGCAATAGCGATTAAATTGAAGACGCCTGCCATAGATAGACGTGTAATCAGTCCCAAGTGAGAAACCCATTTCACTAAAATCCTCGTGTATCGAGTCAAGAATAGACTTAATGCATAGTAAATTACGTAACAGATAACGTAAGACCTAATGCCGTGATGATGTCGTGCCTGATACAATATTCATTGAAGATGGTTACATTGTTCGAGTATGTTCGTTTTTAATATTCAAAAATTAAAATCAAAATTAACTATATTCAACTAAGCTTTAAAAGAATTAATGGATCGTCATTTTACACATTAATACAATACAATACAATACAAATATACTTTATTGTACAACCAAAAACAATACAAGTAATATAAAAGAAAAAGAAACAAGCGAGAAAAAAAATAATAATAATAATAACAAAAAAAGGAATGTACAAAAGGCGGTCTTATCGCTAAAGAGCGATCTCTTCCAGACAACCTTTAGAAAAAGGACATGAATAAGAATAAAGCGGCATAGAGGTGTACTTTAAAATAATATATGTAAACACACATGTATACATACACTTAAATAGATTAATATTATGTTTTTTTTTATTAACTATAATTAATATGAAGCCACCATCGATTCAGAATGTAGAATCTGCGGAGATTCAATAAGAAATGCCGCAGTTCCTCTTTAAAAAAAATACAACTTATGTATCAAACTCTGCAAATCACTTCAACCCCACATCGGCATCCATCAATTCTGTAAGATCTTTAACAAAATTCGTTTCCCTTCAATCATGGAAATTAGATTCTGATCCGAAGCCGGATGAACGTTATTTCGTCCCGCCATATTTAGCGATCACAGCTCTACGGTAAAAGTAAACGGTTTTTATAAAGATCTGTGACTCATGTTTGTAATAACATACGTTTAGAAAAACATTTTGCTTATCGTAACATTCTTTTCATCTTATTCTTAGGTTGTAACCGAACTAATAATCTATTGAATATCGGTATATCATATTTATTTTATTACTAGTTAGATTTATCTACTGACTAGTATTTCGTTACTAAATCGCTGTGTGATTTTAAGCCACTGCAAAAAAGAATGAAGTTTCTCAATTCGACTGTATATATATTTTATGTGTGTTCGCGGATAACTTCGTCGTTTATGAATCGATTTTGCCGATTCTTTTTTTTTTTTTTTTGAAAAGGAGATATTCCAAGGGCAGTACAATTATAAGGAAATCAGGATCTGAAGATGGGATCCCAGAGAAATCTAGAGGAACCTTCGAAAATAGTAGTGGCAAATAGTGCGACGTTGTATTACTTGTCGATGTAATTGAAGTCGGATTTCTTCGTTTGCTAGCAAACACAATTATTAATAGACCAAGACCAAGTTATGTATTTTCCGAAACCTATCTTTTTACTGTTAAAATATTGTTATTGTTGTTACTGACCTCTTAACCACAAAGAAACAAAAGTATCTAGTGTTTATTCTTTTTTACCTACTTTCTTAAGTCCGTTATTATTACACAAAAAAAAAACTCATTGGCGATCAAATTTACAGTTTTTAACTTTTAATAAAGGTTTACTGTCTTATGGTTATTTAAGAAAAATTACAATAAAAAAAAAATAACAAAAATGCTAATTCCTAAATGAAAACAAATGTTATTATTTTTAAAAACATCTTAAAAGTTCGTTCTAATATTTTAGGGGAAAATTCAAACGTCTTAACCAAAAGTTCGTCATAACAAATACGGGAATGCGATGTTTAATTAATCCCGCCGAATGACGACTTAGGAGCTTCGGGAAATTGTCCACGAGGACACTCCGACAATTTCTCCAAAGGGTCTTGTTGAATCTAAATCGTATGCCACAGAACATTGCGGTAAATGAAATTAAAGTTTAGGGTTACGGGTTTATCTAGTAAATTGATCATCGATTGAAGGACACTTGAAGTTTTCATCATCGCCTCGGAAGGGCCAATTATTATCTTCAATTTTAAACTTAAATTATTTCTTCAATACTTCTTATGTTAGCTGATAATAAAAATAATGCTATTTTTCATTTAATAGGTCGCAGTTATTTACATTAATACAACCCAAAAATAATATAATAAATATTACAAAATTAAATGTAACAACTACTTACAGGCAAACACCACATGTTGCTTACATTCAGTTGTTTGTTAGAAACAATGAAATTTATAAAA
This sequence comes from Melitaea cinxia, assembly GCF_905220565.1. Lineage (NCBI taxonomy): Eukaryota > Metazoa > Arthropoda > Insecta > Lepidoptera > Nymphalidae > Melitaea > Melitaea cinxia. The sequence continues at coordinate 14,293,525 of NC_059407.1, read as the reverse complement.
AATATATGCATCTGTATCAGCCGGCTGTTACTTTAAACATGCTTTAAATAGTTATGCATCTTCTACCCTGTCTTCTACTTCTACCCTGTCTTCTACTTCTACCTTAGGAACAGAGACAGTGTGAACAAACACTGTATTGTACACAGTTATTAAGTTTTTTTTTTTATATATCACTAGGTCGACAAACAAGCGTACGGCTGACCTGATGGTAAGAGATTACCGTAGCCTACAGACGCCTGCAACACCAGAAGCATTGCAAGTGCGTTGCAGACCCAATCCCCAACCCCCCCCCCCCCCAGAAGAAGCTCTGGTCATCTTACTCACCAACAGGAACACAATACTGCTTGAAAGCAGTATTATTTAGCTGTGATCTTCTGTAAGGTCGAGGTACTACCCCAGTCGGGCTGCTCCATATTTTAAGCAGGAAATTCCTGCTGTGCCTTCCTCAGTTACAGTTACTCAGTTTTACTGAGATAGGGCACAGAAGGAAATTATCTGCTCAAAATATGGAGCAGCATGACTGGGTTAGTACTTCGACCTTACAGAAGATCATAACTAAATAATACTGTTTTCAAGCAGTGTTGTTTTTCTGTTGGTGAGTAAGATGACCAGAGCTCCTGGGAGGGATTGGGGATAGTGTCGGCAACGCGCTTGTGATGCTTCTGGTTTTGCATTCGTTTATAAGCTGCGATAATCGGTTACCATTATCATTACCGACCTTGTTGTATATAAAAAATGCAACAAAACCCATTTCACACATCGTCATTCCATTTCATTCGGCGTCCTCTTCAAATTACAAAACAATTAACAGATTTAATTGGGCTGGCAGGATACTCATGGAGCTTAAACTTGATACTCACAGCTTTTCTGATTATTGCATTAAGTCGTTGACTTACTTCCTTAAAATGGTTTCCATTTGGAAGCTCATGGAATTAATGTATATGAATTATACTATTAGGGTAATAAAAACTTGTGTGTATTTTGACGATACAAAATATTGTTTACGATAAATATATTTTTAATGTTACACCTATAAAAATAAAAATATATATAGACACGCAACACCTTTCAATTAAAACAAAACTAATCAAAATCGGTCGACCCAGTCAAAAGTTCTGATTTAACATACATTTAAAAAAAATACAATCGAATTGAGAACATCCTCCTTTTTTGGAAGTCAGGTAAAAAATACAACAACACGCTTGTAAAAAGAATATCAATAAAAAAAAGATACCAAAGATAACTGCGGAACTTCTTGCCGATTCTGATTTGCAGATATTCCGAATGAGCGCTAGCTTTACTTTTAACTATAATCCCTACTAATATTATAAATGTGAATGTAAGTTTGCTTGTTACATTCACGCGAAAACTACATTACCGATCATCAGAAAATTGTGTACACATAATATTGGTTGTATTAGAAGTAACATAGGATATAAGATTTTAGATTAACATGGTTACTTCTATTACGAAAATTATTCGAAAACGGAATATTTACCATGTTTATTATTTTCGCTTTGCGGAGTTCGATATTCCGACATTGACTTCGAATGTCTTGATCACGAGACTGGCTCCGCAAAGCGAAAATAATAAACACCATGTTTAAAAATAAATATCCCGTTTTCGAATGATTTTCGTAACATAGGATACTTTTAAAAAAACAATCTTTGCGAGCGAAGCCGCGGCTGAAAGCTAGTTAATTAATAAAAAGAAATATAATTTTAATTTGTAAAATGACGACTCGAACTTAAATAAAGTAATTTTTTATTTTGTATTTTTTTTATTATAATTGTATTAGAAAAGTACAATAACTAATTACAGTTACCTTTTAGTCAATATTTAAAAGAGCGTAATAAATAAATAAAAAAAAAAAACAACAAAAGCACTTTGTTAATTCAAAGATTTTTATAAAAATGTTATTTATAATGGAAAACAGCGTAAGCTTGTTGGGAGCAGGCAAGCTTTGAATTCTTAGGTTGGCTGAGCAAAACATTTCTGTTCTACAATTCTATTTTTAAAATAATGAACCTACACTTATTTAAAGTCTTAAAGAGTGTTGTTTAAACCTTAATTTATTTAGTTACATTTATCTACGTACTACCGGGCATTTCTAAATGTATTTACTAGTCGTTTCTTACACCTAATTCTCACGAATGTCCACATTGTGAAAGAGGGGACTTGTATTAATTTATTAGTATTAAGATGTTCTCAGTTGGTAAATTTTTCGTTTGTATAATTTGTAAAAATCAAAATCATAATTCATTCATTCAAAAAGGTTCACAAAATTATCTTCAAGTTTACGAATTAAATTGACAAAAAAATTTAAATAGTTTAATTTATTTTTATTGTAAATTTTACTTCCTTCAATACGCGAGACCGACGATCTAGGTAAAATTGCCAGCAGAAGCTGGATGATGGCTACTAAGAACCGAGAGCTTGGGCCTCCCTCCTTCGTTTACCAGTGGAGTGTGATAGGTTGAAGTGAGCGATTGAGTAAGTGAGTGAATGTGAAGAGACCACGTATTTGTAATGTAGATTCCACCGAGACGAATCGGCAGGAAACTCGGCAGCTAATCATAATTAAAAACTTGTCATTGATCATTAATTATGACAAATTAACAGAGTCACTAAACCCATACATGCTTATTATTTTGTGGAATAAATTTAGGGTCGCTGTCAACTGCGATAAAATACTCGTTAATAAATCCATTATAATTCCACAAATAGCCATTCGATAGCAATTGAGTCAAACGTATGACTACGTCAATCTATACTGAGATTATGTAACTTGCTGAAATTATATATTTGATGTGCCGTGATGAGGCTATTGGTACGACAACAGCTGTGCTAGTTACAACGTCAGCCAATCCACCACTGGCTAGCTTAAATATTGCGTTAGTTGACATATTTAGTATAGCTACTAGACATCTATATAGATTATGGTTAAACATTTCATTAATCCCTTTCACAATAAATGTATAATTAAGTATACATTATATAATTATACATTTATTGTGAAATAAATAATATATTCCGATAATTATCGGGATTGAAATTAAAAAAAAAAACTGTTTTGAAAGTATTTAAGAATTATATAATTATGTATTATATGAATAATAAAAGTTTCGTTTATCATTATTTATATTAATTAAACAATGATTTTAATATAACACAAGCTGTGCGATATCTGCAGCGTGTTTTTTATTTCCCTTTGAAAACGGCAATATTCACAGTTTAAAATTGATGGAAGTTTGATTGGTGCTCTGTAGTGGTACTATACTTCAATCAAACCAAATATTTCGCTAAAAATAGATTTATTTTAAAAATAAAATATTTAGTTAAAACTTCGTTAGTTTTCGAGTATTCACTACCGTTTCATATTAATTACATTTTATTATCAAATTTTGAGTACGTGATCAGCGATTTTTGACATAGACAGGATTTTACAATAAACTATATTACAGATATGGCCAGTAGAATGATGAAATCTTATACGAACAAAGGTCACCGACATAGCTCTCAAAATCAGCCATTTTGCAAAAAGAACCGATGACCAATGGGAAAGGAAGGTTCTTGAATGGCAACCGCGTTTCGACGAAAGGAGCACAGGCAGTCCTCCGACCAGGTGGACTGATGACCTTATGAAGACAGCGGGAAATCGCTGGATTCAGAGAGCGCAGGATCGGACGAAGTGGCGAACATTAGCGCAGGCCTATGTCCAGCAGTGGACTGTTAAAGGCTGATAGATGGATGGACAGACATGGCCATTATACCAAAAAACAAAATTAAACAATATTAAAGATGTGTCTAACAATATTTTTTATGCATATATACCAAAAAAGAAGTAGGAGTCTCACTACAATAGATTTATCTCAAAATGACTTGTTATTATATTTTGACATGTGTTACAAATGAACCATATCACGTATCATTTTGACATGTAGGTATTATAAATAAAATAATAAAATAAAAAAAGTAAATCAAAACAAAAATAACATTAAAAATAACCAAATGAATGTCGTAAGCTGCCACTTCACTTGGATTTTGAAAGTCGTGTCGTAGTAAAAAACTACTTCGTCAGCTTGCAATTGGTTATTAATTAAAGCTCTAAACCTCATTTTCCAGAGATGCCTCGGACTTCGACCTTATCAGTAAAATTATGAAGGAAAAAGAAACAGAGAGCCTAAATTTTACTCCCGGCTCTCTCATCTATACAAATAAATAAAATTGGAGTGTCTGTTTGTAATACGATAACCGCTTTTTACTAAATGCCTATGGATGTAGTATACACGTATATACGAAAATAACATTTTTAAAATTTTTTGTCTGTCTGTCTGTCTGTTTGTTCCGGCTAATCTCTGAAACGGCTGGATCAGTTTTGACGGGACTTTCACTGGCAGATAGCTGATGTAGTAGGGAGTAACTTAGGCTATTATTATTTTAGATTTTTTTTTTATTTTATAACTCTGCGAACTGAACAACCGCTTTTTGGTTAAATTCCACCCGGACGAAGTTACGGGCACAGCTAGTTCTTTATACAAAAGGCCACAAGCTAGATACCAAATACTTTATATTTTTATTTTACTTTTTTCTTACTTTATATTTGATATTCAAAAATTCATACAAATAAAAGTTGCCGTAAGACAACAGATTCAATAAAAAAATTACAAATTAGATTTTAATATAAAATTATTTTGACAGGATAATTTTAAAATTAATTGAAAAAATTATTCCAGAAAAAAATCTTGTTATAAATATAAAAGAAATAACATTATAATAAAAATTATATACAATTACTAAACGATTTTATAATTAAAGTTCCCTACGGATTGGATATAAAATAAACGTAAATAAAATCATAATTGCGATATCCTCGCTTAATATTATCAAACTCATTCGGTAATTGAAAACAAACATAATTAAAATGTTTCCGAAACATGGGAATTTCTATTTTTTTTTTTTTTTAATTGTTTGTAAGCGAAACGACTTCCATCGCATTTGATGATTTATTCATTTCCAATTAAAAATACTTTTTGAAGTAAGACGTTTTACACATGCTTAACTCGGGAAGTTAGCTGGTGAATGTGTGACGAGAGCGTTACGAAAATTGTGATCGGGCGGAGCGAACGGAAGTTGAGAGGGAGGTATAATTTAATGAAGATAGAAAGAGAGAGAGTTACGTTTCGTATATTACTGTAGGGGTAACTAAAAAAGTTTTACTTCAGTTGCGTGGACTAAAGCAGACTCGTTTCTTCATAGACTTCAAAAAAGGAGGATGTTACTCAATTCGACCGTATATCTTTTTTTAATGTATGTTCAGGGATAGCTTCGTCGTTTATGAACCGATTTTGATATATATTTTTTTTGGAAAGAAGATATACCAAGTGATGGCATCCCAGAGAAATCGAGGGAAACCCTCGAAAATCGTAATGACGACTAGTGCGTTTGTTAATTTTTTCGTCTACTTACGTTGTATTACTTGTTGATGTAATTAAAGTCGCTTGTTTTCGTTTGCGAGTAAACACAATTTAATCAATTATCAAAAAAGTGTATAATTTGAAATGACACCAAAAAAACGTACGTAAATATTCGAAATGTATGTTTTTTTTATATACTACTATGTCGACAAACAATACATATAAACTCTCCTATTACAGTGTCTACTATCGAACTCCTCCGAAACGGCTTAACCGATTTTTATATAATTGTGTTTGCAGGCAAACGAAGAAAAACTGACTTCAATTATATCGACAAGTAATACAACGTAGGTAGACGAAAAAATAGTCAAGTAAATAAGCATTATCAAGATTACTCCAAAAGTTGTAATCAGATCTCGATGAAATTTAAATGTGACCACATGATAAACATCGGCTTTCGATTAAATTAAAAATCATTAAAATCGGTACACCCATTAAAAAGCTATGCGGATTTTCGAGAGTCTCCCTCGATTTCTCTGGGATCCCATCATCAGATCCTGGTTTTCTTATCATGATACCAAACTAGGGATATCTCCTTTCCAACAAAAAAGAATTATCAAAATCGGTTCATAAACGACGAAGTTATCCCCAAACATACATAATATATATATATATATATACGGTCGAATTGAGTAACCTCCTCCTTTTTTTGAAGTCGGTTAATAATTTAGAGCGATAAGTCCTATGTAATAGTAGCTATCCATATCAGAGCTATGTTTGCCGGGCCAGCTAATCTATACTAATATTATAAACTTGAACAGTTTGTTTGATTATTTAAGCGCGCTAATCTCAGATACTCTAGATATATTCCGAATTCAAAAATTATTTTTGTGTAAGATAGCTCATCTAGAAAGTACACATAGAAATTATAAATTTACAAATTTACGCTTATATAATACAGCAAAATATAATTAGAAATATAGTTAACACAAACATAGAACGCTTCTACAAACAAAAAAACCAGAGTACGAAACAAGAAAAAAAATGTTTACAAAATGCAACGTCTAGACATAATAAAAGAATAAAAGAAGTAACGTTAACTAGCGAATAAATTGTGGGATAGCGTAGTTGATTTCATTTAACATTTTTTGTTTTATATTTTGAATCAACTGCAAAAAAGCAGAGATTAACAAGCCGAATGTATTTATATGTGTTCGGTCGGCTTTTTAAGTTCCAAGGTGGTAGTGGAACTGTGTTATCCCTCAGTCGCCTCTTACAACACCCACGGGAAGAGAGGGGGTGGATAGTTCTTTACTACCGTAGCCACACAGCAGCACAGATTTAGATTAGCTTGTATTATCTTATGCGTTAATTATTCCTTTATGTTTATCTGCGTGAATTTTTAAATAAATAAATATGTGTATTCTAATTTAATATGAAAGAACTGCTTTGCCTAAAATTATTATACTTACTATAAGTGTTACTGCTTTAGTTGTAAGTTTAGTTCTAAGTTACTTATAACTAACACGTAGATTATTATTATTACAAAATGTTCAAATGTAATTATTTGATACTTTGTAATTGTACTAACACTAGAGTATAAGAAAAAAAATACTAATACTATATTGGCTAATCCCGAAATAAAGATTATTATTATTATTATAAATTAAGTGAACTTTTTATGACATTATTTATATATTAATACGTTAAGCAAAAACTTTTTTCCCCTTTTTACGAAAATTGCGCGGACTGAGGAGTATGAAATTTCGTACACTTTAATTTTTCGTTTAGGTATACAGAGAAGGAGTGCAGAATGCCAATATTTTTTACAATTATGTATAAAAATATATTAAATCAATAAAAAAAATATCACAATGTATTTGACACACACACGCATATTATATATACGCTTTTGTTGATTGTCATAGTCTGTAGTCAAATTGAAATTTAAAAAAAAGGTTATTTATATTCATAATTTTTTGGTTTTCTTTAATTTAAACATTTAATTGTGTTCGAATTTCGACTTCTGGGCGACCACTAGTTCAAATAATTATTTATTTTTTAAATTTTAAAACAAACAATATTTGTGATAGACGAATATTCCACTTCGTTTTCACCATTGTGTATTCTGACGTAATGGTTTTTTTAACGTCTCTCGTGATTTCATTTGTTTGTAGTAGATTGCTGTTGTGCTGAACAAAAACGTCTGGATTTTTTAATGAATATTTACTTTTCAACGAACAACCGTTGTTTCCGATAACTTGTCTATCTCTTATTTTTCATATTAATTGCAGAATTTCTAGCATTATTTGTATTTGTTAGCATTATTTGGTGTTTGTGCAGTCCTTGTGGGTTTCCCCACCGTGCCTCGGAGAGCACGTTAGGCCGTCGGTCCCGGTTGTTATCATGTACATCTGATAGCGATCGTTACTCATAGTAGGGAGTATATCTGCCAACCCGCATTGGAGCAGCGTGGTGGACTAAGCTCTGATCCTTCTCCTAGATGGGGAAAGAGGCCTATGCCCAGTAGTGGGATATTACAGGCTAAAGCGTTCTAGCATTATTTATATCATCCATGTAAAAAAACTCAAGTATTCGTTATTATTGAAGACATTGTAAAAGAGTACCTACTGTACAAAGAAGTAAATAGAACAGAAAAAGGCAAATATTTGTTTATGTAAGTCATACAAATGATTTTTCTCGTTTTCAGTGTTTGACTTCCTCATTCTCACACTCACGCTGTTTGGTGATGTTACGATCTAAGATTGCCGGCAGATGCTGGATGGAGATTGCGAACAACCGAGAATGGGATGAGGATTTCGGATGAGGATGCTAGGCGCGTGCGTAGCGAGGCCTATGTCCAGTAGTGGACTGTTTGGGTATTTATCTTTATTTTGTATTTCCGGTCTCCTCAAAAAATAGGAAATAACCATATCTAGTGACAATTTAAATGAATCAGCTTATAAACGAATACGATAATACGAAAATTTTTTTTACCTTATTTAATGAATTAATTGTGATGTATGAATATTGTTTGATATTTTCGGCCATTGATCATGACATTACATTACATAAGGTGATGTAGCGGATGTGATGATCTGCTAGCCTTAGGCTGTAGTGGTTCTTCATCAAAAACATTTACCGCGTTATTTAACGTATTCAATTCTCATCCTAACATGCATCAGTGAGCCGCATGAACCGAATTGAATAGCTCTTTCTGATCGACTTTTCATTTAATCTAATCGACCTATCTATATAATAAATAAATAAAATAAATGCTTCACACTCAGCTTCTCTCAATGGGATTTTCTTTTGTTTGAGGTTCCAGAAATACACAAATACATATACACAAACGCTCAGATCACCACAAACGTCTATATGGCCAATATAAATATTTTTTGTGAGTGGGGATCAAACCCGCGACCCCATGCGTGTGTCATCTATACATGATGATACTAACATAATTTTTAAAGCCGTTTAATTATTATTATTGAGCTGGCCACGGCTAGAAACCAAATTCGCAATCAAATTAAATATAGTATATTTCATCTGTTTCTATCAACATCGTGTTATGACAGATATAAATTTATCCATAGACTTTAACGTCAAAAGAGATCAAACCTCACGGGTCGGATAGGCTATAAAATATCACCTCTAATGGATTATGAGTAAATCATAAACCCTGGTCGACACTGGTCGTGATTTAACAATTTGTCTATTGTAATATTGTGTATGTGGTTTTATTTCGATATGCAATTATTTACTTCATTTTTGGTATGTTGGAGATTTGTATTTTTATTTCGTTTCGTCATTAGCTTTGTTCTTTTCATTAATTATTATAATAAGGTTGTATTTTTTTTTCTTGAGCTGTGTCTTTAATTATCTTAATGAGATATCTTGAAACTAATATAAATATTTTTGTAATGAATATATAGTTAAAGATCATGCCGTCAATTCGTAAAAAAAACCTTAAAAATTCCGTAAAAAAACTTTTAAATCTTTCACTAAAGCCTATTTTGTTAAATTTTGCAACATTTCTTTACTTGTACTCGTACTTATTTTTGCTATTTTTGATATTATGATGAGCTTACTTTTAAAGTACAATAATATTACTTGTACAAAAAGTCGTTGTAAATATTATTAACCGACTTCCAAAAAAGGAGGAGGTTCTCAATTCGACTGTATTTTTTTTTATGTATGTTACATCAGAACTTTTGACCGGGTAAACCGATTTCGACAAATTTTATTTTAATCGAAAGGTGGTGTGTGCCAATTGGTCCCATTTAAATTTATTTGAGATCTAACAACTACTTTTCGAGCTATATCTAATAATGCGTTTTTACTTGACGCTTTTTTCGTCGACCTACGTTGTATTATAGCGCATAACTTTCTACTGGATGTACCGATTTCGATAATTCTTTTTTTGTTAAAAGGGGGATATCCCTAGTTTGGTACCATGGTAAGGAAACCAGGATCTGATGATGGAATCCCAGAGAAATCGAGGGAATCTCTCGAAAATCCGCAATAACTTTTTACTGGGTGGACCGATTTTGATAATTTTTAATTTAATCGAAAGCTGGTGCTTATCATGTGGTCACATATAAATTTTATCGAGATCTGATAACTACTTTTTGAGTAATCTTTGATAACGCGTAGTTGTTTGACTATTTTTTCGTCGATCTACGTTGTATTACTTGTCGATGTAATTGAAGTCGGTTTTTTTTTCGTTTGCGAGCAAACACAATTATATCTATATAATAATAATAATACGCTTTATTGTACACCAAAAACAGAAATGATACATAGCAAAGAAAGAAAAATATTAACAATATATTCATTAGGTACAAAGGGCGGCCTTATCGCTAAAAAGCTATCTCTTCCAGGCAACCTTAGGGCAAAGGTAGCGTCAGCATAGGTACAAGTAATATATAATAAATAATACATATATTTTTATATAAAATTTTTGTTTTAATATTTAAGGATATCCATTCATCGAAAACTAATTTGATAAACTTTCTTTTTGTTAAAAAAAATTACGTTTATGCGCCAATTTTGAGCTTTGTGCGCCTTTAATTTACAACATAACTGTTTGTATGTGCTCGTTATTACATAATTATTATTAAACGACTACCAAAAAAAGAGGTTCTCAATTTGATTGTATTTTTTATGTATTTTATCTCAAAAATTTTGACTGGGTGGACCGATTTCGATTCAAAATCAGAATTGGTGCATGTCATGTAGTTCCATTAAAATTTAAATGGGATCTCTTCAGTAATTTTTGAGTAATGTATAACAATGCGTATTTTTAATTCGTTTTTTTTTTTTAAATAATAAATCTTTATTTCTTCAAACGTTAGTACATAACATTAACATATATTACATCAGTTATATTTAGTCACAAAAAGAACAGTATGTCTCTGGTCCCACTCTGGGTTCTCTGTGTCGTGAGGTTCAGTCCCTTCCATTAAGCTTGATACGATTCCGTTAGTTTAAACAAATATATATCATTACTTTTTACTAGTTGTACCAAATTTGATGATTCTTATTTTAATTGAAAACTAATACTTGTCTTGTGGTTCTACTCGTATTTAAATTTGATCTAGATCTGATAACTACATTTTAATATTTGATAACGCGTATTTGCTTGACTATTTTTTGTCTACCAACGTTGTATTACTTGTCGATGTAATTGAAGTCGGTTTTTTTCGTTTGCATGCACAATTATTTTAAACAATATGTTATCTGAAAAGTAGGTATGAATGTGTTTAAAAGTAGGTGAAAACGATAATATTAGAAAAGGATATATTCAACGTAGTAAATTAAACATAAAATGACACGATGTGCGTATCTGAAGTTAAAATTAGATTTTTTATTTAATTATAAAGTAAACACGCATATAACTACTTTCAGGATCGGGTATAAAAGGCGTCATCGTAAACTTTTACGTTTCCAATATACCAGTTATTTTTACCTCAAAAGTAAACACGTATGTTCACGTATCGTTTGATTTATAGTGGCCTCGTAAACGTGCTCCTCGGTGATTCACGACGGCAAGACTTTTAATGATCGTTTTTAGCACGATGAGCCGAAGTTTCTCTCACTATCTTTCATAACAGAATATTCTTTCATGAAAACAGAACGGAGCACTGAATACATAAAATCGCAGCCGGCCGTCTGCCAAGTTTTGTATTTCGAATCGAAAAACTCTTAACGTTTAAATATAGGAGAGGTTAATGAACGTCGTAGCACTGACCTCCTTTCTGCGTGATGTTAAAGGTGCGTAGTCTGTAGGAATCCTCGTCGGGTTCCTCTTCGGGCTGGTGTGTGGTGCGAGGAACGTCGAGGAAAGCATTGGAGCGTCGGGGCTGACTGTGCTGGCCGGCAGGGGGGCGTCGTCGAGCGGACGCTTGTCTCCTAACCTGAGGAGGAGTTTCCGCTTCGGCTAGACGTGGCTCCGAGCTGTATCTAGCTCGAGTCTCCCTATCCAGCTGTTGTTGTTGTTGTTGTCTCCTGTGCCTCACGGACCGGCCGCCGGTGATCCTGGCAGACTGGGACCGGGTAGCCGGGCGGCGGCGAGGCGCCGGCGTGGTCTCCATTGGCGCGGCGAGGGCTTCCATACTCGCGGAGGCGGGCGCACATATTGATTGCGAACGCTTCGTACGTCCGTCCGTAGCCATGGTCGCGACGATACTGACGGCTCGTGGCCTCCTCCCCCGCTTGGTCGTACTTGTTGCATCGGGCTTATAAGATTAGAGCGCTTTTAAATGTCACTAATTCATAGTAGCTTTTGTTTTGGGCGGGCGGATGTTTAGCTCGTGGAAATACTTATGTTAGAATGTCAGTTTGTTTTCTTACGTTCAATATTATATTTACACGATAAAATCATTCAGCTGTTTCATGTAATAATAAGCTATTTTTATACTTTACATAAATGGAAACCCACTTCACTAATCACTTTTTCACGTGTGACGAAATTACGCGAAAGAATTATTTCTTTGATGACAAAGACATTAGTTTCTACTACACTGACGTGATTTGTACGATAAATACATCTAAATTTCACCACATACTTTTTCTTTTCCTGTTTTTAATCTGTTTCGATCGCCCACGGTCAATTTTAATTTTATCGATGAAAAACTAGTGTGCTTTACACCACACGACTGAAGTAAAACTTCTTTAGCTCCATCTAACTTATCTCTCTCTCTCAACTTCCGTTCGCCTCACCCGATCACTGTTTTCGTAACGCTCTCGTCAGGCATTCAGCTTACTCCCCAAGTCAAGCGTGCGTAAAGAAGTTTTACTTCAATAAGTTTAAACAAATGTCTTCGTATAGTATTTATGTTGTATAGGTACTAAGAAGTGATTTAACATTTATTCATTATGTAGTGCCTACAGTAAATAGTTTAGTTACAATCTTACAGACTATTGAAGAGACTATTTGACAGTTTAAATGTATATAATATTTTTTAAATGTATATAAAAATAATTTCATTCGATTTTAAAAATATAGACAATATAATCACGCAATAAACGTAACTGTAGGAAAAACATAACGAAGCTATCTGATAAAGCTTAATAAATAATAATTATATTTCACGTTCAATATTGTTCACTAAAATACAAACACACACACATAAAACTCGATCAAAACGACTTCAGTTACATTGAAAATTAATGTAACGTAGGTAGTCGAAAAAATAGTCAATTAAATGCGCATTATTAAGCGTAACTCAAAAATTACTCATTATAAATGGCACCACATGACAACCATCAGCTTTTGAATAAAAATCATTCTTATTAAAATCGGTACACCCAGTAAAAAGTTATGGGGTAACATACATAAAAAAGTGCGTAAGTACACATGTCAGAAGTGAAACTTCTTTGGCAAAGAAATTTTTAAGTCTCGTTTGTATTTATACAAATCTAAAGCTTTAGATTTCCATTTTAACGCCATCGACAAAAACGTTACCGTTTGATCAAAACGTTGCCGTTTCATCCGTAAAAGTTGTATCCTCATGTACCTAAAGAAGTTCCACTTCAAAAACCAGTCGAATTGAAAAACTCATCCTGTTTTGAAGTCAGTTAAAATAACTGTCGATTTGTAACCTATTCGTCGCAGTATTTACTAAATCTAAAAGTTTAACCGAAATTAGACAAGTCATGTTTTTTGTATGTATTGATGTGTCGACCAAAATATTACACCATTTCAACTAACAATAAAAAGGGACGAAAGAAAAAGAAAAACTCTGAACGAGAAATGATTGAATCACAGAAAGAAGAACATGAACTCGTAAAAAATATTTATTACTTTTACGGCCTCATATGTTTTCACAAAAAAAAATATTGTACACGATGATAATAGAATCAGGAAACCATTCTGATTGTATGTTTAGTCAACAACCGCAAATTGGAGAGATATTGTTTACTTTGTTGCATTTATGTTTGTATATCTTCTGGTCGTACTAAATTTTTTTTATACAAGTTTTGACTAGCCCAGTGGCGCAGTTTGTAGCTTTGTTGCTTTCTGTTCCGTGGGTTGCGGGTTCGATTCCCGCCCGAGTCTGGGTATAATATATGTATTTATAAATTTATATATGTATTATTTCTATGTACATTTATCAAAAAAAAATATTTATCTATAACAGTCGACTGTTACCTGTAACACAAGCATTAAGTTTCTTAACATAGGAACAGTTGACCGTGTGTGTATGTTATAAGATATTTTATATTTATTTTTATACAACTAGGTTGACAAACTAGCGTACGGCTCACCTGATAGTAATTAGTTACCGTAGCCTATAGTCGACTGCAAGACCATAAGCATAGCAAGCGCGTTGCCGAACTTACCTCCAATCCCCAGGTGGCTTGATCATCTTACTCATCATAGGAACAACACATTGAAAATAGTATTATTTAGCTGAGATCTTCCGTAAGGCCACGGTACTTCCCCTGTCGGACTGCTGCAAGTTTTGCGCCGGAGATATCCTGCTGTGCCCTACCACAGTTAAATAAAATATCTTAAAGAAGTAAAATTAGATTTTTTGTTTTGTTTGTAATGGATACACTCAAATACCAGACCTATTTAAATCTCTTACCTGTGGAATGCAACGTTATCACTCAGTGGCGTAGACGTAGAGTATCTACAGTAAGTGAGTGTGGGTAGAGTGGACATTTCAATGTGACAAAACTAAATATACAAAATCGTGTAATCCTCGCCGCGAACGAAAAACCGGCTTAGAATATTTCGGTATTGATTACATTTTAAATTAGATAACGTAATTTTTATACGACAAATTATCATAACTTTATGTTTATGGAACACTTCATAAAATTTATATGTTTTGAACTTACAGAGCCAAAAATATCTAAGACATACATTATATGCGTCTTTTTTTAATCGTCAAAATTATAACATACGAGACGACAGAGGACCTGGTGAAATTTGTATCACTCACGGCTTCGTCGGCTAGGAGCGTAAAAGCATTTACCAGCGAAAAAAAAGTAGTTTCGGAGTTTCGTACCGATGGCAACGCCACCTACCGGATCCAATTGAGACACAAACTACCTTATCTCCCAAGTTGGACCAAATTATAGAAGCTTACAAAATTTGTCAATGTTTGTCATGTGCGGGGATCGAACCCGCAACCGCCAGCGCAACCAGCACAATCCATGGCTGTGACCGTTGCGCCAATGCGGCGTCATTCCATTATTCCATTATTTGAACATTGGAAAATATTTTACTATTCGTCAAACTTTTCTTCCATTACCAATGTTTTCTCCTGAATTCACTAAATTTCCTCTAAGCCCGTTGATTAATTGGCAGTTTTAATAAACGTTCCAAGCTTAAGCGAATCATATCAAAGTTTTAGAAGTTGGGAATACTTCATCGCGGTATTAAAATTGATAAGAGGATTTAGTTCTGGGATTTGTAAGTATTTAACTGAAAATCGATGTAGTAAATTGATGTTAGTTGATCATCGATGATGTAAAAACGTACTCTCATCATTTTTTCCTTACGCGCCAAAAGAACTGTAACTTCAAAAATGTAAAGAAAAAACATTAATCATCCAAGTAATTAAATACAAACTTTGTTAGTTCTAGCATAAAAAAGTAACTATTCTCAACTCTTTCATCAACTTCAACGTCTGCAACAAACTTTCTGACTTTTTAAATTGGCAGCACTAAAATTATTAAAATGTAACTTTTACTACATATTACTAAATATATAATGCGCATATTTCAAATCATCTGACCCTATTAAATTGTATATTTTCAAAGAATTCATATCATACTCAAGATTCTTTGCAGACACTATCGTATATTACGTGTCAAGTACAACATTATTAACTCAAAGAGACGACATCGTAATATATCTTATGAAACTAAAATTATAGCATTTTTTGTTTTTATTTAATATAAAACATGAACACATATAGTTAATTAATTACATATTTTATACGACGAAGTCGGTAAACCAGCGTACGACTAACCTGATGATAACCGATTACCGTAGCTTATAGACGTTTGCAACACCAGAAACATCGCAAGCGCGTTGCTAAACCTACCCACAAATCGCCCCAGGAGCTCTTGTCAACTTACTCACCAACAAGAACACAACACTGTTTAAAAACAGTACTATTTAGCTGTGATTTTCTGTAAGGTCGAGGTACTACCCCATTTGGGCTGCTCCAAATTTGAGCTGAAAATTCCTGCTATGCATTAGCTTAGTTAATGGGATGCATTGTATTTTTTCGTGTTAATTTTGAATAATAAGTGTACCTCCTATGGTTTACAGATGTTTTGCTATCATAATTTCCGGTTATGAATGTTGACACCATAAAAAAAAAACCATAATATTCACAATTAACGGCTCCCGGTGGAGGTTTGGAAACACACAACAGTTATACAAACGCCCAGCCCACGACAAATGGCCTATATGGAGTTGTCATTAACGGGAACGTAACTTGCAGTCACTGGTTCAGCATTCAGTTACTGGGATTATGGAATAGAATATGAATACGTATAGAAGAAGCAGCATTGTATTCCTGTGGGGAGTAAGGTAGCCAGAGTTCCAGGGGAGGTTAAGGGACTAGGATCCGCAACGCGCTTGCAATACTCCTGGTGTTACAGGCGTCCACAGACTATGGGTACCCGCTTACCAGGTATGCTGTGTGGTTGCGGCATCAAAGAATATAGCCACCTCCTCTCTGCCCGTGTGTGTCGTAAGAAACGACTAAGGGATAACACAGTTCCACTACTACCTTGGAACTTAAAAAGCCGACCGATGGCGGGATAACAATCCAACTGCTGGCTTTGAAATACACAGGCCGAAGACGGGCAGCAGCTTCTTCGGTGTGACAAAGCCAGCCCTGCGGTCACCAACCCGCCTACCCAGCGTGGTGACTATGGGCAAAACACATGAGTTCACGCCATTTTTGGCGTGAACTTGTGGAGGCCTGTGTCCAGTAGGGGACTGCGAAAGGCTGCTGTGATGATGATGATGAGGCAAGCTGTACGCATATTTGACACCCTTGTAGAAAGATAAATAAAATAGAAAACTTTAAATAATAATTTGATTAACATTAGAGCGATCTATTCTTTAAAATACTACACACAATTCAATCAGGATCGGCTTGTTATACATATTATATAAGGCATATATTAGAGTAACATAAGGTGATATATCATAAAAGATATATCAAGTAGACTGACAAAATTGAATTCCCTTTAAGTAATCACTTAGTAAATACCTTTCATAAATAATAATAGATGAATATTGTCCGTTGGTATGCTATTGTATAACACAGAATGGGAAATTGAAATAATTTATTGTCTTTAGCAATTCCATTATCTATACCGTCTGAAGCTATGAAATGTAATGAATTTTAATGGCATTCTGTATACTTAATATTTACATTCGAAAAAAGAAAGTAAAAAATATTGGTGGTCTGTAAAGTTGGTTTACTGACGATAGTCTAACGTGACGTCATAACAAAAATCTCCTCGGACGCATAGCCCAATCAAGTGGAAGAGAGATAGATGTGGCGCAAGCGTACAATGAGCGTAACGGGACAATGAGTCATCCCTTTTCGTGCATGCAGTCATCGATTTATTAGAAGTTGTCACGTCAAAAAATATTACTAAATAGTACACTTTATTATATATCGATTCCCGCCTGAGTCTGGGTGTAATATATAATATATTCATGTGGGAATCGAACCCAAAACACCTGGTGCAGAAAGCAGCAACTAAAAACTGCGCCAACGGGCTAGTCGAAAGCTTATAATGTATTATACTTTTTCTTCATCAAATCTACTGTATTTTTGGGATATTTACATTTTCTGATATTTATACTTTCCTTCACTTCAGCCTGTAAAATCCCTCTACTGGGCATAGGCCTCTTTCCCCATGTAGGAGAAGGATCCACGCTGCTCCAATGCGGGTTGGCGGATATATTCCCTACTACGAGTAACGATCGCTATCTGGTTTACATGATAACAACCGGGACCGACGGCTTAACGTGCTCTCCGAGACACGGTGGGGAGACCCACAACGACTGCACAAACACCCAGACCACGGCAAACACCTGTATGGCCAATACAAATGTTTGTCATGTGCGGGGATCGAATCCGCAACCGCAAACGCAACAGGTAAAATCCATGGGTGTAACCGTTGCGCCAACACGGCGTCAATTTTCTGCCTATAAATATAAATTTTTTAGCTTATTAATTGAGATGAAACAAGTCCAATAGAACTATTATACCTTCTGATGTAAAGCCTATTCGTAAATTATGTACAGAAAAAACTTCGGCCACTTTCTTATATTCTATATTCTTTAGCATTTTTTTATTATATATAATAAACAAACAAAAAACATGATAACTTTATACAATTTTAATATTTATTTTAATATATTACATTTTCAGTGGGCACTCAACAAATGAATTCACGGGCTAATTGGGCTAGTTTTCCACGTGTAAAATATTAAATTCATGTATAATTATTTAATTGTCATATGGGTTCAACTACGGAGACAGTCGCACAAAATTTTATAAATTTAATTTGATTTTTATATGTCCGATTTTAGATGTATTTAAACACACAACTGTAACTATATATATAAAAATTTCGTGTCAGGAAATATGTTAGCCATAAAGTCCGAAACTACTGAACCAATATTTATCAAATTTTGTAAGCATCAGTAATTTGGTCTAACTTGGGAGATAGATTAGGGTAGTTTTTATCTCAATTATTGATCTCAATATTTGTTATTGCAAATTAAATTTTTAGTATAGACTTTAGAGTGTATTTATCGGTTAGTTCTATAAAAAGGGTAAAGGTTTGGCATCTAAGTTGCACAGATATCCGGTAGATGGCGACATATTTCTATTACTTTATAAGATGGCGGTTTGGAATCTACGTTGCGCAGATATCCGGTAGATGGTGCCGTATTTCTATTTCTAGTATATAGATGGCGCGTTTGAATAAAGAATCTACATATATTTTAATAAATTATAATGATTGAGCCATATCAACGCGTGACTGGCTAGTTCGTAATAAATCGAATTGTATTACATTTTAGCCCATTTTATTATTTACAATGTACTGAGAGTCACTACCTTAGTAGAATAGTAACATATTTTACTGAATCAAATATGTTTTTCCACAGACATTATTAACATTAATATAGCAAATTTCCATAGAATACAAACGCCTAGACAATGTTGAAAAGCAAATACATCATTATACAACTTTAAGGTTATTGACGCTTGATTATTTGATTTTTTGACCGACTTCAAAAAAGGAGGAGGTTACTCAATTCGACCGTACACACATATAGATAGACGTATATTTTTTAATGTATGTTCGGGGATAACTTCGTCGTTTATGAACCGATTTTGGTAATTCTTTTTTTTGTTGAAAAGGTTATATCTCAAGTGTGATACCATGATAAGGAAACCAGGATCCGATGATGGAATCCCAGAGAAATTGAAGGAAACTCTCGAAAATCGTAGTGATGACTAGTGCGTCTGTTAATTTTTTTCGTCTACTCACGTTGTATTACTTGTCGATGTAATTGAAATCGGTTTTCTTTCGTTTGCGAGCAAACACAATTATTTTCAATTTAACGGTATATAGATTTTCGATAGAATTTTAAATTATAATATTAACTGAATGTTGGCTTGAGGAGTCATATATTACCTATAACATAAAAAAAAGTGACGTAGCCTACATTAGAAATTCCTTGAGTGTTATTGTTTTTGAACCTAATATTAATTATGCAAAGTAGAATTCGTTGGCGTTTCACGCCATTTTTGGCGCGAACTTGTGGAGGCCTATGTCCATGTGCATGTCAGTGGACTGTGATAGGCTGAAATGATGATGATGGTGATACATACTAAAACTACTAATTTAGTGGTCCCTCCTTAAGACATCATAGTTGATTAAAAATAAAATAAATGTAACAATTAAAAGTTACCGTATAAGGAACAAGTCTTTAGATGGTATTTAGATGTCTAATTGTTGTAATTTTTTTTTTATATTTTTAGTGAAAATCAGTAATATATAACTGATGTCTTAGTGTACAGCTTTATAGAATTTCATCAAACGTGTGAAGTTAAATTGTAAATTAATATATTTTTATAGCCTAAAAATCTTTACGACCTGATCTGTCAAAGCCACTATGAGTTAAACTTCATATTTACTATTGTTTCTATTGGTGTTTGAACCATGCGCAGATAAGTTTTCAGGCTTATAAAATGACGAACGTCTGGCCCTCCCGGTCTCTTGATCTATTATTCATCTATCGTTACACAAACAGAAACACAAGTATTATAATCTAAATATGTATTTATTTGTTGCTTATGAAGAATACACATTCTTCTTAATTTTTAAATAACGTTTTTTATTTTAAGCAAAATTGGTACTTTAATAAAATCAAATTTAAAAATAGAACTAATACTACAGATTCATCTTTCTACTTTATATTTAATTTTTAAGAGTCGTAATATGATTCATGACAAGAATCTTCAAAAATTTTATAACGTCAATAAAGATAACTTAATTTTATTTTGTGTAGATTAATTTCGATTTATGAACTTATTTTAAACATCGATTCATTAAATTAAAGACATTTTTAAATTTAGATTACTTTATTTGTAATGTACGTGTAAGGTAACCTTTACCTAAAAAGTGGATTTTGATTGAGGAAAAATATAGGTATAATTCCGATGTAAAAATATTTTTCGACTCTGCAAAAATCAAAAAACCTAAAATCAAAAATTACTTAATTCAAGTAGGCTGCAAAGGCACTTTTGAATTGTCATTTTACAAATAAAAATTATATTTATTTTTATTAGTATTATTTTATTTTTTTATACATATTGTTGCCGCGCAAGGCAGTTTAATGATAGTTTATATATTTTTTTAGTAGTATTAGTCATTAGTTAGAATTATTGTAGTATCTATTATCTGTTGTGTAATTATTATCTGTAGTTTGTTTTATAGAATTTATTGTCTTTTTGCATAGTCTATTGTCTATAACTTCTTCCGGCCGTTCTTCCCTTTTCAACTTGTCACCTTGTAATAAAATGAATTAAATTGTACTTAAAAATTTCTATTGAGTTTTATTCCATCCATTAAGGCTCCATTATGTATCAAATACACATATATTTTACAATTCACAACTTAAGAACTAAATATTTACAGATAGTTAAGGTTAGTTAATTTAGTTAAATTAATTAATTATACTTACCTAAAGTAAAGCTATCACAGATTTGGAACACAAATTTTGGAGAGAAGAATCGACAAGAAACTACGCAGTTCTTCATTTTAAAAGAAGTGTGTCTGTGTGTGTGTGTGTGTGTGTGTGAGTGTCAGCTCCGACGCACGACTGGAGTATACTCCTTCAGATCGACTATCTAAATAGGTACAAAAAAGGCTCACTAGCCTGAGGAAAAGATTAATATCTTATCAAATGGTAAATAAACGAATCAAATGTTTTCGTTTTAGTTTCGATAGATGGCGTTACGAGAAACGTAACGAGGTCATTCATTCAGTAGATTTTACTCCTCATATTTTTTTTCATATCTGGGGCCTTGTATGAAAATCAATTATTAAGGAGTAAACTCTAAATATATGACAAGCCAACACTTTAGCTATATTATGACAGGCTGGCAGGCATAGTATATTATAACAACTGTTGCGCTAGCGGTCACAGATTCGATGACAAATGTGTGAATAGACCAATTTTATGGTGTCATTGTCTGGGCGTTGTGTTTGTATTAGAAGTTACTACTCGATTACAGCATTCTCATTATACTGGAAGACGATTATTATTATTATATTATAGTCCTTCTTTTTAAGTCTGTTAAAAATAATAAGTATTACTAACAAAGAAAGACGTACTAAAGCGGTTTTTTTTAGCAACCCTTGGGTATAGGGTTAAACACAGTTTATAGTTACAATCCATGATCAAAGACATACATATATAGACACTTGTGGAGTCTCGACCATAGTCGTGGGTTTCACAAGACTTGATCGTATAAAATGAAGCGTATTTTTCCTCAATTCGAAAGCCAGTTTTAGAAATAAATCACGCAATATTTTAATACATAAGCGTTTTTTCGTATTCAGAAAAGTTTATAATAAGGTTATATAGATCTTATAGTGTGGGTATTTTGTTTAAATATTAGTATGCTGATATTTTTATTTGTGTTTATTATGTAACTACCTACCTACCTGGTCTTGACATTAATTTTAAACTTCTTCTATTTAAATAGTTTGGAATGTCTTAATTGCTGTAAGTCATTATGCATAATTATGTAGGTACTAACACAGTGAACGTATAACGTCAATTTAGATAAATGTGAAATTAATGTGACAAAAAACACTAATTTTATATCATAATAGCTGGCCCCGCAAACGTTGTTCTGCTATATATTAATTAAACCCCTTTAATCCCCCCCCCCCTTTATAAATTAGGAGTATGAAAAATAGATATTGGCCGACTCTCAAACTTACACTCTCATATTTACGTAAATTGATGTCATGTATTCACTGTCTAACTATCTTAAAACTGTCTTTAATGTATATTATGCAGTTATCCTTTCTAGTCAAGTTTTTTTAATACATATTATATATATGTATTAAAAAAAACTTATAATAAAACTTAATAACTTATAATATAGTCGACAAACTAGCGTACGGCTCACCTGATAGTAATTAGTGTGCTGTGTGGCTACGGCACTAAAGAATTTAGCCACCTCCTCTCTTCCCGTGGGTGTCGTAAGAGGCGACTAAGGGATAACAAGGTTCCACAACCACCTCGGAACTTAAGAAACCGACCGATGGCGGAATAACCATCCAACTAATACTGCATATCCAAATAATGCTGGCTTTGAAATACACAGGCCGAAGACGGGCAGCAGTGTCTTCGGTGCGACAAAGCCAGTACTGCGGTCACCAACCCGCCTACCCAGCGTGGTGACTATGGGCAAAACACATGAATTCACCTGTTCCACGCATGAGCCGATTATCCAACAAATACTCCAACCAAATAGACGTCTTTTGGGAAAACCCAGAAAGTCTCAAGTACATTGGTAGACCTTTATATTTTTGATCTTTGTGGTTTAAATCACGTTTACGCAGTCCTAATTACTAATTTGTAGTTATCTACTGTATTGTCCGCTTCTTTGATGCTTATTTCTTACTGATCTATGATATATATATATATATATATATATATATGTATATGTATATAAAATTATCGTGTCGCGATGTTTGTTACCAAACTCCTCCGAAGCAGCTGGACCGATTTTTATGAAATTTTGTGTGCACATCGGGTTGATATGAGAATCAGCCAACATTTATTTTTCATACCCCTAAATGATAAGGATATCCCTAAATGACCCGCCCCTAAATTTTTTTAAAATTATATTTTACTTTTTTTTTATTATGAATTGGCATTGAAAAATATATATAACCGTAAATTTTCACTCATTTACCACCTATTTTTAATAGCGTTTAGCGGCAAGACAACGTTTACTAAGTCAGCTAATAACTAATAGATTTTTCAACATTCCTTCTGACACCGTTTTGTCGCTCTTAATTTAAACTTTAATGACAACCAGGCATAATTTAACTAAAGTGATTCTATAGGAATTTCTTTATATATATTTATATGCAAAAAAAAATCAACTGATTATAATGTTGTTATAGAAACCCGACAAATCCTTGAAAATTAATCGAAATATTTATTACACTACAAATATTTTATATTATTAATTTATTACTACAAATATTATTAGTTTTGCATATTTTTATTCAATAAAAAAATAACAAAATTAATTAATAATAACAAGTATCATTTTACTTAATTTTATGTATTAATGGTCATAAGTGACAACCGGTAAAACCAACGGTCATCAGTGCGAAGATGCTAAAGAGTTTAATATCTCAGGAAGTCACTACCTAATTGTTATAATAATAGTATTTTTATATTCTTAGGACCTGTTTAACCAGTTGTGGATAATGGTACTTGACGGATGACGAAACAAATAGACTTTGACAGCGGTAGGTAGAATAGACAATTAGGACCTGTTTCTCCTCGATTAATAAACTACAATAAAATTACCGATAATTTTAATACTTTCCGGTAATTTCTCATTTATTATTGTATAAACTATAATATTCTTACTATCAAAGTATCAAAAATTAAAGACATTTCTCGATATTACATTACAATAAATATAGTTAGAATATTTATTATTTATTTAATTAGTTTACATTTTAATAACAAAAGTTACACATTAAAAAACATATGTATTTTTTGTTCAACCAATATTTAACGTCACTTCTGAATTTTCTTAGCTTCATAGTATTTCCTTAGATGCTCCGGCGCAGATAAATTACTCAAGGCAAAGGCAAACATGTTGTTAGTCTGCAGCGAGCTGTGCTTGCGGACGGACGTCGTGATGGGGAAGCTTACTTTATTTTCATTTTTAGCGTTATGCCTATTAAAGACGGCATACCAAGCTTATCAAGTACCACCTGCTAAGCTAGAAGCAATTTATCCCAAGGGACTCAAAGTATCCGTAAAAGGTAGGATTTTTTATCTTTGTTTCTTATAAATAATCTTATACAATTATGTAAATAAATAAATAATGTACACATACAACTGTTTAATAATACATTGCATGTAAAATGGTTTTAATTAAATGCAAACGTATATATGTGTCAATAAATTAATTTCATTACCTATTATATTTAATATCTCTATCTGAATGTTAGTTAGTTTGTATTAAAATAGAAAAATATCTAACTACCTACAAAAAATTTAGCTCTGTTGAACAATATTTCCTGACAATACAATAACACAAAAAATAAATAAAAACACTAAAATAAATTCTTTCTAATTTAATTTGCAACAATACTAAAATACGGATCATTAATTATATGAAACAACATTCAAAGTATTTTGTAATGTATAAAAAGTAAAAAATCGTACCTATATA
Organism: Melitaea cinxia; assembly: GCF_905220565.1. NCBI lineage: Eukaryota > Metazoa > Arthropoda > Insecta > Lepidoptera > Nymphalidae > Melitaea > Melitaea cinxia. The sequence continues at coordinate 14,268,594 of NC_059407.1, read as the reverse complement.
ATACATAATAATATTAAATCAATCTGATTCATCTAATCTCATAAACAAAAACGTAACGCAAAATATTTTTTGTCGATTTATTTACAACTAGTTAGTGATCCACGTTTTAATATTATATAAAAAGCGTCCAGCATAGTTTTTGTAATGCTATCAAATATAATATATAAGTACATCCTATTATTTCTTCCTATGAAATTTTTTTATTCAATTCGTACAAATAGTTGATTCTCTCTCTACTAGTAGTCGCCCAGTTGTCGAAATTCGACCATAATTGATTTAAATTATAAGTTTGAACATTACTAAGGTTCTATTGTCAAAGATTTCCATAAAAATAAACAAAAGAGTATCTATAAACTTTCTTTGATAGTGTAGTGTGGATAATGTTTATTTTTTTCTACTCATTTAATGTATTTTTATGCATAATTAAAAAATATTAGCATTCTGCACTCATTAAGTGAGATGATGGAGTGTAGAATGCATTAGCATTCTGCACTCCTTCCTACGTCTGCGCAATTTTCGTAAAAAGTGGTACAAAGTTTTTGGGCTAGGCTTTAGATTAAGAACCGCATTTTGAAGTTTCAGCAATAAGGTTTTTTTTTTACCAAATTATGTCGATAAACAGTCTAATTTGGTAGTTAAATAAGGTAACGAAGTTATGCCAATAACGGTGAAATTTTGAGCTTCTGCTTTAAGCGACGGTTTTTGCCTCACGTATTATAATATATACAGATATCCTTTTCAAATTTTTAATTTTATGTAAATTATTTTTATTTATCCACTCATGCTCATGTATAATTTCTTTTAAACTAAAGTGACATGATATTGTAATGATAATTGAATTTTATACCTAATCAAAATTTATCTTAAAAAATTTCTTTATTCAATTTAGTAGGACTTGAATTGTTTTTGAAGTTAAACTTCTTTACGTACGCTTGGCTTGAGGAGTAAGCTGGAAAACGCGTGAGGAAATCTTTACGAAAAGTGTGATCGGGCGAGGCGAACGGAAGTTGAAGGGGAGATAGGAGTTAGTGAATATAGTAAGAGAGACAGTTACGTTTTTACAAAGTTTTAGTTCGTCGTGTGTGGCTAGGGCACCAAAGAATATAGGCACCCCCTCTCTACCCGCGGGTGTCGTAAGAGGCGACTAAGGGATAACAAGGTTCCACTACCACCTTGGATCTGAAAAAGCCGATCGATGGCTGGATAACCATCCACCTGCTGGCTTTGAAATACACAGGCTGAAGACGGGCAGCAGCGTCTTCGGTGCGACAAAGCCAGCCCTGCGGTCACCAACCCGCCTGCCCAGCGTGGTGACTATAGGCAACACACATGAGTTCACGCATTTTTGGCGCGAACTTGTGGAGGCCTATGTCCAGCAGTGGACCGCAATAGGCTGGAATGATGATGAATGAATGATGATGAGTTCGTCGTGTGGCCTAAACACACACTTGTTTTTTTATACTACTCGATTTTAATGATAATAGTTCTCAGCATAGACGATAATGTTTATAACGGATATAGGGCGGAAACAGCTTTTAAACGGATGAACAAGGTCTAAAAGGAGACGAGAGATTAATGAACTAAGTTTAAACATAAAAACAAACATTCTTTTAACAAAAAAAAAAACACATTAAATTGGTAGAAGATAAAAATATATTATTGTAAAGAAGACGGCATGTCTATTTATGTACATGTTATTGTTAATTACGAATTAATTATTAACTTTGTAGTAAATAAATAAAAACGATCATTAATAAATATTTTTGTTAAATTAATAGTTATGTTTTCTTAATTATTACGGGTAAGATAATGATTTAATTTAAACAAATATGTTGTTACTTTATATGACTGTTTTGTGGGTTTACCCATCGTGCCTCGGAAACAACGTTCAGACTACATGCATGCGTGCAATTCATCCTTTAACATCTCACTGCTGGACATTGGCCTCTTTCTCCATGTAGGAGAAGGATTGGAGCTTAATCCACCACGTTTCTCAACTGCGGGTTGGTGGATATGTTCCCTACTATGACTATCGATTGCTATCAGGTATTTATGATAACATTCAGGATCGATGGCTTAACGTGCTCTCCGAGGCACGGTGGGGAGACCCACAAGGGCAGACATAAAAACCGGGAAGAAATATTTGTAAAAATTTACATATCTATCCCGAGCGGGAATCGAACCTGCAAATCGTCGGTGTTTTGGGTGACTACTTGCTCCACTACACCAGAGCGGTTGTTCAGATTGATATCAGTAAAATTAATTTTCACTTTTTAACCGACTTCAAACAAATAGGAGGTTACTCGATTCGTCCGTACATATATATTTAATGTATGTTCGGGGATGATTATAACCGATTTAGATAACTTTTTTTTCTTGGAAAGGAGATATATTAAGTGTGGTACCATGATAAGGAAACCAGGATCTGATGATGGGATCCCAGAGAATTCGAGGGAAACCCTCGAAAATCCGTATTACTTTTTAGTAGGTGTAGCGATTTTGATGATGTTTAATTTAACCGAAAGCCGATGTTTATCATGTGGTCACATTTAAATTTCATCGAGATCAGATTACAACTTTTGGAGTAATTTTTGATAATGCGTATTTACTTGACTATTGTTTTGTCTACCTACGTTGTATTACTTGTCGATGTAATTGAAGTCGTTTTTTTTTCATTTGCGAGCAAACACAATTATTACTTACTTATCGTCGGAAAAATTCTTAATTTATTGACAATCCGTGTAAATAATCTCTTATTTCTTGTATTCATAATATAATTTATAATAAGCTAAGTTTTTCCGAAAACTAGGATATGTATAGGTTATTTCAGTTTGATTCTGTTAATTTTTAACTTTCGGTACCTAAATATTAAAAACACAAACTTCAAAAACAAATTAGATAATAAACGAATTAAAATTTTAAATGACTTTTAAACTATTATATTAAAACTCTATTAAATATATCTGGGAATCCCTGCGCTAAATATTCATTACATTGTATGTATTAGGAAAAAAAATATTTTTTTTTATTTTTTTCCTTATGGAACTCGACTTGTTATCTCATATTTTTTTTTATCATAAATCAGAATATTTTATACAAATTTTGATAGCATAACAACATAACTGACTACAAAATTAAATTTGACCAATGACCTTAACTCCCAATTGTTGTGTTTACTCGCAAACGAAAAACACCAATTTCAATTAACATTGATACGTTGATAACTAATAACATATAGTCGAAAAAATAATCAATAAAATATACATTATTATGGATAACTCAAAAAGCGATCGTCAGATCTCAATCAAATTTAATTAAAACATTATAAGCATCAGCTTCCTATCAAAAGAAACATCAAAATTGCTTTACCCAGTAAACAATTAAGGTAACACACAAACGAAATAAGAGCCTCCTCCATTTTTAAAGTCTGTTAAAAATCCACAAACCGATCTTATTAAATGTAAACAGTACTCCTTTTTGCACTATCCTTGGTAGACAATTCACGCTTACAACCAGACAACCATATATATTAAACATAAATTTAAAACAAAACTTCAAAATTCTGTTTGTAAAGAGTATATTCGTAATAATATAATGTTTTATAAAATATTTTCCTCAACCGTAAATAAATACAATTTATTACATTTTTTTTTGTTTGGCAATATGAATTAATTTACTCGTGTTATATGATGTATTTTTTTGTGAATAATTTGCCTTTAGTATAATAATATATGCATGGTATTTTTCAAACAGATCTATAAATCAAAAGTAATTTTATAAATGTAGTAATCCTTATTGTCTTTTTCTTTTCGTTAATATGTTGTATAATTAATAAGAATTCCTTTAGAGATAACATAAGATTCATTGAAGAAGTATTAGTTATTAAGTAGTTATCATTCTATCATTTCACGAAAGTAAGAATATATTAAAATGTTGTCATCATCACTTGCACCCTAAAAACCCGTAAAATAAAATGACTAGTAATGAGTGCAATATTTGACTCAGTTCAGGCTGTATGAAGATTAAAATGATAATGGATACCATAGACCCATTTTGATAATTATTTTGTTTATACATATCATTATACATATATATTTATATATTAATACGTAAAGCAAAAACTATGTACCCCTTTTTTACGAAATTCGCGAGGACGGAGGGATATGAAATTTCGTACACAGTAGTCAAAAAAAAAAACATTACACACACTACCATGTATTTGACACACACGCATATTATACTCTTTTGTTGATTGTCAGTCTATATTCAAATTGAAAAAAAAATAAAAACTTTTTTCATTATTTTTTGTTATTCTTTAATTTAAAATTTTAACTATGGTTACAATTCGACCTCTGGGCGAACACTAGTTTTAGTACATTTGCCGTTTCATTTAAATCATTTCTAACATAAAATAAATAACCTTTTTTAAAGCTATCAATCATAAACAAAAACGTGTTTTTTATTTATAATTAAAAGTGGGATTTTTGTAATTATAATTTTATTCGCCGGGGACGGCCATATATATAATTATAATTAGTAAAAACTCGTATAGGCAATGTTTATTAATTACAATCTTATTTTAAGTAACATTATACTGTTATAATAGTTATGCAAAACAAAAAATATAGTTATTATAACAAAAAATAATAATAATTGTAGCATCGTGGAGAGAACCACTACAGGTTGATGACTTTTTCGTATTAGCAGCGATCGTTGAACTAGAGTTCACGTTTTTATGACTATAAACTGGTCTTGTATTCAAAGTAATAATAATAGAATTATCTGTATGTACTAATAAATCCTACTATCACACTCATTGTGTGTAATCCCTATTATTATATTATATTTTATATAATATTATAAATGTGAATGTAAGTTTGTTTATTACGCTTTCACGCAAAAACTACTTAACCGATCATCGTGTAACTTTGTACACATACTATTGGAGGTATTAGAAGTAATATGATGCGAATGGGAAGTTTATGAGATACTTCGGTATAGATCGATGTTTGTTACTCATTCACGTAAGAATTAGTGAATTATTTACATTGCGATGTACTAAGATATTATTAAATAAAATACTATTTAAAATTTTATTACGTATAGAAAATACGAATCTCCATTTTTTGTATTGACGTCAGTCTAGTTATTACTGATAGGTAGAAGACATTAAATACCATACAATAAAACCCCTAATTGTTTTTCGCTGGAATTTATTGTTTATACAATTATAAAATAAATTTATTAAATTAATAATAATAAAAAAGAAATTAAGGAACACAAACTCGAACGGGTTTTCCCGTAGATACAAGACGATATAGATTCCTCTAGACGCTTAAATTAATATTAACGCTTAAATTAATATTATTAATTTAAAGTTATTGGATTTTAAATAGATCTAAATAATGAAACGACTCTAAAAACTTCGTATAACAGTCTGATTCATATTCGCCTCTTACTATGTTTTTCAAATCGGTTATCACTTATGTAATAATTACATTGTTTTCATGCATTCCTTTATCAACAAGGGAAGAAAGCTTGTTGCATAACATGGATATAGCCACGAGAATCAATTAAAATAATCTATTAATAATAAATAGACTATAAATATATATATAAGATTATCTAATATATAAAATTCTCGTGTCGCGGTGTTTGTAGTTAAACGCCTCCGAAACGGCTCGATTATCATTGTCATAAAACAATAACATAATAAACAATTGGCTTTTATCTATTTAAGTATAACATTAATTATTTTCTATTTTGTTTTACACATTTTTTTTTAATTATTATTTCATACAAATATAAACAATAACAATTATTTAAAATGAGCAATTGTATTTTTTTTAAATATATATATGGCGATGTTCTAAAAAGTGTAAAACTTAAAATGATTGGCACAAGTATGAAAAATCTTTTTTCAAGATTGTAACGGTTATTTTAAATAATAATCAATTTTGTAATAACGTTTTAAATTAATTTAATTATTAATTAATTAATCAGTTTAAATTAATTAATTTGATACTATTGAACGAAAGAATTTCATCCAATCAACTATCAAACTACAATGGTTTATGATAAACCATTATAAGGGTTAGTGTAGTCCTAAATAAATAACAATAATTTTACTATATATAATATTCTAAAATCCTCAAATAACAGTATCGATTTAATGAAGCACACTTTCAGATAAGTTCAGTTCACTTCAGAAATAGATATTAAATAGAACTGTACGATATTTTCAGATGATTTATTCTTTTAAAATTTCAAGTTTAATTTTGACACTTGTAAAGGTATATAAACACGTGTATCATTACTTATTCCTCATGATTCAGCCTCATAGCTTAGACGTTTATAACTACACCATTATTTTCATACTTTACAGATGACGGCTTCTCTCTATTTGCCTTTCATGGCAACTTGAATCAAGAAATGGAAGGACTGGAAGCGGGACAATGGGCGCGAGATATAACTAAGCCCAAGAATGGAACTTGGATCTTCAGAGATCGAAACGTGGAACTAAAACTCGGAGACAAAATATATTTCTGGACTTATGTGATCAAGAATGGTCTTGGTTACAGGCAGGATAATGGGGAATGGACGGTGACTGGTATGTATGACAATTGTAGCAAAATAAGGTTGCTGGATAAAACTGGGAACATGATTACAATTAAACAACTTTTTTGAATTTTATCGAGAATTGGTCACGCGAGGACATGGCATATTTGTTGTAAAGTATCCGAAACGTCGGGCATCTAAAAAACTTAATAAACCGTGATAAAATCGTGATATTGGTCACGCGAAGACATGGCATGTTTGCTGTAAAGTATCCGAAACGTTGGGCATCTAAAAATCTTAATAAACTGTGATAAAACCGTGATAACCCGTGATAAAAGTTGTTTCATTGTAAGAAGTTAAATTCGCGTAAATATTAGAAAAAATCATCATTATCATTATTTCAGCCTATTACAGTCCACTGCTGTACATAGGCCTCCACAAGCTCGCGCCGAAAATGGAGTGAACTCATATGTTTGTGTAAGACGCTGCTGCCCGTCTTCGACCTGTGTATTTCAAAGCCAGCAGTTGGATGGTTACCCCGCCATCGGTCGGCTTTTTAAGTTGCAAGGTGGTAGTGGAACTTGTCATTCCTTAATCGCCTCTCACGACACCCACAGGAAGAGACGGGGTAGCTTATATTCTTAATGCCGTAACCACACAGCGTAGAAAAAATATATATAAATATATAAGGCTAATAATTTTTTGCTTAAATAAAAATAAAAAAGAACTTCTTCCTCAAATTTAAAAAAGAAAAAAAGTCAACATTATCTGATTTGCCCTACCAGGGCGGGCAAAACGAATACTGATTGGAAAACGCATTTTAATCAAATAATTAAGAGGTCGTAGATTTTCCCAAGGTTTGTTTTGTTCGTCGTTGTTTTTTGATACCCGCCCGTCCCTTTATATGAAAGCTTTTGAAAAATTTTGAAACATTAGAAACTAAAGTCACAAAGTGTACAGCTAAATTAAAGACTAAAAGTATATTCTTTTAGTAAAAAGAAGCACTGTTTATAATGCTTCAAGTATTAATTGGATGCTCCAATAATTAAGCAACAAACACAACACATCCATGTGACATACTAATGGCTAGATAGATGAACAAAATCTTTGTAACAGAATTAACTTCAAAACTTAAAAAATGTATTTTTTTTTCAGAATTTGTCACAGAGGACGGATTACCAGTGACAAATAATATGCCCATTCTCGACAATCGAGAATCTGAAGGCAGTTCAACAACTAATCGACCAATATGTGCTGCTTCCAAAACCGTTGTGCAAGGTTTTTCGACAGTTTGTCAAGGAAATCTTATTTTCTCTGAAGATTTTGACAAGGCAAAATTAGAAGACCTCAAAAATTGGGATCCTGAGATCATGTTTCCCCGAGGACCGGTTAGTATTTACGAAATTTTATTTAATACCAATAATACCAAATAGCGTATGGTGCGCTATGGATACCTGTGACATTGGAACATTAAAGGAGATTTGCAGATCTTACCTTAGAACCTTCCCAGGTGGTATTGGTGTGGTGGGTAAGATTCTGGCTATCATTTTTTTATGCAACTAGCTCGGTAATCAAGCGTACGGCTCACCTGATGGTAAGCGATTGCCGTAGTTTATAGATGTCTGCAACACCAGAAGCATCACAAGCGCGTTGCCAACCTCATCCCCATTTCCCCCAGGAGCTCTGGCCACCTTGAAATTTCCTGCTGTGCCCTACCTCAGTTAACCATACTCAATACAGGGACACAACACCATTTAAGAACAGTAGTTCTCATTTTCAAGTAGGTAAATTAAAAACAAAACATATTGCTAAAAAAATTAGTTGACAAAAGTTTAAAGTATTATTATAGATACCTATTTACGTAAAAGAACGAAAAACATGTTTTCTTGTTTAATGAACCCGATCTCAGACCGTAATAAGTTTTTCCAATACCATTATGCGTTAGACAGCTTATTATAAAGAACGGTAAGACGAGGAATCGCAAATCGAAAACAACTAGGTTAGAAATAGAATAGCTTAGATGTCGGCATAATATCTATGGTATTGAATTATATTACTAAAATTATGGATGTCGCGACTTCCTCACATAGTCACTTACATATTTTGTGATGATAGTATGTACATATGTATGGTCTGAAATTATAAAATTTTGACGAAGATATAGCAAAAATGCAAAAACCCAAAATATGTTTCAAACAATATGAAAACAATTACTATCGTAACAAAGTCATATATTATAATTTTATGTATATTCTAAAATAAATTCATCCAAAAGATCACGCGGAAGTTAAAATTCTAATTTTTATGGGTAAACACCTTCCTTACCTTGTTAAAAAAATTGATCCAAAGGAATCAAGATAAACCGACTGTGACCTGCGGATTAATGGGTTCCGTTTTACCATTTGTAGAAATAATTTTATGAATTAATTCTTATTAAAGTGAAATAATGTCACTCTATTGGTTGATGTATTTACTGTAAAAAATAAATCTTTGTAAATTATTAACTGAGGTAGGGCACAGCAGGAATTTCCTGCTCAAAATATGGAGCAGCCCGACAGAGGTAGTACCTCGACCTTACAGAAGATCACAGCAAAATAATACTGTTTTCAAGCAGTATTGTGTTCCTGTTGGTGAGTAAGGTGACCAGAGCTCCTGAGGGGATTGGGGATTGGGTCGGCAACGCGCTTGCGATGCTTCTGGTGTTGCAGGTGTCTATAAGCTACGGTAATCGCTTACCATCAGGTGAGTCGTACGCTTGTTTGCCGAACTAGTGACATAAAAAAAAAAAAAATAGACCAGAAGATAGATAGAGACGATATAACATATATAACCATTTTATAGAATTATAAAGAGAAATGAATATCTATTCTCGCCGTCCCTTAAAAAGCATCAAAAATTATTTGTCCTAGGTACCGTGGGACAACCCACAAGGACACGCACCTAAATCAGAAACAAGTATAAGTAAATTTGAATCTAAATTGCTACCGTACACTTAACAACTCGACCTTTGAATTATAAAAACGAGGTCCATTAATCTAACTTAAACAAAAAAAAACTTTTACGTTACTAATAGTTTGGTTTTTAGTAAAACGGAAAATGCTGTTTTCCTTTCAGGATTATCCATTTAACGCCTACCACATCGACGGAACTGTGAGCCTAGATAATGGCGCGCTGAAAATTAAACCAGAACTTACGGAATCACACTTCCATGAAGGAGTCTTGAGCGAACAATGGGATTTAACAAACAGGTTAGTAGTTTATGCGTGACTTTTTAACGAATCTTTGCATAGAGCATGCGAATTTAAACAAAAATTGTTGCCGTTTTCAAGATTGATTATTTAAAAATTTACAAGGCGTAATTTTACGGGGAGGGGCAAAGATAAATACCATAGAAAATCTCAATAAATAGAGTGTAACGAGGCACGTTCGGAATATTAGACACACACTCGATAAATACTTAATTTAATCCGAATAATTAACCTTTTCAGATGCACCGGGAAACTCAGTACGTGGGAATGCTCTCAGTCAGCATCAGGAGCCCAAATCCTGCCGCCCGTAATAACCGGAAAACTGACCACTAAAAATCATTTCAACTTCAAATTCGGCAAAATCGAAATAAGAGCGAAACTGCCTGCCGGCTCCTGGTTGATGCCAGGTATTTATAATAAATAACGTTGACAGTCAATCTTATTAAATTTAATATGAAATAAGAATCTTCAATTTATTTGGTTATTTCGTTATTAAATACTTTAAACCGATAGCTATTCTTCGTGGACAAAAAAAAAAACACCGATCCAAACGAAAAATGATAAAATTATTCTGTACGGAAACGCTTAAAAATTTTTTTTTTTCCAGAAATCAATTTGGAACCACGTGATAATGTATACGGAAGTGAACGCTACGCTTCCGGCCTGATTCGAATAGCTTATGCTAAAGGAAATCCGGCGTTCGCTAAGACATTGTACGGTGGACCGATACTTTCTGACGCTGAACCATATAGATCGTACCATTTGAAAGAAAAACTTGGTATCGAGAACTGGAACAAGGACTTTCACATTTACACCTTGATTTGGAAACCTGGTTCGTTTTATTCTATATTTGTTTTTACAAAAAAAAATTAAGATAAAATCCAAGAATATAAAACAAAAACAGTGACTATATATTAATAATATAGTCTCGTAATGGTCATTTTTGACCATTTTGGTATTCTAATAATTAAACCACTTATAACTAACACAACACATTTTTACAATTTATCAAACTATTTTACGTAAAATCAAAAGTTTCTAACTCAAAAAATAATTGAAACGTGAGTGTGGGAACGAACAAACTAGTCCGTCCGTAAAAATTTAAAGACTTGCATAAAAGGAAAAAAAAGTAATGGTATATTTCATGCAAGACGTCAATAAATTAATGAAACACAGTTTTTTAAAAGAGTAACTGCAGATTTACTTGCGGTCCTCTCTGCGGGGTAATGTAACAAGCATAAATTCAACTAACGCTGAATGGCATTCTGCAGGTAAAATTCAACTAAAATTAATACATTAAAACAAATATAATTTTAATCTGTACAATGACATTTCAAAAGTGTTTTTGAAGACTATTTGATTAGTCATTTTCGTGTTCATGTAATTTTTATTGTTTCGATTTTCATTAAACCTATTGTTATAAGGACAGTTAGACGATACACATATTGTCTTTTTAACAATTATAAAAAAAATTGTATTTTTTTAAATTTAGTATGCCGTATCTTATATGCCATATCTTATGTATTAAATTAATCACGATCGACGATCACGATTCAGCTTTTAAAATCCCATTGCTGTATACGAGTATAAGCCTCTTTCTCCATGTAAGACAAGAATCCAATTAATAAAATAATAAAAACCGGTGGTCGACCAGTGGTCGAAATTCGACCATAATTAAATATTTAAATTTGAAAAAAAATGATAAAAATAAAAACACACTTCAGCCTATCGCAGTCCACTGGTGGACATAGGTCTCCCTAAGTTCGCGCCACACATCCCGGTCTTCCGCAATCCTCATCCAGCCTACACCGGCAATCTTACGTAGATCGTCGGTCCAACGGGCCGGAGGACGTCCCACACTGCGTTTGCCAAGACGCGGTCTCCACTCTAGGACCCGTCTACTCCAACGGCCATCGCTCCTGCGACACAAATGACCAGCCCACTGCCACTTCAACTTGCTAATTCTGTGGGCTATGTCGGTTACTTTCGTTCTCTCGCGGATAGTCTCATTTCTAATCCTGTCTTTGAGAGAGACCCCAAACATAGCCCGTTCCATTGCATGTTGAGCGACTTTAAGCTTGTGGACCAGTCCCTTCGTCAGTGTCCACGTCTCGGCTCCGTATGTTAACACAGGCAGGACGCATTGCTCGAAAACTTTAGTCTTCAAGCATTGCGGAATCTTCGAAGTGAAGACTCGACGGAGTCTGCCAAACGCCGCCCAGCCCAACCGAATCCTCCTATCGGCCTCCTTCTCGAAGTTGTTGCGGCCTAGTTGGATAGTATGGCCTAGGTAAATATAATCCTGAACAACTTCGAGAAGGGTACCATCGACCGATACCGGTATCGGTATGACTTGGTTGTTAAACATAACTTTCGTCTTATCCAAGTTCATACAGAGACCGACACGTCGGGAGGACTCGTTTAGGCCGGCCAGCATTTGGCCTAACTCATCCAGCGTCTCCGCAAAGATGACAATATCGTCGGCGAAACGAAGGTGAGAGATGAATTCACCGTTGACGTTGATGCCTCGTTCCCCCCAATCCAAGGTCTTAAAAACATCCTCTAGCGCAGTGGTAAACAGTTTCGGTGATATTACATCCTCCTGTCTTACCCCACGCCGGAGGGAAATAGGTCTTGTTCTTTGGTCATTGACATGAACGGTCATCGTCGCCGCGTCGTACATAGATTTCAGTACCTCGATATATCGCCAGTCGATATGACATATCTGCAGAGAGTCCAGGACAGCCCAGGTCTCGACAGAGTCGAAGGCTTTCTCGTAGTCCACAAATGCCATACACAGCGGTTGATTATATTCTTCCGTCTTTTGGATAATCTGTCGAACAGTATGGATGTGGTCCACGGTGCTGTAGCCATTCCGAAACCCAGCCTGCTCTGGTGGTTGGAATTCGTCGAGTCTTCTGGCGAGACGATTCGTAACAACCCTCGAAAACAGCTTATAGACGTGGCTCAGAAGTGAGATCGGTCTGTAATTCTTTAACAGAGACTTATCGTCTCTCTTAAAGAACAGCACCACCACACTCCTGGACTACGCCTCCGGCGTGGTACCTCGGTGGATGACGGCGTTAAATAGTCTTGCCAAGGCTTTCAGGACAGGTCGCCCTGCGGTTTTAAGGAGTTCAGTGGTAACTCCGTCATCCCCCGGGGCCCTCCCGTTTTTAAGCTGCCCGAGCGCTGTACTAATCTCGCACTCTTCGAAGTCCGGGATACTCTCCGAATAATGGCGCAAAAATGGTGCCTGTGGATCTTCGGTGTCTCAAGTCGCAGGCTTGCGTGCGCTAGACGAGTACAGCTGTCCATAAAAATTCTCAACCTCTTCTCGGATCTGAGGGCGAGAGCAGACGGTTCTGCCATCTGCTGTTTTAAGCTTCGCAAGAAGGCTTCTCCCCAATGGTCTTTGGAAAACCTTGGACCCCCTATTCTGTTCAATCAGAGTAGTAACCTCTCTCGTATTTGAGCAGCGGAGGTCTCGGCGAATAAGTTTCCGTATCCTCTTGGAAAGAGCCCTCTGTTCTGGCGAAGCAGCCGGCAACTCGTGCCTCTGCCGCATCAGATCCAAGGCTTCGGGAGAAAGTTTGGACTGCTTCGTTGGCTTTTTTGGTGGAAAGTGCCTGCGACCCAGTGTACACAGCGTCTTCACCACGTTCTCGGTTATCTCGTCCACGTCGCTAGTAGTTTCCAGCGAATCGAATCGGTTTTGGAGTTCCAATTGGAACTGCTCGGAGCCACATAGTATTTGGGGCAGCGTAGGTCGGAGAGTAGATTTCGTCAAGCGGGTCCGCTCCTTTCGGAGACATATATTCAGAGTGCCCCGTACTAGCCGGTGGTCGCTGCCGGTGTTAAACCTGTTAACCACTGAGACATCTCTGAATATATGCCTTTTATCCGCTATGATGAAATCTATCTCGTTCCTCGTCACAGTATCGGGGCTTTGCCATGTCCACCTCCTTTGGGGCTTCTTCTCAAAAAATGAGTTCATCAAGAAGAGCCCCTCCGATTCGAGGAAGTTGACAAGCGTCTGCCCCCTGTGATTCCTGTGCCCTAATCCGTGTGGTCCGATGCTCGATCCGTCGCGGCCTTGTACTCCCACTTTAGCGTTGAAGTCTCCCATAACAACGCTGTAGAAGGTCGAAGTAGTGCCATGTATGGCCCTTGTAATATCTTCATACAAGGCTTCGACTTCATCGTCAGAGTGTGCCGAGGTCGGCGCATATACCTGTATCACTTTCAGGGAGTACCTGTCGGTGAGCTTAAGTACAAGGTACGCTACCCGGGTCGACACACTACTGACTTCCACAACGTTGTTAGTGAGAGTCTTGTGAACCAGAAAACCGACGCCACCTTGGGAAAGCCCATCACCTTCACGGAAGTAGAACAAGTGCCCGGAGTCCAGGATCATCGTGTCCTCTCCCTCTCTTCGGACTTCAGACAACCCCAGTATGCTCCACTTAATGTTCTACCTCAAGTTCGGTGAGGCGATGGTCCAACCGTAGCGTGCGTCCTTTATACGTAGCCAGGAATATTTTTCTATGGCAGCCTCCCGTACCCCGGTGATTCTTGGCACCCTCTACCCCACCGTTACCACGGCCGCTGCCGTAGCCGGGAATAGTGGGGCTGCCGGGAACTAAGGGCCTAAATTTTTGGTGCGAACTCTGGGTTTTTTGCCCGTAGTCACCACGCTGGGCAGGCGGGTTGGTGACCGCAGGGCTGACTTTATCGCACCGAAGACGCTGCTGCCCGTCCTCGGTCTGTGCATTTAAAAAGCCAGCAGTTGGATGGCTATCCCGCCATCGGTCGGCCTTTTAAGTTCCAAGGTGGTAGTGGAACTGTGTTATCCCTTAGTCGCCTCTTACGACACCCACGGGAAGAGATGGGGTGGCTAAATTCTTTAGTGCCGTAGCCACACAGCACAAAAATAAATAAAAAACTTTAAAAAAATTTAAAAAATTTCAATTTGACTTCAGACTTTGACAATCAATAAATGAGTATAATATGTGTGTGTGTGTCAAATACATGATAGTGTGTGTAATGTAAGTTTTTTTTTTTATTGATTTAATATATTTTTATGCATAATTTTTAGAAAATATTAGCATTGTACATTCCTTCTCTTTATAAACTACAAGCGTACGAAATTTCATACTCCTTCGTCCGCGCAATTTTCGTAAAAAGTGTACCTACAAAGTTTTTGCTTCACGTATTAATATACAGATAATAATGATTTGAGTCATATCTACAAAGTTTTTGCTTGACGTATTAATATATAGATAGTAATGATGTGAGTCATATCTACAAAGTTTTTGCTTCACGTATTAATATATAGATAATAATGATTTGAGTCATATCTACAAAGTTTTTGCTTGACGTATTAATATATAGATAGTAATGATGTGAGTCATATCTACAAAGTTTTTGCTTCACGTATTATTAAATAGACAATAATGATTTGAGTCATATCTACAAAGTTTTTGCTTGACGTATTAATATATAGATAATAATGATTTGAGTCATATCTACAAAGTTTTTGCTTGACGTATTAATATATAGATAGTAATGATGTGAGTCATATCTACAAAGTTTTTGCTTAACGTATTAATATTGTTACGAACACAAAAAGAAACTAGCACCATCTAGCGGCAACCGTTGAAACCATACAAAGACAGCGATAGCACGAAACTCTCTACTCAATACTAGATGGCGTTAGAGGAACTACTGTGGAACTATATAGAAGTATAGTTTCGAAAACCGGGTACATTCGCGAACTTTCCAGAATGGTCTGGGCCTCGCGTCGGCAGATATAAATAGCCGTAGGTAGGCGAGCGAGTGCAGTTCAGTTTGAGCGATCTTCGAGGCAACTTCAAGAGTGAAAACTAGTGATCAAGAGTGGTACCAGCGAAACCTACGACATTGGCTACGACTTAGGACATTGTTAGTGCTTAGTGTTTGAACCTAGTGCTTTGTGTTGGACCTAGTGCTTGTGAATAAAGTCATGAAAAGAGTCAGCAGGTCTTTCTCTCCAAATCCTTCGAACCCTAGCACGTAACAACTGGCGTCGGAAGTGAGATTTGGTGATGCCATTGACTCCGAGAGAAGACTTCAAGGGGGCCGTCAGGACAAGGGCACAACGAGCTGCGGAGGCCACACCCACTGGGGACCATGCTCCGCCCACCGTGGGCCAAGCCCCGCCCACTGACCCCACCTATCATGCCTCGCCCACTGACCACGCCCCCCAGGCCCCACCCACTCAGACTCAGACCCCATCCACTCGGGTTCAGGCCCCGCCCCCTCAGGCTCAGCCCCCGCCAACTTTGTCTCAAGCCCCGCCCACCGGACCCGCCCACCTTACCACGCCCACCAGTGACACCGTAACTTCTACAGACCCTCAAGTGGCTCTTCAATTAGGAAGTTTAATTAAATTAATTGAACAAACAAGTCTCAAATTGCAAGAATCACAAGAGCAGCAAAGGGCTGAGATTCGTGGTGCTGTGCAAGAATTACAAGAGCAACAAAAAGAGCTCCAAGAAAAAAACGCTTTGGGCTGTAAAAGATGTTAGTGACGCGGTGACTAAGCTTCGAAAAGATGTCGACGTAGTGGAAGAACGAGTTACCGGGTTAGGATTGGTGTATTGGTAGGTGTTTGTTGAAAATGTGAAAACCGGCCTCACTGAATTACAGAAGAAAGTAGTGCGCCTTGAAACCACGGGAGCCGCGATGTCAAGTGGAAGTACCGGAGTGGCGCAAGGACCAAGAGTGAAAGTGCCTCTATACGACGGTACTACTCCGTGGAACGCTTATCGTCAACAATTCCAGACGGTTGCTACTGCCAACGGATGGACGGAAGAGCAATGCCTGACCGCTCTCACTGTTGCGCTCAGAGGGCAAGCTTTGTCGGTTCTGGAAGCACTTCCACATACAGGAAACGGGTTCCGAGACTTGATGGAGGCACTTGAATCCCTCAATCCCTCTCCTCGCTCAGGAGAAGGACTACAACAATGGGCGTTGGAAATTGAGAAACTCGTCAGGAAGGCACACCCAGGAGCAGACACCAAGATGGTAGACACGAATATTGTTCAAGCATTTGTCGACGGAATCAAAGACCTGGAGGTCAGAGCTGCAGTGAGGCTTCGTCACCATACATCGTTGAAGGAAGCATTGGCGCATGCTTTGGAGGTCGAGGCTGTTCGCCATGACATACGGCAGACCCATAAGATCCGCGAGGTTTCTGAGGAAGTCAAAGAGGCGAAGGCTCCCACGAAGAAAAGCTATGGAGTCATGTGCTACAAGTGCGGCGAGAGGGGCCATGTTCAGCTCAACTGTCCGCAGAAGAAGACCCAGATAGCAAGGATGAAAAGGATCGAGGAACAAATAGAGGAGCTGAAGAAGCAAGGGGCTTCGCCCCCTGCCCGGGATCAGAAGTATGACTTCAAGACGAAACACCGCAGCGAAAAGATGCATGGGAATGCCGACGCACTCTAACGAAGGCAGTGTTCGGAAGACTGCAAACATTGTGTTAAGCAAGAATCTAATGAAGTAACATTAAAGCTAACAAGAACAAGTCCTTTGGGTATCTGGGAGAATGATTCTATGAGGGAAGCTCAAGAAAGAGATGACGACCTTCGGCACATCATCACGTGGAAGAAACGGGGTGACGTAAAACCAATCTGGAGTGAGGTTGCACCCACTGGCGCTATCACTAAGGCGTACTGAGCTCAATGGGACAGTCTGATACTTCAAAACGGAATACTCTACCGGAAATGGGAGAAGACTAACGGCAGAGAGTTCCGCCTTCAGATAATTGTCTCAAGAACGAGAGTGCCAGATGTTCTCCGTGAAATACATGATGGCGTATCAGGAGGTCATCTAGGTGTCAAGAGGACGTTAACAAAAGTGCGAGAACGATTCTACTGGTTGCATTGTCGAGATGATGATGTACACGATTGGTGCCGCAAATGTACTACTTGCGCTGCTGTAAAAGAACCACAGACCAGGTGCCGTGGAAATCTGCGGTTGTATAACGTCGGTGCACCGTGGGAACGAATTGCAGTTGACGTAGCGGGGCCATTTCCTGTAACGGAATCGGGAAACAAGTATTTTATGGTCGTCATGGACTACTTCACCAAATGGCCCGAAGTATTCGCCATACCAAACCAAGAAGCTACAACAGTCGCTTCTAAGTTACTCGAAGAAGTGATATGTCGCTTTGGTGTGCCTCTAGAAATCCATTCTGATCAGGGCAGAAACTTCGAATCGCAAGTATTCCAGGAAGTGTGCAGAATTTTGGGCATGCATAAGACGAGGACCACCGCGTACCATCCACAGTCTGATGGAATGGTTGAGAGATTTAACCAGACCCTTGAGAGGCATTTTGGCGAAATTGGTAGACGACAAACAAAAGGATTGGGACAAGTATATACCACTTTTCCTTCTATCGTACCGAACCGCCGAGCATGAGAGCATAAAAGCTACCCCGGCGTATGTCAATTACGGTAGAGAATTACGAATACCAGTAGACCTATTGACTGGAGGGTCACCGGAGGGACCAAATACCGTACAAGACTATGTCAGCGATTTGAGGGAAAAAATGCGCTATATACACGCCCTGGTTCGGGAAAATGGGTTACAGTCAAGCGAGAATATGAAAACCAGAGACGACCGGAAACCGAACACGAGCGGCTTCAAAGAAGGGTCACTGGTATGGCTGCATAACCCAACCCGCCGAAAAGGGAAATCTCCAAAGTTGCAGACGTGTAGAGTAGTAGAGTGGTACCAGCGAAACCTACGACATTGGCTACGACTTAGGACATTGTTAGTGCTTAGTGTTTGAACCTAGTGCTTTGTGTTTGAACCTAGTGCTTTGTGTTGGACCTAGTGCTTGTGAATAAAGTCTTGAAAAGAGTCAGCAGGTCTTTCTCTCCAAATCCTTCGATCCCTAGCACGTAACAATATATAGATAATAATGATTTGAGTCATATCTACAAAGTTTTTGCTTCACATATTAATATATAGATAGTAATGATTTGCGTCATCTTTGCAGATGGAATCGAGATGCTAGTAGACGGTGAGACCTACGGCACGGTGCGGCCGGGGGACGGGTTCTACTCCAGCGCTCGCGACCGCGCCGTGCCGCACGCCGCCGGCTGGCTGCGCGGCTCGCTCGTGGCGCCGCTCGACCAGCTGGTGAGTATTGTACGACTGGGTCTTCAAACAAACGTACGGCTCACCTGATGGTAAGCGATTACCGTAGCTTATAGACGCCTGCAACACCAAAAGCATCGCAAGCGCGTTGCCGACCCAATCCCCAATCCCCCCAGGAGCTCTGGTCACCTTACCAACAGAAACACAATACTGCTTGAAAACAGTATTATTTTGCTGTGATCTTCTGTAAGGTCGAGGTTTGGAAGTCTGAAGAAAAGGGTGGATCCTCGGACCAGACGGGTGTTGTGTCTGGCGGGCTAACGCCCCCGACGGTTGTGTCGGGATCTTGTATATATACTTAATCACTTTGAAAACTCTGATAGCGCGATGTAGCATACGTCAGTTTTCTCTAATTACGTAGTTTGTAGTCGTTCGTAATTCGCGCGATAGATGTCGCCACATTACTCCCCTCCGAGACCGGAGGTCGATAGCAGGTTAAGTCGTCCATTAATCTTGTCATGCTTGCCGGGCCAGTGGAATGTTCCAGTGAGTCGGAACCAGATGCCGCATAGTTCACGGTGAGTCGGAACTGTCTGCGGTGATGCTGCATATGCTCCAGTGAGTCGGAGTGGTGCAGTGCTGCGTAGTGGCTGCTGCTGCGTCGACCAGGAGAGAAGTGCGTCTCTGCTTGCTGACCGGCCGAAGTGCAGTGTGCTGTGCCAAAGTCGCTGAGAAGGCTGTGGGCGATGACCAGGAATGCGCGTACACTGCATGCTGGTGGTCAGGATACCCGTAGTAGCCGTAGATGCTGGCTGGCTGAAGCCGTAGATACTGGATGCTACTCGCTGCTCGAAAGCTTGAGGAAGTGATGATGACGATGAAGGTTGCGCTGATGTTCATGCTCGGGGTCAAGTGATGATGACGTCATGATGACGTAGCTTGCGAAGGCTGCGCTGATATTCATGCTCGGGGTCACCAGTTTAGGAGCGTGAGGAAAAGGGAGGATCCTCCAACCAGACGGATGTTGTGTCTGGCAGGCTACCGGCCCAACGGTTGTTGTCGGGATCTTGTATATATACTTAATCACTTTGAAAACTCTGATAGCGCGATGTAGCATACGTCAGTTTTCTCTAATTACGTAGTTTGTAGTCGTTCGTAATTCGCGCGATAGATGTCGCCACAGAGGTACTACCCCAGTCGGGCTGCTCCATGTTTTGAGCAGGAAATTTCTGCTGTGCCCTACCTCAGTTAGTATAATATATACGATTGGGTCAGCAAACAAGCATATAAACGCCTGCAACACCAGAAGCATCGAAGCGCTTTACCCACACTTCCTCGTACCCTCCCATGATCTCTGGCCACCTAAATTTTAGTTTTTTTTTTTTAGGTAAATATCTATAATATAATAGGGTAGCCTATGTAGTGTGTGTATTGTCGTAGCAGTAAATGGTTTGCATTACAGAATAAATAAAATAACTGCAAATATTAATTATTTAACTATTAATAGTTAGCATAAAGAACTGACTCTCAGTTTTGAAAAGGAACAAAAGTCCCTATCTTATCTCAGTGGATGACAGTATTATCGATTTGTTGAGTATGTCGCCATCACTTGTTTGATCATATTAACTTGACTTTTAATATTCTATAAATTTTGTTGACCAGGCTACTCCTGCCGAGCGCTCAATCCATTCTTGAGGGTCCTCCATTCGCAATGAATTTATTTATCAATATTGATTATTTATACCGTTTTGTATTCCAGTTCTACATAACCTTGGGTGTCCGTGTGGGTGGTATTCACGACTTCCCCGACAGTCCTGACAAACCTTGGGAGAACCGCAGCAGAAAGGCACTCTACAAATTCTGGCAGAACAAGGACCACTGGTATCCTACTTGGTACTCACCCGAAATGATCGTGGACTATGTACGCGTATACGCTCTGTAATACATTTTGGAAATAATAAACGTGTCATAAATCTGTTTAATTTTTTTCACATTTAAAACGTATGAGTATAATTATTAAATAGTAATTTAGTTTATGTATAGCTTCAGCCTGTAATATCACACTGGGCATTGTGACCGTTGCGCTAACGTGTGCTTATGTAACCTAACGTTAAATTAATATTTATAAGTTTAATCATATTATATCAGCTGATGCCTAGTATAAGAAATAAAGAGATCACTCCTGAATTTAATAGAAGATATTCTAAGTTTGTTCCTCTAATTCCAGTAACCCACATTTGCTTACACGTTCCATTGGTACTTAAAACAAACCTAACCTTAACATCAATGAAAACATATCTGCTACATTCTAACTTCGGTATTCTATATTATGTTACTAGGACTTGAGTTGGAAAGAGAATAGAAGAATAACTTCGAAAAACACTTATTAAGAAGATAATACCGGTTCTAAATGGATACAACTTGTGTTGGAACAAAATATCTGCTGGCCCGTTTTTTATGAAATTTTGTGTCCATATCGGGTAGGCCTTAGAATCAGCCAACATCTATTTTTCATAACCCTAAGTTATAAGGGGGGAGGGGGGTTAAGGGGGCTAGTAACATATATGATAAAACAACGTTTGCGGTGTTAACTAGTATTTTTAGTCTTAACTTTAGTCATTCAGTCTATACGTAACAAATTCTTTGATTAAATATATGTAATTTTGGTGCCTTTTAATTCAGTGAAGTTGTTATGTATGTTAATATATACAGGTGTGCAGTAATTAATGGATAGCCCCGCAGGTGCTTGTGGGGGGGCACAGGGCCAACTCACAAAAAAAAATCTATCTGCAACGGTCTAGGATTTTCTTACAATTTTTTTAAGTACTAAATTTGATACCTTTGTTCAAACTTTTGGGCACTACAGCTGTAAATTCAGTAATAACGAATTGATTTTCTCTGGAATTAGCCGTGATTAATGGGCTTTGCTATTGCGCATTAATAAATATTTCTAGCCACAACTGTTTCTTTATTTCAAACACTTAAAAATAAAAAATAGTGCATTCGATTATGATAAAGTTTGAGCACCTGTGGTGTAAATAAAATGTAGGGAGACTTATAACCAAAAAATAATAATAATAAAATAAGAACTTTTAAGTGTATTTTGGGGTGGTTGGGATATTATTAATAATTTAAACAACAATTTCAAATAGGTAGTTTTATAATAAATGCTCAAATTATTTGCCAACTACCACCTACCACCACAGGCTCTACATCTTCTTATGAATGACCTTTATAATAAGCGCGAATACCTGCGCTCTCCGATTTCTCGAGCTGCATCCAAAACATGTCGACGAAGTTCTTGTATTGTTGCAATTTGTTTTTCGTGTACTTAGCAGTACCAATAAAAGTAGTCTATTGGGTTTAGGTCAGGCGATCGTGGTGGCTATAAAATAGGTCCCAAACGGCCGATCCATCTGTTGGGATACCGCATCTTCAAAATTAAACAAATTTCGGGTGAAAAGTTATCAATACATTCAACGCTTTGCACTCGAGCACTAAAATTACTCAAATAAAACCTCAGAAGGAAGGTCACTTCTAGCTGTACGTTTGATGCCATAAACCTTATTGTTATGCTATGTTCTACATGTATTTTTTGAGTGCAATAAAGTATATATATAATCTGGAATTTAGCCCTAATGAAACAAACACAGAAACGTCATCAGTTCGCTACTTTATAAAGTTAGGTATCTGGGCTGGTCACCTGTGTTGCAGGACCGATGGCCGTTGGAGCAGACGTGTCTTTGAATGGAGACCTCTACGCAAACGCAGTGTGGGACGTCCTCAGGCTCGCTGGACCGACGATCTACGTAACATTGCCGGTGTAGGCTGGATGAGGATTGCAGAAAACCGGGATGTCTGGCGCAAACTTGGGGAAGCCTATGTCCAGCAGTGGACTTCCATAGGCTGATCTCATAAAATATTGTTACAAAATGATGAGTGTATTCCTTTGTGTGTGATCACAGTTTTTGATACAACACTAAACTTTTTTGAAACGATAGTTTATACTTTTAAATGAGCTTTTAACATTGTAAATCACATTAAGAATTTATAGCAACAAATAAATTGCTAAGCTAAAACGTCTTTTTTTTCAAAGTAAACGATTGCCGTGGCCTGTGGATGCTTGCAAAACCAGAAGTGCCTAAAACGTGTTGTTGAGCCTACCCCTGACTCTTCCTAGGACATCTGACCTTACTCACTACAAAAACAACATTGAGTTCGCTACTTTATAAAGTTAGGTATCCCAGTCGGGCTTTAGTAATTATTTGCATTTGTAAGGATATTCTTAACTTTTATATGTGACATACTTTAATGAACTCTGGAATTTTGCCCTGATGAAACAAACATCGAAACGTCATAAGTGTTTACAAGCTTCTGAGTCTTTATCATCGCTGCGATAAAATGTATTTCCGCTAACGAACCTCAGTACGGCTACAACACTGTCGGACAAGACATGAGAAATATGGAGAAGGAAATTATAATTTTTTTCATCATAACTTATTTGTGTTCAATAAATGCTCAAAACGAACCAAAATCAGTAAAATTAGAAGCTTTAACACCCCAAGGACTGCGCGTTACAATACAGGGTAAACTAAGTTCTTTTGAGAATATAATATTAAAAAAATATTATAAATAATAAATATTATAATCTTAATTGATGTTTAGGAAAATTTTAAGGTTTGTTAACTTAGGTGGCATAAATGCTACATAATTTTTAAACTCCTAAAATTATATTTAATAACGCAATTGCTGCAGCAATATTTTTAAAGCTATTTTGAAACCCTTATTTTAAAACTAAGCCTAACATAATACGAACAAGTTGGAAAAAATATATAATCATATCAAATTAAATATTTATCAAATTTTCAGATGAAGGGTATTCGTCATGTACGTTTGCTGGTTCTCTTAATAGAGAAACTGAGACGAAGCAATGGCAACTATATGTGCCAAGAGCGAAAAATGGGTTATGGGTGTTTACCGACAGAAATTACGAATTAAGGATTGGAGACCATATAACATATTCTATTGCAGTCGCCAAGCACAGTTCAGAGTTTAGGATAAATGGGAATTGGACCGTGAGTGGTAAGAAAGGACGAGTTACGAATATAGATATAAATATAAGGATATTGTTTCATAGATTGTATGATATTAATAGAAATATTTAAAATTATTTAGGTCCCGTCCATAAAATACGTCAAGCGACACTATACTATTTGAACTCCTCCCTCCCTCTTTGCTTAGCTAAGTCATACTTTCAGTGATCCCTAAAAATTATACGTCACTATTGCCCAAGACCCCCTATTATTATTTTTTTTTTATTTATATTTCGGTACACAAACGTACGAGTCACCTGATGGTAAGCGATATTGTAGCTTATAGACGTCTGCAACACCAGAAACATCGCAAGTGCGTTGCCGACCCCATCTCCAATTCCCCCCAGGAGCTCTGGTCACCTTACTCACTAACAGGAACACAACACTGCTTGAAAATAGCATTATTTAGCTGTGATCTTCTATAAGGTCGAGGTATTTCCCCAGTCGGGCTGCTTCATATTTTAAGCAGGAAATTTCCTGCTGTTCCCTACCCCAGTTAACATTATTAAAAGTTTATATTTAGAAATAATACATTTATATTTATAAACATGTGTATTTATGACAACAAATAGATTGATAGAGATTGACCTTACTTCATAAAAAAAATGTATAAACTGTCAAATTACGAAAACAAATTTAATAAACTTCGAAAGTCGCTTTTTTTGAGATAATGTTGTCATATCTCTTTACGCTAAGCAGAGCCCCATATTTGCGAACGTATTATATTTACATTATGCACGACCCCTTACACGATAAATGTTAATTAAAAAATCCTTTGCACAGAATTTGTTATTGATAATGAAGTCTCAACTTGCAACATCTCTGAAACAAATACGCTGTGCTCGACGCAAATTTGTAAGGGTACTCTTATATTTAGTGAAGAATTTGATGAGCCTCTCAATCTGAAATGGCAAATAGAACACATGTTCCCACAGGGACCTGTAAGTACATATTTTTACTATATTGTAATGAATTAATTGTTACAAACTTAAAAAGATTTAAAACGTCAATTATAAAATAACCAAATAACTTTTAAATTTAATTAAAGGGAAGCAAGGGAAAATATTAAAATATCGAAACAAATTGTTTTCTAATCACATAACTTGTATTTATCGACATTGATTATTGGATAACTTTTGACCATTATTTTGGGTTACCATTTTTTAAATACTTTCTTTCTTTATATTATTATCTTTTTTCTCCTTATTTCAGGACTATCCTTTTAACGCTTACTCAAATGACAAAGTAAAAGTCGGATCTGGGGTGCTAGTTATATCACCTTCTCGCACTTTACCAGGATATTCAAAAACTTGGGACATGGGATATGCGTATGTACCCCTATCAATCAATACATATAATAAAAATGTAAAGGTAATATGTTTGTGCACGTTAATCTCAGAAACGGCTTATCTGATTTAGATGCAGTTTTCACGAACATATTGTAGGAAGCTTCACTTAACATTTGGTGTTTGTGTCATTTCAATCGGTTAATAAATAAAAAAGCTATGCTGATTTAAAGATTCGTGTTGAACATGTAAATACCCAAACGTTTATAATCCAAAATAAACCAAAAGATATATCTAGAAAAATGTTGCCCAAAGTCACTATTCCACGCGGACAAAATCGTGGGCACAGTTATGAGTATATATTATATATGTAAAAGTATACGTGGATGGATAGTGTGATAAAATTAATGGAATATTTGTAACAAAACTTTTTTATTCATAAAAGTTTGTAGATGAAGATATTTTTACATTAAACACTTCACAATTAAGCCTTTTACACATTTAAAAAATAACCAACCGCGAAAATTAAGTTAGAGTCATTTTATAATATAAAAGCATGTGCAGTCTTAAACCTCGTGCGTTTTTCAATAGTTCTTTTTACGACTAGGTCAGCAAACAAGCATACGGCTCACCTGATGGTATGCGATTACCGTAGCCTGTCTGCCATAGTCGCCTGCAACACCAGAAGCATCGGGAGCACGTTGACTACCTTACTCCTGAACCTTCCCCAAGAGTTCTGGCCACTTAAGAGCAATATTACCTTCCTCAATATTTTTTTTAAATAAGAAGTCCATAAATCTAAATAGTAATAGGAACAGAAGGATATTTAAATCCGCTCAGTTAAGACTACAAGAAAAAAAAGAAACTGATTGACAGCTAACCCGAAGAACTTGTCAAGTCTATCTTTAGTTATCTGTTAGTCATGTACTACCAGCTAACCCGAAGAACTCGGTACTACCAAGTTTGTTCTTTTTTTTTCTTAATAAACTTTTTTTATATTTTCTCTTAATGTTCCTTAACCTAAAAATATTGAACGAAAAAATTTATGCGATTTTGTATAGAATTTGGATGTAATGTATTTCGGGGATTAATTTTTAGTAATGTACTCGTAATTATATTGAAAATATTATGAAGTTCTTTTAAGAAGCTTCATAAAATTTGTTATACAAACCAACACATATTATCAACTTTTGACATTTAAATATCCTATTTTCCTGTTTTTGTGGAACTATTTTGTGGTTAGTTCTCTCAAAAAGTTCTACTATAACAATAGGTTCACTTAACTTCTTAAAAGTATTAAAATACCTACATTTAAAATTTATGAGTAGAATAATTACTCTACGAAAATCTACTTATTTTTATGTACTTTAAACGTCATTTTATCTTTAGGCTGAAACAATAAAATAATTTAAATTAAAACTTTGTGAAATTGACAAGTAGTTTTGACAGTCATGTCTTGATGTTTGCTTTACACTACCTGAAAAATTCTGAAGTATCTGAAACAAATGAAAATCTTAGGGTGCAAGAATGAAGCTATAGGTGAATGCGACAAAATTTCCCAGTCAAACTCTCTCAGTTTTCGTTGAGTGGCCTAAAGACACATGTGGTTGGGCGTTGTCGTGATGAAAGACCACACTTTTTCTGTTGATCAATTATGGCCCCTTATTCTCAATGTCTTGCTTAAGTGCTGTTGACAGTAGAAATCGGAGTCGATGGTTTGGCCCGGCGGCAAATTCTCACAATGAATGATATCCTTCCAATCTCACCATAGACTCAACATCACCTTATTGTCTGTCAACCCGATAGGCTACCAGATAGTCTGTGCAACTTCGCCGACCATAGACCAAGATAAGATCTCTTTCGTACATTATTATCTTAGATGATCCACTTGTCGTTACTAGTGACCAATCTCTTCAAAAATGGTTCGATATCATTACGTCTTAAGAGAGAATCGCAAATGAGGACACGGTCCATTAGGTTTCTTTCAGTGAGTTCATGTGGCATCCATATATCGAGCTTTTTTCTATAGCCAGCCTTTTCCAAATGCATAGAAGCTGTTTTATAAACAATTCTCAGAGCTTCCGCTATATCGTAACTACACAAATGTCGATATAGGTCTACTTTTTACGTAACTAGGCGACCAAAGAGAAATGCATCGTTGACATCAAAATTTCTGACTTTAAATGCTAAAACTAATATTGTGCTACCCCTACTGACAATGTTCATAAACGTCACAAAGTTTTTAACGACTGAGTTGTATTTTTCTCTTTTTTAAAGTAAAACTTTAAAATGTACCAAATTATATATTATATTGGATTAAACTGTTTTGGCGGAAAGAAACACAAATAAAAAGTTTATGATTTTTAATTTTTAATTTTATTTATGAAATATCACCTTTTCGTGGTAACAAAACCCGCCAGTTACAAAATAAGACAACCAAAAAGATTTTATTTCAACCATTTAGTAGAAAAAATGAAAAAACTTCCCCGACCTTATTAACATTGTTGTTATTCTTCTATTATATCATTCCTATTATATCATCTATTATATCATCCCTAACATTCTTTTACCGCTATGTCGGTAAAAGAATGTTAGGGATGAATGTCGAAGGACGAAGAGCGATCGGCAGACCGAAAAAGCAATGGATGGATTGTGTGAGTGAGGATATGAGAAAGAAAGGAGTAAGCACTGAAGTGACGAATAATAGAGAGGAATGGAAGAGAAAAACATGTTGTGCCGACCCTACATAAGTGGGATAAGGGCAGGAAGATGATGATGATGATGATGATGATGTTATTCTTCTATTATGTTAAATAATTGTGATTAAAATCAAAACATTTCATACATTTGATTACTTATGAATTAACAGATGTACAGGAGAACCTGGCACCAATGAGTGCAAGCAAAGGTCAGTAGGACCACAAATTCTTCCACCAGTTGTAAGCGGAAAAGTAACCACACGCAAGCTATTCAGTTTCAAGTATGGCCGAATCGATGTACGTGCAAAACTTCCCGAGGGCGATTGGCTAATACCAGGTATTATAGCAGCCTGTTAATCCTAGTTCACAGAGTATTT
Organism: Melitaea cinxia; assembly: GCF_905220565.1. Classification (NCBI taxonomy): domain Eukaryota; kingdom Metazoa; phylum Arthropoda; class Insecta; order Lepidoptera; family Nymphalidae; genus Melitaea; species Melitaea cinxia. The sequence continues at coordinate 14,240,183 of NC_059407.1, read as the reverse complement.
TATGATACACGTAGTTTGTTTTATTACAAAGGTGGTAAATAAACGTGGCCCAGTTGTTTGTAAGCGAATACCGTACCCCCCCCCCCCCGCGTCCGTCTGGTCTTACAGCTCCCCCCCCCAGGAGGGGAGCTGTAAGACCAGACGCATCGCAAGCGCCTTGCCGATCCTACCTCAGGTCCGCCCAAGGAGCTCTAGCTATCTTACTCACCACAGGAACACAACAAGACTTACACAACAGAACAGTATTAATTGGCTGTGATCTTCTGCAAGATTAAGCTTCATCCTCCCATGACCATTGTTACTGTAAAGTATACGAAACGTCGTTTATCTAAAAAACATAATAAACTGGAATAAAATCCGAAAAAGTTGTTTCATTACAGGTATATTTGTGCAAAATATTTTCTGCTGCGCCCTACCACCTAAAAACGAGACAAAATGCCTTTATTTTTAAGGTAATTGTATTTCTTTATACCTAAAATTATACAGATCATAATTCTGTTTTCAGAAATCAATTTAGAACCTCTCTATAATGAGTACGGAAGACAGCAATATGGTTCAGGTCTAATCCGAATAGCGTATGTAAAAGGAAATCAGGAATTCGATCACGAACTTTATGGGGGTCCAATTGTATGTGACAAAGAGCCGTGCAGATCTTCGTTTCTAAAAAAATCTCCAAAAATATCTTCGTCTTGGAATAAACACTTCCACGTGTTCTCTTTAATTTGGAAACCTGGTATGTATAAATTATTTACATTGTATTATGAATCCATGTTTAGCGATAATCACTTGTTATCTTTGCGAAAACGCAAACCAATTTCTTTATAGTTGTAGAGCTTCACCGTAGGCTTAATTAAGTCTAACACTAATATAGTAATTAACCAAGTTAAGTTTGCTATTTGAATAAATGTTCCTTTATCATCAAAACCATTGTACGGAGATAATTTTTTTCCAGAACATTTTTTGAAGGGATAATCTATTTAAATAAAAATGAATGTTTGCTAAGCGCATAATTCGAGAATAGCTCGATCGATTCGGCTAATTATAACTTAAAAAATTTAAAAACAAATTAATTTAATTTTTATACTATTAACTTTTGACAGAACAGTCTGTCCGGGCAGCTAGTTTTGAATGAACGAAAATTGAACAAGGGGTTACGGCGCCTATGAACAGAAAAAAAAATTGACACCCGGTGAAAAGAGCATGAGTTGAATGCTTTGTAAATTTCTAATAAAACCAACACATCCTTTATCAACCTTAACTCTGTTCTATCAACATTATTTTTTGTACTCAACAAAGTATTTATAGTTCTTCTAAGGACTTTAATAAGCTTTAATCGAGGTACCTACCTTCTCTAGCTACTTGACCTACCTTGACCCAAAAAACTTGATCGTAAATAGTTATGTATCTAAGACTTCCTTGTTTTCTGATATTTGCTAATCATTAGTAAATAATTAAAAAAAAACACTTTGTAAAACCTAAACTATGCCCTATGCAACAAACATTTGTATTGCATTTATTGACAAATAAATCCAAAGTTAAAATTTGAAATTCACACTATCCAAAAGAATATTTTCTTTGAATGATAACGCTTTTAGAACCAAATAAGTAGTACCTAAAAATTTGTGCGTAAAATTATGTTCAAATTGTTTTCAGATGGATTCGAACTCTTAGTAGACGATAAGCTTTACGGAGAGGTGAAACCACCGTTTGAAATGTCAAATATACCACACACGGAAGTATGGGAGCGAGGAACTGCTATAACACCCTTTGATGAACTGGTAAGGATTAACTTATTAGAACTATTAAAAACGTGAAAATTTGTAGAGATGGATGGGTCCTTGTTAACCTGTCAAGAAAAAAAAAACACCGAACCAATCACAGCTGGCAGTATTGTTAATGATTTGTGCCTTGGCTTTTCGTTATATTTATACCTACGCACTTAATTAAATTTATCCCTTCGTACTTCCAGTTCTACATATCACTTGGAGTGCGTGTTGGTGGGATCAATGACTTCGCTGACACTCCAGAAAAACCTTGGTTGAACCGCAGCCCCAAAGCTATGTTCAAGTTTTGGAAAGACTCGTACTTTTGGAAGAAAACTTGGACTTCACCGGAGTTAATTGTTGATTACGTTCGCGTATATTCTCTATAAAAGCTTGAAATAAATTTTGAACGTTTATAGTTTAGCTGTCTTATTCTCGACTGTCATTGCATCTAAAAATATCAATAAAAGGTGTATTTTTAAATCTGAAATGCTTAGATTATGCTCCTGCCTACCAATGAAAACCGAATCAACATATCCTTAAAAAAATTGTTTGAATAAAGTTCATTATCTGATGTCGTGGATAATTTCTGTTATGAAAAACGTTCTGCTAATTTTTTTTTTTACTAAATAATATAAATATAATAAATTTTATGTGTTCAAAACAATCATATATGATGTATAAAAAAATTAAAAAAGGCATTTATTTATTAATTTTAATTCTTAAAGTTGTTGTAAATGTTTCACTGATCTGTCTGATAAGAAAATTGTCAAAACAGCAAAATAGCATGCCACAATAGTTTCTGACTTAGTTAATTTGCAATGTAGTTTCTATAGTACACACTAGGTGTCCTATAGAATTTTGCCTACGAAGCCAGCAATGCGAAAAGGTTTTTCTAAACTAACACATGCCACAAAAAATTAATTGATGTGTTATTAAAGTTCAAATGATGACAAAGACTTTGTGAAATAAATAAACTATTCATATTGTACGGCTCCTAGTAATATAAACCTCTTGTATCTGAGGTCTCATCAGGCTCAGGTATCATTTTTTTTTTTATAAACTCAAAATACATCCACGGTTTCTTTGAAACCCATACCATAAATAAAAAATATTCCTAAAACATGCTATTTTTTATCAAAGTAGACGTTATTCAACATCATTGCTTAACTTAGACTATTTTACTTCTCTAACAGAGACCCGAGTCCACCGACCGGTTCTTATTCTAACGTATAAGATGCCATTTTTTTTTTTCATTTTTTTTTTTGTAACTTTTCTATTTATTTATTCAATATGTATAAATTTATCTATATGTATGTTGTTTTTTGTTTTTTATTTATTTATTTTTTTTAAGTTAAAATTACTGGCTGAAGTATCATTTGCTTCTTGGTTAAAGTTTATTTTTATTACTATGTTAAAAGAATGCATTAACGTGTTCAGTAGTAAAGTATATCATTTGATATACTTTATATGCATGCTCTGACTGTAAAGCTACATTACATATAGCTGACATGATGACTACAAAACACATGACATGACCATTGAGTTAATATTACTAGCGTACGTAGTACATATATCTCAATGGACATGACATGACTATAAAGCTACAGTACATCATTTGATATACTTTATATGCTGATTTTGATATAATAATATGATGATAAATGATGATGATTTGATATGCAGACAAACCTCTTTCTCCTGAGCGGGAAATATGTAAAATCTCAATTTACAAAATTAGTACTACATGTTTGTAGCAATATATATTTAATACGATTCATTGCCGACGAATACACATTCCGAAGCGTTATATCATAAAATCGTTCCAATCTCGGAAACAAATTACGTATTCGCGATAAAAAAAAACCTGATGTACATAAATCCGGTAAGACCCTCGACCACTTTAGTTAGTTATCGCGGATACTCGGCGTAAGACATCTCCGCGTGAAGATCTCCTGTCCTCTTCACACTCACACGGTAACGTTACAAACGAAAGAGATAGTGATTAATTTAATAACACTATGATATTTTTAATAATTGTATGGTTTTTTATACATTCAACTCGGTGTTACGAGGTACCACAAGCGAAATTAGAAGCAATTTATCCGAAAGGATTACGAGTATCTATTCCAGGTATTTATTTACAATTTGTGTATAAACAGGTAACTATATAAATTATATTAATCTTTATTAATAATTCACTAAGTAGTAGAAACATTGTATTTGTTTGTCTTGTTTAACCTTGTTTTTTGTATCATGATTTTTTCAATAGTTTAGTTTCCATGTTTTTGAAATGTTTTTGTAATTATGTAATATTGTGTAAATTTTCGTAAAATTTGAAAAGAGGTACGTTTAAAAGAAAATTTTAAAAGACCATTATCTATCTGATTCTTGACCTACGCTGGATTAGATCTGACGCTTGGTCATTGATCTCCAATGACCGCTTTAATGATTCGTATTTCTATTGTTTACTAACTTCCCGACAGACGTTGTCATATCTTCCAAACTAACGAGTGCGTAAGTTTAAATTTACTGAAGAAGTGTTTCTTTACTGAGGTAGGACACAACATAAAATATCCTGTTTATAATTTAGATCAGTCCGACTGGGGAAGTACCTCGACCTTACAGAAGATCACAACTAAATAATACTGGTACGGTATTGTGTTCCTAAGTTGAGTAAGGTGACCAGAGCTGCTGGGGCATTGGGATCGGGAACGCGGTTTTGAAGCTTATGGTGTATATAAGCAATGGTAATCGCTTACCATCAGGTGACCTTTTTTTTTGAGAGAGTTTTCGAGTTTTGCGTTTAATAACACATTTGTCGAAAAATTCACGAATGATTTTTTTTAAATTTCGAAATTAGCACATTCTGATGTATGCAGTGTATATGTACTCTTATCATCAATACATATAATAAAAATGTAACGGATTGCTGTCTGTACATGGAAAAAATATGAGAAAAAAATATTATTGGGACCTTTATCAACGGGAATAGCACCCAAAACAATGATTGTTAGAATTATTGTCTGTTTATCTGAGCGTATGTGCACGCTAATCTCAGGAACGGCTTATCCGATTTAAATGTGGGTTTCTTTAATATATTTTGGTATGCTCTACTTAACATGTAATGTTTGTTTTATGTCAATTGGTTCATAAATAAAAAAATATGCTAATTTAAAGAATCACGTGAACATGTAAAATTATTATTCCAGGCGGACGAAGTCGCGAGCACAGCTAGTATCATAATAAAACACACACACACACGATTACACGACACACGATTGCCGTAGGACCTTGAAGATTCTGCTAAATTTATCCTGTTGGTTATTTCCTAACTGACAATAACCTATAATCTAAATTGTTATGCTCTGTTGTTTTTACCGTTAAAAATTTGCTATTGAACCACAGCCTATGACTGTAGCTGATAACGAACAGAAACAACAGAAAACAGATTTAAAGTTGATTATATGTATATAAAAAAATACTATCATTTAACTGCCGCCAATGCGATTATCTTTGACACCCAATAGACCAAAACAATGCGGCCCAAACAAAGTTATATAAAAAAATAGTACTGTAAAGATAAAATTAGAACGATGTGGCTCAGAAACTGTGAAACATGTTTTGCAATCAAGAAGGAACATACACATTATTATTATATTTTGCAGTGTACAGCTATAAGAAACTTAAAAAATAGAGCAGCCCTACTAGGAAATTATCTAAATATACTGCTATAATATACAACAGTGTTTCCCAAAGTGGGCGATAACGCCTTCCTGTGGGCGCTGCAGTACTAAATGGGGGTAAGAGACCTAGATAAAAAATGGTGCCTTTGTGTAGAGGCTTGGGGGGGCGATTTGTCATTTAATCTATAAGGACTGTCGACTACAACTTGTGAACATCAACTAATATTCATTAAAAGATTGCTCATAGGGGGCGCTATAAAATAATTTATTCTCTTAGTGGGGAGTAGACAAAATAAGTTTGGGAACCCCTGATATACAATAATACTACTCTCAAGTTGTATTGTAATCCTATGATAAGTAGCCATACCTACTGGGGATCCGCCAAACTGCGTGACAGTTTATCGACGGAATAAGTGCTAGTCAACATATAATTATAATATAATTTTAATTTTTTTTACTATATATCTATCATAAAATAATCTATATCTATCATTAATTAATCTAACATCCTTAACATAACTAAACAGTTTTAAAAAATAAACTTAACTAAACTTACAATCTTAATATAAAAATCCATGCTTTTTGCGAACTCTTGATCTTCTGTGAGGTTAAGGTACTTCCCCTATCAGGCGACTCTAAATTTTGAGCAACATATCTAGTGTCCTGCCTCAATGAAAAGTCCTTATGCTTAGAATCCATTTCTTGTTCTGTTGAGTACAATAATGAATATTTCATTTTATCGAGTTTGTTGTGGTTTTTTGATAATAACCAATTATACGGATTGATGGCTGTGTAGCTACGGTAATAAAGAATACCCCCCTCTTCTCATGGGTGTCGTATGAGGCGACTAAAGGATAACACAGTTCCACTACCACCTTGGAACTTATAAAGCCGTCATTGGCAGGATAACCACCCAACTGCTGGCTTTGAAATACACATGGCGAAGACGGACAGTAGCGTCTTAGGTGCGACAAAGCCATCCCTGCGGTTACCAATCCACCTGCCCAGCGTGGTGACTATGGGCAACACACATGAGTTCACGCCATTGTTGGCGCGAACTTGTGGAGGCCTATGTCCAGCACTGGACTGCGATAGGCTGAAATGATGTGATGTGACAGATTGATAGCCCGATACAACTGAGGTGTTTAACTACTGGCGTTTATATATACGGACAAAAATAGCTTTAGTCTTGAGACAAAATTATGCTCGTGCATTAATGTTAAACAGCTGGAAAGCTAGACTATTAATAAAATCTGCAAATTACAGATCGTTAATTACGTTTTAAAAAATTATAGATGATGGATTTTCACTCTTCGCGTTTCATGGAAAACTTAACGAAGAAATGGAAGGCTTGGAAGCCGGTTATTGGTCGAGGGACATCACAAAAGCAAAAAACGGGAGATGGACGTTTAGAGATAGAGAGGCGCAACTGAAAATTGGAGATAAAATTTATTTTTGGACATATGTTATCAAAAATGGTCTAGGATATAGACAGGACAATGGCGAGTGGACTGTCAAAGGTATATGTCCTACTTGTAAAATATTTTCAGTTAATATGAATTTAAAGGTCTGAATAAATATTGAAGTCTGCATAATTATAAAGAAAACTGTTTCCATGGTTCAGAAATCGTTTTTAAAATGAAATGAAAAATGAAAAATTATCAATCTTACAATCTTGATAAAACTATATCACTAAGCCTTGCAATTGATACTTTAAATTATTTCGCTTATTTTAAGGTTATGTCAACGAAGCTGGTGAACCAGTTACAACAGATGGATATTCAACATCTTCAAATGAACAAAATCCTACCGCAACTACTACCAAACTATCGAATGTATATCCATGTGAACTCTCAGAGTCAAAAGTGTCTGTACCTGGTTTCGTTTGTAAAGGTCAATTATTATTTGAAGATAATTTTAATTCTGAAATAGACAGAGGGAAGGTCTGGACACCTGAAGTTAAATTTCCAGCTGAACCAGTAAGTCACAACAATGTCAAGATATGATTAGATTCAAGACTGAAACATTAATTATATTCTAGATATTTAATATATTTGATTTTTCTAGGACTACCCATTCAACGTTTATTTGTATGATGTTAATACTAGTGTAAGAAGTGGTAGATTAACCATCAAACCAATTACCCTCGAGTCTAAATACGGTGAAAATTTTGTACGTGAATCTTTAGACTTAAGCCAAAGGTAAATTATATATTGTTATAAATATATGTAATAACAAGCACTCTTCGCCATAATGTATCTATGAAAGGCGAAAAAAAAATTTTATCCATTGATTAGGTCAGTAGACTTGCGGACGCGAAAAAATTATAGTTTACGAACATAGTTCTAGTGCAATTGGATAGTGTCTAGATATAACTAGAATATTCTATTTGTTATATGTTCACCATTAAATACTTATTTGAAATACACCTTCTGCTAATCTTCTATATAATACCTACTGAAATCATACGTTAATTTGTTGTCGTAACAAATTTCCTAATAAAATCAATGAGAGCTTGGTCAACTATGTGATTTCACGAAAAAATGGCGCATATTCCAATAAATACACAGTTATGATTCTCGACATTCTTTGAACTGACAAGCGTTTTTTTGGTAAGCCATCTAGGATCCCAATTTTCAAAACGCTTTACTTTTCGAGTCTTGAAGGAAAAACCCATAAGGATACAATGACGATAGAAGAAACATTTTTAAATGTAAATAAATGAGATGATATAGGTATATACAACGCTTTGACTCTAACTAACTCATACTACAATAATATATAATTCGAAACACGTCGACGCACCATTTCTGGTACCTATCATCTTGGACCTTTTGTTAAATCTATAGCTAAGTACTAATATCATAAAGTTAAAAACTTTGTTTGTTTGTTCAAACGCGCGTACCTCAGAAGCTACTGGTTCAAATATTTTTGTGTTCGATAGCCCATTACCGTGGAAGGCTTATTTTTCTTTCAAATTAGCGCGTGTAACCGCTGGACACACTTAGTTAATAATAAATTAATTCCTTACAGGTGTACAGGGCGGGTTGGAACGAATGAATGTTATCGCGAAGCCATCGGTGCTCAAATCCTTCCTCCAATCATCACTGCCAAGATAACTACGAAAAACACATTTAACTTTAAATACGGCCGTATAGATGTGAGAGCAAGGATGCCTCGAGGAAACTGGATTTTTCCAGGTAAAAAGAATTTTCACAATTTTTCTCTAAATTGCTATTGCCATTGGCTTCATTCAACATGAAATAATCTATTCATATATTTACCAAATTCAGTGTTTAAAAATTGACTCATAGTTTATTATTCTTGACTTTAGTAAATTCGATTATGTTGTGACCTCAAGAAATTTGTAATTTTGCTAACATTTTACACCACAACATAGATTTACCACATTCACCAATTCAATTTTTGATAAAAGTAACCACATCTAATGTGGTTACTTTTATCAAAAATGTGATATTTAAACTTTTAAAATTGCTTACTTCTTTTCTCTATGTTCAAATCAAAACTAGTTAACATACATACAAGAAATAATTACAGAAATTCAATTACAACCTCGTGACAATATCTACGGTCCCCAGAACTACGCATCCGGTTTACTTCGAATCGCAACGGTGAAGGGTAACGAATATCTTTCAAAGAAGCTATACGGTGGACCTATTTTATGTGATAGTGAACCTTACAGGTAATGCCAATTTCATTGTAACAAGACATATATTTCTTTATAGACATTTATTTTTCAGTTCTTGTTACAAAGACTTTAATTTTTCCATAAACATTTATTTCGAAATTTTACAATATTTTACATATTTACAATTCAGAACTTAAGAACTAAATATTTACATGTAGTAGCAGGAAAAATCATGTCCGTGTGGAATGGTGCTAAGAATGCTGGTAATATTTCCTCGTTGAATTCATATACAGATTTTCTGGGCAAAAAATGCACCAACCCTCTTTAATTTTATTTAAATATAATATACAACTAGCTCGGCAAACAAGCGTACGGCTTACCTGATGGTAAGCGATTGCCGTAGCTTATAAACACCTGCAACACCAGAAGCATCGCAAGTGCATTGCCGACCCTATCTCCAATTCCTCCAGGAGATAAAAATAAATAACAAAAATAGGTAATAAAGTGATTATTATTTGATTGTTCATAGTTGCAGAAGTTTTGTTAATATTTCAATATTAAACTAAATTGTATTAAATCGCTTGTGTTAGCTGCTTGCTTTATAATTGAAAACTACATATTTTATAGGTCGAAACATTTAAAAGAAAAGGTTGGATTTGATGCTTGGAATAAGGATTTTCATAATTACACGTTGCTGTGGCGACCAGGTGATTTTGTTTTTAGTATGTTAAAATAATTTTAATATTTTTATTTATTTCAATAAAACTAAGAATTTATATAATGATACCCGTCTTTCAACAATTTTGTTTTTATTTCTCATTATACTTTTGACTATATATTTTTTTCTGCTAATATCTTTTAAATTATACCAAGTAGATATTTAAAAGTTGAAAATTTAAAATTTTACATTTTCAGAAGTTGTAAAACTTGTAAAAATGTATTAAAACGCATCAAATAATAGCTAGCTAATATTTTAGTTTTTGCAGATTGTGACTTTTCCATTATAATGATTGAATCTTTTTCTCGACAGTTAATCAATAATTTATTTTACCAAGCCCTTCTACTCGTAAATATATTGAAAATGATAATTTTGTATATGTATATACTACGGTACGATCGTATCGTGTATATGTATACGATACATTATATATCATATAAATGTCTTTAAAAAAAAAATGGGAGGTGAATTAGACCTCTAGGTACATCGAGAAATAAATAAAGTAATAGCGCTTATTTTTTTTAATAAAAGTATTTTTAATATCATAATTATCATATCAAATGTAGTGTGTGAGTAACGCAAAAATAAATAATAAATAAATAAAAGAACGCTTTACACGCAACGGCCTCCAATATGATTTTCGCCTGTGTCGGGGCTCTGGAAACACACACTATACACAAACACAAACGGCCACACCACGACAAACATCGATATGTCCAATACAAATGTCTGTCGTGAGCGAGGATCGAAAACGCAACCGCCAGCGCAACAGCTAGTGCTGTAACCGCTACGCCAACGCGTCGGCGAATAAGACGAATTTAATAAAAATATTTACTATATTTTTAATATTTATAACCGAATATATCATTGTTTTTATTGACCATATGACTTTATATTTTAGATGGCATCTACCTTTACGTCGACGGAGAAAAATATGGTGAAATTTCAACGGGTCAAGGTTTTTTCGAAGACGCAAAGAAAAGCGGTGTTGTCGCTGCTTCGCAGTGGTTAAAAGGAACGGCGATAGCTCCTTTTGATGAAATGGCGAGTTTAAACTAATGGTTAACAATTAAAGTTTAGATTTCTTAGCAGAAGACTTTTATTTGAAAAATTTAAAAATCTAATTTTTCCAGGATAATACGTGTAGTATATTTGTGATCAATTTCGCAAATAATTAAAAAGGCGTTAAATAGATTTTTCAGTAAAAAATAATAACTAATAATTTTATAAAATAATTACAAATAGAATAAATGAAAAAAAAAAATTAAATATAAAAATTTATTTAGCATTTTAATCTTCAGACCTGATACTTTAAAACAATTCATTTTGTTAATTTCGTCTGTATTTTCAGTTCTACATTTCATTGGGATTATCCGTGGGCGGGATCCATGAATTCCCCGATAGCCCGGATAAACCCTGGAAAAATAAAGCTACAAAGGCAATGTTTAATTTCTGGGAAGCTCGCAACCAATGGCTGTCAACCTGGTATGACGACACAAGCTCGCTTATAGTTGACTATGTCAGAGTCTACGCTATATAAAAGGTAATTTAGATAATATTTATCTTGATTGCTCTGGTATTGAACATCTTACTTGAATAATATTGCTAATTTATTGCTATACTGCTTGTGTATATTGTAAAATCGAAATTTAATTTCCTTAAGCATTTTAGCTTTAAAATGTTTTAAGTTCAAAATATATTACTAGTCTATTTGCGCTTAGTTAATAGTGAAATCAATTACGTCCAACTGACAAGTTGAAGTAAGCCTTCTTCTTCTACACATGTCACCAACATGTAGGCATTAACTTTCCCACCTTTTATAATAATAATATTAAATATTTTATATTTATATTTTATAATAAATATCTACAGAATACACACACGGTCGTCTGTTCCTAAAATAGGCAACTTAATGCTCGTGTTATAGGTAAAAGCCGACCGGTATAGCTACATTTTTTTTCGATGAACATACTTATAAATAATACATATATAAATATATAAATAAATATATATATTACACCCAGACTCGGGGTGGGAATCGAACCCACAGCCCCCGGAATAGAAAGCAGGGTCACAAACTGCGCCAACCTTAGAAATAGACGACCGTGTGTGTAATTATGTTACAGATATTTAAACAAGTTATACAATTTTATATCACTCGCTGAACCGGTGAACTTCATATCGTCATAATTATTCGATTGTTTTAAGTTTCTTCTACACAGACCTTGGTGTTGACATTAACGAAGACAAAAAAAAAAAATTGCGCGATTCAGTGCAATCGTTCTGATGTTATGCGCATACTAGTACATACTCGTGTCATTCTGCCAGAAAAACAGCATTTTTGGCAACACATTTTTGTCAAAACCAATGCTGAGGCATAAACCTAGTTGACTTTTCTTTCTTTTTGTTACTTTTGTGTTTTTTTTTTATTTTGTGCACTAGATTGTGGCTGTTGCGCTGGCGGTTGCGGTTTGTATTGGCCATACAGGTGTTTGCCGTGGTCTGGGTGTTTCTTGGTTTAGGTTGTCCTTTTGGGTCTCCCCACCGTGCCTCGGAGAGCACGTTAAGCCGTCGATCCCGGTTGTTATCATGTACATCTGATAGCGATCGATACTCATAGTAGGGAATATCCGACAACCCGCATTGGAGCAGCGTGTGGTTTTAGCTCTGATTCTTCTTCTACATGGGGAAAGATGCCTATGCCCAGCAGTGAGATATTCCAGTTTGAAACGCTATATTTTTGTTTATTGTACTATTTTATGTTTCTATTACTATTGTATATATTTTTTACTTTATATATATGCGTCTTCGGTGCGACAAAGCCAGCCCTGCGATCACCAACCTGCCTGCCAGCGTGGTGACTATGGGCAAAACACATGAGTTCACTCCTTTTTAGCGAGAACTTGTGGAGGCCTATGTCCAGCAGTGGGCAGTAATAGGCTGAAATGATGATATTTTTTACTAATTGATTTTTATAATGTGCAAACCAAAATATGGCTAATAAAAAGTTTTTCTTTCTTTACATGTCGGCGATTTATGTATCTGTAAATAGATATGATTGAAGTTGTTATTATTGTCTGTTGTAATACTTTTATTTTAGTTACGTTTGTCGTATAACAAAATAGTTTAGTGTATAATCATTTGTCTAAAATGCAATTAAAATATTGATTGTTTTTTTTTTTTTTTGTTTCAGGTCTGCAGTGATAGTATTCTTTTTATTACTCAAATAACTCGAAATATGTAAAACTAATTATTAAAACACGTTTTTATAAATAAATATTTTTTTTTTCAATTTTTTCGCATCACAACTCGTTATAAATATTATTTTATTAATGCAGAGATTTTTTTTAATTTTGTTTATAGAGATTTGAGATTTATATATAAAAAGTTATGTCTTATTATTAATTGTTATTTATTGTAACTTAAGAACTTTACATGTATTAATAACCAAAACCAAGTTTTAAAAACTTAAAATTAATAATATTGTTCAATATGTTGTTCAATTTTTTTTTTCAATTTTTTGTTCAATTTAAGTTTATAAATCAAATTTAATTCAAAAATTCTCAGTAGTTTCTGCTTTGTCGTTATCCAAAGTCTGCGCCAGGAATGACAAAAAAGGATGGAAAGTTCTTTAGTCAGGTTATTTCTCCTATTGTGTACTCTGTATTAAATTACAGGTTATATGCTTTTTTTTTCGTACGTGCTATACGTAGTTCCGTCATTAATTACCACAAACTTATAGAGAACCCCGAAAGTGTCTATTTATTCTGCTAATAAATAAATACATTCTACTACATAATACTTTTGTGGTCGCTATTTATGTTTCTGATAAATCTTGAGTCTTCCGAGGCAAAGTCAATTTGGTAAAAAAAATTGTTCAACAAATATGTTACCAAGACGATACACGCAAGAAGATCTTTATTTATTACCCTACGTTTGTAAGTATTACGTATCCAAAAAAAGCATGTTTTTTCTACCCAATTTCCTAAACCTAGCTGTAAGATTGATCAGTCTCACATTTTCTGAACACTGTATCAACATAAGTTTGTCAGGAAATGCTATTTTATTACATTGTTATTGCATGATGCTACAACTTGTGAAAATATTTACAGAGACGAATTTATGCAGATTCTAGCACTCTTAAATTTAGGTCCATGTCTAAAACTTAAAATAATTCAAAGAATAAATATCTTTGATTTGAGGAAACTTTACTTTGGAAATTTGGTAATACAACTTATATTTAAAATGATTTTGATAGGTTTGATAGTCTGTTGTTCTATGGTGTGCTCAAAATCTAGATCAGCTTGTCTGGGGAAATACCCCAATCTTACAGAAGATCACAGCTAAATAATACTGCTTTGAAGTAATGTTGTGTTCCTGTGGTGAGTAAGGTGGCTAAAACTCCTGGGGGGGTCGTGGGGTTACCATCCGTACGCTTACCGATCTAATCGTATTAACAAACTTTGTAAATGCCTATTTGAGTATATATAATATGACGACCATTAAGATGTGTTAATTTTAATTAAGACTTGCACAAACCTTAAAATAAAATAAAAAATAATAGTATGATAATATAGTAAAATTGTGCTGTGTGGCTACGGCACTAAAGAATTTAGCCACCCCCTCTCTTCCCGTGGGTGTCGTAAGAGGCGACTGAGGGATTACAAGGTTCCACAACCACTTTGGAACTTAAGAAGCCGACCGATGGCGGGATAACCATCCAACTGCTGGCTTTGAAATACACAGGCCGAAGACGGGCAGCAGCGTCTTCGGTGCGACAAAGCCAGTACTGCGGTCACCAAACCGCCTGCCCAGCGTGGTGACTATGGGCAAAACACATGAGTTCACGTTATTTTTGGCGTAAACTTGTGGAGGCCTATGTCCAGCAGTGGACTGTATAGGCTGTAATGATGAATATAGTAAAATTTATGTGCGAAAAAATAAAACAAAATAACATCTAAATTATTTATTAAATAATATAAATAGATTTTTTTTATATTTATAAAGACTAGATAAATGATATATTATATCGATATAAGCAGTACAAACAACTAGTCTACATGATAATCAAATCAACTTTACAACAATATTCCATTACTGTACTGAGCAGTAGTCCACTGCAACAGCAGACTACTGTTCATAACATAAAGAACGAAACTCTCACAAATACAATACGAGTTTCTTTTTTAATATTCTTTTTACTGTACAACATCCACGAGCTCTTAGTTATCCGTGCCAAAAACATCTAAATTAAAAAATACAATATCATCAGAAACATATTCAAAGTGCCCTAACCCTTACGTAGTCTACGACCAAGCCGGGTTGAATCCACGTACGATGCCAGGAAACAAGGTCCTCCCAGAAGCGAAGACTGGCTTTTCTGCTACTGTTTCGCCAGGGCTTCGGTCTCCCCCCTGAAGTAAGGTCATCGCTAAATTCAGTGATACCTCCTGCTGCTAATCCGAGAGTTAGGAAAAACTGTAAAATACAATACGGACATGTAAATCTTTTACTAATTAACTAGGTATTGTTTTTGCTAATAATAAGCCGCTGAACTTCAATTTCACCAAAATACGGTATTAGGCAGTGGTGGTTGTAACTTAAATGTCAGAACGTTTGCAGATACCTAATCATTTTATGAAAATCAGAAAAAGCCCAGGCTTATTCTTAACTCATAAATTCAGTTAGGACAGATAACTGTTAAAATACGTGAAGCTATAATAAACTCTCAAATTTTACAAGGAAAATTTATTTAAAAAATTTGCAACTCTTTTTAAAAAATGTATAAATTTTTCATTTTCTTCGTCGATCTATATAGATAAATGCTTTGGGTTAACTTGAGAGTGGCAATCCTTGCCTTTGCCTATAAATAAAATGCTTGACTTGGTTTTACAATGTGTAGTATTTATGTACAATAAAGAATATAAAATAAAAAACGAGTGTGCTTTAGACCACACGACTGAAATAAAACTTCTTTAGCAATAGGCTTGCACAATAGGCCTGAACTGTGTCCTTAAATATACGAAACGTAACTGGCTATGAGATAAAGAGAGAAAGAAAATGTGTGCTCGTACTTCTCTCTCTTGCTCCGTTCGCCTCACCCAATGACACTTTTCGTAACGCTCGTGACGTATTCACCAGCTTACTCAACAAGTCAAGAGTGCGCAAAGAAGCTTTACTTCAATAATAGATAATAATATTTTTAAACGTATGATAAAATACTTACGTGATCATCAAACGGCGCCATATTGGAACCTCTTGAGAGAAATGATCGCGGCAGATCACAGGTACGAGGGAATCGGCCTTGAAGCCCACTGGCTGCCGGTTCTATCCTGGCCCACTCTTCCCCGTCCACTGACAGCGTTATTCTTTCTAAGGTAATATTAAACTTTACTTCTGTACTAATATTAGCTGACACGGCAAACACTGTATTGCCATAATTATATATTATTTCTAAAATATTAAAATCGCTATTAAAAATAGAGGTGGTGGTAGAGAAGTAAAAATTTAAGGTTGTATGTATTCAATGCCAAATCATAATCAAATTGACAAAAAAAAGAAAAAAAAATTTTGGGGTGGGCCACCTTAATAACGTCCCTAAGTTACTAAATTCCGTAATGGATATGATAAATTAAAAATATATATATTTCTTACTTGACATAAAATCAATACTTGACATAAACTTTGAACTAACTTTTCTCTGATATTAATACTTATACTTTTACTACGTTTAACTAAGCGCGGCAGAATTATCTAATAGTCATCTTCAGATCTTAATTTTAAAATTTAGCCATTTACTATTTTATTGTATATATATACCATACCTGGTTCCCATCTCGCCACGTACACGTGAAAATCTTCACCCCAGGCCTTATTTGATAATTTTTGACTGAGCAAAGTATTACGGCATCCCATGTCCAACATCGGTCCACCGTAAAGAAGCTGCAAATAAGAACACCAAAAATTCTTATCTTTGTTAAAGGATTTCTTTTTCCTTTTTTTACATACAAGTAGCTGGGCAAACAAGCGTACGGCTTACCTGATGGTAAGCGATTACCGTAGCTTATAGAAGCTAATAATACCAGAAGCATCGCAAGCACGTTTCCCCCCAAGAGGGGGTAATTGGGGAAAGGATCGGCAACTGATCACCTTACTCACCAATAGGAAAACAACACTGCTTAAAAAAAGTACTATTTAATTGTGATCTTCTGTATGGCTGCTCCATATTTTGAGCAGTAAATTTCCTGCTGTGTCCTATTTTAGTTTTTTTTTTTTTTTATGTCACTAGGTCGGCAAACAAGCATACGGCTCACCTGATGGTAAGCGATTACCGTAGCTTATAGACACCTGCAACACCAGAAGCATCGCAAGCGCGTTGCCGACCCAATCCCCAATCCCCCCAGGAGTTCCTTTAAATGAAAAGTAAACGAGCGAGAGAGAAGGATTATCTACTTAATGTTAACTTAAACGTTTCTGTAACATTTTACCATACGTAGTTCAATGAAATGAATGCACAGCAGAAAATATTTTGTTCAGTTAGAAAAAAATCTAGAGAAGTACAACTGGGGTAGTAAAGTGCCACAGAGTAAATCACAATCGAATAATATTGAAGTACAACTTGTTTACGCACGTTTGACTTGGGGAGTAAGCTGGTGAATGCGTGACGAGAGCGTTACGTTACGAGGCGAACGAACTTGAGAGAGAGATGTAATATCTACGATTTTATTTATGTGTTACCCACACATTAGCGGGTACATCGTTCCATAGCTTAATTGGCTAGAGCACCGACAGGGTCAGTCGGAGACGCGGGTTCGAACCCCGCTGGAGCGGTCAATTTTTGATATGATATTCAAAAATGTTTAGAGAGATGAAGTTAGTAATAATAGAAAGAGAGAGTTAAGTTTCAACAAGCTTTACTTCAGTCGTGTGACCAAAAGCACACTTGTTTTATTTTAACCTAGTGTTATGAGAAAGCACAATTCGAGGATTAGTATCAAAGTCCACCATATTCAATTTGATTCTTAAGTTTTTACCTTATTCCCAACTTCATTGTTAACCGTTGACAATTGAGGGTTGCCGCACGATCCGGCTATTCTGAGAACTCCCGACGCGTAATTCAACACTCCATACTTCTTCATCAGTGACTCCAATAAGATATCTGTTTTTTTTTTAAGTTTTAAGAATCGAAATGGATATAACGTGTGAATTTTAGCATGAAAGAGATACCTACAGTTACGGAAATGTTGGGAATTAAAAACTACACAGACATAGACAAGCATTAGACATGCATGCATTTAGTGAAAAATATTGATCGTAAAAAGACGAAGAGACACCATACAATAAAATATTTGCACGGTGTTGAAGTCCAGTACATCAGTGCCAGAACATATTTTAATTTATATCTCACTTCACTTCAGCCTATCGCAGTCCACTGCTGGACATAGGCCTCCCCAAGTTCGCGCCAAAAATGGCGTGAACTCATGTGTGTTGCCCATAGTCACCATGCTGGGCAGGTGGGTTGGTTACCGCAGGGCTGGCTTTGTCGCACCGAAGACGCTACTGCTCGTCTTCGATCTGCGTATTTCAAAGCCAGCAGTTGGATGGTTATCCCACCATCGGTCGGCTTTTTAAGTTCCAAGGTGGTAGTGGAACTGTGTTATCCCTTAGTCGCCTCTTACGACACCCACGGGAAGAGAGGGGTGGCTATATTCTTTGCCGCCGTAACCACACAGCAAGTATAATATCTATATATTAATATATAATATCTATGATAAATTAATTTCGAAATATCTATCTGACCTGGGTAGAGCCAATCTCCTTGGGGTAGTTTAGCTCTAACTTCAACAACGCCATACGTAAAAGCAAATGATCTTGAAGTGACTCGACCGCTAGCTATCGGTGGCAAAATACTAGCACCCCAAGCTTCAGCCAGACACTTTGTTGCAGTGGCTGTACATCTGCACAAAATTTTCTAATTAGAATTTTTAAAATAAATATACAAAAAGTTTTCATAACATTACTTAAAATGAAATATGATTTGAATATATTTTACCCCAAATACAAATTTTAATTTTGTAATTATACACATACCCACTAAAGAGATCCAAAGTGCCGGTGTAGATAGATGAATTGGAAAATCCAGGTAAATCTTGCTGAAGTATCGGCTTAATGTATAAATAACCCCCTTGTACTGAAACTGTGGGGGCGATGGGTGGGCGCTGATAGGAAACGAATGGATAGTCCTGAAAGAGGAACTACGTGAATACGTCACTTTGTTGACACCAAGGATAAAAATATTAAATTTGTTGTCATCAGATTGATTTTATCTATATTCTAAAGCTGAAGAGTTTGTTTGTTTGTTTGAACGTGCTTGTCTCAGAAACTAATGGTCTGATTCGAAAAATTCAGTGTTAGATAGCCCATTTATCGAGTAAGGCTATGGGCTATATATCATCACACTAAGATTAATAGGACCGGAACACTAATGACAAATGTTTCAAAGTCGGGGTTTTTTTCTCAAGTAATTCAAGAAGGACGAAGTCGGTGGCAGTAGCTAGTGTTACAATAAAGATTTTAATTACGCTTTTAAGATTTACGATAGGATTAGCGAAAATCAAACATTAAAAAGAAAATATTAATTATTACCGACGAAATCACTACTTACGATTCCTAAACTAAAGGTATACAATCACTACTTCTACTTAATCTTAAATTAAAGGTATACAAATAATAATCAACTGCTATGGTAGTACGTTTGCCGTTTTAGCTCTTAAGCACCAGCGGTTGCAGATTCGACTCCCGCTTTAGATGGATATTTGTATTTGTCTGGGTTTCTGATTTCTTCCCACTATGCTTCGGAGAGTATGTTATGCCATCGGTCCCGTTTGTTATCATAGTCACCTGATTGCGATCCTTGCTCATCGTAGTAGCGAGTATATTCACCAAACTGCAGTGGAGGAGTGTTATGGATTAAGATCTGACCGAAGGGTTGAAGAAGTTCTACATGGAGAATGAGGCTTATGCCCAGCTGTGGAATGTTACAGGCTGAATCGATCGTAATCGAAGTCGGTTTTTTCGTTTTACTTTATCATAATTTTAGATGTCTATCAGGAATTTTACTAATTGTAATGCTTCTCGCTTGTTTCCCGCCTAAATAAAAGATGACAATGTTATCTGATAATCATTAATCAATGCTAGTGTATTATAATTATTATTAAGACTAACTGGTTCACCAGGTATGTACTGTTCAAGCTGCCACAAGTCTTCACGTAAGGTGTCAAAGTTATCCTCAAAGATAATTTGACCGGCGCAAGCTTTCCCATTCCTCACCACAGTCGAAGTAGGAAAGCATTCTGCTACATCTACTGAATTACTCGACGGACTTACTAATTCTGCAATTATTTTATTATGAGAAATATTTATTAATCTCATAAAAATCATTACAAACTGTGTTGATTAGCTTAACTGAAGATTTAAATATATACCAGTAGTCGAAATTCAACCATAATTAAATTAAACTACTTATAAGTTTCAACATAATCAAGGTTCTATTGTCAAAGACTTAAATATAATAAACATAAGAGTATACATGTGTGTGCGTCAAATACATGATAGTGTGCGTAAAGTTTTTTTTTTTTTTATTGATTTAATGTATTTTTATGCATAATCAATATGTGTGCGAAATTTCATACACCTCCATCCGCGCAATTTTTGTAAAAATGGGTCCAGTTTCTGCTTCATGGGTAAAATTTTTTCTTCACGTAATTAATATATAGATAAGCAAAGGAAAAAATTAAGTTTGTTCAGTGTAAGTTAAAAAAAATCACGAATAGAGAATTCGATCCCGGGATTCCGCATACACTATTGTTTCTTTTTTATCTGTCTTACCGGGGGTAAATACCGGGATTGAAAAATTTAATTCTCATGATAAAACATTA
Source organism: Melitaea cinxia (assembly GCF_905220565.1). Taxonomy (NCBI): domain Eukaryota; kingdom Metazoa; phylum Arthropoda; class Insecta; order Lepidoptera; family Nymphalidae; genus Melitaea; species Melitaea cinxia. Next base: position 14,219,430 of record NC_059407.1, on the reverse strand, counting down.
GACATTTTTCAGAGTCTAAATTTTTCTATTTGTGTAGCTTAAGTTACCGGACCTAACAAAGAATTTAACCCTGCTGGTAATCGAGTGTTAGGTGTTAAAAAAATCATACTGGCAGTCGAGTATAATGTATTTAAAAAGTAAATAATTACTTACCCTTTACAGTGTAAGACAAGTTGTCTTTAACATAGCCTCGTCTATCGTATACTACGAATACATAGTAATTTATGATGTCCCCAACTTTCAACTTCGTCGTGAGGTTTTCATACAACCATCTGCCATTAGTAGGGCTGGTTACTTCAGCAGAAATCGTACCCACATCTTCTTGACTAATTTTTCTATTTATATTCCCTTGGAATACGAAAAGGCTAATCTTTGGATCGGCTAAAACGATAATTGTTTGATAAGTTTATTTGAATTTTTATTTCGCAAAATTAGTTGAAGTAACAACAGACATATCTAATTATTCTTGCCACTATTCCGTTAAAATATGTTCGGAAAACTTTTAAAATAAAATATTGATTATAGTTTACCACAATTTTTGGAGTTTAAGGCCCTCGGTAAGAAAAAATATTAGGAGTAAAATTTACTGAACGAATGACTTCGTTACGTTTCTCGTAACGACGTTTTCTATTAACGCTATCTATCGGTCAGTCAGTCAGTCAGTTCAGCCTATTGCAGTCCACTGCTGGAAATAGGCCTCCTCAAGTTCGCGCTAGACATTCCGGTTTTCCGCAATTCTCATCTAGCCTACGCCGGCAATCAATCGTCGGTCAAGCGGGCCGGAGGACGTCCTACACTGCGTTTGCCAAGACGCGGTCTCCACTCCAGAACACGTCTGCTCCAACGGCTATCGGTCCTGCGACACAGATGACCAGCCCACTGCCACTTCAACTTGCTAATTCTGTTGGCTATGTCGGTTCCTTTCGTTCTCTCGCGAATAGTCTCATTTCTAATTCTATCTTTGAGATAAACCCGAAGCATAGCCTGTTCTATTGGACGCTGAGCGACCACGTGAAGACTCCACGAAGCCTGCCAAACGCCGCCCAGCCCAACCGAATCCTCGTATCGGCCTCCTTCTCGAAGTTGTTGCGGCCCAGTTAGATGGTATGGCCTAGGTAAATAAAATCCTGAACAACCTCGAGAAGAGTACATCGACCGATACCGGTCTCGGTATGACTCTTACATAGTAAACAAAAAACGTAACAAGATTGCAAGACTCATATGTAACATAATAGAAAATATATAAACACATATTACACACATAAACACAATATCATAAACACATATTCATATAATATAATAATTGATAATAAAATATACATACATAAATTTTGTACAAATGCAATGTGGAATAATGGCAAGAATCGAATAGGATTCAAGTCTCTTGAACATAAATTTATTTATATATCGAACATGAAACGAGTATTTTTTATAAAATAATAAAATTGCCTACCGGGTATTGACACTCTGATCCCTTGCGGATTTAGAGCTTGTATCGTGACATCAGGTATTGTGTACACTTGACCACATATCTCATTAAAACACACGCAAACTAACAACAACACAATTAAAACACGTCTCGCTCTGATCGCTCCCATTTTCTTACTGGTTGTAAATGCGGAATAATTCCGCCGGAATTATACTTCGTTCCTCAAGCCTCGTTACAAACTAACAAATAATCGCAAAAAGTTTATTTTTAAAGCAAATAATGTTGTTCACTTCTTTTCATTTAATTAAACAAGCAATCGCAAAGAGTATTGATTAATTATTTAATTATTATAGTATTTTTCATTTTTTGATTTATCTGAAATATCGAGCACAAAATTTGTTTTAAGAATAGATATAATTTATTTTAGGTAATAAAATAATTTAATAAAAAGTAGTAAACAAAAAAAAAATAGTTTAATAAAATTCTTGATTTTTTTTTATAAACTTCTTGATTAAAAGTTTGTTTAATTTCCAAAGAAACGAAAAGTAAAGTAGTCAATTTTAAAATTTAATTAACAGGTCATTGAACCTTACAGCTTTTGTTATTTACAATTAAATGTTTATTTGTAAGGTGAAGTTTATTTAGTGAACATTCGTTTATTTGATAACCTTTTCTTTATGTTGGTGACGGATTAAAAAAATATATTTCGTTTATAATATTTTTTTTTGTGTAATATTTTATTGCGCTTTGAGGCCAATAAATAAATTTGTTGTATTGTTATATAGTTATATCTTAAAAAAACAAGCAACAACAAGAAAAGAACAAGAAATATTCTACGATATAGGTATACCTATATCATTATTTTACACATCGATTCGCCAATATAATTTGCAGATTGTTTCAAAGATAATAACGTCATTTTTAAAACTAACAACTGAATAATAGGCAACAAAATCTAACTCAGTTTCTTTATAATCATGAAATAGAATATTTATATAATATATTACTTACTAGTGGTAGCCCAGTGGTCGAAATTTGACCATAATAAATTTAAATTAAGTTTGAACATTAAACAAAATAGTACCCATATAGTATTCGTCTGTGTGTCAAATAAATGTGAATACATGTGTGTAATGTTTTTTTTTTAATTGATTTAATGTATTTTTTTTGCACAGTTAAAAAAATATTAGCATTCTGCACTCCTCTATATATAAAATATAAAGTGTGCGTAATTTCATACTCCTCCCTGGCACAAAGTTTTCGCTTCACGTACCTATCTATATATGTAGATACAGTTTGTTGAGAAGAATTGGAATTATTTTCTTTTCCGTTTTTATTCTCGTGTGTCACTCCGAATATTTCAATCTCAATTACTCAAATCATTAATAAGTAACACAGACTAAGTAAAGTCCCTTTTGACGATTCATAAGAATACGATACGAATCATCATTTCGTTTCGTGGAAGAGGTCAATTGCGAAAAATACAAACAAGACATGATAGCGTGGTATTCCCCGTTTATGCCGATTAAAACTGCTCATTACTTTTGGAATCTGATTAGTTGAGTGACTGGTTTAGCGATTAGTATCGACTTTTACAATTTCTTTTATTAATTATATTTGTAGTTAGTTGCTTTTTTTGTTATTATTAATGGCCGTATTTTTCACTACCTACTTGAGCCACATTGGTGTAACTTCTTATGAAATTTCTCGAATAGTGGTTATTATGTAGTTTATATGTGTTTTTCTCACATGTTAAAAAAAACTCTACTAAATAATATTGCTTTCAAGCAGTGTTGTATACCTGTGGTAAGGTGACCAGACCTCCTGGGGGGGTTGCAGGTAAGGTCGGCAACACGCTTGCGATGCTTGCAGTGTTGCAGGCCTCAATAGGCTACAGTAAGTAATCGCTTACCATCATCAGGTGAGCCGTGTGCTTGTTTAACGATCTAGTTGTGTGAAGAAAAGATCAGGTGAGATCGCAGTCAAGCGCTAGTCTATACATAAAAAAAAAGAAAAAAAACGAGTGTGCTTTAGACCACACGACTGAAGTAAAACTTCATTAGCAATAGACCTGCACAAAAGGCCTGCAACTGTCTTAGATATACAAAACGTAACTGGCTATGAGAGAAAGAGAAAAAAAAACGGAAGTTGAAATCTCCCTCTCAACTTCCGGTCACCTCGCCCGATGACACTTTTCCTAACGCTCTCGTCACGCATTCACCAGCTTACTTGCCAAGTCAAGTGTGCGTAAAGAAGTTTTACTTCATAATCATCATTACAGCCTATACAGTCCACTGCTGGACATAGGCCTCCACAAGTTTACGCCAAAAATAACGTGAACTCATGTGTTTTGCCCATAGTCACCACGCTGGGCAGGCGGGTTGGTGACCGCAGGGCTGGCTTTGTCGCACCGAAGACGCTGCTGCCCGTCTTCGACCTGTGTATTTCAAAGCCAGCAGTTAGATGGTTATCCCGCCACCGATCGGCTTTTTAAGTTCCAAGATGGTAGCGGAACTGTGTGTTATCCCTTAGTCGCCTCTTACGACACCCACGGGAAGAGAGGGGGTGGCTATATTCTTTAGTACCATAGCCACACAGTCACCGTAGCCACACAGTCACTTTCATTTTACTTCATAAATGGACTATTTTTCAACATTGATTATATACAGTAGGTTTCTACCTACATATGTGTATAACGAAACGTTTACAAATGAATAAGCTATACGGGGTTATCGTTTACCCGTTCAAGACAGATAAACACGCGTATTACAACTTTATACCTTATAACCGAACATTAGGATTCAATTTACTTCAAAGCCACATGCTAAACTTTATTTCCTGCAGGCCTAGCATGCACGCCACGACAAAATTTTGTCGACCCCTTTTCTCGTATTATCTCTCTATGTCTACAGTAGCTAACATGCGTGCACGCGATACTCTTCTCGTTACGTCAAGAAGAGATAATCATTAAATTTTAGTGATCTGTGATATTTATCTCTACTGAAGCTAACATGACATCGTAATTTTGTCGAATTTTGTCGTTTTAGGAAGAGAAACTTCTCGTCTTCAATATTATCGACGAGAAAGACGATAAATAAAAAATAAATAAAACCGGGTGCCTATTTTTTGTATACCATGGCGTTTCCCTATTATAATTATATAATTTCGGTATACGAAGAGCGGGAAATGCGAAAAGTCGAGTGAAGTGTGCCATATAATGACACAAAAAACGTATTTGCGCCTTGTTGCTTCTTATTCTAAATAATAATAATAATAATAATACTTTATTTTAGACCAAAGTATAAGTCCATATTGGGTTAGTACAACAAGACAAGACAACATTCAGAATAAAAAACAAAACAAAATTATATTAAAAAAATCATTAACTAAAAATAAAATTAAATAGAATAAAAGTAAAATCAATAATCAAAAAAAAAAAATTCAAAAATTCAAAAAATTTTAAAAATTAAAAAAAAAAAAAAAACAAACAAACAATGCGTGATAGAATTACAATTATCTAATGTGCGACAAGATATAAAGCACAACACGAGCATATTGTTTTACATATATAATTAAATTCATTTACTTACGCCGTTTTATTTTCCATATTAGAGTTTTTTAAATTAGATATACACTTTTTATCTTAGCCAAAAGGCCGAGAACATTTTTAAATAAAACATGTGTCACTCGTTTGAAATTGGTCAATAACCTTGTAAATTCAACTTTACGACATAAGAAATAAGAATGATATTCAGTTGTGATTATGGTTGATAACGTTTCTCTACTCGACAAGGCGAAGTCTTCGGAAGAGAATTTTGTCTCTCGTAGTGCGCATGTTAGGGTAATCGAGAAAATACTCGATGTAGACATTATCTTTCTCTCTCGTCAAGAGATATCTCGTTGTATGCATGCTAGGCCGGCTGGAAGCGTAAAACAACATTAGGTAATTAAATATTTCTCAGACACGTCTACACAGTATTTTTATTATATACTAGCTGTGCCCGCGGCTTCGCCCGTGTTGAAATCAGTGTGTCACAAAGTTTTCCCGGCAAACTTCCTGTGAAATTCTCATCAAAATCGGCTTAGCAGTTCCGTAAACCTTCCTCTGAAGCCCTCTCCATTGGTGAAACCGCATGAAAATCCGTTCAGTAGATTTTGAGGGAATCGATCAAATAGACTTTTGGGGACTTTGTTTTATAATACACTAACTGTTGCCCGCAACTACGTCCGCGTGAAACACGCGTCGCGTCGAACAAAATGGTTCGATGAATTCGTCAGAATTGTGATATGAAATAATGTAGTAATAATATAGTATTGTTGTGTAAATATGTTTAAAATATAATTCATGCCATTTAGTTTTTAATATGGGTCTACGTAAATATATGCCACGGAATAGCGTAACGCTCGCTTTTCCGTGACTCCGTGACGACAGGGGTAAATAAAAAAGTATTCTAGTAACGTAAAGGTTAGATATTGTAAAAAAATATATTTTTTGTACTACTTATAAGTGATCAGTATAAATGTTTCTTGAACACATAGGGTTGCAAACGTGGTTATTTTCCTTTAAACCGACCCTGCTGTTGTATTTTATGTTTCATACGAACTATCAACCCCAATTGAACCCCCTTAGCGGTGGAATTTCGCAAAATCCGTACTTAGCGGACGTATACTAACTATAATCTACCTCCCTGCCAAATTTCATCTTGGACCATCCAGCGGTTTTTGAGTTCTCGTGATGAGTGAGTCCTTTCTCAGTGACCTTTCTCTTATATATATATATATATATATATATATATATAGTTTACCTATCGTGGTCTCTGCGAAAACGTTCAGGGTTGGTGGATATGTTCCCTAATATGAGTAACTATCGCTATCACGTAGTTTAATCGTAATCTGAGAATAGTTTAAGTATACAATTTACCTTACTCACCAACAGGAACACAATACTGCTTGAAAACAGTATTATTTTGCTGTGATCTTCTGTAAGATCGAGGTACTACTACCCCAGTCGGGCTGCTCCATATTTTGAGCAGGAAATTCCTGCTGTGCCCTACCCGTGTCGGCGCTCTAGCCAATTAAGCTATGGAACGATGTACCCGTTAGATCGAAACTTTTGATATGATGATTTTATTTTCGGTTTAAGCGAACCGTGGCGCCGTCTATAGTGAGTTCTTTACAGAAACCCGTAACTATTCAAAGTTTCATATTACAATGAAAATCTTTGACAGGAGACGACACCATGCTATTTTTTTCATATGTACGATTTTATTTTTGTGTTACCCACACATTAGGAATCCTAAACATTTTTGAATATCATATCAAAAATTAGCCTTGCGCCTTTTTCTCATTATAACAGTATCACTACTTATACTTATCTGGTCCTCGCAGAATACCCTCGATTTATGTATATGACAACAGTTCTAATGTAATGGTGCGTGACTGCATGTGGACGCCTTAAACACCGGCAGTTACGGGTCCGACTTGTGGTCCCGAGTATTTCTGTGGTAAGAAAAGTAGCCTTTGCACAGCATTGGGACGTTACACGATGAATCAATCGTCCACACAACATAACTATGATTATTGAAATAAAACAACTTTGAATGCTAACAACTATATTTTTTCACACGGTGTTCCCTATTAACAGATATGAAAACACATTGTATGAAGTTTTAAAAGATTTACATATCGTGTAATAATTTCCATCAAAAATTTGACTAAATAAAAGAAATTAACAAGTGCTATGGCTGCTTCTAAAAAAACCTACATTTCTTTAAATTTACCAACCATTTTTGGAACCTAAACTCAAAAGATTCATAAAAATCAAGACGACCATAACACACCAACTAATATTTCAAGATATCGATAAAAATTATTACATAATATGCATATTATATAAAAGACTACGAGTTTCAAATACTTGTGTAAAATTCACGAACATATTTTTATACATATATTTTAATACAGACATTGTTTATAGAGAGTCGAGTGCTACAACTTGTAAGATTGCCTAAGCAAGAGTATTTTAATAACGAGTGTGCTTTAGACCACACGACTGAAGTTAAACTTCTTTAGCTCCATCTAACTTATATATCTCTCTCAACTTCCGTTCGCCTCACCCGATCACAGTTTTCGTAACGCTCTTGTCACGAATTCAGCTTACTCCCCAAGTCAAGCGTGCGTAAAGAAGCTTTACTTCAATAAGTTTAAAAAAATGTCTTCGTATAGTATTTATGTTGTATACTGAGAAGTGATTTAACATTTATTCATTATGTAGTGCCTACAGTAAATAGTTTAGTTACAATCTTACAGACTATTGAAGAGACTGTTTGACAGTTTAAATGTATATAATAATTTTTTTTTTTCATAATACACTTGAAATTTATCAACAAAAAATTACTAACATGTATTATTCCTATATCTATAACCCAATGGTACTATATTTTATTCAATAAACTGAGGTTTACAAAGCGCGATTAACTTAAAAAATAGTTAGAGAACTATATATATTGAAAAAGAATTACTTCACAAAATTATAATTCAGTATGAATATTACATTTTTTTTTTTTATAAAGTATCTTTTATGAATTTCATAACTTGGATATCATCGCTATGACTTGTAGAAATAATGGCCAGATTACTGTATGTTATATAACGTATTAATATATTAATATTATAATAAAATCATTCTGATTATTATTTTAATTAATGTATGCTTAAATGCAACAGAAGATACTTCAACGATTTTTTTTCCAAATAAAGTAATCCGCTAACTAGTAAATTATACCAGCATTTAAGCATATCTTTGTATATAAATATACCTATTGATACAGTTATATATATATATATATATATATATATATATATATATATATATATATATATATATATATATATTTTATGTCTGAAGTATTGGTTAAAAAAGAAAGTAGCTTTAAATTTTAATGTTTCGTATTTCATATTATAAATATACAATGTTCTAGGATATGAATACATCACAAGTCGATATTTTTTTAATTATTATTTTTTAATTACGATTGTTTGACGATTATGTTACTTCTATTAACAATCGATCAAATATGATTAGAGATGGGTAATTTTTTTTTTTTGATATTTACTTATTTTAATGCATTCACATCAAAGGAACAGAATAAATCTTTAATTATTAAAATAAAAATTCAAAATTTTTTATACAAAATTATTTTCTAATGTCTTGTACTTTCTATATAAAATAAATATTATTTTCAGAAATAAAATTTTATACAACATGAACTTATGCGATATTTATTTTTGGACAACAGTCAGTAAAGTTACAAATTTCATTTTACAAAGTTGATAATTTTTATAATATCGAAATAAACGCCAAAATACACGATTACTTCAACTTTTTCTAAATAAATAGTAAAAAAAATTACTGTTATGAATTTCATTTCAACTAAAGAAACGGCTTGTATTATCGTTGGCTGATAAAGGTACCTTAAATATTTGGCATCCAGCAGATGAGTTCCTAATTTTTTTTTTTTTCTTATTCGTCGTAAAACTTTATTTGTCTGACGTTTCTGTTCGATACCAAAAAGAAAAGTTATGATTTATTGGTCGAGTTTAAAACATACCCTAGGCATTACAAAGCCTATTATTAACTTACCTGGAAGATAAACTATATCAGCAATCGGTTATACAGGCCCTAGATATAAAAACTGTACGTCGGTTGTAACGTTTAAGTCAAACGCACAGGTTTTACTTACTTTCACTAGCGTATCAAATTAGGATACCTATTTCATAAAAACTTTATCGATGAAAAAAAGCATTCGTAATAAATAAATAAATATCTCATAACATACACACACGCTCGTTTTTTCCCATGGTAAGCAACTTTATGCTGTTATAGGTAACAGCCGGCTCATATAGCCAAATACATTTTTTTGATAAATATACATAGAAATATTACATATATAAATATATATAAATACAAATATTACACCCAGATTTAGGCGAGAAACGAACCCGCAACCCGCGGAGCAGAAAGCGGGGCACAACAAACCGCGCCAACGAACTAGTCAAAATCCAAAGTCCTAATGTTGACCAAGTAGTATAAATCTCTTACTTTAAAAATACTAAATCAGAGGATAGAAAGCGATATGTACAGAAAATCTGATTTTCGACCTTAAATATATCAAATGCAGACAAAACATTTAGAATTTTTTTTATTAACATTTAGAAACAGTCCTTTACCCGTATCCTTTCCATACATGGAAAAAGAGACCCATGCCCAACAGTGAGATGTTAAAAGATTAATCGTGAAACAAAAATCTTACAACCCTGATTACAATACAATTTTTTATATCTATAGCATTTTGTTAAAGACATTGTCACAAGCTACTTCACATTACATATTGAAAATTATTCTATGATTTTTAATACCCTTTAACTACAGTAAAAGATTTTAGCCATAGCCTTGTCTACTATAGATATCAAAATTTAATTACACTATTCAAGAAAGACCATAAAAAATCGTACCAGTATTTTTTTTTTATAGTATTCCTATACGCATGACTTACTAAATACATACAAAACAATGTATATTCCAATATTCAGCATAATCATAATTAAATATTAAAAAAAAGTACTCAAAAAGCTTGATTTATGATTACAATAATAAATATGACACATCTTAAATATATTCACATTTTTTTAGACCAGTTTAATCTATTTTCTACACAATTCACTAACAGGATGAAATTAACTTTTAAATAATTATTTCATCTTAATACCGAAATATTTGAAAATAAAATAAAAGATAATACTTATCACAGCCCACAACTCGATACAACCATACGATAGAAATGTGCATAAAGTGCTGCATTCAATCTCTTTACCATTAAACACAGAATGATTATTAACCAACTTTAAGATAAGAGAGCATATTTTAGGAGATAATTTTCAAAATCGGTCTCTTTTCAATTTTAAATATTTAGAACACTCCATTTTACTGATATTTCGGATTATTGGTAGTTTCAAAATTAAAATAAAAAACAACTTTATTCAAATAGGCCTCAAGAAGCACTTTCGAATCGTCATTATTTTTGTAAAAGTAAAACTACCACCGATTCGGAATGAAGATTCTGCAGAGAAGAGTCGGCAAGAAACTCCGCAGTTAAAAAATGTACACTCGCTGTAAATGCCGTTAGATCAAATTTTCATAACTGTGAAAGTGTAAAAACTAATATAAAATGTTTTAAACCAGGGGTGAGCAACCTTTTTTACTAGAGGGCCGCAAAATTTTGAAAAATTAATATTCATATTTAATCGAAAGTAATATGACTTAATGGTACAAGTATTGAATTTGGGTGTGCCTTAATTATAATAAAATTGATAGTTTTGAAAATTTGAAAACCTTTGGCAGGCCGCACAAGATCTCTATTCGATGCAGCTCGCGGGCCGCGGGTTGCTCATCCCTGTTTTAAAAACATTTTTTTCTGATTCTACTGAGAATTAAATTCAATTTAATTCCTTTCAAACGAAATCTTCAAAACGCAAATTCTTAAATAAACGTTTGTTGATGTGTTTGTATTTAAAATAGTCAATTTATAACAAGTTTACTTTTTAATGTTGTTACAAATGGAATTGTAGAAAATATGACTTAACTCATATTGAAAAGTACCCCCTAATTTGATTCATACATTTATTATACATTACCTCAAAAACGGTAATAAATAATTTCCAATAAAATTTAAAACAGCTAGTGAGATAAGCTGTCTGTTCCATTGGTTAGTTTTTTGTAGCACGTGTTTGAATAATTTTCTGATATACCACAAGAAGTCAACTTTTGTAGTGGCGTTTCTCTTGATATTTCATTGAAAATTTTATTTTTTAATCATATATAATAATAAATATGAAATGTGTACATTTCAAATATCACAATATATATATGCACATATCAGTGGTAAGTTTAAAGGCTACATAAGTGTATTAAGGTCACAAGACTCATCATGCCTTTAGTTAGTTTTTATCTTATTACCAAAAAAATCTTTTGCATTCATAAAATACCTAATAGGTTTGTTCAACACTATTAATTATATATGAATTTTAGTTCATTCATACATACATAGATCAATGTCTGAGCATTTTGAAATACTTTAACTAAAAGGTATTTTATAGTGCATACAAATTTCTATTCAAACAGCAGGAGGTCATAGACAGTGTTTTTTTTGACAGTTATATTTCGACAGATTATGCAATGAACTATGAACATTTGAATTTTTTTCAATCATTTTAAATTTGAAGATCTACATTTAAGATTTAAAAATCTATTTTTTTTTTACTTTTGTTAGTAAATTTAGTTGGCTTTTCCATATCTAATAATTTTAACATGCCCTTACAACATACATCTTTCTGAAATTAAGAAAAAGTAAAGAGAAGTAAATTAAAAAAAAACTTTAAATGCTATAAAAAAATGTCTGTGGTTTGAAATAATATAAAATATATTAGAAACACGCTTGCACTTTATAAATAAATCATACTAAAAATTATACAAAAAATGTGTTTTAAAGTTATATCTGAACTAATTATTGACAAAACTTGGTCTTAGATTAATTTTGTCGATAAAACTGGGTCTTTTGTTATGAAAATGTTACCAGCGCTAAGAAATTCTATCGCAAAATCTCTTTTAGTAATTTATAAACTATTCACTGTATATATATAATACACTTGGTTTTTATTATTAATTCCACCCAGAAGACCATAATATAGATTTTTGTTCAAATAGTTATAAATTATATAAATGCTAATTTAAAGTGCGTTCAACGAGCCGAGATACCAAACGTAAACAAACCAAATGAGAGGTCAATTAACTATGAAGGGTTTTGTAACCTTTTTTTTTACTTACAAAAATTTTTAAAATGTAAAATATATTTATATTTTGATAATTACTTAATTAAATATAATTAATTAAATATAATTATGTATATAAGATTTGATACTTCTTAAATAATAATTATCAAAATATAAAAATGACCCCGAGCGCTTCAGGACACGGAATGAAATAAAAATAAATAATACAAATTCAAAGGGCCGTCCGCGATCTGAATGTTTTCAAAGCCAGTTAAAATATCGTTCGTCGCTACGAAAAAACGATGGGTTTTTACGTTGGATATCGCTTCTTGTTGAACCGACTATAGTTGCGATAGTGACAATTTTGTAAAATTTTATATTTTGATCTTGTTACCCTAAGTTATGTTTATGCTGGCAACACACGATAATAATAATTTTTTTTCTTCAGTTTGGAAATAATATTCTATTAGGAATTAGACGATATTTTGTATGACATCTCATGGGACGGGGACAAGGAAATCTCTTGTGTAACTACCAGCCTTAATTATAAGAGAAACACTCAAAAGAAATTCTCGGCATCAAACAGCCAACGATATCTATTTAAATCTAACAATAATATCAATAAGCGTAACTAATTATTACATTCCAAATTCTACTTAAAACTAAAATCATTTAAATAAAGAATTAGCTATTAAAAGAAAATACTGCGATGCGAACACTGCTGTCTAAATAAAAGTATTTATATGTAACTGAAATTTTCTTTATTAAGTCTAATATTATTTTACGTCAATTTGACATAAAAAATGATTATTCCGTCATTATTACATCATTATTATATCACATGGACATCATTGAGGTCAGAATGATAGCAAATAGATACATCATACTTATGTATGTGACTGGATACCGTAAGAAAAGTGGGAAATAGCCTTTCATGACTCAATTACTTTAATCTTATGTAAGTCGTGATCTACAATTATGTCATTCTGACGTCAGTTAGACGTCATAGTGTAGTGCACTGGGTAAGAAATTTATATACATTACTTTTTCTAGGCAGCAGTATAAAGCGGGTCTAAGTTAGAGTAACATCGATTTTACCATCATATATCGCGAACGGTACGCGATTTGATGCCGACGCTTCACCGCAACGACAATTATCGCTGAAAACACATTTCATACTTCTATCCCTTCTAAAATGCACCGGTGTACTCACTTCTGATATACCGTATCTCATTTTCTCACAGAAACACACTCTCACATCACTAGCACTGTCGATGTTCAGTTCACAGTGTCTGACACTTGTGTCGCTACTGTTGTGTAAGTGTCGTACACTCCTTGGGTGTACGTTACAGTGACAGAAACTAATTCCGCCTACTGGATTTTCCTCTCGGACTCGTGTCATACAAAATCCAAGGCATCGTGTGGTTTCGTCGAGAACTTTCCGAAGGATCGTTTCTTTAGCGTCCTCTCGATGAGTTTCTTGATTTCGCTGACGATGAACACGCTTGACGTAAGACAGACTAAGAATATGATATCTGAAATTTGAAAAATCGTTTTTTTGACGATAAATGATTTCAAAATAATAGTTAATTGAAATAGATGAGCGTCAAGTCCAGATTAAAGTTCGAGAGAAATTTAATCCGGACTTGTTACGTTAATTTTTCAATAATTTCTGATCTTTTAAGTCTTGTAGTGTTTGGCGATGAAAATCAAAACGAAAAACATCAAATTTCAGATGAAATTCTGAGGAAAAAGCATGATGGATGAAAATTCATGATACATTTTTCACTATTTTTGAAATCGCAAATTAGGCGAATGAAAGTACGAGAATAATAATTTCAATAAACATACCGTGCCCAGTTAGCGCTTCAGTTTGGAATACCCTCTGGAGTGGAGGGAAGTAGATTACCAACATTTGTCCCACTAAACTTAGAGTGACCGCTATCAAGAACATCCTGAAATATAGTGTCGCTTAAATACAACATAAATATTGTAGAAATTGAGAAAGAGTTAAAAAAACACCACACGAAGGCCTAGTGGTAGGAACTCAAGACCTAAGACCATACCATCTTGAGATCTCTCTATCACTAGGCTAATAGTTATTTGGCAAACAAGTTAATATATACTTTCTTACTTTAACAGAGCCGCGTCAAAAAAATCTAAATGCTTGGTCATCTGAAGTTCTCTCACTTCTTCGTTCTTTCGTTTATATCCAAGCTCTACATGTTATTAAATTTAAGCGAAATCGAGGATGACGACTAGGCGACCTTTCTCTACTAAGATTCGTGAATTTGAAAATTATTAAAATTAGAATTTATTTGATGAACACTTACTTATTTGTGAAAAATCCTATTTGAAAGATAGATTTCGTCTGCGAACGACAAGACAATGCGTTGAACATGTCGAACAGAACGAAGCAGGTGAATGTCATCGTGGTGTCACGAGGTGTTATCTTGTTATCGGACATCTGGACAAAATTGAAAATAACGTTAAATAATGTAAATGAAATAGTCATTTACACAATTCTGATTTCTAAACGTTACCTAATTACGAAAATTTTAACATGGCAACATTATGATTACGTTGCTGAGCATTTTTAGCAGGTGACCAGAAGTTTTAGGTTTCTCAGGCGCTTTAGTGACTTTACTCACCAATAGGAACACAACACTGCTTGAAAGTAGTATTATTTAGCTGTGATCTTCTTATTTCATATATTTATTTATATTTCAAATTTATTATGAAGAAGAAGAAGAAGAAGAAGAAGAAGAAGAAGAAGGAGAAGGAGAAGGAGAAGGAGAAGGAGAAGGAGAAGGAGAAGGAGAAGGAGAAGGAGAAGAAGGAGAAGGAGAAGGAGAAGGAGGAGAAGGAGAAGGAGAAGGAGAAGGAGAAGGAGAAGGAGAAGGAGAAGGAGGAGAAGGAGAAGGAGAAGAAGGAGAAGAAGAAGGAGAAGATATTATGACAAATAGCTAAATTGGAAACAATGAACACAATATACGACCGAAATAAAAGACAATAAAATTAAAAACAATAATAATAAGTAACTAGTAGTAGTAACTCGGATGGAGAGCGGCTCACCTCGCGGTTGAAGACCCAGAGCGTGCCGGCGATGATGACGGCGGCGGACAGCAGCACGGACAGCAGCAGCGCGCGCGAGATGATGCGGCGCGCCGTGTCGCGCGGCCGGCGCCGCAGCACCGAGCGGTCCACGGGCTCCACGCCCAGCGACTGCGCGGGCGGGCCTGCGCGGGGGTGACGTAGTGAGTGCGGCCGTTCGTGTCATAAATATATGCTTCTGTTGTTCGCGCTATTAACGCGATATTAATTCGCCACTTCTTATATAACTCCTATCACTATGGTCCGCAGTTGAGGACTGTAGGCAAGCCAAGTTGGCGCTGCCAGAAATTGATGCCAAATTGGCAAGAATTCTAATAAATCTGGACAGACGCCAACTGAGACAAATAACTGCGGCACTGACTGAATACGGTCCGTATAACAAACACTTATTTAATATGTCCATTACCGACAGTCCCCTGTGCAAAGCTTGCATGGGAACAGAAAAAACGGCTACGCATGTACGTCTTTACTGTCCAGGTATAGCGGCTTACTGGGCACAACATCTTGGCACCCTGAAGACACTTCCGGAGATCTTCAAGAAGCCCAAAAGACTTCTAAAGTTTCTGGAGTAGCCAATTCTGGAGATTCACTCTTGCCACCAAAGCAAGAGTGAATCGGATTACTCACACACACGCAAAATAGGCGCAAAGTCGTCGAGTTGCGGAAACCAGCCCGTGTTAACCATACCATACCAACTCCTATCACACCATATACAACCCTCCGTAAAAGTATAATTATATATACGAGGGGCGGCTGAAAAGTTCTGAGCCTAGGGCATGAAGAGTTTAGATAAAAATCTAAATAAAATTTATTTTTCAATATAGTCCCCCTGGACTTCAATGCACCTTTGACATCTTTTATAGAGGGCTTGTATCCCTGATAAAAAGTAACCCGCGTCTTTGGCTACAAAATATTCATTAACGGCCACCTTCATCTCTTCATCATCCCCAAATCTTCATCCCCGTAAGTCTTTTTTCAAATTTTTAAATAAAAATAATCGCTAGGTGCCAGATCTGGACTATAGGGAGGGTGATTTACTTCATCGTAGCCAGTTTCTCGCAAGGCTTGCCTCGCAATGCGCGCCGTGTGAATCGGCGCGTTGTCTTGCAAAAACAAAATTCCTTTGCTGATTTTACTTTTACTTCTTTTTCCGACAATGGCTTCGCGAACTTTTTTTAAAAGCCCAGCATAATACTCTGCATTCATTGTAGTTTTTTTGGAAGGTAATATATGAGCAAAACTCCTTCGCAATCCCAAAAAATGGTGGCCATGAGTTTGGAAGCCGATTTTTCCACCTTGAACTTCTTCGGCGGTCTTTCCCCCTTCTCTATCCACTGCATTGACTCTTGTTTTGATTCTGGGTCATATTGTCGGATCCACGTTTCATCAACGGTGACAATACTAACTAGTGCAAATTTCTTCCAAATTATCCTTGCACAAGTCTAAAACTCTTCAGAAATTTCAACGCGCCGCTGCTTGTCAAGTGGCGTGAGCATTTTTGGCACCCAACGCGCACTGACTTTATTCATATGCAAATTATTGTGCATAATATCTCCAACTCGTTCCTTACTAAAGCCAAGCTCTTCTGCTATCTGCCACAATTTTATTCGGCGATCGTCCAGTACATTTGTGGCGACATCTATCCCGCGAAATACGAACGACTTCAAACTACGTAATTAGAGACGTAATTACTGACGTATGCTACATCGCGCTATCAGAGTTTTCAAAGTGATTAAGTATATATACAAGATCCCGACAACAATCGTCGGGGGCGTTAGCCCGCCAGACACAACACCCGTCTGGCCGGAGGATCCTCCCTTTTCGATGCCCGACGTGATTCTTCACACCAAGTTCCTCTCACATTCCCCAAACTGGTGACCCCGAGCATGAACATCAGCGCAGCCTTCGCAAGTTACGTCATCGTGACGTCATCATCACTACCTCAAGCTTTCAAGCAGCGAGTTATACAGCCAGCCAGCATCCACGGCTACTACGGGTATCCTGACCACCAGCATGCAGCGGACGCGCATTCCTGGTCATCACCCACAGCCTTCTCAGCGACTTTGGCACAGCACACTGCACTTCGGCCGGTCAGCAAGCAGAGACGCACTTCTCTCCTGGTCGACGCAGCAGCCAGCCACTACGCAGCACTGCACCACTCCGACTCACTGGAGCATATGCAGCATCACCGCAGACAGTTCCGACTCACCGTGAACTATGCGGCATCTGGTTCCGACTCACTGGAACATTCCACTGGCCCGGCAAGCATCACAAGATGAATGGACGACTTAACCTGCTATCGACCTCCGGTCTCGGAGGGGAGTGATGTGGCGACATCTATCGCGCGAAATACGAACGACTTCAAACTACGTAATTAGAGACGTAATTACTGACGTATGCTACATCGCGCTATCAGAGTTTTCAAAGTGATTAAGTATATATACAAGATCCCGACAACAATCGTCGGGGCGTTAGCCCGCCAGACACAACACCCGTCTGGCCGGAGGATCCTCCCTTTGCGATGGCGGACGAGGAATTCAACACCATGTTCCTCACACGCATCGCTAAACATTTTTTTTTTTTTACTTTTTCGATGACTGCGGTGTTCGGCCGACCCGAGCGGGGGTCATCTTCCAGTCTCTCTGCCTAGTTGGAATAGGCGTGTCCATCGTTTAACCATGGCTGACGACGGTCCAGATTCTCCGTATACACTAGAAGTTTCTTCAAAAATTTCTTTTGCTATTTTCCCCTTTTTAACAAGGAATTTGATGACGGCGCGATGCTCAAACTTCGTTAAGTGCAGTGATGACTCAGACATGGTGATGTTTACGGTTCAATTACTCAAAGCGTAATGAAGCTAATGACGTGAAACTTCGCTTAGATAGTGGGTAGATGTCGTTCAAATAGTAACCACCGGATAAGTAAATACGACGATAGTACGACTGTAAGTACCCTAGGCTCAGAACTTTTCAGCCGCCCCTCGTATATTAATTATTCGTTTATTAATATGATAATGTTTAAGATGTTTACCTCCCTTTTTAGAAAAAAACCTCACAAATACTCCACATAAATTGTATATCACTTTATAGATAATTGCTTCATCATTCCAGCCTATTGCAGTCCACTGCTGGACATAGGCCTCCACAAGTTCGCGCCAAAAATGCGTGAACTCATGTGTGTTGCCCATAGTCACCACGCTGGGCAGGCGGGTTGGTGACCGCAGGGCTGGCTTTTTCGCACCTAAGACGCTGCTGCCAGTCTTCGGCCTGTTGTTTCAAAGCCAGCGGTTAGATGGTTATCCCGCCATCGGTCGGCTTCTTAAGTTCCAAGGTGGTAGTGGAACTTTGTTATCCCTTAGTCGCCTCTTACGACACCCACGGGAAGAAAGGGGAAGATAATTGCTTGCTCTACCGGCATCAACAACTAAGAAATTTATTATTGCTATTGTTTTTGTAAATGAATTAATTATTAAAATTATATATATGACCGCTTCAATTTTGAAACAGCGTCAACGTGATTGACGGTCGATAATTTTTTTTTTTGTTCAATTGCAAATCAACTCACGTATAATAATGCTTTTTTGTAATTTTGTAAAGTGATAATTATTACACTTATTTAGTGCGAACTATTCGCACAAGTATAGTTAGTTATTACATAATACCGTTAATTTGAGTGAGATACTACTACACATATGAATACGATATAGTCTGTGCTCTCACCGTCCATAATGATGTTGATCCACAGTATCTGCATGGCATTGAGAGGGTTGGGTACTCCCAACAATGTGGCGAGGGCAACTAGCGATAGAGCTGCGATAGACGTCGACAGCTGGAAGCGGACGAAGTTGCGTATGTTGTAGAAAATACACTTGCCCTCCTCGATTGCCGAACTGGGGATTAAAATTTTCCATTATTAGTATATTACTAAGATATTCTTTACATAATGACTAGTCATTATATATCTAGATATACCCATAGACAGCATTAGCGGCCATTTAAAACACACTATCTGTTTTTCTCCAGTCAAAACTTTTTACACACTTTTTATTTTATTTACGACGCCAGAGGGAATTAGTACGCAGGGAATTGCGGAGTGTTATTGTGACATGATGAAATCTGACTGAGGTGATGACAGAAAATATCCTGCTGCAAGCCTGGAACAGCCCAACTGGGAAAGTACCTCAAACTTACTGTAAACTTCTGTTACAGCTAGATAACACTGCTCTCAAGATGTTTTGTGCTAATGTGGTGAGTTAGATGCCTAGAGCTGATAGGGAGTGTCGGAAGTAGGGTCGACAACGCGCTTGCAATGCTTCTGGCGTTGTCCATAAACCGCGTATGCTTGGTTGCCGTAGCCATATAAAAAAGTACTTACATAATAGTAGCGAAGTCATCGTCAACTAGGATCATGTCGGCAGCCTCCTTGCAAACGTCGGTACCATTCCGACCCATCGCGATACCGATGTCCGCTCTCTTCAGGGCCACGCCATCGTTTACACCGTCACCTTTTGAGTAACGTGATCATTAGAAACAATCGGACGAGACAGACTTTCATGTATTCGCGTTTAGAAAATAGTAACTCAGTTTAACCACGCCCCTTCAATAAATCGCCAACCAAGCAAACAAACCAACCATTAACCAACCAAAATCGTAGTAAATTAGAACGCCTGTCTGAAAGGTTTAGTTCAACTGGTATTCAAGAATATGGCGGTCTAATCCATCTCTTCAAAAAAACTCCAAATAACATTGGCAATATTTCAGCCAAAAAAGTAATGGGCAATGAATATTCAAAATGGTTTTCTAATCAAAAGCATTTATTGTGATTATAATAATGTAAAATATTACATAACGAGATATTTAATTACGTATTTATATTATGTGTAAAACTTACCAGTCATTCCTACAATGTTTCCGAGTCTTTGAAGGGATTTGACAATCGACAGTTTATGTTTTGGCGTCACTCTGTAGAATACTGTCACCTGGGGTTTAGACAAATTGATTGAAATAATACCATTTTCGTTTATTGATGAGTGGTGTCGCGTCGATTCGCGATATTCCATAGACAACCCAGCTATGACATGTAACATCACTATATTTTGACAGCCCGCCAATTTACCGACCTGTCTGTGAGTATGACATATTTCTTTCTTTTCACATGCGGGTGATCGGCGAAGGTGGACGCGGATTTATAAATGAAAGTAAATAGTGTTTAAAGTAGAGTGTTTTACCTTTATAACAATAAATTGTTATTTAAACTAAAGCCAGAGAAGTCCAACGAGTCACCTTCACTGAAAGCTAAGTACCTAAGTATCTAAGTATATAAGCCGTTAAGTATTTGGGTTTCTACCGAAGTATTTAAGCTTGAGTTTCTAAGTATATAAGAATCTATCCTCTAAATGTTAACCGTTTGATTATAGTTCGATATATGACATATATGACTTCTGGTTGTTAATAAATGCAGGTACATAATGAATGATGTCTTCCTAGACAAACTATACTGAAGGACGTCTTCCTTGACACACTGAGAATGGCACCTCGGTTGGTGCAGGTTGTGGTGCTTGACGCACCAGAGAATGTAGGACCTAATGAATTCCCTTTGAGGAACAAGGACCCCTTGTATTGGGGCAAGGTTTAATGAATTCCCTTTGAGGGACAAGGACCTCTTGTATTGAGGCAAGGATTAATGAATTCCCTTTGAGGGACAAGGACCCCTTGTATTGAGGCAAGGATTAATGAATTCCCTTAGAGGGACAAGGATCACTAGCTTGAGATGGTTTCACTATGGACACAAGGAATTCCCTCTACAAGGGACAAAGGTTGTTAGGACTAAATATAACCGTGTGGCATGAAGGTGCCAGCCATATCTCGAACTATACCATGAATCTATTGTTTACAGAAACCCAAAGAGAAACGAGGTGACTCTGACCACCCCGGTGGTCAGAGGTCTGACCTCATGGGCCAATGGCGTTGCATACAGCAGCGTCATTGGTATTTTAAACTTACAGGATGCGAAGCAGATCTCATTGACATGACTAGACATCTCGAGTCATTGGTAACGGAACAGACTGGAGAAGATACCGGATCATGAACTTAGGTGAGTGTGAACACTCGATTTCTGAAATTTATTATCCAGACAATATCCTTTTGTCGCGGTAGAAGTCTGGAAAGCATCATGAGAACAATAATGTAGATAAAACGTCGCGACAAAATATGGTGGAGATGCTGGGATTCGGTATCTTCAAAAGTCTGTTCAGTTCCTCATCTAAAAAAAAAAAAAAAAAACAAGAATGACTATTGACTTTATTGACTTATCATGACATATATGAACAAAACATAATGAATAATAAAAGGAAATGTCGGTAAAAAATAAAATAAAATGAAAAATGATGAAATGAAAATAAGGGTTGTGAAAGTTGCGCGTTTACGCGCAGAGATGGCGCTGAGAGTGTACTTTGTACTTGTTTGCTAACAATGTTTTCTTTAAAGAAAGCAAGAATTTCCAGGATTTACGAAAGGTTATACATTTTCAAAAATTGTGTTTGATTTAAATAACTTGTTTATATGTGTAATAAAATAGAACCTGTACATATTAAAATAATAATAAAAACCTAAATGGTAAAAGGAAATGGCTCGTAGGCGGCGATGGCGGCGTTTCGTTTCCGGTCAAAGTAGAATGAAGTCACATTATTTCATTTAATTACGAAAACACTAGTAATTAGTGATTTATTTATTGTAATGTTTTGGAAAATAAGAAAGTGAATTTTAAGTAGTTAAACTCTGAGAAAACTACAAGATTATCAAGTCAAAGTTTAATTAGAATTGTGATTGACGAGTTTAGTGTTACCAGCATGTGACGAACTCCGAAATGTTCGGGAAAAAATTACGTGACGTATTTATATTAAGATGATTAAGATAAATTAAAAACAGGCTTTATGAGGTAAATACTGTTTATTTACTTTGTGTGTTAACTATTTAATTATTTACGATTTTAAATAAACAATAGAAAAAATTGAGTAATTTGGAGGCGAAAGAAAAGTTCCCTTCGTACACTCTAGATAAAAATTGCGTAAGATAAGTTTTGACTGTGGCAACATTCTTTTTCACTTTGAAATTCGTTGAATCGTTGTTCTGTTGTAAAAAGTTTACTTTTAACTTGCAAACTTGTAAAATACTTATACTTAATTAGCGAGGTCGAAATAAAAGACCAGCTTAGTGAAAGTGATTAACAATTACGGTAAGTTTTAATGTTTTAAAGAAGTTTTCGTAGCTTTGCAAGATAAACTAGGTGCTGCGAAATAGTCCGTGCGATTGTAGGCGCGGCGTCATGAAAGAAACCGGTAAAGGTTTTTGTAACAAACTACATTACAACCTGGTGTTGGAGTTCTATAATCATCACGTTTATGTGAAGTAAAGTGAGTTCGATCTTGAAATCCATTCCGGCGACACGAACATGGTGGCATAACAACGCCATTGAATTTACGCAGAATGAGAAATATTTTCAATTTAAAACCTTTTAATTCGCTACCTACCTGGATCGAAACAAAAGAAACATTGTGTTTTGTCTCGTGGTTAGAGAAAATATCGAATCTACGAATATTTGTTTCAACTAACTTTCTAGAAAAATTTAAAGTAGGTACTTAGGTATTTACTTAGGTGCTTACTTAAGTCACTTATGAGTAATAAGTAGGTATGTAGTTAACTTGCTGTTTGATATCCAATAAGAATCTTAAGTCTGGTTATTTTTATTAACATAACTCTTTCAAAATTTGAGTTACACTAAGCAGTGAAGATTGTAGAACTTAAGAAACTAAATTGTTATCAAACTAGGTAATCACATGTAGATATGTGTGACTATTCAGGTTGAAATAGATGTCCTAGGATAACTTATCATAAGAGAGCCAGGGTCTGTAGCCCTATAATACTTAACGTAGTGTACATGGTTATATGTACATTATGGTTACTTCAGTGAAAGGTTTAATGAAACTATGTTATCATTGTTCTGCATATTAAGTATCAATCTCTGCTTGTGTTTCTATCAGTCATAACAAATAAAACTAAATAAGCTCTGAATTTTGGTGATAAAATTGGCAAAATAAAATATAAAATTATAATTTAAACTTTGATACTTCAAAAAAAAAAAAAAAAGGGGTAAAATTAAAAGGTAATCAAATCTTTTAGACTAAATAGATGAATAAAATAAATAATACATTTTTAGTTATTGTCATGGATATAAATATTGAAAATAAGGTTGTATTTGTAAATAAGTTTTCAAAGTGTGCGATGTGCCAGAGATCTTGGTACATATTATAATAAATAGGTGTAGATACTTATATCACTACTTAGAGACAAACAAATCAATACAATGAATGAAATTGAATAAATAAATTGAAAATTACAATTCATTTTGCAGTAATTTTATCTAATTTACAAATTGTAGTTAAGCCTACAAAGTATCTCATTTTTATCAATTATAAGAATAAAGATTATTACTGTAATTTCAGCAGTCAAAATGGAGGCTGTATTTCTGTCACGCCTCCAGGATATAATAACTCTCATGGAAAGAGTGACTGCCCAATGTGTGGGATTTTTGACCGAGGATCTGGTTGACCAAGATAGAGGAAATGCAGAAGTTGCATGCAAAAAATTAGAAACGTTACACACTAGATTTTCTACTGAGCTAAATAGCTATTTTCGTCTGGTTACTGAACCATCAGCTGATGATATTTCCAAATTCAGTACTATTCAACTACAATCTGAAGAAATCCTCACGGAGCTAACTCTGAAATTACAAAATACTGTGACTAAACCTGAAAGGGTTGGAGATGGGGTGCGAATAAGCAAGCTACCCAAATTGAGTCTACCTGAATTTAGTGGTGACATACTACGATGGCAACAATTTTGGGACCACTTTCATTCGAATATTGATTGTCGAGACATACCGGACATCGACAAACTTCTATATCTGAAATCTTCTCTTAAAGGTGACGCTCTCAGAACGATCGAAGGCCTAGAAACGACTAACAAGAATTACCCGATTGCTATAACTATTCTTAGAGAACGATACGGAAAGGAAAGCCAGATAATCGATGCTCACTACGCGGCATTGTATAAAATTAAAACAGCAGATAACACTCCAGCAGACTGTCGCAGAACACTTAATGAAGTGGAACGCCATGTACGAGTTCTAAACTCCCTCGGAGAAAACACAAATCATAACCATCTTCGATTTATAATTATAGAAAAATTTCCACGAGAAATAATCTATGAAATGAAAAGGGCATTGAAGACTGACACAACTGAAGAAATAAGAAAGCAATTAGAAATTATTGTGTCGGCTAAGGAAGATGCCAGTAGAATTACTCTAGAAAATACCAAGGAAATGCCTCACTACACAGTGGAAGCATTACACGAATCGAGCACTTCAAGCTTAAGGTGTAGGCCAAGACCAAAGGAGAGAGAAAATAAATATAGATCTAACAATAATAAGTTCCCAACCAAGAGAAAGAACGAAAACCAGAATTATTCTAAATCCGTAGAACCAGATCGTAAGAAGAATATAATGACATGTATTTTCTGCGGAAACCCTCATTTTAATGGTGAATGTAGAATAGTTAAGACAATAGCGGAACGAAAGGCTAAACTGCATGATCGCTGTTTCATTTGTTTTAAACGAGGACATCAATCTAAAACATGTAAGAAAAGGAATAGGTGTTTTCACTGTGGAACACATGGAAAACACAATCAAGCTCTATGTCCTAAGAAATTCCCAATTAATCCAACGGATACTAAATACATAAAGACTAATACTATGTTGACATCAGAAGTTCCGGTTACTATATTACAAACTGCTGTTGTACATGTAAGAAAAGAAAAGGATACATTTGAACACGTCAAATGTCGTCTACTCATGGATTCTGGTAGTCAAAGAACCTACGTGACACAGAGGATTGCTACATTACTTAATTTACCTGTACAGGAAGAACATCGTCTTGCTGTGTTCACATTTGGAGCCGAACGGCCACAAGAATATGACAGTCCACTAGTAAAATTCCATATGACAACTCGAACAAACAAGGAGAGAGTACTATATGCTAATGTAGTACCCACAATAACACGAGATGTACCTTACCCTAAAGAGACTATTAGTCACTGCGAAAACATCATGTTAGCCGATGATGGCTCACTGGATGGCCGAGTTGATATTCTAATAGGCAATGACTATTATTTTAGCTTCATGTCTAGCGAAAAGAAACAAATAAGGGAAAATCTGTTTCTGGTCAATTCACAACTAGGATGGATATTAACTGGAAAAACTGATCTCGAACCAACAGATGACTTATCGGTTGTTACCTTCTGTCAGTGCCATGGAGCAGGATATCCATACCTCACCGAACCTGATCTCCCACTGAGGAACACGGATATGAAACTTCTCTGGACTTTAGAAGGAATCGGTATAACTGACTCACCAAAGACCACGACGGAGGAAGAAGCTGTTGATCACTTCAACAAAACCGTAAAATATGAGAACGGGAGATACCAAGTCAAGTGGCCTTGGACAAAATACCCACCAGATCTACCTACCAATTATGGATTGTCGTTTGGTCGATTAAAAGGTCTTTTGAAAAGAATATCTAGAGAAACAATTGAAGAATATAATACAATACTAAATGAACAACTAGAGGCAGGTGTGATAGAAGAGGTTGAAAAACCAGGAAACCCATACGTACAAACGACACCACCAATGCATTACCTTCCCCATCACATAGTTAAACAAGAAGGAAAGAGAGGCAGATTAGTATATGATGCCTCAGCCAAAATCAAGGACCAAAGAAGCCTCAATGAATGTCTTTACAAAGGACCATCTTTATTAGAAGATCTAACAGCGTTAATATTGATATTTAGAACCTATAAAATAGGAATCACTGCCGATGTAGAACGAGCATTTTTACAAGTAGGACTTCAAGAGGAAGACCGGGAAGTCACAAGATTCCTGTGGATCAAAGACATTCATAAAGAAGTTACGGAAACTAACATCTCTCATTTTAGATTTACTAGAGTTCCATTCGGGATCATTTCTAGTCCATTCTTACTTACAGCTACGATACGATATCATTTATCTCAAAAGAATAGCGCTTTGCTTAAAGAGACAATTTAATTACAGGAGTACAGACAGAACGAGAGGCTATGGAACTGTATAACCACATAAATAAGACATTTGAAGAGTTATCGATGAATATAAGGGAATGGACGTCGAACAATGAGCGTTTCATAAAGCAAGTTCCATATCATAAAGCAATGAGGGGAAAGGCTGAAACAAAAGTACTCGGATTGAATTGGAATTTGAAAAACGATACCCTAAAATTGAAATATAAAGAGAATACTATTGTCAAAGAAAATACACCAACGAAAAGAGATGTGTTAAGCACTCTTGCTCGAGTCTACGATCCTTGTGGATTCGTATCACCTCTTGTCTTATCTGCGAAACTAATTTTTCAAGAACTTTGTAAAAGGAAACTAAAATGGGACGATAGAATTCCAGAAGACTTAGCTCTCGCATGGTCAGAAGCACTACGACAACTTAACTTGATTATGTCTATTGAGTCACAGAGGTTTGTTGGTATAGAAAAAACAAATACAGATCTTGAACTACACTGCTTTACTGACGCATCAACCAAAGCCTATGCTGCGGTCGTTTATATAGTTACAAAAAATGGAAGAGCATTTCTAATAGGCAAATCGAGAGTAGCGCCTATCAAGGATCAAGATAATTTAAAAATACCGAGATTAGAACTGTTAGGAGTTTTGATAGGAAGTCGACTCCTAAGATATACTGTAAGAACATTACAAATAAATATAAATAAACTTTTTCTATGGACCGACAGCCAGATTGTTATAGATTGGCATAACTCTAATAAATTACTCCCACCGTTCGTTGCAAGAAGGATTGAAGAGATCAAACAAAATAAACATCTTACCTTAAGATATGTACCAACGGAATTAAACCCTGCAGACGTGGCAACTCGACCTAACAAAACAAAATCTGACGTAGAGTATTGGCTAAAAGGTCCAGACTTCATATCGCAAACGTCAAAGACGTGGCCCAGCCAACCTAATCATCTCTTGTTGGCCCGAGAGGGTCTGTCTGAGACAGATGAAATTGAAGTTGCAAATACTGAAGAGGTAAAAGAACCACAAGACTATGAAAAGACTGAAGAGACAGATAAAACCAAATCAAAAGACCCAGAGGAAGACCAAAGTATATTGTTAAAAATCAAAAAGTTACAAGCAGAATGTTACCCGGAAGAAGTAAAAGGAAAGGTTACAAATCTTAGTAAGAATCTAAAATTATTTAAGGATAAAGAAGGTATATTAAGATGCAAGGGTCGGCTAGAAAACACAGATTGGTCATACGACACAAAATACCCGATATTGATACCAAAAAACTGTAAGTTCACAAACGATTTAATTATAAAGACACATAAAGACAACTATCATGTTGGAGCGAACCACACACTAAGTATTATTCGAAAATTGTACTGGATTCCTCAGGGTAAAGCACAAGTGATGAAAATAATTCGACATTGCTCTAGTTGCGTTAAGCATGGAGGTGGACCGTTCAAACTTCCACCGACTCCTGCACTTCCTCCAGAGAGAGTGAATTATAGCTCACCGTTCACCTTCACTGGAATAGATTATCTTGGACATATTTTCGTCAAAAATACAAATGGTACTGAGAAGAGATGGATATGTTTATTTACCTGTTTGGCTGTAAGAGCGGTACATTTAGAAATAGTTAAAGACCTATCAGCCGAAGAGGGACTTCTTGCTTTAAGGAGATTCATTTCAACAAGAGGAGTCCCAACAATGATCACATCAGACAATGCAACACAGTTTAAGCTTATCTCAGAAATATTAACAAACACATATTGTATCGAAAACAATATTAAATGGAGATTTATACCTCAATTAGCACCATGGTTCGGCGGCTACTATGAAAGATTAGTAGCGCTCGTAAAACATTGTTTGAAAAGGACGTTGCAGAAGCATCTACTCAACGATAGTCAAATTAATACCATAATTAAAGAGATCGAAGCTATTTTGAATACTAGACCGCTTACTTGTGTCGACTCAGAAATGATACATATCTTGAAACCAGCTGATTTCCTAACAATGGGAAAATGTATTACCACGGAAATGACTTATAAAGAAACTAGCTTGGAAGGCACAACAACAAAGGTTGATCTAGTAAGAGGTTGGAAGAGAGGTCAAAAAATTTTAGAAGAGTTCAAAGAAATATTCTTAAACCGATACCTACCCAGTCTTCGAGAAAGGTACAACAATTCTACCAAAGAATCACGAATCACATCACGTTTAGAGCCTAAAGTGGGACAGATAGTGCAGATTAAAGGAAACACAAAGAATCGAGAAGATTGGAAAGTGGGCAAAATAGTATCTCTTGTAGAAGGAAAGGACAAACATTGTAGAATAGCTAAAGTTAGAGCTGACAACAAAGAATATACAAGATCAATCTCACAACTGTACCCGTTGGAGATTGAAGAAAACGATTCTCTACCGTTAGACTCGGTCGAGAATGTTGCTGGTCGTACATCACAGTGTAGTCCTGTTGGCTTCGGGAGCGAATTTCCTATTGAAGAAACCAAAGTTATTGAACAAAATAAAACGGGTATAACAAAGAAATCAAAGGAAACTGAAACGTCACAAAGTGAATTTGAACTTGATGAGGAAACGGAAATATCTCAGAATACTGATGGTGTAACTTTAGAAAATGACGATGTAAGAAACCAATTAATAGAACAACGAGGTAATAAAGACAGTGTAGAGTCACAAGAAAAGAAAGATCAACAAGAAGTAGAATGTGAATTTGAGACAAATGAGAGACCGAGACCGATGCGTGTCGCCGCCACGAGAGCCATAGAAAAGATCCGAGAGTGGACACGCAACCTAGTAAACTTACTTTAATTTTCGCCGTCGGGAGTGTCGCGTCGATTCGCGATATTCCATAGACAACCCAGCTATGACATGTAACATCACTATATTTTGACAGCCCGCCAATTTACCGACCTGTCTGTGAGTATGACATATTTCTTTCTTTTCACATGCGGGTGATCGGCGAAGGTGGACGCGGATTTATAAATGAAAGTAAATAGTGTTTAAAGTAGAGTGTTTTACCTTTATAACAATAAATTGTTATTTAAACTAAAGCCAGAGAAGTCCAACGAGTCACCTTCACTGAAAGCTAAGTACCTAAGTATCTAAGTATATAAGCCGTTAAGTATTTGGGTTTCTACCGAAGTATTTAAGCTTGAGTTTCTAAGTATATAAGAATCTATCCTCTAAATGTTAACCGTTTGATTATAGTTCGATATATGACATATATGACTTCTGGTTGTTAATAAATGCAGGTACATAATGAATGATGTCTTCCTAGACAAACTATACTGAAGGACGTCTTCCTTGACACACTGAGAATGGCACCTCGGTTGGTGCAGGTTGTGGTGCTTGACGCACCAGAGAATGTAGGACCTAATGAATTCCCTTTGAGGAACAAGGACCCCTTGTATTGGGGCAAGGTTTAATGAATTCCCTTTGAGGGACAAGGACCTCTTGTATTGAGGCAAGGATTAATGAATTCCCTTTGAGGGACAAGGACCCCTTGTATTGAGGCAAGGATTAATGAATTCCCTTAGAGGGACAAGGATCACTAGCTTGAGATGGTTTCACTATGGACACAAGGAATTCCCTCTACAAGGGACAAAGGTTGTTAGGACTAAATATAGAGGTGTGGCATGAAGGTGCCAGCCATATCTCGAACTATACCATGAATCTATTGTTTACAGAAACCCAAAGAGAAACGAGGTGACTCTGACCACCCCGGTGGTCAGAGGTCTGACCTCATGGGCCAATGGCGTTGCATACAGCAGCGTCATTGGTATTTTAAACTTACAGGATGCGAAGCAGATCTCATTGACATGACTAGACATCTCGAGTCATTGGTAACGGAACAGACTGGAGAAGATACCGGATCATGAACTTAGGTGAGTGTGAACACTCGATTTCTGAAATTTATTATCCAGACAATATCCTTTTGTCGCGGTAGAAGTCTGGAAAGCATCATGAGAACAATAATGTAGATAAAACGTCGCGACAAGTGGAATATATCAAAATTTCTAGAAACTACATCTGTTACGACAAAAATATGATTTTAATAGTATTTACGCAGCAGTATTATTTTTAACCCGGCTAAAAGAAGACAGACTCATTCGAGTAACCAAATTATATATATGATATACTATATTTGATTTGTTAAATTGACTGCACTATTATTGATATCTACTGGTCCAATTTTGACATTTCTATAATCTTAGTTACTTTTAACATTAGTCGGTAGACCGACTCTTAATAGATTAAGAAATGGACTTTTCTGAAATCAGGAAACATGCTTGGAAATGCTTTTAGGTTATAGTTGAAATATCCAGAAGATATAAATGTGCCATTTATAAAGAATTACTTGATATATTATGTATTAGTCCCTTACCGTATCAATAATAGCATCAAGTTCATCATCAGACATACTGTCCAGTTGCTCGCCAGATAGGGACTGCGAGTGTAACACATCGAGTCCGACCATTTGAGCTGAAACAATTATCTTTGTATTATTTTTAAGCCATTATTAAATATAACGACTATTTTGATCGATCGCGTATTTTGAGCGCTTGGCATCTAAATGGGGATCACTGTGCACATCGCATAATTTAGATCAGCAGAACAATAAAACAAAATGAAATATAAGTATTTAATGCTCATTAAATATCTATACACATTCCACAATCTTCACTCATTGATAACGCGTTGGCGTTGCAGTCACAGCATTCGTGGGCTCGCTTCCTAATCATGACAAACATGCCACCTGCGCGGCGCGGCGCTCAAGATCCGTGCCGCGAGCTACACTCACGCCGCCCTGAGCACGTACCGACGGCGAGCGCGGTGGGGCGCGCGTCCCCGGTCAGCATCTTGACGGCCACCTGCGCGGCGCGGCGCGGCGCTCAAGATCCGTGCCGCGAGCTACACTCACGCCGCCCTGAGCACGTACCGACGGCGAGCGCGGTGGGGCGCGCGTCCCCGGTCAGCATCTTGACGGCCACCTGCGCGGCGCGGCGCGGCGCTCAAGATCCGTGCCGCGAGCTACACTCACGCCGCCCTGAGCACGTACCGACGGCGAGCGCGGTGGGGCGCGCGTCCCCGGTCAGCATCTTGACGGCCACCTGCGCGGCGCGGCGCGGCGCTCAAGATCCGTGCCGCGAGCTACACTCACGCCGCCCTGAGCACGTACCGACGGCGAGCGCGGTGGGGCGCGCGTCCCCGGTCAGCATCTTGACGGCCACCTGCGCGGCGCGGCGCTCAAGATCCGTGCCGCGAGCTACACTCACGCCGCCCTGAGCACGTACCGACGGCGAGCGCGGTGGGGCGCGCGTCCCCGGTCAGCATCTTGACGGCCACCTGCGCGGCGCGGCGCTCAAGATCCGTGCCGCGAGCTACACTCACGCCGCCCTGAGCACGTACCGACGGCGAGCGCGGTGGGGCGCGCGTCCCCGGTCAGCATCTTGACGGCCACCTGCGCGGCGCGGCGCTCAAGATCCGTGCCGCGAGCTACACTCACGCCGCCCTGAGCACGTACCGACGGCGAGCGCGGTGGGGCGCGCGTCCCCGGTCAGCATCTTGACGGCCACCTGCGCGGCGCGGCGCTCAAGATCCGTGCCGCGAGCTACACTCACGCCGCCCTGAGCACGTACCGACGGCGAGCGCGGTGGGGCGCGCGTCCCCGGTCAGCATCTTGACGGCCACCTGCGCGGCGCGGCGCGGCGCTCAAGATCCGTGCCGCGAGCTACACTCACGCCGCCCTGAGCACGTACCGACGGCGAGCGCGGTGGGGCGCGCGTCCCCGGTCAGCATCTTGACGGCCACCTGCGCGGCGCGGCGCTCAAGATCCGTGCCGCGAGCTACACTCACGCCGCCCTGAGCACGTACCGACGGCGAGCGCGGTGGGGCGCGCGTCCCCGGTCAGCATCTTGACGGCCACCTGCGCGGCGCGGCGCTCAAGATCCGTGCCGCGAGCTACACTCACGCCGCCCTGAGCACGTACCGACGGCGAGCGCGGTGGGGCGCGCGTCCCCGGTCAGCATCTTGACGGCCACCTGCGCGGCGCGGCGCGGCGCTCAAGATCCGTGCCGCGAGCTACACTCACGCCGCCCTGAGCACGTACCGACGGCGAGCGCGGTGGGGCGCGCGTCCCCGGTCAGCATCTTGACGGCCACCTGCGCGGCGCGGCGCTCAAGATCCGTGCCGCGAGCTACACTCACGCCGCCCTGAGCACGTACCGACGGCGAGCGCGGTGGGGCGCGCGTCCCCGGTCAGCATCTTGACGGCCACCTGCGCGGCGCGGCGCTCAAGATCCGTGCCGCGAGCTACACTCACGCCGCCCTGAGCACGTACCGACGGCGAGCGCGGTGGGGCGCGCGTCCCCGGTCAGCATCTTGACGGCCACCTGCGCGGCGCGGCGCTCAAGATCCGTGCCGCGAGCTACACTCACGCCGCCCTGAGCACGTACCGACGGCGAGCGCGGTGGGGCGCGCGTCCCCGGTCAGCATCTTGACGGCCACCTGCGCGGCGCGGCGCTCAAGATCCGTGCCGCGAGCTACACTCACGCCGCCCTGAGCACGTACCGACGGCGAGCGCGGTGGGGCGCGCGTCCCCGGTCAGCATCTTGACGGCCACCTGCGCGGCGCGGCGCTCAAGATCCGTGCCGCGAGCTACACTCACGCCGCCCTGAGCACGTACCGACGGCGAGCGCGGTGGGGCGCGCGTCCCCGGTCAGCATCTTGACGGCCACCTGCGCGGCGCGGCGCTCAAGATCCGTGCCGCGAGCTACACTCACGCCGCCCTGAGCACGTACCGACGGCGAGCGCGGTGGGGCGCGCGTCCCCGGTCAGCATCTTGACGGCCACCTGCGCGGCGCGGCGCTCAAGATCCGTGCCGCGAGCTACACTCACGCCGCCCTGAGCACGTACCGACGGCGAGCGCGGTGGGGCGCGCGTCCCCGGTCAGCATCTTGACGGCCACCTGCGCGGCGCGGCGCTCAAGATCCGTGCCGCGAGCTACACTCACGCCGCCCTGAGCACGTACCGACGGCGAGCGCGGTGGGGCGCGCGTCCCCGGTCAGCATCTTGACGGCCACCTGCGCGGCGCGGCGCTCAAGATCCGTGCCGCGAGCTACACTCACGCCGCCCTGAGCACGTACCGACGGCGAGCGCGGTGGGGCGCGCGTCCCCGGTCAGCATCTTGACGGCCACCTGCGCGGCGCGGCGCTCAAGATCCGTGCCGCGAGCTACACTCACGCCGCCCTGAGCACGTACCGACGGCGAGCGCGGTGGGGCGCGCGTCCCCGGTCAGCATCTTGACGGCCACCTGCGCGGCGCGGCGCTCAAGATCCGTGCCGCGAGCTACACTCACGCCGCCCTGAGCACGTACCGACGGCGAGCGCGGTGGGGCGCGCGTCCCCGGTCAGCATCTTGACGGCCACCTGCGCGGCGCGGCGCTCAAGATCCGTGCCGCGAGCTACACTCACGCCGCCCTGAGCACGTACCGACGGCGAGCGCGGTGGGGCGCGCGTCCCCGGTCAGCATCTTGACGGCCACCTGCGCGGCGCGGCGCGGCGCTCAAGATCCGTGCCGCGAGCTACACTCACGCCGCCCTGAGCACGTACCGACGGCGAGCGCGGTGGGGCGCGCGTCCCCGGTCAGCATCTTGACGGCCACCTGCGCGGCGCGGCGCTCAAGATCCGTGCCGCGAGCTACACTCACGCCGCCCTGAGCACGTACCGACGGCGAGCGCGGTGGGGCGCGCGTCCCCGGTCAGCATCTTGACGGCCACCTGCGCGGCGCGGCGCGGCGCTCAAGATCCGTGCCGCGAGCTACACTCACGCCGCCCTGAGCACGTACCGACGGCGAGCGCGGTGGGGCGCGCGTCCCCGGTCAGCATCTTGACGGCCACCTGCGCGGCGCGGCGCTCAAGATCCGTGCCGCGAGCTACACTCACGCCGCCCTGAGCACGTACCGACGGCGAGCGCGGTGGGGCGCGCGTCCCCGGTCAGCATCTTGACGGCCACCTGCGCGGCGCGGCGCTCAAGATCCGTGCCGCGAGCTACACTCACGCCGCCCTGAGCACGTACCGACGGCGAGCGCGGTGGGGCGCGCGTCCCCGGTCAGCATCTTGACGGCCACCTGCGCGGCGCGGCGCTCAAGATCCGTGCCGCGAGCTACACTCACGCCGCCCTGAGCACGTACCGACGGCGAGCGCGGTGGGGCGCGCGTCCCCGGTCAGCATCTTGACGGCCACCTGCGCGGCGCGGCGCGGCGCTCAAGATCCGTGCCGCGAGCTACACTCACGCCGCCCTGAGCACGTACCGACGGCGAGCGCGGTGGGGCGCGCGTCCCCGGTCAGCATCTTGACGGCCACCTGCGCGGCGCGGCGCTCAAGATCCGTGCCGCGAGCTACACTCACGCCGCCCTGAGCACGTACCGACGGCGAGCGCGGTGGGGCGCGCGTCCCCGGTCAGCATCTTGACGGCCACCTGCGCGGCGCGGCGCTCAAGATCCGTGCCGCGAGCTACACTCACGCCGCCCTGAGCACGTACCGACGGCGAGCGCGGTGGGGCGCGCGTCCCCGGTCAGCATCTTGACGGCCACCTGCGCGGCGCGGCGCTCAAGATCCGTGCCGCGAGCTACACTCACGCCGCCCTGAGCACGTACCGACGGCGAGCGCGGTGGGGCGCGCGTCCCCGGTCAGCATCTTGACGGCCACCTGCGCGCGCCGCAGCGCTGCGATGGCGTCCCGCGCCGACTCCCGCGGCGGGTCGCACACGCCGCACACGCCGGTGTACGTCAGGCTCTCCAGGCTCGGCCCGCGGCACAGCGCTATTATACGCAGACCTGTCGAAAATTACGTCATCATCATCATCATCATTACAACCTATACAGTCCACCGCTGAACATAGGCCTCCACAAGTTTACGCCGAAAATAACGTGAACTCATGTGTTTTGCCCATAGTCACCACGCTGGGCCGGCGGGTTGGTGACCGCAGTACATTATGTACCAAATCAAAATTTAAAATTTCTGCTTTTATACGCAGACGTGTCGCAAAGTAGAAACTAAAATCAAAATCTATATTTTCTGCTATGATACGCAGACCATAACCAAAATCTAAAATTTTTGCTATGAGATGCACAAACCATAATCAATAATATAATATATTCTTTATTGCACTTTACACAGCACACACTTTTTTTTCTGCAATAATACACAGACCAATCGCAAGGTAATTAATTATACGCGCTACGCTTCAGCCTGTAATATAACGCTGCTGGGCATAGACCTCTTTCCCCATCTACGAGAAGGATCAGAGCCTTACCCACCACGCTGGTCCTCTGCGGGTTGGCGGATATATTCCCTACTATAAGTAACGATCGCTATCAGGTATCTTTGGTAACAACCGGGACCGACTGCTTATCGTGCTTTCCGAGATACTTCGGGGAGACCCACAAGGACTGCGTAAACACCAAGACCACCGCAAACACCTGTATGGCCAATACAAATGTTTGTCATGTGCCGGGGTTCGAACCCGCAACCGCCAGCGCAACAGCCACAAATCAATGCTGTGACCTTTGCGCCAACGCGTCGTCAAGCAAGGCAATTATCGATATCAAAATCAAAATTTTATTTTATCTTTAAAAGCACTTTTAATTCGTCATTTTAAAAATTATAATTTATATTGGTCCTTGGTATATAACTTAATTTATTTTAATATCTATACTATACATTAATGTATATGATAATAATGATTAAAGAAATAATATAAATGATTATTCTAAAATGATATGATTCAAAAAAAAAAAAAAAAAAATAACATGGTTGTAATTTATGAGGAAAATTCCACAATTTACACTTATTTGACCAATTCTATTAACTCCGTAAAGGAAATCAGCTTCCTTCTCATTTGTCAGATAATTCTTGTCTTACATTTCTACCTAAAACTTTAAAACCAAGTTCCTAAATTCTTACCCATTCGTCCAATATTGTACGCCTCGTTGAGAAAGTCGGCTTGCTTTTCTTTAGTGATTGGCGCGTAGTTGCCCGAACTATCGATATAGTTCGTGCAGAGTGGCAAAACTTTTTCTATGGCACCCTTCACGAACACTTCCTCTTTGTATATTCCATCGTTGAATTTTGGTGCACATTTCACTACCATCATCTTAGTCTCGGAACTAGTTAACAAGAGATTATTATTAATCAATAAGGCAAAATTTAAAAAAAAAATGTTAATGTAGTTAGGAAACTTTTTTGCCAACTTGTTTTTAGTGACGAAATTTACATCTACCCATTGTAATATCAAAAATTCTAACACTCTATACTAAGTTTTCAGTCTTAGTTCGTAAATTGTTAAAAAAGTGAATTCTGTATTATTATTGAATAATAAAATTCTTTAAACACAAACTTTTTATTAGTTTCACAAATTTCATACTTTATTACCAAAATTACAAATAATCCATTAGAATTATTACTTTTTATTAAGAAACACTTCAAAACTACCCATAAAGTTGGTAGGAAACCACTTACCTAAAAGGTATTTCGTTAAGCCTAGTGTATTGATCCCTCAAGTCACGCATATTGTTCTTAAAGGCGCAGGCAAGTAAAGCGCCCTCTGTCGGTTGTCCATACAAAACATCATCGCGAATAACTGCATTATTGCATATCACGCCCACCTAAAATTGGACATATAATACTTAAAAGAATATTCATTTTTCTGCATGATGGTTTTTTGTTTTACCGGTTCGTTTGGTTTTTTTTTTTATTATTGTTGTGAACTATAGGTCCCACAACACTTACTTGAGTATTAAGCTTTGATCGAAGGAACAAATACACAAAGCATTGTAAGTAAATCGCACAGAACTCCACCTGCTAAAGCTCATATCTCCATCTTAACTATTGCAGCGTGATTTCCACATAAAATTACTGTTTCTACACCAAAGATTTGGGATTCGATCCTCATCCCGAATCTCGGTATACTATATAATTACCACTGTGTAAATTTACTAAAAAATATCTCTATCAGTTCAGCTTATTGCAGTCCATTACTGGACATGGGCCTACCCAAGTTCGACCCAGATAATCCTCATCCAGCATCCACCGGCAATCTATATCAGCCAAATGTTTTCTAAAATAGGCACTGAGTTGCCTACATTAGGAATTGACAACCGTTTGTGTATGTCGAACGTAATTATGCATTTATCCTGTAGCATCTGACTGTTGGGCATAGGCCTCTTTCTCCGTGTAGGAGAAAGATTGGAACTTAATCCATCACGCTGCTCCACTATGAGTTGGCGGATATGTTCCCTACTATTAGTTACGATTTCTATCAAATATATATGATAACAACCTGGACCGACGGGTTAACGTGCTCTCCCAGGCAGGTCGGGATACCCACATGGACAGACATCCAAACCGTAAAGAAATATTTGTACAAATATAAATATCGATCCCGAGCGGGAATCGAACTCGCAAACCGTCGGTGTTTTAGGCGGCCACTCGCACCACTACACCAGAACGGTTGTTAAATGTAATTAAATTTATACTCAATTACGCATAACCTACCTCCAGCATACTATTGACTCCCATTCTCGCGACATCCAAATCTCTTCCCTTATACGCCCGTAACTGTATATCTCCTACAGCGCTGTAACCCGCACCCGTAACTTCCGCTATATGACCGCCAGATGTCGATAGTGTTGTTACCGTCATTTCGTTTTTCGTCAAAGTGCCTTAAAATATTTTTACGTTTAAGTATTTATGCCATGAAACAGTCTGTATAATCATCATCATCACTACAGCCTATTGCAGTCCACTGCTGGACATAGGCCTTCACAAGTTCGCGCCAAAAATGGCGTGAACCCATATGTGTTGCCCATAGTCACCACGCTGGGCAGGCGGGTTGGTGACCGCACGGTCTGTATAATAACGTCGAAATATTACGTTTTATGTTTATTCAAATTTACTTAAACAAAACGTTAGCTAGAGCTCGTTTATGAAAGCTTATATCAATAAAAAAAATCTCGCAAATTGTTAGTGCGCGTAGTCGCAATTTTGGTGACCAATATTACTGGCTGAACAGTTTCGATTTATGAATTCGTCACAGCGTTTGTAGAGCGTTACAGAAACATTGATTTGACAAAGTTAACGAAAGATATAAAGACCAACTGTGGCCATTTCGTATATTATGACTGTATATTATCACAGCATCACCATAATCACAGCAGCCTTTCGCAGTCCACTACTGGACATAGGTCACCACAAGTTCACGCCAAAAATGAACGTGAACTAATGTGTTTTGCCCATGGTCACCACGCTGGACAGGCTGGTTGGTGACCGCTGTATATAAACTAATGGACATATATACAATTTTAATTTCTAAAGATAGTTAAATATATTTTGTAATCTCAAGTAATAGTTCTTCTGCTTCTTGTTATTAAGTCTTACACATAATATCAGGAAATCCTTTACTAAGAGTATAATTTTAGAACAATTATATAAAATTTCAATAATAATTTACTTATAATGTAATAAAAATTAGCAATTACCTGTTTTATCGCTGCATATA
Organism: Melitaea cinxia; assembly: GCF_905220565.1. Classification (NCBI taxonomy): domain Eukaryota; kingdom Metazoa; phylum Arthropoda; class Insecta; order Lepidoptera; family Nymphalidae; genus Melitaea; species Melitaea cinxia. The sequence continues at coordinate 14,180,333 of NC_059407.1, read as the reverse complement.
ACGTTTACACATCCAAGAGTTTCAACAGTCGGTAGTTTTTTCACGATGGCGTTTCTTTTAGCCATTCGCATGACACCCAAAGCTAATGTTACCGTTACAACGATTGGTAAACCTGAAATAAATATATCATCGTTATTTAGCTATTCGTTATAAACTTTTTCACTGGATGATAATATGGCAATTAATATGATAATAATATTAATATGCAAGAGTAGTAAAAATAAAAAATAAAGTTCTTCACACATTATAGAAGGTTACCTCAAAATTGGTCCTTTTCAAGACCCAATGAAGTAATTATTGACATTTTATAAAATGATACCTAGTTGGTTTTATAGAGATTTAATCTGATGCAAAAAATATAATTTAGATCGGTTTCTCTCGAAACGCATCAAAATTAAAAAAATATATATTAATTTTAAAAATCTTTTACCTTCGGGTATTGCAGCGACCGCTAAACTCACGCCAATCGTGAACATTTCCTGAATAGCCTTCCCTTGTAACCATCCAGCTACCATAATGAAGCCGATTATGCAAAACGAATACATAGACAGCTGTGTTCCAAGAGTATCCATGGAACGTTGGAGAGGCGTCTTTGGAGATTCTTCAGCTTGCATCATACGGAACATATCTCCAAACTCGGAACGCTCTCCTGTACTGACTACTATACCCTATAACGCAAATGTCATAATCATATATCAGTAAAGTTATGTAACAGTTAAGAAAATCCTTCATCTATCTGTTAGGGTGAAGATTTAGCATTATGCTAAGTGGCAGATTCGTGAAATGATTATTGCAAATAACTAAATTAACTGAGGTAGGGCACAGCAGGAATTTCCTGCTCAAAATATGGAGCAGCACGACTGGGGTAGTACCTCGACCTTACAGAAGATCACAGCTAAATAATACTGTTTTCAAGCAGTATTGTGTTTCTGTTGGTGAGCAAGGTGACCAGAGCTCCTGGGGGGGGATTGGGTATAGGGTCGGCAACGCGCTTGCGATGCTTCTGGTGTTGCAGGCGTCTATAAGCTACGGTAATCTCTTACCATCAGGTGAGCCGTACGCTTGTTTGCCGAACTAGTGACATAAAAAAAATAACGCTTTCTTCTTGGATGAATTCTTAAACGGACACCCTGACTTCTTGGACAAGTTCTTATAAATCAAAATGTATTTAATTTAAATTAATCAAGAATTAAGATATTATTCCATATTTCTAGTTACAAATCGTCGAGTTCAGCAGAAAAGGGTCATAGATCATAATGGACATTCACCTTTGCGTTTCCACATCTAACAAGGGTACCCATAAAAGCAATATTGTCCTTATTAACTCTGCCGGCAGACGCTTTGTTGGGCAGGACGCTCTTAGCAGCCGGTTCAGTTTCTCCAGTAAAGGAAGATTCGTCTATTGCTAAATCGGTGGATTCATATAGCCTCAAATCTGCAGGTACCCTATCACCTACATTCAGGTGTATTATGTCACCAGGAACGAGATTGCGAGCGAGGAAATGTTCGACACTGCCTTCTCGAAGACTGAAAGGGAGATTTTATTAAACACGTTTTCATTGAGGAACACAATAGTAAATATCATTGTCAAAATTTGAAGCAATCCAACCGGGGATGTGTCTCATTTTTTTAGAATATCAAAGTTCAATAATGTTGCTTTCTAGTGGCGTTGTTTCTGCGGTAATTAAAGGCCGATGTATACGTAAGGTGTTTTCGGACGGAACGGGACGTGAAGTTTTTGAAATATCGTTTCATTGAAAATGTAAACGGAAGAACATACATAACGGACGCACGGACGGGACGGGAACGTGAAACGAACGGAGAGGAAAAAATATCGTCGGCGACGATGTTTAGTACGTCCCGCCCCGCCTGATTCCGCTGCGTATGCGTAGTCGCTTCATTCGCTCCGAGGAACTAAAGTAGGAAAGCAAATGCATTTGTTACCAAGTTACTGTCACGGTGCGTATGCATTAAAATCCCCGTTAGTGTTTATTAACCACGCTCCCCGTCCCGTCCACGTACTAATACCGTCCCGTGAACGTTACGTAAGCAGCGGCCTTAAGGTAGCCAGAGCTCCTTGGGAGGATAAGGCGTTAGGGTCGGCAACACGTTTGCAATGCTCCAGTTATAGCAAGTGTCCGCGGGCTATGGTATCCGCTTACCATCAAGCGGACTGTACGCTTGCCTGCCACCTTTATAGTATAAAAACCACCATATATCAGTAGGTAATTATATCAATAATGACAATATTTAATAATTTGACTTGTATTGATTGATTGTTTGATAGCTATCGATTGATAGCGGCACTGAAAAAATGTTGATTACGTCAATGTGACGTAGTATGGACAAGAGACGAAGCTAATTTATTGGTGTCATTGAGATACAAGTAGAAATTAATAATTGTAGGTTGCGAACAGTTTGATACCACATAATCAGAAATATCGCTAGCTTTACTTTTATTTATAAATAATACATTAAAACAAATATAATTTTAATTTGAAAAATGACGAATCAAAAGTGCTTTTTCAGCCCAATTGATTAAATTATTTTTTTATTTGATTTAATCGGTAGTTGGGGTTAATATAACTAATTATTAAAATACATAGATTTTTTTTTAAAGTTACAAATTAGTTTTATACTTAAACTTAAATGTTTTTATTAAATTTTATTAAATTTTAACAGTATCTTTTATTTATTATTACGTTTTTTATTGTACTGACGATTATAAATAAATACAACATACACACATGGTCATCTGTTCCTAAAGTAAGCAACTTAATGCTTGTGTTATAGGTAACAGCCGACTGGCATATCTATTTTTTTTTTCAATAAACACACAAATAAATATATATATTACACGCAGACTCGTGGTGGGAATCGAACCCACAACCCCCGGAGCAGAAAGCACGGTCACTACAAACTGCGCCAAATGACTATGCCTGTGGCATATGACGATATTGTACGAGGCGGTCATTTTAAAATAAATTAAAAAATGTAACAAAATTTTAATGTGCTTCTACTGAGTATCGTTAACAATTTTATTCATTTCAGACCAAGTTTCATATAATGTAAATAACTATTTTTATACTTCAATTACAATCAGTACTCTAAAGAGCTTCATAACATATTTTTGTCAATATTCTTCTTTAAGATTACAAATTTGTGCACTGTTGGCTTTGAACAGTTCTTCCACTTAATTCAGTACAATAATATAAAAAAAAGTGTGTACTTATGTACGAACTTAAGAAGTTATACTTCATTGGCTAGCTAACTTCACGTTGCTAACTTCTTCTCCGTTGACTAGCTAACTTCAGGGTATCAGGGTATTCGTAAAAATTTACTTAAATAATTTTTCCTTAATTCTTAATTATGACAAATAGATAAAACTAAACCACTTACTCAAAGAAAGACTACGACTACATTTAGTTTGATAAACTCACCAGTTACAGGATGGTGGTACTAGTTTGTTGAGCTCCTCGAGCGACTTCTCCGATCGATACTCCTGAACAAACGCTACTGTTACCACTATCATTATGGCCACGGTTATAGAAATGGCATCGTCGAATTGTCGCATGCATATGCTGACCACTGCGGAACCTGGTGACAAGCAATATTATTAGAGTTATATAGCAGACATAGAGTACTTAATATAGGTACGTAATACGTATACAAGAAAATTATGACCAAATGATCGGCTCAAGTAATAGTGACTCTACTAGCCACTCTAGGTTGTCTTAATCGATTCTCACCCTTAGTCCAGATAAAATATTTATATCCAATAAGAAGATAAATGTCCTAAAATCGGTACTGAATAAAACATAATCTTTAAATTTACGAATAAATTTTTCATCACATCATCATCATTATCACAGCAACTTTTCGCAGTCCACTACTGGACATAGGCCTCCACAAGTTCACGCCAAAAATAGCGTGAACTCATGTGTTTTGCCCATAGTCACCACGCAATGAATTTTTATAAGGTATTAATTGTTTACATTATAAATATTTTTATGTTAAATTATGCTGTAACCGATTGGTTTCCGATACGGTGGTTTTTCTTATGTAAATTTCTGTTATCGGCGCGTCTCAGTTAGTCTCACGTTTATAATGTTTACTACTTATTTTATGTTGAGAACGAATTTGAAAATTAATAAATGTACACGTTTTTTTGTATTAAAAAAATTAATATATTTGATATATACACACGGTCGTGTATTTCTGAAGTGGTTAAATTAAGTTCTGTGTTTTTAATATCAATCAATACATATACAGACAAATAACCTGGACTGCAGGGCCGGTTATAAAATCTTCAATATCTTTAAAAGCAACTGACCTAGATTTACGAAATAAAGACTAAATTAAAGAATATTAATGCCACATGAAATAATATACAAAACCTTTTTATTTATTTTTGATAAGTGTATAAAAACTGAAAGTGAAAAATAATGGTCGTTTTCGAATTTAGTACTAAAAATTCAAATAAATTATTTTGGGTTTGTTTTAGTTTTGCAATAAACAAGTATAAATATGGTGTTAAGGAACGTCTCACATTTTCATTGCGGTGCAACTCTATAACGATTCACATCGTGTGATCCATGCTTAATTTATCGGTTATCGGTGTGAAGTATCTATATAGACTGTGAGTGCAATAGACAATCAGTGATGTGACAGAACGTTGGGTATATAAGACAGTGATTTGACATGTAAACCCTCTTTCCCTTACTTCTTCTCGTCGTGCGAAGTGTTTGCGTAATCTTGTAATTTGCAATACAGAATAATTAATTTCTCATATCTTTCATTTTTCAACCACTTCAACGAACAACGAACTAGTAAATACAAGCAGCAAGGCAATGCAAGAAACATTTGGCGCCCGAACAAAAGACAAAATCGACATCAACCCAGGATCACCGGAACACATGGCCGACATCTTGGACCGAGCAGTGACGCGGCTAAAGCCTCACCTCGCAACCATGATAAGATAAGTGCCCAAACCATGATCCCCAACCCCAATCCTAATCAATCCTAATCGATCCTAACCTTTTTCCAAATTATTTTTCCTTATTTTTAACAATCATGATTACCGATCCTAAATCCTAATCCATCCTAATCTCCTAAATTTATATTTCCTTTTTTCATATTTCCAATTATATTTCAAAATTAGCATTCCGCTATTGCAAATTTACAATGATTTTTGGTTTAATTTCTTAATTGCCGTACTACATTCAACAAACATGTGTTCTTATATTCAATTTTCTTGTTCGAATTTCTTCATTTAATACAAATTTACAATAATATTTTTCAACTTAACCTCTAAATTTCTTTCATCCATGCATTAAAATTAATATTTCACAATAACTTCTTATTCCAAATTTCTTTCATTAAGACATTAAATTTAATATTTTATAACAGTAGTTTTTAATTTACTTGCATATTATTTTCCAAATTTACTTTAAATTAAATTTAATGTTTTATATTACTAGTTTAACCGCTTCAGATTTTTATTTCAAGGTGTGTCACACCTAATACAAATGTTTTCCATACATTATTACAAATGTTTATTCAATACTTCATTCAATTCAATTACATTTAACTTTTCTAAATTCCATTACTTAATACAAATTAAACTTAATATTTTATTATATTAGATTTCGAGTCAACAGCATCAAATTTTTTATTTTTTTTTTAATAACATTAACTTAACAACATAATTCAATTCATTTCAAAATTAATTCAATTCTAAAGGCAATATTGAGCCTCAATCCTATTTATTGTGCGATGCTTAGACGATTCGGCCGACTATTTCAGCGTTGCGGTACGTGAGGCGCACCACGTGGTTGGGGCTTCGGCCATCTTGTCTTGCCGCTCCGCGCCGGTCTTCTATGTGTCGTCGATTGAGGAGCTTCAGCTAAGACATTTGCATCATTCCTTTTTATTTTCTTTCTTTTTGAGGTGTCTTGTAATTAATTAACTTAAATTCAATAGTAGTTTATATTATTCTAGTTCATAGTCATATTCAATTTCAAACAACTTTAGTATTAATCCAGTTCAAATTCAAATAACTTTAGTATTAATCCAGTTCATATTCAAACAACTTTAGTATTAATCTAGTTCATATTCATATACAAATACAAATAACTTTAATATTATTCATATACAAATAATTTTAGTATTATTCTAGTTCATACAGTTTTCTATTTTCAATAATTACATTTTTTCTAAAATATTTTCTATATATATTTTTCACAATGTCTGAACCTTCAGTATCAACTATGAACAAAGAATCCGGGATAAAGGTTTTAATTGTAAAGCGCAGTTCCATAAAGGGACAAATTACTAAATTCAAAAACTATTTAGACAAGATTACAAGGCAATCTCAACTGACGGGTATCGAAGTCGCTGAGCTTTCACTGAAGCTCAGTCGCTTTGAGAATCTGTCCGCTAAATACGATGAGCTGCAAACTCAAATTGAACTGATAAATTCTGACAATTTAGACGAAGAGCTCGATGAGCGTGAACGCATTGAGCAAGATTTCATATTATGTACCGCGATGGCAAAAAATATCATTGAAGAACAAAATGAATTAAAGAATTTAGAACAGGATAAGAGACGTCGTGAGTCCTTATTCCAAGATGCTCAATGTGGTCGCGATCATAATAATGAAAATTGTATAACCTTGCCGCAAATACAAATTGCAAAGTTTGATGGTTCGTTCTTCCGTTGGTTAGAATTTCGAGATACGTTTAATAATTTAGTTCACAACAATAGTCGCATTTCATTAATTCAAAAATTTCATTATTTAATTTCTTATTTGGAAGGCGATGCGGCTCGGGTAATTTCAAACATCGAGGTTTCCGCAGCCAACTATAATAGCGCTTATCAGTTACTTTATGAACGTTACAATAATAAAAGATTACTTGTAAATTATCACATCAAATCATTATTCAATATTGAAAAAATAAACCGCGAATCGGACACTTCATTACGCTCTTTAGTCGATCATGTTTCAAAAAATTTACGTGCTTTGGCTAACCTAGGTCAACCTACTGATCACTGGGACACGTTGATTATACATTTGGTTTCATCTAAACTCGATACGCAAACACTGGTTAAATGGGAAGAGCAACGCAACAGTTTAGGTGAAATCCCTAGTTTATCCGAATTCAATAAATTTTTGATTGATAGGGCTTATGTTCTTGAATGTACGCGTCACAATAGGAATGATCAAGGTTCTAGTTTTCATAATAACATTTCAACAAATAATAATAGTAAAATGCAACATTCAAGGCCTGTCAATTATCATTATAATCATCATATTAAGCGTGATCGACCTATTTCAAATTCATTTATTACTACTAATCAAAACGACAATAGCACTTTGTCTAAGTGTGTTGTCTGCAATCAAAATCATAGGATTTATGATTGCCAATTATTCAAATCAAAGTCCAGAAAGGACAAACTAAACGATGTTTCGAAGTACAAATTATGTATTAATTGTTTAAGGCAGGGTCACTCTTTAGTCGAATGTCGATTAGGGCCATGCAAAATGTGTAAGAAACGACACAATACTCTATTGCATCCAGTTGACGCACCAAAGGTTAACAGTGCCTCTGGCGAGGTCTCTGAAACTGTAGTAAACTTTTCAGACAAAAATTCAAATCAAGTTTTATTGTCTACTGCCCAAGTATACATTTTGAATCCAATCACTAAAGAGCCTCTTAAAGTACGGGCCTTGTTGGATTCAGGCAGTCAGTCGTCCTTCATCACAAAATCTCTTCAACAAAAACTTTCAATCAATTCAAATCCAATTTCTATTAACGTCATTGGTATCGGTCACTCAGATAACCAAATCAAAGAAAGCTGTGTGATCCAATTAAAATCAATTTACAATAACTATAAGACTAAATTAAATTGTCTTGTGCTTAGTAGGCTGACTGGGAATCTGCCTAAGGCACCTATAAACATACAACAATTAAACATACCATCGCACTTGCATTTAGCTGACCCCGATTTCAATCAGCCAGCTCCTATTGATATTCTCATAGGAGCCGATCTCTTCTGGCGACTCATGAAAAACGACCGTATTTCTTTAGGTGCAAACAAGCCTATACTACAATATTCCAGTTTCGGTTGGTTGATTGGTGGTCCTATTTCTTATCAAGCTAAACAAGTAGTGTGCAATCATTCAGTTATCAATGACAACCTCCCAAATGAAAGCAAGGTCGACAATTTACTAACAAAATTTTGGGAGCTAGAGGAGCTTCCCCAAAAAACAATTTTAAGTGAAGCAGAATTAGCCTGTGAGAACCACTTTCGGTCTCACACTTCACGGCTTCCTTCTGGCAGGTTTAGTGTCAGGCTTCCACTACGCGATTCACCTGATTGTCTAGGTGACACATATAATTTGGCAAAAAGGCGATTGTTTAATCTAGAAAAACGTTTTAGAAAAAATATTTCATTGAAAACTCAATACATACAATTCATGAAAGAATACCAAAGTTTAGGCCATCTGTCGGAAGCTACAGTTGCTTTACCAGATCCCTCTTATTTTTTATGCCATCATGCTGTCTTTAAAACATCCAGCGAATCTACTAAACTTAGGGTCGTATTTGATGGTTCCGCTTCTTCTTCTTCTGGCTTTTCAATTAATGATTTGCTAATGATTGGACCTAACATACAGGATTCTCTTTTCTCCATACTAATTCGAGCTAGAACATACAAATACCTGCTGACCGGAGATATCGAGAAAATGTATCGCCAAATAGAGGTCAATCCAGACGACAGAAATTTACAGCTGATTTTATGGAGAGAGGATGAGTCTTTACCAATCAAAACAATGCAGCTAAATACTGTCACTTACGGTACCGCAAGTGCCAGCTATTTAAGCACGCGATGTCTATGGCAGATAGGAGATGAATGCGACGATAGTCTTATCAAAAACATTATACAAAAGGATTTTTATGTCGATGACCTCATAACTGGTTCTAATGATATCGAAGAGCTAAATTATATTCAAAATTCAATTGCACAAGAATTAAATAAGGGTTGTTTTAAATTACGTAAATACAAAAGTAATCTGTGTTCTATTTTTGAGAATTGTAATCTAAATTTGCAAGAAAATTTTATGTTAAGTGAGGCTTCAAGTACTCTAGGCTTAGGTTGGAATCCAAATAATGACATGTTAAATTTTCCAATCAATATTCCTCCTTCAAGAAATACCATTACAAAGAGAAGCATCATGTCGGATGCATTTAAAATTTTTGACCCACTTGGTTTATTAAGCCCATACATCATGCAGCCAAAACTTATGTTACAAAAATTATGGAAGCTTAAATCCGATTGGGATCAACCAGTACCAATAGACATTGAAAACGCTTGGAGAGATTTTTCTAAAGATTTGCTATCAATTTCTAATTTTCAAATTCCTAGATTCGTTCTTATTGAGTCACCACAAATTATTGATATTCATTGTTTTAGTGATGCTTCATTGGTTGGCTATGGTGCTTGTGTCTATACTAGGGTTACGTCTTCAAATAATCGCATTGAAGTGAAGCTTCTGTGTTCAAAATCAAAGGTAGCCCCCTTAAAGCCTGTTTCAATTCCTCGATTGGAACTATGCGCCGCTTTACTTTCAAGTCGTTTAGGCAAGGCTGTTCTAAATTCTGTTAGATTCACTCCTAATTCTGTCACTTATTGGTCTGATTCTAGTGTTGTTCTGGGATGGCTCAGTAGTGACTCAACTAGGCTAAAAACCTTTGTGGCTAATAGAGTAGGGGAAATTCAGGAAAATACCAAATTATCTTCATGGCGCTATGTACCAACCGATCAGAATCCTGCTGATTTAATCTCACGAGCTACTACTTTAATTCAGTTGCAGAATTCAGATTTGTGGTGGCACGGACCAACATTCTTGACAGAAGATCAGAATGAGTGGCCCGTATTAAAATCTTGTGACAACATCAATTTACCCGATGTAAAATTCACAGCCACAGTAGTGATCTCAGAGCCTATTATTGATTTTGAGCGGTTTTCTAACTTCAACAGATTACAAAGAACAATGGCATACGTCATTCGGTTTATAAACAATTTAAAAAATCGCAAGAATAGGCTCTCTGGTATATTAACTGTCGATGAACTAAATGAAGCTTTTAAATCATTATGTTTAATAGCTCAGCAACAAAGTTTTTCTGTAGAATACAAAATCTTACGTAATAATAAACAATTAAATTCTAAATCTAAAATTTTAAATTTATCACCTTATATTGACGAGGATAAGTTATTGCGAGTTGGCGGACGTCTAGATACTTCTAACTATTCCTATGATAAAATTCATCCAATACTTTTAGATTCATCACATCATTTGTGTAAATTATTATTCAGATATGAACATATTCGTAATATGCATGCCGGTCCTCAACTGCTGCTGGCTACAATTAGGCAAACAGTTTGGCCAATTAGGGGTAGACTATTAGCACGTTCTACCGTTCGTAATTGTGTGCGTTGTCGACGAGTGCAGGGTAATACATTGTTGCCAAAAATGGGGAAATTGCCTTCACAACGCATTACTCCTGACTTCCCTTTCAAGTCCGTTGGAACTGACATGGCCGGACCATTCTATATTGTAAATCGTAAAGGCCGCGGGGCCAGGTTAATGAAATGCTATCTTTGTTTATTTATTTGCCTTCGTTTTAAATGTTTACACTTAGAGGCCGTTAGTGACCTCTCTAAAGATGCCTTCATCATGACTTTGCATAGATTTGTTTCGCGCCGCGGTAAACCAGCTGAGATCTATTCTGATAACGGACGCAATTTTGTAGGAGCGGCAAGGGAGCTCAGTAAATTCACCGATACACAAAACATCGCGTTGACTGAATTTACAGCTCAGCAAAACATCAAATTTAACTTCACTCCATCTTACTCTCCTCACTTCGGCGGCATATGGGAGGCCGGTGTGAAATCGGCAAAGTATCATATCAAACGAGTCATGGGGAATTCACATTTAACTTTTGAAGAAATTCTAACTTTGTTTGCACAAGTGGAGGCTATTTTGAATAGTCGTCCCTTGTGCCCATTATCCACTTCCCCTGACGATTTCCTTTTCCTTTCCCCAGGGCACTTCTTGATCGGAAGACCACTAAATGCTCTGCCGGCTCGCGCCTTGGAGAATGAAAAGGAACCGCAATTGAAACGCTACGCACGACTCGAGCAAATCAGACAACATTTCTGGCTGAGGTGGCAAAAGGAGTACATCTGCGAACTACAAATACGTACAAAATGGAAAACAAACAAGGCTAAACTAAAGGTTGGAGACTTGGTGCTCATAAGTGAAGATTCCCTGCCACCGTTATGCTGGAGTACCGGACGAGTAACCAGGCTATATCCAGGGCCAGATGGGATTCCTCGTGTTGCTGATGTTCAGACCACGGTGGGTTGTTATCGCCGTCCTCTGGTTCGCCTCTGCCCGTTACTCGACGATGAAGACACAGAGTTGAAGAATCTGGATTCTTCAACGGGGGGAGTATGTTAAGGAACGTCTCACATTTTCATTGCGGTGCAACTCTATAACGATTCACATCGTGTGATCCATGCTTAATTTATCGGTTATCGGTGTGAAGTATCTATATAGACTGTGAGTGCAATAGACAATCAGTGATGTGACAGAACGTTGGGTATATAAGACAGTGATTTGACATGTAAACCCTCTTTCCCTTACTTCTTCTCGTCGTGCGAAGTGTTTGCGTAATCTTGTAATTTGCAATACAGAATAATTAATTTCTCATATCTTTCATTTTTCAACCACTTCAACGAACAACGAACTAGTAAATACAAGCAGCAAGGCAATGCAAGAAACATATGGCATCTCTGCCTTATAACTTTTATTATTTTGAAATCATGATGACTTGTCGTTAACCTCTTAAGAATGTACCAAGATCCTGACAATGCTTGAAGACGAGCACAGTCAGCGAAATATAGCGAGAGCTTTCTAGAGTTCAGCGAGTACTCCAGCGCTTAAATGAAACTGGATCCAATCTTCGAAGACTAGGAACAGATCGAACAAGGTGCACGAGGGGGCGTGAGGATCGCTAAATGGTGTCAACAACTTTGAGAAATCGCTTACTTAAGGCTGTTGAAGTAAAGAATCGCCATTTAGCAGCTGGAGGAAACAATCTGAGTACGGATACAGTAATTAAGGCGGCGTCTGGCTGTCCAGTTTATAATAAAGTGGACGCTCATCGACAAACCAAAACAAACTTATAAGACTCAAGTTTATTTATTAACTAGCTGCTGCCCGCGACGTCGTCTGCGTGAACGCTATACAGCACCAAAAATACAAACGATTATACCTTTTAAAATAACATTCATTTACCCGTTTCTTCTTTACATTTCATATATACAGAAAAATCTCATAGATGGCGCTGCTTTAAAATTGTCTTGTCTACTTATATTCATTTAATTATGTTTATCGGCTTAGTTACTCATATTGCGTGATTTTTATAGTGTGAAGCTAGCTTATATAGCATGGTTATTAACATAATAACAACAACATTCAAATATGCGTCGTTAGATTACACGATTTACAGAATGCGTTGAGGAAATAAAGGTTTACTGCTCGTTCCCCGTAGGTGATAGCATGATAATATGTAGCCTATATGTTGACCCGACTTCTTAATAATATTCGTGCCAAATTTGAAGTAAATCCATGCGGTACTTTTTGAGTTTATCCCGGACATACATACAGACAAACAGACAAAAATTCTAAAAACTATATTTTTGGCTTCGGTATCGATTGTAGATCACACCCCAAGTATTCTTTTAAAAAAATATTCAATGTACAGTTTTGACTTTTCTACCATTTTATTATATGTATAGATAAATTTTCATTATTTTCGTAACACGGTTGATAACTTCAAAAATTATATTATCATTATTTTACATACTCGGTTATGGTAAAAAATTTGTTAATAACTGTCTTACAAAAACCAAATTTTCATCTATCATCAAATAATCAAAACTTACACAAAATCAAAAAACATTTTAAACACATACACAAGAATAATAACGACTATATAATGATATAAATAGAATCATAATAAGCGCAGAATTATAACGTACATACGTTCCGACATGGCTAATTAAACTGACTAAGTAAGGTCAACTACAGAATCTGCACTTAATACAGTTGAAAAGTAAGTATGTTATAAATTTAAGCGATTCTAGAGTGAATTAACTGAAAATTTTATACAGCATATAAGCGGCTATAGGCTTTATCAGAAGAAAATGTATATGAAAGATCAAATTGACCAGTTGAAGTAAACCCTTCACATAGGCGTTCTAATTTACTACGATTTAATAGGTCAAGGGGACTTGCTCAGCTAAGTGACATGACTTGCTATTTACTGGAATAGATTATAGTGGCTATGTAGAGTATATAACGACGGTTTCATCTATATAAAAATAAGCCACTAAACATGTGACAAAACACAACATTTGCTAAAGCAATTGTGCTAATTTTTATAAGTATTTCACACAGCGCATATTCTGGAAGAGCTCTTACTTATTTCGTTCACTACAGGAACATAAACATTACTATATAGCAGGATTAATTGGCTTTTATCTTAAACATTAGGATACCTTCCCAATCGATGCTGGAGACTCCTTTTTTATTTTATATATGATAGGCTTTTTTTATGTCACTAGGTCGGCAAACAAGCGTACGGCTTACCTGATGGTAAGCGATTACCGAAGCTTATAGACACCTGCAACACCAGAAGCATCGCAAGCGCGTTGCCGACCCAATCCCCAATCCCCCCAGCAGCTCTGGTCACCTTACTCACCAACAGGAACACAATACTGCTTGAAAACAGTATTATTTTGCTGTGATCTTCTGTAAGGTCGAGGTACTACCTCTGTCGGGCTGCTCCATATTTTGAGCAGGAAATTCCTGCTGTGCCCTACCTCAGTTAAAGGCTTGCGTTTAACCACTATTTCACCTGATTTTAAGTGAAAATGCGGTCTAGGTCTTACTTATTCTGATACCTTATTAATTCTAGATATTTTATATTGGTATTAGCTGAAACGACCGACATTCTAAAACAATTTGTCTTCCATACTGTCAAAGGCGTGAAGTTGAAATTTTCAATTTTCTCCTCTATTTTAATTCCCTATGAACTTTCTACAAAATATTAATAAAACTCAAAAAAAAAAATTTAGGGATTTGGTCGAGCCGATGCCGTGTTTTGCGCTGAGCAACACATAAAGTCGCTACTCGTTTTGGCTTATAATCATAATTAGTACAGATCCGTTGACAAATCGTTTTTTCTGATCTTTGAAATAATTTTTACATAATGTTTTACGTATTGACGACCAGATACAACAACCGATATTGGCTTAATATGACATATTTATTAGATTAGGTGCACGTTTCAAGGTATTGACGTCAATATTTGAACAAACATATATTTTTATAACATATATATATATATATATATGTTATGCATTAAACGTAAAGATTTTATTATTATGTTATTGGACTTTATTTTCATATATTTTTCATTGCCAAATTACAATAAAAAAAAATATAATGGAATACTAATTCCACACTTGTATTAAAGTGGTCGGTATAATTTATAATATTTTTACGCTGCATCTATTGTAATATGTATCTTTAAACATTCAAATATCTATTTTTCTGATGAAACCTCAAAAACAACTAAGTCCTACATAAATATGAATTTTTTTAGTACAAAAAATTCGGTATGATACAACAATGAAGGCTTTGTTTTTTGTGCTTTTAAGTAAATTAGTGCTATAAAAGTTTTAATAGAGGTTTTTGTATCATATTAATGTAATGAATTTATAATTTTAAATCACGGCGTTAAATTATGATTAATATTTTGAAAATAATTAATCTTAGTTGACTTATTTTTAACTTTATACTAAATATAAATACGTTTTACATGCACACTCGGTTGTCTGTTCTTAACTTTGTGCCGCTATGAGTAAAAAACATCTTATATAGATCCCTATTATTATTATGTTTTTGGTATAATCGTAACTATTTATAAACTATCACGATTCAGCCTTTAACATACCACTGCTGGGCATAGGTGTCTATCCCCAGAGAAGGTCGAGAGCTTATTCCTCGATGCGGCTCCACTATCAGGATCATCGGTAACGATCGCTATCAGGTATCTATGATGACAGCCAGTTCGACAGCTTAACGTGCTCCCTGAGACACGCTGAGAGACCCACAAGGACAGAAACCCACACCGGAAATGTTTGCACAAATACAAGTATCAATTCAGAGCGGGAATCGAAACCGGAATCGCTGGTCTTTGAGCGCGTAGACAGCACACGTGCCACTACACTAGAGCGATGTGAATTGATTATATCGACTATACATTATTTAAATATTCTTATTAAATCCCCAACCCCAATGACAAGAAATCTATAGTTACTCTTCTACCTAATACCATGTATAGTAATTGCTGTAAAGGGTGGAACCAACCTTACTATATAGGTATAGTTACTAAAAATTATTTAAACGAGATATTTGCCATGTTTTTATTTTTATTTTTGTTTGCGGAGTTCGATATTTCGACATCAGCTAGCTATTCTTGTTCACGATACTGAACAACAACAATAGTGAACCATTTACCTATTTTAACAACCCATTTTAAATAATTTTAACAATAAAAATAACCATGTTAATAATCTTACTATAGTATATATAGGTAAACGTATATATATGTATAATTAAGTACTACAAGAACGAGACATTTTAATTACTGGCTAGATACTTTCTTACTAAGTGCTTGCGGCAGTTCATGCATTTATGATACGTTTTACAGCGTTCAAGCCTTCCTGGATAAACGTAAAACCCTAGAGAATAGTGTAGACCCCAGTACAGGTAGCATCAAGCCTTTGTCCATAAACTTTTAATATAAAAACTTTTAATATTTTAATTTGTCTATAAACTAATAATATTTTTTACTGTTTTAGCACGGGTTTTAATTGTTGTAATTTTTTTAATAGTTTTTTTTATACTTTTATTGATGAGTTAATTTTTCATAAGATAGATATTTATTGTTAGTATAAGTTTCGAAACAACTGTTTAAAGTGTATTGCATGCTGAGTTAGCCTATAAGTGTGGTGTATAGTGTAAGATATTCTGTTTAACTATATAATTATGATAGAAACCACTGTATATCTACTACGTTGGCTTCCTATATAAATAAATAAATAAACGTCCTACTCAAATAAATAATGGATACTTATAGCTTAATACAGCATAGCACAATCTATTATATACCTAATGGAAATAATAAAAAAAGACTAATGTTGTACAGTTTTGCGAACTATCAGACACAGAGTTGTATATGCGTGTTTTTTTCAAATTTTCTTACTTTTCCATTCCATAAGACTAGCCCGTTGGCGCAGTTTGTATAGTGGCCCTGCTTTCTGTTCCACTGGTTGCGGGTTTAATTCCCGCCTAATTCTGGATGTAATAATTGTATTTATTTCTTGTATTATTTCCATGTATATTTATCAAAAAAAAAAATAGTTATAAAAGTCGGCTGTTACCTGTAACACGCATTAAGTTGCTTACCATAGGAGCAGACGACCGTGTGTGAATGTTATATAAGATAATTATTTGTCATAAGAATCTTCTAGAGCTTATAAAGAAAATTTTCGTTATGATTACATCGTCGTTGAGTTTATCACTGAGGGATTCATTTTAATAATTATAATAGCTGTTGATCGCGGTTTCACCCGCGTTTATGTGAGGAAAAAATGTATATATAAATAAACGTATGGCTAAAAATATTATAATATAGCCTTCCACGGCATATGGACTATCCAAAAAAAAAAAGAAGAGTGTTCAAACAAACAAAACTCTCAGTTTTATTATATTATTATGTACATAAAAGTAATAATTTAGTGTGAACGTGTGAAAGTTCTTAAAAATTATATATTAAATTTCAAAGAAGCAACGTAACCGTAACACCGACATGACAAAGTATTTATCAATATCGATCGAGCGTCTCAAGGACCTTCAGTTATGTCTTTATAGTTAGGTACATATAAACGTATGTATAGGAACTTATTTATAGATCGCTATTTTTCTGAATATAAAGGTGCGAAAGTTCGTGAAGATTAGAGAGGGGATGATCTTACATTGAATCTCGAATCTTATCGAAATCTTAATCTTTATGATAAGATTTGATTTATTTATGAATCTTCCAAGTTAAATAACTCTTATCGTTAAAGGTAAATAAAATGTCTATGCAATTTATATTGTAAAAAAAATAGGTAAAAAAACTTTTTTAGTTAAACGGTTTTATGTTAAACATACATTGCAATGTTTAAGATAAATGTACTAAAAACCAAAAATTTTAATCAACGATTGTAGACAATTGACGTGCCCCACGGTTTTATTTTAGTTTTGTCTATGCATATGTTTATAATTCCCACGACTGTATCTATTTTATTATTTTTTGGTTTTTAGTACATTTATCTTAAACATTGCAATGTATGTTTAACATAAAACCGTTTAACTTAAAAAGTTTTTTTACCTATTTTTATTTTCTAGTTTTTAGTTTTTATTTCGCATTCTGTTTAATTCATTTAGTGCTTCATTATTGCAAGGCCCATCTTAAATATTGAGGTTGTATAGTGCACTGTATTCTTCTTGTCAAGCCCTTTTATTTGATACCCATATTGGTGGGATTGATAAAAAATTGTTATCAGACATTTGGTAGCGGCGGCCAGCTTAGATTTCAATTTTGCATAGTAAATTGTATTCTACTTGTTGAGACCTTTCATTTGATACCCATGTTGATGGGATTGATAAAACCTAAGTTATCCGCCATTTTGTAGAGGCCGCCATCTTGGATTTTAATTTTATATAGTACATTGATTATACTGGTTGAGCACTTTCATTTGATACCCATATTGATGGGATCGATAAAACCTACGTTATCCGCCATTTTGTAGCGGCCGCCATCTTGTATTTCAATTTTTTATAGAATATTTTATTCTGCTTGTTGAGCCCTTTCATTTGATACCCATATTGATGGGATTGATAAAACCTACGTTATCCGCCATTTTGTAGCGGCCGCCATCTTGGATTTCAATTTTTTATAGTATATTGTATTTTGCTTGTTGAGCCCTTTCATTTGATACCCATATTGATGGGATTAATAAAACATAAATTATCCGCCATTTTGTAGCGGCGGCCATCTTGAATTTATAATGTTAATGAATAAACATTGTATTGTCACCAAAATCCAAAGTGTATACAAAATTTCAGATTAATCGGTTGACAGGAAGAGGGTGAAATTTGAATTACTAAATTTGACCCAAGAATAATAAAAAATAAAACAAACGGGGTGAGCTAAATAAAACCGTTTAAAAATACCAATATTATGATACGAAGTCACGTTCTAATTCCCGAAATTATATGTAAAATTATGAGTGAAGATACGAAATGAAAACATCTACATTAATCTGAAGTAGGTATTTCCACCTATTGCTCAAAAATCGAGAGCAGCGTGACTGGGGAAGTACCTCGACCTTACAGATAATCACGGCTAAATTATACTGCTTTCTGTGGGGGATTTCTTCTTCGCAAACAAAAGAAAACACAGGTACTGTGTGGCTACGGTACAGGTACTGTGTGGCTACGGTACAGGTACTGTGTGGCTACGGTACAGGTACTGTGTGGCTACGGTACAGGTACTGTGTGGCTACGGTACAGGTACTGTGTGGCTAAGGTACTAAAGAATATAGCCACCCCCTCTCTTCCCGTGGGTGTCGTAAGAGGCGACTAAGGGATAACACAGTTCCGCTATCACCTTGGAATTTAAAAAGCCGACCGGTGGCGGGATAACCATCCAACTGCTGGCTTTGAAATACACAGGCCGAAGACGGGCAGCAGCGTTTTCGGTGCGACCAAGCCAGCCCTGCGGTCACGAACCCGCCTGCCCAGCGTGGTGACTATGGGCAAAACACATGAGCTCACGCATTTTTGGCGTGAACTTGTGGAGGCCTATGTCCAGTAGTGAACTGTATAGGCTGTAATGATGAAACAAAAGAAAAACGACTTCAACTATATCTATAAGTAAAGTAACACGACGTAGGTAGTCGATAAAACAGACAATTAAATACACATAACAAACATCAAGTTTTAATTAAAAAAGGATCAAAAATATTATTGACAGTAACGGACTGTAAAACACGACTAGGTATGTCTCATGAGCGCCAAGAAGAGACCAAAAACGTCAACGGAAATGGCGCGTACAATAGTAAGTTATCAAATTATCAAGAATAATTTAAAAAAATGTTTTCACCTTGCCTTGTTAATTAGGAGTTATAACAAGCTATAGAAATGTACATATAACGAGTCATAATAAATGAGACACATGAAAGCCGAGAAGAGACCAAAAAAGTCAGCAGAAATCCGCACAGAACGGTAAGACTCGTTGCTACTTGTAATAATATAAAATTGTAGGAAGACATAAACACAACCCGTCACGCAAGTAATCGCACTTCATATTTTTTTTTTTTTTTTTTAATCATAGAACCGGTTCACAAAAAGCACATTGGCATCGTGTAACAGTTGCTGAACCGTATCGCGATATAAAAAAACTTCGCACGGAACAGGTTTCGATGCAAACGTATCCTAGATCTTAGGCTGAGTATACAATAATAAATAAAAAAATTATTACTTTCTGACAAATGATCATTACAATTATATATTATTTTTCAAAAGAGTAACTGCGGAGTTTCTTGCCGATTCTTCTCTGCAGAATCTACATTCCGAATCGGTGGTTATAGCTTTACTTTTACAAAATAATAATTTATTTTTAAAATTTTAATTTTTAAAATGACGATTCGAAAGTGCTCTTGGGGCCTATTTGAATAAAGTTGTTTTTGATTTTGATTTTAATTTTAAATTATATTTAACAGCCTAAGTTAATATTACAATAATGATTGATGTGACATGCCTTATTTATTTTTAACATAATGTATGTTGACAAGCGTGTGGTCCGATATAATCATCGGTCAAGATAGTAAGAGATTATTGCATATAGCAAATTGACGCCTGAATCACCATTGCAAGAGCGACCCTAATACCAACCTTCCCTATGAGCTCTGGGTACTTTACTCACCACAGAAGCATAATAATAAAGTAGAGATAATTCCCTAGTGGGGCTGGTCTTGATTTCGAGATAGATACTTCCTGATTGCTGTGCCCTTCCTCAATTACTTGTTACACGAATTTGATTTAATAATAAAAAACGTACGGGTAAGTGTGACGCACTTTTGCGTTTTATGTTCAACGTACTTTTATCAATGTAGGTGAGGAAAAATAAATAAAAACTTTCTTTTTAATTGCTTTATAATATCAGTACACCAAGTATGACAATGAACTGTAATATAAGCAATTGAATCTTATTATTAGTTATTACTGATAGAGAACTCATACCATAATAGGAAAACACAAAAAAACATAGATAAATATATGTATGTGTGTACAAAAACATATTTTTTTTAAATTGTGTTTGCTCGTAAAGGAATTAAAAAACTAACTTCGATTTTTATCGAGAAGTGTACAATAAAATCGATACACTCAGTTCAAATTTATGAGGTAGCGTACATAAAAAAATCAAATCAAATTTACATTGACTTTTAACATCACAAGATATTCCATAAGCAAAATTATAAAAGCTGCCTGTTACGACTAATGCAAGCTTATTTATTTTATTTTATAGCTTTTGTATTTGTGTACAAAAAATAGTAAATAAAAAATATATATAATATAAATAAATATATGCCCTGAGTATTAAATAAAGAAAATACAGAAATTCTCATAAAAGTATATAAATGAAATGCCGTAATAAAAACATACTGTAATTATTGCAAGCCAACTGTAAAACGCATCACAAATTGGGAATTATAGGTGTGAAGAATAAAATAGACATTTTTATCTTTCGCATTATTAATTAATTATATCTTTGTATGGTCGTTTTTAAATGTGCGATAAGATTTCGGTAATTCATTTTTTTGGAATTTGGACACGTATTTATTAGTACTGTTTAAAAGTTTATGAATAATACATTTGAGTAGTGACACATTTAGCGTATAACTTAATTAACTGTTAATTATTACCTCGAGCAATATCAATTATTCGCGATAAGTGATAAAGTGAGTCGCTTTACAATAAAAATATTTTACTTGAATTACTTTACTTACTGCCTACTTCCTCTACCTCTTTGTCTATAAACCCCACCGAAAAAAAAAACTTACTTCAATTACATCGACCAATAATACAACGTAAAATTTAAATGGGACCACGTGACAATCATCAGCTTTCAATTAAAGTCATCAATTCCACCAGTAAAAAGTTATGAAGTAACATACATAAAAATACAGTCGAATTGAGAACCTTCTCCATTTTTAAAGTCGGTTTAAAGGACATTTAGAGCACTGCCTTACCAGCTATATCACACGATTAAGAGATAAATTCATCGGTCGCTGACGTAGTACATTTCACTGCCGTAAATTACTTAAAGCTTTCAGCATAGTATACCCTCCTTCTAAATGGAGAAATAATCTACACTAATATTATAAAGCTGAAACGAATGTTTGTTTGTTTGTTTAAACGCGCAAATTTCAGAAACTACTGGTTCGAATTGAATTTTTTTTTTTGTGGTGGATAGCCCATTTAGGGAGGAAGGATATAGGCTATGTATTCTCAAATTAACTGATAAAGAAAATGAAGGTAAGCTGAACTTCTATTTATAACGGGACTCACCGAGCAACAACAGTATCAGCGGGTTCTGAAACTGCTCGACGTACTTCTTCCACAGCGGCTCCTGTTCCTTCACCTGGAACTCGTTCGGCCCTACGAAGTTCATGCGATCGTTCGCCTCCCTCCATGTCAAACCTCGTCTCACGTCCACCTGCAACCGCTCAGCCACCTGAAAAATAAGATGAGTTTAGAAAACTTACATTCGATATGTGTTAAGATTGCAATCGATAAAATCGTCATATAAAAGAGTAATAAATACAACGTAGGGAGACGACAATCTTCAAATTATAAAATTGTACTGTATTTGGTCAAATAAAAATTTTATTATTATTACTAGCTGACTCGGCAAACGTTGTCTTGCCGCTAAACGCTATTTAAAAATAGGGGTTGGCGGTAGAAGGGTGAAAATTTAGGATTGTATGTATTTTTCAACGCCAAATCATAATAAAATAAAAAATAAATAATTTATCTAAAAATTAAAAAAAAAAAATTAGGGGTAGACTACCCTTAAAATTTAGGGGGATGAAAAATAGATGTTGTTCGATTCTCAAACCTACCCAATATGCACACAAAATTTCATGAGAATCGGTCAAGCCGTTTCGGAGGAGTTTAACTACAAACACCGCGACACGATATTTTTTTTTTTTATGTCACAAGGTCGGCAAACAAGCGTACGGCTCACCTGATGGTAAGCGATTACCGTAGCTTATAGACACCTGCAACACCAGAAGCATCGCAAGTGCGTTGCCGACCCAATCCCCAATCCCCCAGGAGCTCTGGTCACCTTACCAACCAACAGGAACACAATACTGCTTGAAAACAGTATTATTTAATATAATATTAGATAATTGTATAATCTCGTTAGTTTAAACACGTAAATTATAGACTTGATCGTCTAATTAGACCTTTGTCGAGTGAGACACGAAAATAACAGCGTAAGCTGAGTCACAGGAACGACTCGCTATAAACATTAAACAAAATGTCAATTGTAAATTTAATTGAGAACACGCGAGCTGCGTCTAGTCTTATAATTAAAGGTAAAAGGGTTCAATGAATAACGGTGTAAAAGCACTATTATGTTTCTGTATAATAATGACTGTATATGTACTCAAAAAAAAATCCAACTTTAAATACGCAGTATGACTTACTATAACTCAAAAGCTTTTTTTTAATATCACTTAGTCGGCAAACAAGCGTACGGCGCACCTGATGGTATTCGATTACCGTAGCTTATATAGACGGCTGCAACACCAGAAGCATTACAAGCGCGTTGCCGAACCTATCCCGATTCGCACCAGGAGCTCTGGTCACCCTACTCACCAACAGGGACACAACACTGTTTGAAAACAGTATTACTTAACTATGACCTTCTGTAAGGTCGAGATACTACCCCAGTCGGGCTGCTCCAGATTTTGAGCAGGAAATTCCTGCTGTGCCCTACCTCAGCTACTCGTCAGATCTCGCTCAAACGTTGAATCGCTTCGCTTTAGCCTATAATATCCCACTACTGGGAATAGGCCTTTCCCCATGTAGGAGAAGGACGTTGAATACAAAAAGCGAAATATAATTTTTTTTTCGTAAATTATAATTTTCAGAATATCATCATTGAATTTTGGTATAATCTGGTTAAATTTTAGAAAATAAAGCATCGTGACACATATTTATAGACGACAGGCGTTAAGATTGTCTGTTAGTTTTTTTTAGAAATCGCGCGTTCAACGAAAACAAGTGTATTTAATACGTAATATTTCAAAATAAACCCCGCCGCCACCTCGTGATATTTCGTGATTTTTTTCCGAACCCCCGTTCCGCTTTCGAGCCTCACGTGGTACATGGGAATTAAAGAGCCATTAATATTAGTCTGATATGATTACAATAAATTTAAAACTTGAAAAAAAAAGGAGTGCGAAATCCTTACAATTGTAAACAATACATCAAGTTCACGCCAAAAATGGCGTGAACTCATGTGTTTTGCCCATAGTCACCACGCTGGGCAGGCGGGTTGGTGACCGCAGGGCTGGCTTTGTCGCACCGAAGACGCTCCTGCCCATGTTCGGCCTGTGTATTTCAAAGCCAGCAGTTGAATGGTTATCCAGCCATCGGTCGGCTTTTTAAGTTCCAAGGTAGTAATGGAACTGTGCTATCCTTTAGTCGCCTCTTACGACACCCACGGGAAGAGGGGTGCGATATTATTTGATGCCGTAACCACACAGCAACAATATATAATATATAATAAATGTGGCAAATATTACGAGATAAAACTGACATTATTTCGATTAGAACGTATGTCACAATTACATACATTAATTAAACTATAAATGAATTAAGAGTGCCTAAATCGTAAAATGAATCAGATTCTACGATTGAAACTTGATTTGATTTTACCTTGAGTTGAAGATAGCACTGAATACGACACGCCAACTCATATTATTATTTATCGACCCAAAAACAATAAACATGTGTGTAGCGTGAACAACCAAATATCACCATATGTAGAGTCGGAAGCCAAAAATATCTTTTTTTCCAACTTCGAAAATAGATCTTCTGAGAAACGCAACAGTTTCTCAATTCTGTTGAATGATTTCATTTTTACACAGACATGTTAGTACATTAAATATGTTATAGAAGTTGGCTTTCAGATTCTTGTATTTTAACTCGTTGGATTTATAAAACAATATATTAATATGTTACATATAATAAGCAATTTTGATACGAACTATACTTACTACGTCGACTTTTAGAAATTTTAAGACTAGTTATTAAGGCTTCTAGATTCTAAAGTTGCGGTGAAGTACCGATACATGTTAAAAAATAATAATAATAATAATAATATATGGAATAACAGAAGCACGGGCATAATAAGCCTGTGGATATATCACATAATTGAAAAAAAAAACTATGCTTACTTCTTGATTGGACCCGTATTATTAAAAAATTAAAAATTTAAGGTTGGGAGTCATCCACCTTTCACATGAGGCTCGAAAGGGGAAAAAACATCACGAAATATCACGGGGGGGGGGGGGTCTATAATGAGATATCATGTGAAAAAAAAACAACACCGTGCCCCTAAATGCCTGTGTAGAAATTTGTATAACGATGCTTAATTTTTTTCAAAATTTATTCAAATCATACATGTATAATTTAATTTTGTTAATACATGTATTAACTGGTCAATTTCAATTTATTTTATAACACACGTGATTCTTGGGTATATAGTAAACCCCACCTAGTTTTGGGTTATAGTTGCTAAAAAAATCACGTGATCTATGGACGACCCCTTACAGCTTTACTTCTTTAATTATGCAGGTTATCGACTTTACATCGATATAAACATATATACATATATTGTACGCGAGTTCATTCTAAACAATAGACTCATTTACTCGTATTTAAATTTTATTTATTACTAGCTGACCCCGCAAACGTTGTTTTGCCATATATGTTATTAACCTCCATAACCCCCCCCCCCCCTTCCTTATAACTTAAGGTTATGAAAAATAGATGTTGGCCGATTCTCAGATCTACCCGATATGCACACTTTCATAAAAATCGGTCCAGCCGTTTCGGAGGTGTATGTTAACTAACAATGTGACAAGAGAATTTTTTATATAAGATATTATGCGCATATATACTCGTATTTTTTTCTTTTTAGTAACGTGAGTCCGTCTTCAAAACAATTAATAATGTTTGACCTATCAAAAATTTACTTACCAGATCGATTGATATTAAAGAATAGGTGGTAATACAGAAGCACATAAGATACCTCGAAAGAAATAAAACAAAATAAAATATTTTTAAAGCCAATAAATATCTTGGTCAGATAATGACACAAGAGATTAATTACGGCGTGGGACAGTTTGCAGTTGTCAGTGGAAGATCATTGCACAGCCTTGGGGTATTTGGGGTATTGTCATTTTTGTCATAATGACAACACAGGATTATATGATAATCAAAATACTTAATACTATAATAATTGTGTTTGCTCGCAAACATTTATGCGTAGGTAATTAAAAAAAAAAATAGATTAGCATCCTGCACTCCTACTCTATATAAATTATAAGCTCGAAAGTAGATACTTCTCTGTCCGCGCAATTTTCGTCAAAATGGGTACACAGCTTTTGTTTCGCGTATTAATATTATATAGATAGGATATTGTAATAGTTTATGTGAGTCCCCCATTGCTTCAGTGACTAATCCAACTAATAATTCGCGGAAGTGTCAGTTTTCCACATAACTCTGAAGGAATGCCATAAGCTAGTTATATAAACACTAATACTCATTTGTAATTAGTGTTTGCTAGCAAAAGAAAAAAAAACGACTTTAATTTACTTAGACAAGTAATACAAGTAAATAGGTATTAAAAAAAATATCAAAAAAAAAATAATTAATACTCGTTAGACCTCGATCAAATTCGAAATGAATTATACGACAGGCACCAGCTTTCGATTTTTTAAAAAAAGTATTATCAGTAAAGGGTCCACCTAAAAAAACTTTATGAAGTGAGAAAAAAAAATACAATAAAAAGAATGCCAAAAAAACTGATCGATTTATTTTATTTTCATTAATTGTGTATGTAAGTAGTCGTAGCAAAAAAATATAGATAAAAATTCCTTATTTTTTTAATTTTTACGATCATAAACATAATTATGGCAAGCATGGGTTGTCTGGAAGAAATAGCTAATTAGCCATAAGTCCGCCCATTGTACTTCACTATCTGTAACTATCTTTATGCTTTTTTTTTGTAATATATTTGTGGTGTACAATAAAGTATAAAATAAATAAATAATAATTAAAGAAAGAAAAAAACAAACGCATAAACATAAACTTTCACTATATAACAGTAGTATGCGTAGATAATCGTTCTATTTTTAATTTAATGGCATAACTGTAGTTAACAATTAAACACACGTTAAGTTAACAGCTGTGCTGTGTGGCTACGGCACTAAAGAATTTAGCCACCCCCTCTCTTCCCGTGGGTGTCGTAAGAGGCGACTAAGGGATAACAAGGTTCCACAACCACCTTGGAACTTAAGAAACCGACCGATGGCGGGATAACCATCCAACTGCTGGCTTTGAAATACACAGGCCGAAGACGGGCAGCAGCGTCTTCGGTGCGACAAAGCCAGTACTGCGGTCACCAACCCGCCTGCCCAGCGTGGTGACTATGGGCAAAACACATGAGTTTACGCCATTTTTGGCACGAATTTGTGGAGGCCTGTGTCCAGCAGTGGACTGTATAGGCTGTAATAATAAGTTAACAGCATCGAAGTAACAAGTTGTAAACTGATGAAAGTGAAGCTATCACCGATACAGAATGTAGATTCTGCAGAGAAGAATCGGCAAGAAACTCCGCAGTTATTCTTTTAAAAATAATATATAAATTGTGTTTTAGTACAAAATTAGTAACATATTGCATGAAATACATCGTCACTAAGTTCACACATCTTTATCGTCTATGTAATCCTGCACCGAATAATACGCTCTATCTATTAATTTATTTTTAATAAACACGTTCAATTTATGTTAAGCCAGTTGCAAAATTGTTAGTGGGATTTTGTTATAAGTACATGCGAATACCAACACCCAGAAAGGAGAGGTTTACTTTGCGCTGTCGTAAACTTGAGAACTAAGAACCATCTCTGTTTCTCTTTATTTGACTTTTACAGACTTCATTATATAATTTATTATTTTAATTATATTAAAATTTTTATTTATATTGAGTCAATTACTATAAAACCAAACTTATTTTAAGTTAGTTTCTGTAAACTTTTCATGGAATTTCCTAAAACTGATTAGATTTTTTTTAATCTTATTTACGCTCTAATAATTATCCAGTTATTATTACTATACTGAGAAGTAAATATTTTGAAAAACAAATTCTCAAAATATTTTCTTAACAATTACAAGGTTCAATATATATACAAAAGACTACCTCGATCTGAAGGGCTTTGTTCAACTGGTCAATTTTAACACGCCCTTCTCATGCACTACGATTTAGTTAATCAAGGGGCGTGGCTAAGTTAACAGACAGCTGTGACTTACTACCTTTTTTAACTCACGAAGAGACTTCGTAAGCCCGCTAGAGCTATTCCGGACGAAAAGAATCTTATAAAACCAATTGAAAATCTTAAGCATTCTAGAGATCCACTCAAATACAAAAAATATATATTCAAATCGACCGTTTTGGATTACAATTAATATAATAAGTATTTATATGTATATAAAATATTAATCGAAGATGGCTGAAAAACTTCTTTTATTTTACCTCACCTTCAAACATAATAAGTTTTTAAGAAATCTGTAATGAAACTAAACTGATAACAAAATAAGCAATGGGTACATCTATATCTATACAAATAAATAAAGTTGGAGTGTCTGTTTGTAATATTAAAATAACCGCTTTTTACTAAATGCATATGGATGTATACCTAAACGGTACATATAACAAAATTAGTTTTTATAATTTTTGTCTGTCTGTCTGGTGTTTGTTTTGGCTAATCTCTGAAACGGCTGGACCAATTTTGACGGGACTTTTTTTTATTTTTTTATTCTTATTTTATTCAAACTTTCACTGGCAACTGTGTGTAATAAGAAGAACTAACTACGAGTAAGCTACTTTTATTTTAGAAATTTATGTTTATATATTTATTTTCTAGCTCTGTGAAATGAACAATAACTTTTTTGTTGATTTACACGCGGGCAAAGTCGCAGGCACAGCTAGTTTTATATAATATTAAAAACCTTACCTACTTAAAATGAAAACAAAATAATTATTTTTTATCTACATTTTTAAACTTTTGACAGATTCTTGTTCACACATTTAAACGGGACCTACTATTTTTTTTTTTTTGTTTTTATCGTTTCAAAGTCATCGAAATATAATTAGGTAAAAAATCGTACTTACATAATAAATACGTCGACTTTCGAACTTTTTCATTGTTTAAAAAAACAAAGAAATACAGATAAAATAAAGATTTTACGCATTGAAAATTAAATGACATAACAGACCTTATTTTTTGTTTTTTATTCATTTATATAAAAATATAATTTAAAAATGTGTAAAGCATTTTATAAACATAATTTATCATTCCGAAGTTATGTTTAATCCTTTTAAAATAATTTGGTAACAACTCAAAGTTTGTTAATTAAAGGAATACAGTCAAGGAAAGATTTTTTTACACAAAACAAGCTTAGGGCGGCCACAAAGGTAAGGTTCATATCTTGAAGTATTATAAAACCAGGACAAGACGACGAATAACTGGGTCAGTTAAAAAAATACAAGAGAATGAAACACATACATCGTACAAAAAAGAAAACTTCCGACAAAATTTATGTAACCACAACCAGACAAAAAGAGATTGATCGCGATAGTTAATTATTATGATCTAAAATTGTAATATTAAAAAAAAAAAACGAGTGCGCTTTAGACCACACGACTGAACTAAAACTTACGAAGCGTATCTCTCTCTCATCCTATCTTCACAAACTATATCTCCCTCTTAACTTCCGTTCACCTCACCCGATCACACTTTTCGTAACGCTCTCGTCACACATTCACCAGTTTACTCCCCGAGCCAAGCGTGCGTAAAGAAGTTTTACTTCAAAATGTATGCAATATTCTTGAGCACAAATCATACTCAAATTATATGTTTTACATATCTCATAAAACAATATATTTTCAACTACGAAGGCCACACTATCGATCAACATCGTAGGCTGTATAACATCGAGTTATATCTAAAAATAGTATAGTAGAAAAAAATTATAACGAAAGTGAAACGACTTGAATTATTACAGACATTATTACTGAGGAGAGTCCAGCAGGAAATTTCCTGCTCAAAATATGGAGCAGCCCGACTGGAGTAGTACCTCGACCTTACAGAAGATCACAGCAAAATAATACTGTTTTCAAGCAGTATTGAGTTCCTGTTGGTGAGTAAGGTGACCAGAGCTCCTGTGGATTGGGGATTGGGTCGGCAACGCGCTTGCGATGCTTCTAATGTTGCGGGCGACTATAAGCTACAGTAATCGCTTACCATCAGGTGAGCCGTCACTTGTTTCCCGACCTAGTTATATTTTTAAAAAAAAGACAACAAAAGTCATTTCTTAATATTTTCTATTTTCGTTATCGGTTTAACGATATCATAAATTGATGAGCAGTGGCATTTGTGCGTCGGTTGCTATGATAACTTTGACACAACACGACCCAATTCAATGAATCCAAATGTACGTATTTAGAAATAAAAATATTTAAGAATAAGAAATTATGATCAGATAGAATTGTCAATACTAATATGATAAAGTAAAGAATTTTTATTTCATAACTTTGCACCAATTATCTCACTTCCAGCTTTTTAAAAAGTTTACATTTCATAAAGGTTTATACAAGAGATCAATATAGGTTACAGAGACATAATAAGCGTCTTAAGAATCGAATACTTCAGATGAGACCAGACGGGCTCATATCAAAAATCAAAACGCAGACTACAAATCAGTAATAAAAAAAACCACACAATAGTAGGCAAAAGCCTCTTCTCCGTATAAGAGCGGTGTTAGAACTGATTCCAGCATGCCACAGGTTGGCACATAATTCGTTTACAATGAGTACTGTGTGGCTACGGTACTAAAGAATATAGCCACCCCATCTCTTCCCGTGGGTATCGTAAGAGGCGACTAAGGGATAACACAGTTCCACTACCACCTTGGAACTTAAAAAGCCGACCGGTGGCGGGATAACCATCCAACTGCTGGCTTTGAAATTCACAGGCCGAAGACGGGCAGCAGCGTCTTCGTTGCGACAAAGCCAGCCCTGCGGTCACCAACCCGCCTGCCCAGCGTGGTGACTATGGGCAAAACACATAAGTTCACGTTATTTTTAGCGTAAACTTGTGGAGGCCTATGTCCAGCAGTGGAATGTATAGGCTGTAATGATAATGATGAGTAACGATCTTCATCAGACGTGATTGGTAGGTGGACCGACGTACTTTATGTATTCTCCAAGACATATTGGCATACCCAAGGAACCAAGGTGAGGTATGGCACAGCAGAATATATCCTGCTCAAAATCTGCAACAGCTCGACTGGGAAAGTATCTCGACCTTACAGAAGATCTAGCTAGATAATACTGCCTTTAAGCACTGTTGTGTTCCTGTGGTGCGTAAGGTGACCAGAGCTAAGTAGGAGCTAGGTAGGTGGGTCGGAAACACGCTTGCGATGCTTCTGGTGCTGCAGACATCTATAGGCTACGGTAATCGCTTACCATCAGGCGAACCGTATGTTTGTTTGCCAACCTAATTGTATAAAAAAATATTTGCATAAATTCAAATATCTACCACGAGAGGCAATAGCACTCCTCATTGCGTGAAGCTAACTACTCAACACAACACCAAAACCTTCGACACAAGTCCGTTTAATTACGAATATGATCATTTTAATAGGGCTTAAAACGGGAACACTCATACAATCGTAAAAGTAATTCATACTAAAACATAGCCAGTAACGTATTGTAATTATATTTAACATTGTAGTGTCTAATATTGATAAATGAAAATATTCTTCATTTAATGAGATCTCGACATCAAAACGGCCTTTGTTCATCGTCCACACTGAATTAACAGGCTGACTGACTGAGATTTTAATTATTTACTCAAGAATTGTGTACCTCATTGTGTAACTCTGTTTACGAATTCGCAATAGATTAACGAGATTTTCTATATAATGCAACGCTTCTTTAATTATCTTTTTCAATGTAATATTTTAATGCTTTCAAATGTTTAAATTATTCTGAGTTTTTTAATGTTCTATTAATCTATTCATTGTTTGAATAGTCAATCCTTTCTGTTAGAAATAGATATTTTTGTAAACATTTATTATTGCTATTAACTATAGTTATATAGTGATAACTAGTTATTAAGTTAAATTTTTAAACAAGTCGCAGATTTCAAATTGTTTAAAAATTTCAACATTTGAGAGTTGCAATTTTTGTAGAATGTTTTGTTTTTCTTCTATTAGTGTGTAATATAAATGTATTTAAGACTTTAACAGCGATTCATCATTACAGCCTATACAGTCCACGGCTGGACATAGGCCTCCACAAGTTTACGCCAAAAATAACGTGAACTCATGTGTTTTGCCCGTAGTCACCACGCTGGGCAGGCGGGTTGGTGACCGCAGGGCTGGCTTTGTCGATTTCACAGCGATTACTTTCACTAATTTACTATATCCCACGGTATTTTTTTTTAAATATATAGACTAGCGCTTGACTGCGATCTCACCTGATGGCAAGTGAAGATGCAGCCTAAGGTGGTGCGCGCTTGCCTAGAAGATGCCTATTCACTCTTGATTTAAAGATACCCAAATTATAGTTCGTTGGAAAAACGGAAGCCGGAAGGGCATTCCAAATTTTTGGTACAACTTTTGCGCCTTCTTCCTCCACCTAAGCGATTTCATATCAACAAAATACTGATTTAAGTAGTAAATTAAATTTAAACATATCGATTGTATCGCCAACAAATATACATTGTAACGTTATACGTACATTATTAATAAATATACGTACATTATTTGTGCTGCTAAATTAAAATATGTTTAAATTTAATATTTAAATACGTGAAATGATTTTTTCTTTAAAAAAAATATTAGTTATTATAATTAAATGAAATGAAAATCTACAGTAATTTATGATACACTATTTTTATCATAAATTATTTTTTTTTTTTCTACAAACAAATTATATAAATTCATCAACCGGCATTTATATATTTGCGCGGGCAACATTTTATCTTTTTTCAAAAATTCAAATGAATCTTTTGGCTCGGCTTATAAAAACGGCAGTACTGGTCGCCGCCGCGTTATTCATTTTTGGAAATTTGTCTCAAGAAATAGTTAACGCACATCACCTGTTTTATTACGGTCTCTTAATACGGTGGCTAATATATATTTAAGCATCGTAACCGTACTTTATAAAATTGTGTGATCCTTGCTTAGCGTTGTCTCGATTTAACAAATATTATAGTGTCAGTGTTTATCGCCCCCAAACTGGGTAAGTGGTATATTTTTGTATAGCAGGCAATTTATGTAGTTAATGCAAGTAATCATGCCTATTGTAATATATAAAATTTGTATTCAGTAGCATAAATCTCATCTCAATTAAGTTCTTAGATTTCATCTTTCAAGTCTACCCTCATTTTTAATATTTTTTATTATAATTGTATAATTCATTATCAGTTAACCTTCTTTTTAAAAATGATTATCTCCGCTTCTGGCTTTATGATTCCACGGCACTACTGCTACAATTTAGGTGCTTTCTTTTATAACGCAGTGCCGTGGATGTTTGCAAATTGTGCTGGAACGCTTATTTTTATATTTTGATGGCGCGTTCCAGGGTTCGACGTTTGGGTCACCAATTTCAACGTTTGGGTCACCAAGTTCGACGATTGGGTCACCGATTTCGACGTTTGGCTCACCAATTACGACGTTCAAACCAATTTCGACGTTTCCACCTAACCCCGACGACGAGAGTGCACTCCGCCGGGTCTTGAACTACCCGTTCCTGCCGCCCCCGGTCGATAGCGGAATCCTGTCACGCGGCTCCCGGGAATATCACCTGCACGGCGAACCAGGAGAGTACCTGAGCCGAACTGCATTTGGAGCTTGTGTGAATTGAGTGCTCGACCCCGCCCATATACGTACATATTTTATTCTACCTCACCGGGTTAATATTAAGCTAATAATTTTTTTTTGTTCATGGTACCCTGGTTTTATTTACTTCCTCAATAGACCAGGGGAACCGTGACAACATAAATATACATTTTTTACTTTAGAGACCTGATACTCTAAAACTCGATTTCTTATCAAGGCAATAATTACACGCGTGTGCTGAAAATTGTTGGAACGAGAATTAGAAAGTAAAAACGACAATTAATAAGTTATTCACATACCGAGCGACAACTCTCAGAAATCTAAACAATATTATTTATTTAAGACTAAACCTGTAGGTCACATCATGAGAAGCTCTAAATATCAGCTGCTTCGACTTATTATCTAGGGCAAGATCCAAGGCCAGCGCAATGTGAGTCGTATAAGAACATCTTGGCTAAAAAATCTACGCCAATGGTTTGGGAAAAGCACCCGTTCGTTATTCAGGGCTGTGGTATAAAGGGTACAAGTTGCCAAAATGATCGCCGAACTTCGTGAGAGGATGGCACTTTAAGAAGAAAAAACCTGTAGGTACTGTGTGTATGTTTTACTTGCATTAGGTTTAAAATTTCCTATATTTGTTAGTTCTTTTCATAAATTTCGTTCCTATTACCATTTATTTACCTATGTCATTTAGACATATTGTAGCATGATTTATTTAAATAAAAAAAATCGTATAAAGAGTCATGAATATTATATAATATATATAACTACGTACGGAACATGTCCAAACAACTTACGTCTTTTAATGTTTAAAAATAGATGATCATTAATTAAAACTCCTTGTGACTTCTACGATTATAATTTCGAAACTTTTCAAAGTAATTGAAAAATTGGTTATGTTTACCTATAATATAGTGGTAGAATAAAATCACATTTTTTTATAACAGAAAAAAAAAACAATAAGAAATTTATTTTATTTTTCTTCAAAAATAATTATCTCAAACTATCATCGTCTTACAAGTAAGTGCACGATCACTTATAGATCAATAACCAGTCCATCAATATGACCTCCATGTGTAGTTTCTCGACCTCTAAATTTTGTTTGAACATGCAAAATTACCGTTTCTAATAAAACATTGTCATAATATACCTGACACTAGTTAGTTTTTTACGCGTACTCCGCATATATTAATAATAGTATGGTTAAGAGATTTTTTTTATGTAATCAGATAGACCAATAAGATACAAGCTCAAGATAATAAAAAAAAGTATGGACAAAGGCACAGAAGCTAAAGAAAGGTGATTACGCTTTTATGCAAAACATAAAATTTAATATATAGGGTTTTTTCAAAATAAAAAAAATAAGTTAATATGACAGTGAATCAATTTTCTACTCACCTCTCTAACTCTAACACACTCTAATTTTCTAATCACTTGACTATTTTTTAACCGACTTCCAAAAAAGGAGGAGGTTCTCAATTCGACTGTATATATATTTTTTTTTTTATGTATGTTACATCAGAACTTTTGACCGGGTAGACCGATTTCGACAAATTTTGTTTTAATCGAAAGGTGGTGTGTGCCAATTGGTCCCATTTAAATTTATTTGAGATCTAACAACTACTTTTCGAGGTATATCTAATAATGCGTTTTTACTTGACGCCTTTTTCGTCGACCTACGTTGTATTATACCGCATAACTTTCTACTGGATATACCGATTTTGATAATTCTTTTTTTGTTGGAAAGGGGATATCCCTAGTTTGGTACCGTGATAAGGAAACCAGGATCTGATGATGGGATACCAGAGAAATCGAGGGAAACTCTCGAAAATCCGTAATAACTTTTTACTGGGTGTACCGATTTTGATGATTTTTAATTTAATCGAAAGCTGATGTTTATCATATGGTCACATATAAATTTTATCGAGATCTGATAACTACTTTTTGAGTAATCTTTGATAACGCGTAGTTGCTTGACTATTTTTTTGTCGATCTACGTTGTATTACTTGTCGATGTAATTGAAGTCGGTTTTTTTTTCGTTTGCGAGCAAACACAATTATTTTAATTATTACAATTTAATGACAAACGTTTGTACTGGCAGTAATTATTACAAATTGCCATCCACTAGGTCATTTTAGTTAAACATTGTAAAGCTTTATTTGTACACTAGCTTCTGCCCGCGACTTCGTCCGCATGGAATAGTTACTTTTGGCTACCGCAAACTTTGATAATTTGTGAAACTTTAACTAATATTTACGCAGCGCAGCCAGCGAAAGCTCTCAAAAGGAAAAAATCCTGATTTTGAAACATTCTTCATTGGTGCTTCGCTCCTATAGGTGATAATATATAGTGATAATATAAAGCGTGATAATATATAGCCTATATAGCCTTCCTTGATAAATAAGCTATCTAACACTACTAATTTTTCAAATCCGACCAGTAGTTCCTGAGGTTAACGCGTTCAGACAAACAAACTATTCAGCTTTATAATATTAGTTTAGATTAAAAACAACCTAACGTATAACTCAATTACGTGGATACTAAATAAACTTAAACTAACAACCGGTAGACTCGTTCAGAATCCCATCAGAAAACCTGTTTTCCATAATTGAAATAGTAATTGGTTTCATGGGTCCCTATTTCATGTTTTATGTTTACGTATGAATGTTAGAATGTAATTAACTGAAGATTTTACATAATAGCTAGGTATAATGAATATTGACGAATTCCTAACTGGATTCTAACGGACGTATAAGACTTCGTCTGGGTATCTTTTTTTTTCATATAAGTATATGTTTTAGTGTTGGATATTCCATTTCCCGAAGAAGATGGCTTAAGAAGAGGCTTTATAATATTTGAATTTTTAAGTTTTTTTTTTTCTAAAATTAATGTGGGTTAATATCGTTATATAAAGGTAAGGAGGTTGCATATTTTCAAAATTAAACTTCTTTAAAATCGTTGTGATTTGAAACTTGATGAAACGAGATAACGTTACGGTAAATAAATATATAAATGTATAGAGGAGAACGAGATAGAATAAATTACAAAGTATTGTATATTCTCGGTGAAAAAATTCAAGTTTCACTTCTGCTATGTGCATATCACAAACACTTTTTTTAGATAGATAAAAGCCTAGGTGCCTTAGAAATAAAACTCGCAAGGTTTAATTGAAATATATCATTAAAATATATGAAGTGATAGCAACAAATATTTTTATCACACATTAGGGGGCGTCCATAAATTACGTGAGGTGTTTTTTTTTTAATTTTCTGTGCCTCCCTTCCCCCCCCCCCCGGTGAGATGTCGTGAGATGTTATTCAACCCCCTCCGACATCCCCCAATCTCACGTGAGATTTTTCAAAATGTGGGTTTCTTACGTAAACGCTTTGGAGTGTTATTGTAAAAAGAAAAAAAAATGCTTCGTGCTTTTATTTACGACTAGTTAAGACTAGTAATCAGACACAATCAACAAATCAGACAGTCCGTAGATGTAACGTCGAAGTATGAATGAAATAATTTTTTTTTTTTCGAAATAATTAATGAATGATCTTAATCGTATTACGATTACGCTTAAAATTAAGTCTTAAGCATGTACAATCTGGATTAAATGGACCAAAATAGTATAATTTTTTTTTGTTTCGATCAGAAAAAAAATTTCGTGATATTTGCCGAGGCCCCCCCCTCTCTCCAACGTAAGATTAGATGAGATTTGACTCGACCCCGTCCCCCACTTAAACATCTCACGTAATTTATGAACGACCCCTTACTCCTCAAAAAACCAACATTTTTTTTTATTACCATTTCCAATATCATCCTAAAAATATCATACAAGTTCTTATGCAAATATTTGTTTAAAACATTTACGCGTAAGAGTGCAAAACTAGTTTCCATTGTCATATAACGATGAAAACAGCCGAGGGTATAAAAATAACAAGCTGATCGTAAATAAGCAAACCAGCGGATATAAATGAGTTCATAATAACCATTGACCACCGCCGCGTGCAAGGCCATTGCTAAATATCTTATTTTTATGACATAACTAGCGATCCGCCCCGGCTTCGCACGGATTCAAAAACTATCAGTGTTCCTCTACTGTATTATATGCATGTATTATACATATAAACCTTCCTCTGGAATCACTTTATTTACTAAAGAAAACCGCATCAAAATCCGTTGCGTATTTTTAAAGATCTAAGCATACAGACAGCGGGAAGCGACTTTGTTTTATACTATGTAGTTGTATAAAGCACCCTAAATTATTGAAGGAAAAAAAAGTGATATTAATAAAAGTTAATGAGATAAATTCTATCTCGAATCCTGCCTGCCGAAATCGCCTCGGTAGACAATAAAGAGCTATTTTTATTGTTAGTATAAAAAGCGTAGATTACAATTATATTTCATTCTATATAGATTACTTACCGCCTCCCAACTCAGGATGGAACTTTCGACAGCACTGATCCACATGTCGCCGGCGCCTGCGCTCACGTCCCCTGCACCGCGCCGACTACGTTCCTCCGTATTCGAATGCTGAAACAATAATAAAATTTATTCTGATATCAACAATATCGATAAGTAATAAAACAATGTCTTCAACCTAGTAAAGTCAATCGACGATACGAAGATTCAGCCTGTAACATTCCACTGCCAGGCGTAACTATAATTAGGTGTAATTATGAGTAACGATCGCTCTCAGATGTACCTATATGATAACCGGGATCAACAGCTTAATGCGCTCCGAGACACGGTGGGGAGACACACAAGGGACGTCAATCAAATACGCATTATTTTGGATAACTAAAATCTGCTTGTCCAATCTCAATGACAAGCACCTTTCGAATATAAAAAGAATAATCAAATTCGATCCAGACGCTTTGCGGGGATCGATTCGATTCCCGTTCGGGATGGATAATTAGTATTTGTACAAATATTTGTTTCTGGTTTGGATGTCTGTCCTTGTGGGTCTCTCCACCGTGCCTCAGAGAGCACGTTACGCCGTCGGTCCTGGTTGTTATCATAAATACTTGATAGCGATCGTTACTCACAGTAGGGAACATAGCCTTTACTAAGCTCCAATCTTTCTCCTACATGGAGAAAGAGGCCTGTACATTGGAGTGTTACAAGCTGAATGCAATCAAAATCGGTACACCCAGTAAAAAGATATGATGTAACACACATAAAAAATATAGTTAATAGCCTCCTCATTTTTAGAAGTTGGATAAAAATACATTGACACGAAATAAGTGACGAATCCCCCGACCCATCGTCTGCTCGAGAGATCTCCGCGGGCGTGGAGTAAACCCCCCGTCCACCCACCGTGCCCTACGGCACCGCGCCCCAAAGACGCCACCTCCTCGCGCCGCCCCGGCACCCTAGGCCTAGCCCGGGCGCGCCAAGCCTAGCCCGGGGCGGTCAATGCCAACCGGAGTCGACAAGGACGACGGACGACGATCGACGGAGTCCCCTATCCGCCAAACGGGGGACGCGCCCAGGTAGAAGTCCAGCAACTCGTCCCCAGTCCGAAAGTCCGAGGCCTAGGTCCCAAGGGCCTGGGTTGGAACATTCGCCTAGGTCTACCCCTTTCAACCCTTTCGTCCACACTCGCCTTATACACTTTTTTCGTCAATCGTTGTTCACTCATTCTCTCGACATGACCAAACCATCTAAGCATACCTTTCTCAATTTTTGTCACTACATCTTCTTCAGACCACAACGTTCCCTTATCTCACACTATTTCTTATCCTGTCAGTCAGTTTAACTCCTATCATACTTCTTAACGCTTTCATATCAACTGCATTAATTCTGCTTTCATGTTTCTTCTGCCATACCCAACTTTCACTTCCGTACATGAGTGTCGGAACCAACACCCCCTCATGCACAGCCAAACGAGCCTTGTTAGACACCTTCCGACTGCTCATAAAGGAGTGCAAAGCTCCATTCACCCTGTTTCCTGCATTCACTCTTTCAATATCACTCTCACACTTTCCATCTCTTGTAAACTTTGAACCCAGATACGCAAACTCATTCACCTGTTCAATTTGTTCATCTCCAATCACGATATTGCAGCCTGTCACTGTCTCATCTCTTTCAAACACCATCACTTTCGTCTTCTTTACATTCATCTTCATTCCCTTTCTTACAAAAGCTCCACACATATCGGTTACCATCTCCTGCAACTCCTCGGGCGAAAACGCAAGTAATACTTGATCATCAGCATAGAGAAGAAGACATTTGACGAGTATAACTCATTCATTCTCGACCCACTTTCATTATCTTTTAAATCTGTCAAACAATTGTCCATGAACAGATTAAACAGCCACGGTGACGCTACACATCCCTGCCTAACACCTTTTTCGATATTAAACCGTACAAACCAATATAATCTCCCAAACAATAAAGATCTACTAGATCGTTCAATAAGTCCCGAGACTAACCTGGAAATGGCGCATATATTAAAAACTCTTTTGATTTTTAAAAAGTACTGGCTATCAATACAAGAATATGTGTCAAATTTTTTAAAATGGAACAATAAAATTATTGATTTTGAAACATTTAAGTGACGCTACGGTTGTAATTTCGATACAATGGAAAAAAACGAGTTTCGCGTGTTGATAAAACATTGTTTTTTAATGGGAAAAAATACCGTTGAAGCACAGCAATGGCTTATAAAATGTTATGCAGGATCAGCTCCCTCTAAAGCAACCATTTGTCGGTGGTATGCCGACTTCAAACGCGGTCGCATGGACACCAATGATGGGGAACGCTCAGGTCGTCCAAATGAAGCAGTGACTCAACAAAATATTAACCAAGTCCTCAAAATCGTATTGGAAGATCGGAAGGTAACAGTGCGAGAGATAGCCGAGATAGTGAAGATTTCAGCTGGTAGTGTTTTCACTATTTTACATAAAAAT
Source organism: Melitaea cinxia (assembly GCF_905220565.1). Taxonomy (NCBI): domain Eukaryota; kingdom Metazoa; phylum Arthropoda; class Insecta; order Lepidoptera; family Nymphalidae; genus Melitaea; species Melitaea cinxia. Next base: position 14,139,969 of record NC_059407.1, on the reverse strand, counting down.
TTGGCCATGAAAAAGCTTTTTTCTAAGTGGGTGCCGCGTTTGCTTACAACTAATCAAAAGGAACAACGTATCAATGATTCAGAGCGATGTTTGGCGCTGATGAATCATAATAAAAAGGATTTCTTACGTAGGTATGTAACAATGGATGAAACCTGGATATACCATTTCACTCCGGAATCCAATCGGCAGCAGCGGAGTGGAGAGCGGCTGGTGAAAGCCGCCCGAAGCGTCCAGACTCAGAAATCGGCCGGTAAGGTTATGGCGTCTATATTTTGGGATGCGCATGGAATACTTTTCATCGACTACCTTGAAAAGGGGCAAAATATAAATAGTGACTATTACATGTGCTTATTGGAGCGATTGAAGTACGAAATTGCGGATAAACGGCCTCACATAAACAAAAAGAAAGCGGTGTTTCACCAGGACAACGCGCCTTGTCACAAGTCCGTGAGAACGATGGTCAAAATTAACGAATTGGGCTTCGAATTGCTTCCTCATCCCCCTTATTCGCCAGACTTGGCCCCCAGCGATTACTGGCTGTTTGCAGACCTCAAAAAAATGCTTCAGGGTAAGAAATTTGACTCAAATAGTGAAGTTATCGCAGCAACGGAGGCTTATTTTGAAGCCAAAGACAAATCGTTCTACACACATGGGATAGAAAAGTTAGAAAATCGTTGGAGGGACTGTATCGCTCTTGGAGGAGACTATGTTGATGAATAAAAATTAATTTTATAAAAAAGATCCTTTTTTAGTACTTAGTCTCGGGACTTATTGAACCACGTGTTACGTAGTATTTAAACACGTAAATCGAAAAGAAAAAAAAATACGGTAAAAGCGATTCTGCGATTTATAAACTTGAAGGTAATAGAAATATCAGATAATTTTGCACGTCATGTTTGTTGGAGAATAAACAAAGAAGATTGGTTGGTGAAGCCAAGGTTACAAACTTCTAAAGAAAAAATCAATGATAAGTGAAAAAATCGTGTTTTAGGTAATAATAGCCAACTAAGAAAGATGCATTTCTTTTTTTGTAATAATACTCGTACATCTAATGAATATGATAAATAGGAAAGTTTGTGACTACGACGAGTGACGACGCGTTGGCGCAACGGTCACAGCACTGGTATATGCCTGTTGCGCTGGCGGTTGCGGGTTCGATCCCCGCACATGACAAATATTTGTATTGGCCATACAGGTGTTACTCATAGTAGGGAATATATCCGCCAACCCGCATTGGAGCAGTGTGGTGGATTAAGCTCTGATCCTTCTCCTACGTAGGGAAAGAGGTCTATGCCCAGCAGTGGAATATTACAGGCTGAAGCGAAAGTTTGTTAGGATAGATACATGTACGTTTGTTACTCTTCCAAGCAAAATCTACTGTACTGATTTTAATGACGCTTGGTACGTAGATAGCTAGAGATCTAGTATAACACATGAGCTACTTTTTATTCTGACATTACCACAGGATCGGAAATTATGTGGGTGAAACCATGTGGTACAGCTAGTAGACGAATAAATATACATATATGATTATTAGACGAGGTGATCCAGATACGTACTAATCAAGATCAGACTGGATGTGGGAATCGAACCCACAACAGCCAGCTGCAGCTGGGTAAAAACAAACTATGCGAGTGGTTTAGTCAGAAATGGTAATCAAATTCCTTTCACCCATCAAGGTACTGTGATAATTTATAAACAACTCAGTGTGTTTATGAGCTGTATGATTGTATTAAAAAAAAACTACCATCTAATCATGTTATCTACTTATATTTATTAGATAATAATGTTAAACAAGTTACCTTACTCTTATCAGTTTTATATTACTATTGTTCTAAATTACATTTCTTTTTACTCTTCAATGTATGAAGATATGTGTTTCCCAGCATACACATTTAATATTTACATCCTATAAATCTTGGTCTTAATAGTTTATATGATTAGTTTTGTACTTATAATTTCAGCCCAATCTATACAAATAAATAAAATTGGAGTTTGGAGTGTCTGTTTGTAATATTAAAATAACCGCTTTATTAAATTGTTACTAATTTGAACATAAGTGTTATCATTAACATCTATTGAAGTATTAAGGTACTAATTTTTTTTTCTTTTTATTTAATCACAAACAGAATATTTTTTTCATTTTCATTGTTTTATAAAGGTCTTTTTTAATAAATTTTTTGTTGTATAAAAGTTTGTATGATATTCAGTAAATTGCGATTTTAATAACATTGAATTTAATTAATGTGACATTTTATGAACTTTATAAAATAAAAAATATAAAACAAAAAGTATCTATGTGTTTTTCCAACTTGATCATACCATTGTGTTTAAAATATAGAATACACAAAAGAAGCTAAAACTACATGTTAAATATTTTCTGTTTTCTGTAATTGAGACCACATCATAAAATATTTTCTTTTTTAAATTTTTTATCTTTATTTATGAATACTTTTTAAAGTTAGTAATACTACTTTTATTAAATATTATAAAAAAGTATTACTTAATTTAAATAAAAAAACACTTGAAAGTTCTAACGTTAACAAAACTTCCTAGTAGAAATTTTAATAACAACTTACTTTCATCGTTTAAGTAACTCATGAACATGTGAAAGTTAGTAGAATTATGACGCGAAAACATTAAAAGTATCGAAAAAATTAATTTTTGTTTCTGCATATTCAATATATGACAATGTACCATGTTAATTAAAGTGCACCAACGTGCTGGGAAAATCTAGGTCGCTAAAACCGTAGTAGACTACGTGAAGACCGAAATAATAGCAGACAAACACGATATAAATTAAAGAGAGTTTATAAGTGTACCTACCATCTACCATAACTTTCTTTTGTAGGCCAACAATGACTAATACTGTACATTAATGAATCAATAACATCTGGATAGTACACAAACAAAATCAATAATTTTAACAAGTGAAATTACTAACCAGGCTGGCGGTGTCCTGACTATCTAGTGAATATTTGTCAGTTTCTTTTGCTTGGTGGTCCGAGAAATTTTCATATTTACGAGTGGGACTGCTTTTCATCTTTCACAAAATGCCTTAGAGCTTTAAGCCTCGAAAGACATTGTCTCGTTTAATAAGACAACACAAAACACAAGCGATCGCGACGACACTTATGAGAAATTGAACAAAATTGACAAGCCAGCAGGCTAGACGGAATGACATTCGTGACAGAACTTACAGGAATGTCAATACGTTTGGTTATACGGTTACTAAATTTAGAAAAATGTTTTACTTTTTATATAATGCTATAAAAAAATAAGAACATTTTCTTTTTATTTAGTATTATTACTTACGTTAAAATTATCGCTGTAATTAATATTTTACGTATATTTCATAAGCACACATATTTTAGTAGGCTTACTGTTTGGTTATTTACTTGTTAAACAATATTTTATTTATTTGAAAACACTCTTTGTTGAAAACCTATAACCTACACGTTTATAGCTATTTTACTAGCTATGCCCGCGGCTTCGCCCGCGTTGTACTCAGTGTAACACAAAGTTTTCCCGGCAAACTTCCAGTGAAACTCTCATCAAAATCGGCTTAGCCGTTCCGTTAACCTTCCTCTTAAAGCCCTCTCTCCATTGGTGAAACCGCATGAAAATCCGTTCAGTAGATTTTGAGGGAATTGATCACACACACTTTTGGGGACTTTATTTTATAATACACTGACTGTTGCCCGCGACTAAGTTCACGTGGTTATGAAGACATGCATTACTATTAAGATGTTTATCGCAAATTATTTTTTAATTTCAGTCACTTGAAATGCTTATCACACTGAGTAACTTTTTAAAAGGGACAATTTAGTATAATTTAATAGTTATTTTTATAAAACCTCTCTATACACCACATTTTTAGTTTTATTTTCAGACTGCTGTATAAATAACCTATTAGGCGAACTTATAGCTGCTGTATATGTTTCATACCAACTACCAACCCCAATTAAACCCTATTAGCGGTGAAATATCGCAATAGCCGTTCTTAGCGGACGTCTACTAATTATAATCTACCTCCCTGCCAAATAATGGATGGACCATCCAGCGGTTTTTGAGATCACGTGATGAGTGAGTCAGTGACCTTTCTTTTTTATATATATAGGTAGATTAAGATGCATTATTTGGACACCTCCTCACCATCTATAGACCATACATCTTAAATTTCAAGTCTCTTACTTCAAAAACATAGGACTTTCATACAAATTTCCAACCCCCGTTTTATCCCCTTAGGGGTCGAGTTTCGTAAAATCCATTCTTCACGAATGATTACGCCCTATAAGAAGCCTACCTGCCAAATTTCAAGCTTGTAGGTGTTATAGTTTCGGAGATTTCGTGATGAGTGAGTCAACTTACCATCCCCCGTTTTAACCCCAAAAGGGAATTGATTTCTAAAGATACATTATTTAGACACCTTTTCACTATCTATAGGGCATACATTTTAAATTTCAAGTCTCTTACTTCTAAAACATAGGACTTTCATACAAACATCCAACCCCCGTTATACCCCCTTTAGGGGTCCAGTTTTGTAAAATCCATTCTTAGCGATAGTTTACGCCCTATAAGAAGCCTACCTGATAAATTTCAAGTTTGTAGGTGTTATAGTTTAGGAGATTTCGTGATCAGTGAGTCAACCTACGATGCTCCGTTTTAACCCCAAAAAGGAGTTGATTTCTAAAGATACATTATTTGGACACCTTTTCACCATCTATAGAGCTTATATTTTAAATTTCAAGTCTCTTACTTTAAAAACATAGGACTTTCATACAAACTTCCAACCCCCGTTTTACCCCCTTAGGGGTCGAGTTTCGTAAAATCCGTTCTTAGCGGATGCCTATGTCTTATAAGGAGCCTACCTGCCAAATTTCAAGTCTGTAGGTGTTATAGTTTCGGAGATTTCGTGATGAGTGAGTGACCTTTCGCTTTTATATATATTATATTATATATTATAGATTACTAGTTTTTCTTATTAACTCACTTATCAAGATAACTATTAAAGACTTATATTTTATTTATATTAATTAAATATATTACAAATTATTTTATATACTTAACAATAGATTCATTGATAAAAATGACAGGAGAGAAATATTTACTTACTTTTTCTGACTTCGAGTATGTGTCCAATAATGGAACTTGTATGTACTTATTTCCATCATTTTTACTTCGACGAAACATTTATTCTAGTTACTTATTTTCCTTAACACTCAACTATTTAACACCATTTTCTTAAATATTCCAAATTCGATATTGTGCGACGGTCGTTTTACAACACGAACTCACAACTTAAATTGTTATGAATATTAATTACGATTTTGCTTAGTCAACTTAAAGAAGCAATAATCGTAGTGACATCCACGTTAATGTGGAAATCATGACTGAAACGTGTTGCTCCTTATCAAAACAATGCCAGTGACGCTTATCTCACGAATTACGCAATAAGCTGATTTGTCATAATTCGATGGGTTTCGAGTTAACGTTTTTAAATTCAAATTGTTGTAAACTTTTTGATACCTATAAATCAAATATCATTATCAGTGACATTAGTAGATTATTTTCCTTGTTATATGTATCATAAATAATTATTTTGAATTCTTATTGAGGTAAGATACAAGAAATATCCTGCTCAATCTCTGGAGCAGACAGACTGGGAAAATAGGTCAACCTTACAGAACATCACAGCTAAATAATACTGCTCTCAATGAGTTTCGTGTTCCTGTGGCGAGTGTAATAGCCAAAGCTTCCTCAAACGCCATGGGGAGGGTCAGGGGTATGGTCGACAAAACGCTTGCGATGCTTCTGGTGTTGCAGGCGTGTTACGGTAACTGCTTACAATCAGAGGTCGACAAAACGCTTGCGATGCTTCTGGTGTTGCAGGCGTGTGTTACGGTAACTGCTTACAATCAGATGAGCTGTACGCTTGCTTACCACCTTTAAAGTATTAAAAAAATTCATTTATATTGATTTACAATTATAATTTTTGCAAACAAAACAAACAACATTTTATCTAACATGATTTTATTTAAATATCCCTATTAAAATTATAATTTACACAACAGATTGTTTAGGCTTTGAGTCCTTCTTGTAGACCGAAGCCAGGGCCCGTTGGCTCTTCAGTTAAAGACGTAAGTCCCCCAAGGGGTTCTGCTGCATATCTTCCACTCCTAAAAGTATAAAAAATATATAAATATGGATATTTTTTTAGTTTGCTTAGTAAATTTGACTACCCAAATCTGTTAGAAATTTATAATTGGAATTGTTTTTTAGTTAACAAACCAAGCGAAAAAAGGTTTTCTTTTCCTTGCTGGCATGTGCTTAAAATCTGTTAAAAAAGACCAACCTCCATTAGAGCAGCGTGGTGGATTAAGCTCTGATCCTTTTCATACATAGGGAAAAAGGTCTATGCCCAGCAGTGAGATATTACAAGCTGAAGCAAACCAAAAGACTACTGATTTTCTTTGATAACTTAATTAATATGCAGGTTGGCTGGAAGAGATCTCTTCCAGAGATAAGTCCGCCTTTGCACATAAAAATTGTACCCTTGTGTTTGTGTCTTTTATATTTGTATTGTTTTTAAGTGCAATAAAGAATAAGTATATATTTTTAAATATCTTTGATATTTAAAAATATAAACTAATATTTATTATATTCAATATGTGTTGTATATTTCTGGACCGCAGTTATAGTATCGTAATATGATTGAGAAATGTAATGTGTACATAAATATGTACTAATTCATTTAATTTTAAACAATAAATGTTTTACACTTAACCAACCTATATTATAATCTATTTCACATAGGATGTGTACGGTGACATTTGATATGTTCCAATACACGCACACTATTTTCAACAAATCGGATAAATATACATTTTTAAAAGTCACCAATTAGTTTCCAAAGCAAATAATAATGCTTGATTAGATTGAAATTGTATTTATATGCGTATTGTATGCGTTTTTACATTTTAAACAAAATGAAAAAGGTACAGAAAAAATTATAACTTAAAATTACAGGCATGAAACGAAACGTTCAATGATGTAACGGCCATCTTGTGAATCGCGTCATCTCACTGACTCGAGATATCTCAATCAGTACTTTCTGTCTCTTGTATGCTTCCCGTGTTTTGGTTTTGCCAGTTGCTATAGTATTGTATTGCTATAGTAGTTGTATTTGTTGCTGTTTTATTGTTGTTCTGTTATTATTTTTTTTTAGTTATTCATTTTGTGTGTGTGTTCTGTTCTGTAAAATGCCGAAAAGAACAAAAGAAGACCGTTTCAAACAGTCTATTGGTTGTCCGCTTTCGGGAATACTTTGAACGGCCAAGCCAGCTCGTGCCAAAAAATGGCGTGAACTCATGTGTGTTGCCTATAGTCACAACGCTGGGCGGGTTGATGACCGCAGGGCCGGCTTTGTCGCACTGAAGACGCTGTTGCCCGTCTTCGGCCTGTGTATTTCAAAGCCAGCAGTTGAATGGTTATCCCGCTATCGGTCGACTTTATAAGTTTCAAGGTGGTAGTGGAACTGTGTTATGTTATATAGCTATATTCTTTATTGCCGTATCCACACAGCTTAGTGTCAAAAATAAGTAAAGAAAAGTATGGTGACACCAATATGGAAGATAATAAGTTATCGACTCCCAAAAAGAGGCAAAGGAAATAAATGTTTGGTCGTTGAGGTTGAATATGATTATTAGCGAAGAAATGATTTGCCCACAGTTTTACAATAATTAATGTCTTTGAAAGGTGCTAAATTATTTAATGGAAGTGTAACATCGTTATGGCGAGTTTTAAACAAAATTGGTTTTCCTTAAAATAAAAAAAAGTTAACAAACGGAAAAGTGCGTGAAAACTTTGTGACATTCTTAGAAAAGGCGAAAAACATTACGGATTGGAACAACGTAGTATTCCTTGACTAGACATGGTTAAACGCCAATCATACTGTTGGCAAAGTATGGACAGACGACACTGCTCATTCTTCGACTAAAGTACCGGAGGATAAAGGCGAACGACTAATAATTTACCACGTGAGCTGTGTTAATGGGTTTGTCGATAACTCATTTCTCGCGTTTAACACCATCCTTAAAATATTATTTATTTACTATAGCGATGATTAATTTTTAATAAGCAGTTAAAATTTTTTTTTATACAATCGATTAAAGGTTAACCGCATTTGTACTCGATAATCGAATTACATCAATTAATTATGCATGGTCACCTCACTATAGGGTTAATTTGACATGTGTCACCGTACCCATCCTACATGAAATAGACTATAGAATAATCTAATATTAAATCTTGTGTCGGGGAGCCAGACATACTCACGATGATACACTCATAAACATGTATGTTTAGACTATGGTAAAAATCTGTATGACTTATAAAAATTTTGTTCTATCCTTATATGTATAAGGATAGAATTAATGATTGTTAATGCAGGAATCAATTCCTGTGACCACCGTACTAACATATTAATTTAAGACTATTTTTTGTAATAAAATTCAAATATAATCCTATAATATGAAAAAAGTTTTCATATGGAATGGTAAGCTCCTTTTTGATAATTATTTTGAGTTGTGTTTATTAACTAATTTGTTATGGTGTGTGTAATATCTACCTCGGTCCTGGTTTTGGCTTTTCATCTTTCTTTAGCTTGTTAATTATCTCCTTTGTATCCTCAACAGTTAAATCTTCCTGAAATAAATATAAAAAAATAACCTTAATACTACTACTAACTATTTATTTTTCTAAGAAACACTAAATCTTAAAAATGTTGTTATTTATACCAATCAAAATAAAAGTGATTTCAATTCCAGGTCTATCGTATAATATTATGATGCTTTAAAAGCAAAAAGGACTTTCATAATAAATTAGTAGACCTTTAGAACTTAACAAATTTCAAGAAAGACACAAATTTACTTTCCAATATCAGAACAGATTTGTTTTATTATCAAAAGATTAAGAAGTTTGATTAATTTAAAAAGTTTTATTTTATAAAATTATTTCAATTAGGAGCAATCAGTTAGGTCTTTTGTAACTTGAAAAATGTTTAAAAATAATCTTCGAATTGAGATAACAGTGTTTTACTTACATAATAATCATCGTTGACTTGTATCATGGGTGCATTAACGCAAGCACCTAAGCATTCAACCTGTAAAGAAAAATAAGAGAACATTGATACTAATGGTATAGTTGTATACACTATATATCAGGGATTCCCAAACTTATTTTGTCTACTGCCCACTAAGAGAATAAATTATTTTATAGTGCCCCCTTTGAGCAATGTTTTAATGAATATTAGTTGATGTTCACAAGTAGTAGTCGAGTCCTTATAGATTAAATGACAAATCGCCCCCCAAGCCTCTACACAACGCCACCATTTCTTTATTCTAGGTTTCTTACCATATAGTACTGCAGCACCCACAAGGGGGCGTTATCGCCCACTTTGGGAAGCACTGCTATATATTTACACCTTAATTTATTACAATATTCTCAAATTAGTTAACATTTAGGTTTTTCCACATTTTTCAAGATACTATTCCATGTTTTGGATGAATAAATTATTTTTTAAAGATTTTGAGATTTATCACTTATCTATTAATAATTAGTAGGAGACCTTAACTAGAGATGAACTTCACCCATCTGCTTAATGGACGAAAATTATAGGTATTTATATAGAATAACAATCCCAAAAGGATTGCCTGAAAAATGCCTGGCCAAGCTATATTTAATTCAAAATTGAATTTTTTTTAAATGTACCTACAAGTTTGAAGAAAGAATTTAATACCTAATGACAGAATGAAGCCCGTAGAAAATGGAAATTTTGGGTTGTCTATTATTTTCTTGGCATAACTACTGGGTGGCAGGTATAAACAGGTATATTTGTATGTATTGATGCTTTTTTTGTAAACATATAACTAGGTCAGTGATAATCATAGCTTATAGTCATCTGCAACGCCAGAAGCATTGCAAGCACGTTTCCGACCCTACCCTCAATCCCTCCCAGGAGTTCTGGTCACCTTACTCACCACAAGAACACAATACTGCTTGAAAGGAGTATTATTTAAGTTACTTTCTAATATGTTAACATAGTTGCTTACTAAAAATCTGGTTTAAGTGGAGGTTGCCTAAATATAGTAAATAGTCTGGCCAGAAATTTTCCACCCTTACGCAATTTATCATTAGGATATAAATTAATTTTTATCTATTAAGTGAAGATAATGTATAAGAACACATTTAGACTGTATCAAAATTCCTTTTTTTGAAAAATTATGAAATTGAAATTACATATAAAAAAAATATACCAAAAAATTTGTAAATATCAAACAATCGATCCAAATTTTATAAGTAATTGGTAAAATAGAGTACAACTAAAACTATATCATCTACCTCAGATACAGAGAATTTTCCACAAGGGCTATTTCCACCGACTTCACAACCAGTAGCTTCTTTAATAGCATTAAGTACTGCATCGGAGCCTCGTAACCAGCAAGGTGTTGTCGTACAGACTTGGACATGATATTTACCAATTGGTCGCCTGTAAAAGTAACAAAATAACATTAATATTTATAATATAAGCTCAATAGAGAGTAAGTTTAATAAATGTAATTTTAGACAAAATCTTTCAATTCAATTCTTAGGTATTAAATTCTTACCAATGACATATAGGGCTTTTATTAATGCTATTTTGACACAAATAATATTAATGTCATGTGGAATGAAAATTCTGGAATAGATTCTGGATGGAAAATGGATTCTTGTGTAGTTGAAAATCTCAATCAAAGGTGGTTTGATTAAACTAATTCATATTACATAACAAAAAAATAATAGTGACCAAAAATAATTTTATAGACTGTTTAGTTACTGTTAAAATGAGTACTCTTACTGTCATTAAAAATGACGTCTATTTAAAAAAAAGTATTTCGTAGTAGTGTAATAGGATAAAAAATTGATAAAATCGTTATTGTATTAAGATAAAAATAAAATTAAAAAGTCTATATCTATTCATATATTATTATTATTGTGGTATTTTCAGTAATTATATTAGATTCAAAATATTTTGCTCTAGACTGAAAGAAAATCAAGTAAAACTTAAAGGTAGTGGCGTAGCGAGAGTTGGCAAGGAATTATGCCCCGGGCACTACTCACAAAAGGGCGCCAAATGGTCCACAAAACAAAAAAATTGGGGAGGGGAGGGCTAAAAAGGTATTGTGCCACGGGCGCGAATTAGGCTCGCTACATCACTACTCAAAGGTAAAGCTGATATTAATTTTTATGTATTAAAAAGTTTACAAGGTACTTTACATGTTTACAATATAAAGTTTAAGTTATTTACTCTAAAGATAATTGAAGTATTTAAAAAAAAACAACACTGACCTTATAAACATGGTATAGAATGTAGCCACCTCATACACCCTCATGCGAGGTAGGTTCAATAGCTCAGCTACCTTGTGCATAGCGGATATCGGGAGCCAGCCACCATTTTGACGCTGTGCCAGGTCTAGTAAAGGAATCATAGCTGCTCTCTTGTGGCCTTCAGGGTATATGGCCAAGAGGGCCTCGGCACGCTAAAGGTGAAAATTTGTTGATAAAAAATTGATCTTATTTTAATATTTAAGAATATATTTGTTGAGCTTATTATTCTAAAAATCTGGAACAGTCCAACTGGGGAAGTACCTTAACTTTACAATAGATCATATATAAATAAAGTATAGAAAGTAAATAGGTGATAGGGTAGGCAAAACACTTCTAATGTTTCTGGTGTTGTAGGCGTCAATAGGCAATGGTAACCACTCACCATCAGGTGGGCCGAACACTTGTTTGCAGGCTTATTTATATAAAAAGCATATGTTGATACAACATGAAATGATAATATTGATAATTACTATGTATTGTTTATGTATATAAGAACTGTACGTAGAGACAGGTCCGTTAGCGTAGTTAGCAGGGACACTGCTTTGTTTTTGAAATATATACCTGTATTTAACCCAAAAAAATATTTATAATTATCTAGCTATCAGCCAGCAATAACCTAATCGCACTTAAACATACATACTAGAAGTTCTACGAACATAATTTCGTTCTTAATTCAAATACTTAAAGAAAATTTAAGCCACATTCTAAACAAACGACTGTCAAAATTACCTTATGATTTTCGGGCGTAAATTCGAATGGGATACTAGGGTTATCCTCGGGAGTGTCTCGGTGTACAAATAAGCTATCATGTTGCAAATTTACTGTTGTTTGGATAGCTCTGCAAGACGCCCTCCACTGAAAACGCACAAATTTTTATTCACTATTTTTGATTTACGAACTGTCATCGATATTATGTAATTCAATTAATAATACAGCAAGTTATAGAAAATAATTGAGTGCTTTTAATCACCTACCAATCCCTGAACTCCAGACCTGAAGCTGGATAGCATGATTATTGTTTAATTTTATATATTTTATTGCGAAACACAGTTCGCGAACAACTCTACGATTTTTTTTTTTGGTTGAACTTCAAATTCAATGTCGAATTGTCGATGCAAACGTTTAGAAACTTGTTATTATCCGAGGACTCTATAAAGTTCATACAGATAATTAAAAAACAAAAAAGTCGTCCTGAAATGATATTTTATATAGAATTAATTTATACGAATAAATATTACATTTATTATAAATTATAGACGATATGTAAACTTACTTTTACTCAGCTTCTTTACTCGCTTTTACAAAAACTCCTACTGTACTTTTATAGCAAATGCTCTGTCATAATATTTATTCGACAGTTTTATAACTATTACATTTTTCTTATATAAATTAATTTGAACGTTAATGAATATTTAATAAAAGATTCTTTCGATTTCAAGATTCTTTCATGCTTTCAATTCAAATCTATTTGTAACTAATGTTTTACCATAAGATTTACCATAAGGTTCCAGTTAATATTTTAATTCAGTACGATCGATTATTGAGTTATTAAAGTTAATTAATTTTTATACTAAACGTAAAATATCGAAAAAAGAGTTAAACTTTGTTTTATACGTTATTAATAGTGGGTCTTTATTTTATAGAAAAAGAAAATTGCTCCATTGTTACTCTACAATTACACTGTCAAAAACGAAACGTTTAATGTTTAAAGCCAGGCCACAAAGACCTGCTGTCGAATTTTCTAACAGCCCCACACGTACTCAATTTAGCACAACTAAGGAGAATTATTTAAAAAGTAGACGTCCCTATGGTTTACTTACGTTCACATTAATATCAAATGTTTCGCTACTGTACTGAACTAAAATCTTTTATATCCTTTGTTAATTGTGAATAATATAGCTTTTTAATGGTGAACAAATTATAAAGTACTAATTTAGTAATTAGAGTCTGTCGATCTTTAAACGAGTAGAATATGCGTCCATAGTTCATTTTAAAATTTGGATTACCTACTAAATTAAATACCCTTTGTATTATTTAATTATTATTATAAACTAAAAACAAAATAAATTCATTCAAAATTAAATAAAATGTATAATTTATACTTAAAAGAATGATTGCGATTGTGTCAAACCCGACAAAGGACTAAAATAATATATGTTAATACTCATACAACCTGATGAACCTTAACGTAAACGTATTTATTTACTTACTAATGTTACTTACGTACTGGCTAACGTATAACTTTTAGTTTTAATGATATACTTAATTATGATACATACATACATGTGTATGGTATGTATAATAGTTAGATTAGTAAGCAAATATATAAATATTTTATGTAACTGCAACTTTAACTTCAATTTTTGTTTCAAGTAACTATTTATAGTTAGGTACATTGACAAATAAGTTAGATGATTAGTTTCAATTCAACAAATTCAACATTGACGACGATAATTTAACAAAACGGTATTAGATCGCTTCTATTTTACATACAATTTTATATATTCTCGAATAGAATGTACATGTTATTTTGATCAATATTAATTGTGTTTATTTCTAACACAGTTAATAATTTCCATATTTTTTTTCATAGACCTGGCATGCGAGCAAAAGCAATAAAATCCTTCTTTTTAAAAATCGAACCATAACGTCTCTTAATAAAACGCTATTGGCTTTTGCTTCTAAACGTTAACCCGGAGCCCATAAAAGGTATTTCTGCCTGCACATGCCTATGCCTAGTTCGATGAAAAAGATAGAATAAAACGAGAATGAATAATAGTAGACAGAATTGGCAAAACAACGATGTGGTTGTTATGGCAACTGCCGCACTTGGTTGCAGGCAATATTATTAGAAATATATTTAGGTAGGCTTATTTATAAGCGTTTTGTTTTTATTTTTTTCAGAATGTTCTATGTTATCGATGTAAAAATTATGTACGGTATTATGTTATTTATAATGTTGGTTGGTAATGATAAGACTATATAGGTAGGTAGGGAACTTTTGACTAAAAATATGCTAGTCTAGAATCTGTCAAGAATCATATTAATATATTTGGCATAAAGCTATTATACTCATGTGTCGATCTTCAGCTGACTACGTACTATTTTTCATTACAAATCGGTTCATCAGATTTGCGTGAAAAAGTTACAAGCACCCACTCATTTATCCTCACAAACTTTTGTACATATAATACAAGTAGGATATTGTTAGCAGTGGCGTAGCATGATGTTTTGCCGCCCGGGGCCCACCGAAAATTTTACGCCCTGCTACTTAATTTCTTTTTTTTAACAAATTAATGACTGTGTTAAAACACACTGTTTGCAAGTACAATTTTTATAATGTTTAGTAACCAACTTCAATAAAGGAGGAGGTTCTCAATTCTACTGTATTTTCTGTGTGTTACATCGCAGACGCAATTTGAAATTATTTTTTTGTCAATTGAAGAAAATCGTGGTTATCTTGCCGCCCCCCTTTCATGTACCATCCGATGCCATGCCCCCCCCCCCCGGCACTGCGCCACTGTTGTTAGTAAAATATTTTCTGAACATATCGCAAAAAACTTTTATCCGTGCCACTTAAATGTTTCTTCCATCTGCTGTTACCGGATATCCTCTGCCGCTCACGTATAATTATGGAAATTAGGTTTATAAACAATATTTTAAAAAAATTGTTGATTTTCTTTAATGATAAATTAATTTATCCTATGATAGCGTGTTTGTGTATTTATAATAGAAGTTGTAAACTTTCATTGTGACAAATAGGAGTTTCTCGAAGAATCGTCTTCTCTGCAGGATCACGTTGTACTTTCCGAATATGTAGTATTATTTATTTATTTGTTATTTTGCACATACTTATTTATTTATAAGCATAGATTGGCATTAATTTTAATTAATTTATTAAAAATATAATAATATAGTTTTTGTTTGCAATATGACGACATAAAACTGTTTTCGAAATTGAATAAATTTATTTTTGACTTTTTTATTATTATTTATCTATATAAAATGCTTGCAGTCTTCGTCGTGCTCTTGTGATAGCTCTTAGCTTTTGTGCAGAAATATTAGGAACTCAAAATGAGCATCAAAAAACGTGGTAAATACAAAAACTGAACAATTTAAAAAAAGCATTTTATTCACATAGGCCTTAAAAGCGCCTTCTATTTGTCATCTTCGTCTTTCTGCTTCCTCTGATACTGTCTCTAATCAGCAGCTGTCATTTGTTAACACAGTTTCAAAATGACAATCGCGGTAAGACCAACCAAATCAAAAGTGTTCAGTAGCAACCATTTGTGAACGATTTAAAGCCCTCATTGAAAACTTAACACGTGTTTTCAATCAATCATCGAAACATAATTATACACTCACCAACAGTAACGATAGCTGTAGGTACACAGGCAATTTACTTTTTTTATGAACATAGAATAGTTACCTAGCTGTATAGTACGTGTTGCATTTTTTAAGAAAGACATTTAATCGATCCGTCAACGGCCAAAATTTCTCGCAGACCAATCACCAAAGACGATTGGTCACGGCCAAGCAGTGAGTCTATTCGTTCAGAAATTAGATAACGGAACATCGGTGGCACCATTGATAAGGAATTAAATTTTTAAAGTAGGCGCCGCCTATACACGACAATGCAGATAAAATTGGGTTTTAGAAAGCATAATGTTGCTACGATACAAATATCTTGATATCTGATAACAGAAGTTCGAAAATTACACCGTTTTCGGACGTTCTTAGACAATGGTGAAGTGATAACTTAATTATGTCGAACGACTAAGTACATAATTTATTATAAACGATTTTTACAATTTCAATTTTCATTCAATTGCCAGAAAGTAATTTTACAGTTTATATGAAAAAGAATTTAAAAGCTGAAACAAATTATTTGGTTTTAGATTATGTTCATAATAAAAATTATGATATTAATATGATATTATTTTTCAACTTTTTATGTATTTAATTTATCATTTATTTTTAGTAAATTTATTTCTGCCGTATTTCATGTAAGACACGACTAAATTTATAATGATTGACAATTTTTTTTTTTTTTTTCTTAAAGAATAATTGCAGTTTCTCACCGATTCTACTTTTCAGACTCAACATTCCAAATCGGTGGTATAGGAAGTAGAGTTCACCATAATTCATTTATCATAGGCTCATATTTATAATTTATTTATTTATTTATTTATTTATACTTTATTGTACACCACAACTACATTTCAAGCAATAAACACATTACAGACTGTGAAGTACAATGGGCGGACTTATGGCTATTTAGCCATTTCTTCCAGACAACCTAAATAATGTGTAAAATGACAATTCAAGATTTTTTTTTTATTTTTATAAAAAAATGCTTTTAGTGGAAATACTAAGTATTAAATATTCTACATTATTTTGATATGTTTACTTTAGTATTAGCTCCTTGTTCCAACACAGAATCTTGCAATTTGCCGATCACATTTCATCTTTCATAAGCAACAGGTTTCAATAATTTTGTTATCACACCAGCCTTTTCGAATCCTCTTGGAACGGCGCTCATATCATTTTTTTTTTTCGTGGAAACTAATTCCGTTTCGTCTTACAAGAACTATATTTATTCCTACCTTTCTAGTTTTTGGAGTGTTTCATTAAGTACTTGTATTATTCCTTTCTGCTACCGATCTTTTAAATCTTGATTAAATTTTAATACTTTATAAACATCAAAACAACGAGACAACTGATATATAAAAGTTGTCGAAATAAAAATAGAATATGTAATTAAATTAACATAAATCAATTCATACTATCCGTCGTAATCATAGGGTCACAATGACCTTTAGGTTTTTTATGAGCTTCACGAATTATGCTAAACATTCGACCTACAGACGTTCTTAGAATCGGGTTAGGTAGTTTTCGCGCTTCGCCAATATCTTGTGTTTTCAACTTACGTATATTTGGGATTTATGACTGAAGATTATATGATTAAATGTGACATTGAGAATTGTATTTTAATGTTTTTAGTGTTTATGTTTAGTATACGTTGAATTTTAAATTTGTGAGACAATTACTAAGTGTTAAAAAAAGTTTTGACTACTTTATAAATATTCAAAAAAAAAAAAAATATTTTTAATTTTAAAGTTAGCTTTGCGAGTACGCTTGAATGATCATTTTACTAATTACGTAAAAGTTCTTTAATTATAATTAAACCTAATGTTTACGCGTATTTCACTCATTATAATGAAACATTTTTTTCGGATTTTATCGCAGCTTATTAAGGTTTTTTTTTCTCCCGCGACCATGGTTGCAGTTAAGTATCCGAAATGTCGGGCATCTAAAAAATATTTAATACCCTTCGGCTAAAACGCTTAAATTTGACTAAAGACGTTTTTAATTTCTCTTACCTTCTTTCCTAACGACCAATTTCAATGAGAGCATCTATATCTGACTTAGCTTACTAGAAATAGAGTTTTGACTTAAACTATATACAAATTGAGTCAAAAAGCTATCGCTAGTAAAAAAAACCAAGGATCGACAGATTATTGATAAGTACTATAAGAAAAAAGAATAGTAGGTATAACTGGGGGTAGGATAGCTAGGATAAGATGGACTGAGATGAATGGAATAAGAAGTATGAGGTATGAAAGTGCAAAAGGCAAGCAAGTGAGGACTGGTATGAAAGAGTAATTCGAAAATGGGTACAGTCTCTATTCACAGTGGGGGGGAGAAGAAAAACAAGACACTGTTGGAGCTTTAAATTAAATTGATTTATTGGCATTTGTAAAATCGTTTGAGGGATTTGGTTGTATATGCGATTAATATGGCCTAAAAAAGAAATGTTTACCTTTCGAAGTCGGAAACTTGGAATAGCAGTTTTTATCATTCCTTCTAGTGTTTAGACCATATGTTTGACAGTTCCTATCACTTCTTTATATACCAGAATATACTTAGTTATTCTGTTTTAATGTGTAAAGCGCTTACCCAAACTTCTGCTACATGAAATTTAGTAATGACCATTGTATTGGATTTTATTCAGTTGCATATGTTTTATATTTTCTTGACATACAATTACCTATTTTCTAAATTGAAATAATTTATGTTACTTCTTATAATATAAAATCTGTAAGTTAAGTCTTCTGCTGAATCAGTGTAAGTGCCATTAAAATTGAACCAGTTTTCAGATATTAGTTGGAACAAATAGTTAGACACAAAAAACTTTTAAAAACTGTTGTATTTTGCTTTACTATGAACTACTTATTAAAATATTTTTGTTTGCTGGCAAACAAAAAAAAACCGATATCAATTATACATTACATCGACAAATAATATGACGTAGGTAGACGAAAAATTGTCAAGTAAATACGCATTATCAAAGATCACTCCAAAAGTTGTAATCAGATCTCGATGAAATTTAAATGTTACCACATGATAAACATCGGCTGTACTGTGTGGCTACGGTACTAAAGAATATGGCCACTCCCTCTCTTCCCGTGGGTGTCGTAAGAGGCGACTGAGGGATAACACGGTTCCGCTACCACCTTGGAACTTAAAAAGCCGACCGGTGGCGGGATAACCATCCAACTGCTGGCTTTGAAATACACAGGCCGAAGACGGGCAGCAGCGTCTTCGGTGCGACAAAGCCAGCCCTGCGGTCACCAACCCGCCTGCCCAGCGTGGTGACTATGGGCAAAACACATGAGTTCACGTTATTTTTGGCGTAAACTTGTGGAGGCCTATGTCCAGCAGTGGACTGTATAGGTTGTAATGATGATGAAACATCGGCTTTCGATTAAATTAAACATCATCAAAATCGGTACACCCAGAAAAAAGTTATGCGGATTTTCGGGGGTTTCCCTCGATTTCTCTGGGATCCCATCATCAGATCCTGGTTTCCTTATCATCTTCAATATCCCCAAACATACATATACGGTCGAATTGAGTAACCTTCTTCTTCTTTGAAGTCGGTTTAAAATAAGAATAAATAGCATTTGGTATTAAAACATACAGACAATTTTAATTTAAACGTAAAGTTGGAAGAAATAGGATACAAAAACTTTTGCTAATCATGTTCACAGCGTTTAGAGCTGCTATTACCTACTCAAAAGTTTATTTTAAATATCTTTATTTTGACATAGTTCTTAGACAAATAGGAAGTTACATACACAATACATGGAGATATATATAATTGTTCATATATAATTATACGTATCGAAGTGACTCTCTATGCAATTTGAAAGAAAGTAGAATAATAAAATTATAAAATTAAAAATGGAACTTCCATCATTATCGTAATTATTATTTATTATTGGTAGGTGGGTTTACCAAATCTCTATTCAAGTAAAACGCGTGTAGGTTATGCGTGAGGTTCATTTTAAATTTGGGTTATATAATTTTGTTTGCTCGCAAACCGACTCGGTCGGTTTTTTTTTTCGTAGTAAAAAAGTGTAAGTAGACGAAAAAATCAAAAAACGAAACGAAATATCAAAAAAGTCAAGTAAATGCACGTTATCAAAGATAATTCAAAAAATAGTCATAAGATCTCAATCAAATTTTAATGGCACTACAATACAAGCATCACCTTTCGATTACAATAAGAATCATCAAAATCAGTACACCCAGTGAAAAGTTGTGCGGTAAATACAACGTAAGTCGACGAAAAGATAGTCAAGTAAATACGCATTATTAAATATAACTCGAAAAGTACTTGTTACATCGCAATTAATGGAAATCTTAATGGAACCAAATGACAAACACTTATCGATTAAAACAAAAATCATAGTAATGGGTCCATCCTGTAAAAAGTTCTGAGGTAATAGGTATACATACCTGACTACGGAAAAAATTCTGTTACATACATATGTTGTAGTGTGTGGCTACGGCATTAAAGAATATAGCCACCCCCTCTCTTCCCGTGGGTGTCGCCAGAGGCGACTAAGGGATAACACAGTTCCACTATCACCTTGGAACTTAAAAAGACGGCCGATGGCGGGATAACCATCTAACTGCTGGCTTTGAAATATACAGACCGAAGACAGATAGCAGTGTCTTCGGTGCGACAAAGTCAGCCCTGCGGTCACCAACCCGCCTGCCCAGCGTGGTGACTATGGGTAAAACACATGAGTTCACGCTATTTTTGGCGCGATCTTGTGGAGGCCTACGTCCAGTAGTGGACTGCAATAGGCTGAAATGAGTGATATATATGTTACCTACTACTTGTAAATGAAATTAGTTTTTAACTTGACGTATACGACTATACTGAATATAAAGTATTTGATGTTATTACGATCCACCTTTTTTTTACAATTTCAGAACATTTTTGAAATTTTGTCCTTTGTATCATTCTTACATCGTCTAACACTAAATGTTATAACTAAAGAATCTTAAGAGAAGTGTCGCAGATTAATGTCAAAATCTTATAAGCAACAAGACATTTTTGCCCAGACTTTTTGTTCTTTTATTCTTTGTAGGTTATAAGAAAACCTTAACAACATACTTTTGAATTAGATGCAGCTAAATCTTTAACAACATATGTTTTCTACATGTTATATTACAAAACTAATGTAAAATTAACGTTCCGGTCGAAAATCACATGTTTCTCACTTCACACGCGATAAGACCATTTAGACAGATGGACGTAGCAATTGTAAATAAGTAGTTTCAAATTATAGGTCCCTTACGAGTAATTGATTTTTATTGCACGTCTCGTTAAGTGGTAGCGAGTGGAGAAAGAAATCATGTCTTGAGAGGAACAAATTTGTCTTAAGTTCCGAAAACGTTTCATAGATGGCGCTGATCGTCTTTTAGAATGTTTAGTATAGCGCTGGTAAGATTATTTTGTCCAGCGAGGTTTTATTATTATTATTACAGCCTATACAGTCCACTGCTGGACATAGGCCTCCACAAGTTTACGCCAAAAATAACGTGAACTCGTGTGTTTTGCCCATAGTCACCACGCTGGGCAGGCGGGTTGGTGACCGAGAGACCAGCGAGGTACTAAGCGTTTTTTGCATAGTTTCTCTCATTTATTCGATTTAAAGAACTCTAGGAAATACTTTTTCTCTAGGAAACAGTTTTTTTCGAAAAGAAACATTGTCTATTTTCATAACGCCTTGACAGAAAAATTAAGTGAGGAATATGCATACCTACGCGACATACACATATTAGAAAAAACATGTAAATAATCATTTACTCTTTTCACTTTTATTCATTATGTACATGAAATTTATAAAAAACATATTTATTATTTACATTCTAACGCGTTGGTGCAACGGTCGAAGCACTGGTTTGTAGCTGTTGCGCTGGCGGTTGCGGGTTCAATCCCCGCACATGACAATCATTTGTATTGGCCATACAGGTGTTTGCCATTGTCTGGGCGTTTGTGCAGTCCTTTGGGTCTCCCCACCGTGCCTCGGAGAGAACGTTAAGCCGTCGGTGACGGTTGTTATCATGTACACCTGATAGCGATCGTTACTAATAGTAGGGAATATATCCGCCAACCCGCATTGGAGCAGCGTAGTGGATTAAGCTCTTATCCTTCTCCTACTTACATGGAAAAAGAGGCCTATGCTCAGCACAGCAGTGGGATATTACAGACATTACATTCTAAAGTTACAGTTAAAACTCTATATCCCTCTACATTTTTAGCTTTGTCTTTGTTTACTTAGGAAGCTATATAAAATTCACTACTCAAAGAAGAAGAAATGTAATCTAGCCAAGTGTTGCTCTATTTAGAAGGAACTAACAGTTAACCTGCGGTGATAAACAAACGCATTACGCGGTGTCTTGCGGCACGCTTGCACGCAAAAACTTCTTTCACAAAAGATTGACTTGGTTTCTAGTACATTCTTTGAGTGAAATGTAAATTTTCTTACATAAGTATAATACGTATAAGACGGCCGTTCGGGTGCAGTGATGAAAAAATACCATCAGCCTAGTATTTTCGTAATAGCTACACAATGTTTATGATTTAAATTAAACAATTAAGCTTAAAAAGATGCTGTAGTTTTCATTATGAACATAGCAATAAAACACTAAAACATTTCTCTGCTTCGAGTTTCAATACATTTTGGATTAGATTATATGTATTGATATTGCAGTACTCCTTTTTTTAAAACCAAAAAGCTACTTAACTTAATGCAAGAATAATATTATGCTATAATAAAAAATGATAGGTTTAACAAAAACAATTACATTTAAAATCAATACAAGTTCGTCAGCATTATAACGGTGAACGTTACAACATTTCTAAAGAACTAAAAAAAATACAAATGATAGAATGATAAATAAAAAGCATCATTGCCTAGACTTTCTAGTGTTCGACCATCCGAAACTAGAAAGGAAATTAAATTGAGTTTAATAAGGTGACATTTCTGAAAAGTTTACCGCTAGCGCCGTTTGGTTAATGTTAAATAAATAGAGTTTCTAGTGGTAACGATTGTTACTCGATTGTTAAGTTTTATTTTATTTTATTTTTTATTCTATTTTTTATGATTAGGCAAACTTGCGGTTTTGAATATCGTAAATTTCTATGGAATGCTTAAGGAATTGGATTGATTTTTAAAAGAGCAATACAAAATCAAACTTAATTATTTATTTTTATATTAAAAAATGAAAATGAATATTTTTCAGTCCATTTGTTAAAGGCGATATCTTGCTGTAAAACTTCATTCAAAATTTCGTAAAAAATAATTACCTAACTACACGGGCAATCGTACCCCACTATCCTACACATAACATGTATTTTTCAGCCGAGATGTTTTAGATATGAAATTTACAGATATATGAATAATAATACTAGCTAACATGGCGAACTTTGTACCTTCTTATTTTCTATTCTTAAATATAATAATTACATATTAAATCAAAATGAAATATAGATATATATATGAATGAATAATATATATATCTTTCAAGTTGGATCAAACTGCAAATTTGATTAAAATCGATTAAGTAGTTTAGGAGTCCATCGCGGACAAACAACGTGACGCGTAATTTATATATATTAAGGTTATGTAGACCTCGAATGATGTTCGGAATTTCGGCTAGTTTCTATACTAGAGTTCTAAGAAATAGTCAAAGTAAAATAGTAGGTACCTGATTCTTAGATGGTAAACAAAATTCGATTTTATTTTATCGAGTAGAGATAAAAAGTGTTTAGTAATTGTACCTGTATACTAAGGTTTACATTTTTTATCTGTACAACAATATTTGTAGAATAACATAACTCTAAAGCTATAGAAAATAAATGTAATAACATAGATAATCTGCTTTACTTGTGAAGAATCGAACTTCTAAGAAATGTTCGAACTTGACCGATTTTTTTGTCAAGTTTCTTTCCAGAGCACATTTGCCTTTTTAGTGTATTGAAGTTCAATGACCGAGTTCTTGTTATATTTTTATCTCTTTGTGTGTATTTCTCTTGTTATATAATAACACGGTTGTCAATTCCTTAAGTATATCTATTTTAGTTGACAGCTGATTTTAATGAAAATAATTAATTATTAGCTATACCCGTGCTAACAATTCGCACTAAATAAGTATAATAATTATCACTACAAAATTACAAAAATGTATTTGTACGTGAGTTAATTTGAAATTGAACATAAAATTTACCGACCGTCAATCATGTTGACGTTGTTTCAAAATTAAAGCCGTCATATATATAATTTAAATAATTAATTTACAAAAACAAAAGCAATAATATTTTTTTTAGTTGTTGATGCTCGTAGAGCAATCTATTATCTATAATATGATATAATATAATTTATGTGGATTAATTGTAAGGCTTTTTCTAAGAAGGGAGGCAAACATCTTACCCTAGGCATGTTAATATATATGATATTTAAAAAATGTCATACATTTATTGTTAAAATTTAAATTGTCTTCAAATTACAGACTAGTTGAAAAACGTACAGGTAAGAAAATACATTATAAATAAGTTATTAAGATAGAAACGAATGAGTAACTTGATAACGAGGTGCAATTTGCAAATGGTTAAAACTATATAACAATATCGCGGCGTATAAGCGATCATCATTCATAGCATAACTCGATTGCGTAATAATCAAAAAACAAACAACAAAGCTCACGAGACGTAGTAATTGTTTAACAACAAAAAAGCTCGGAATAAGCCTCCGAATGAATGGGACGGTCCAAACGGCCGGGAAAACGATAAAAACGACGTTCCATATTCGAGAAATGATTAAAAAAGAAACGAGATGAAGAAAACGAACGAGAGCACGAGACGCAAGTTCGCGGCACGTACAGATTCTCAAAAAGAGAACTATCCTACCGAAGCGTGAATGAAAAACGCGCCCGCTACCTCCGTGTAACCGTAATCTTGTGATTATTATTTTTTTTTTTATTATTTTTTTGACTCGGTTCGAGTTTTTTTATTTATTATTATTTCGTCTTATTATTTCTGTTATTTTATTCGTTTAACGTGCATCGTATGTAGGTCAGGCTTTTTTGGTTTTTCACGGCAAGGTCGTGGTGTTTGCTTGTTTTGCGTTTGGTCAATTATGGCGCTTTATCCATCATGGCTTAATTTATCGATTTATGGTTGAACGATCATAATATTTGTTTATTGTATATTGTATTGTTAAAAAGTACCACTATTGTTAGTAGCAATAATATATCTTTATAGATCTTTATAAATATTTATCACAATATTTTTAGAGTGAGTGAGTTTGAGTATGTACCTAGGTGTATAATCATGTTTAAGAGTAATGATTAAAAATATCTCACATATTATTGTTTAATTCTGATACTTTCAATATTGTGTGTGAAACCTATAACCTCACTGTCCTACTGTTGGGCAAAGATTTATTTTCAAATAAAAAGAGATGTTGAAGATTAATCAGTCACGTTGTTTCACTCCGTATTAGATAATTTGGAAATAAGATGAGTTAAATTAATTGTTGTTTTTAAAGTCGCAGTATTGTAGCGTTCTTACATCAAGGGATATTTTAAAACCGGTCCCTTATACCCTGAGGCGTTATACCATTACTCGCTCGACAACAAATTCTTAAACAATTGAAATAGTGATTGGGTTAAAAAATAATCTTCTATTAACTCTCCACTCTCAGTCAAGAAGTTTTTCGTTTAAAAACGATAGTTACCAATTAGTGTGCTCGCGTTAAAAACAAATCGTCTGGAAGAAAAGTTACATATAATTATTTATCGTTGTGTCCATTAGTTATAAGTATTCTTTGACGGTTAGCAGGAAAGTGGACATAAGGTGCCAATCAAACAACTAATCGCAAATTCATGCGACGTTTCGATCCTTTATTGGACCATCATCAGGCATCTACAGAATACAAACATTTAAGAAAGTTGTACAACCAATTAATCCATAACAAACAAAACAAAAAGAACCACGTCATCAGTACCTTTACATGTAGTAGTCAATAGACATCTCCTTATCAAAGTTCTTTCATTATGTAAGATTCCAAATCCAAATACATTATATATTATTTTTAAAACCTTAAAATTGATTGGCACCTTATGTCCACTTTCCTGCTAACCGTCAAAGTTACATATAATATTTTGTTTAAAATACTTTATGTTAAATATTTGATATATGAATATAACACTTATTGATTTATTGCAGATTTCTTTTAGTTGAGTTTGTAGGAAAGGAGCTATATATTATTAAGTCTAGAACTTTCACGTTATATTTTGTTATATAAAGTATAAGTCGATTTCATTTTCATTACTAAGAAAATTATTCAGAAATATACAATAGAATTTTTAACTCTCTACAGTCACAATGATTTTATTTTGTAAGTAAAAGTTAAAAAAATAACGTTAATGTTGATTTAAGTTACTATTGAGTAAAAGAAATGAAAGATTAACTTTTTTTATAGTAATTTAAACTTTAAAGAACAATTTTCGACTTTTTGGATGAAATATACAAAAAAAAAATCATTAAGTTACGAGAGTTTAACCTTAAATTTGTCGTGGTAAAGGAAATATATAGCTAATAATAATAATAAAAAATGTGTACAGACTGTAATATCAAAATTAAGTCAACTGTATATATATTTTGAGTAATTATTTACAATATACTTAAGTGCATTTATACTGTGTACATAAATATATAATGTATAGAATATCAGTCTTAAAAGTTACGACAATGTCAATTTCAGATAGAAAATACAAAAAAAAGTACAACTAAGAAAAAGAACAACAAAGAAACAACTTTCATTTACCATTTGAAAAGAATTAAATGCACTATAAAATCTAGTTTTCTTAATCGTCTCTCTAAGGTTTTGTAGCATCATGCCTACTGTTCATGGTTTTTTCTAGACTAATGTGAAAATAATAACCTAAAGACTGTGTCGTTGAACTCTACAACTCATACGTTTTTTAAAATGTATTTCGTATGAATCAATTTGTTAAACAATTTTTATGCATAAAATTGTCGAGATTTTTTTAAAGAATAAGTTATATTAATAATTGTGTATATTAATTTCTTACAAAATTATAGTTTAATTAGATTTATTAACAAAATAATTACTAATTTTTTTATTAATGTCAATAATATACTAATATATTATTAGTAAAGAATTATATTAATAATTTCTATATTTTCAAAGTAATTTTCAACTTAGCTTAAATTTAAAGTATTAATTAATAATATTTTAAAAGTCAAGTGTCATCCATTACAAGATTAGGCCTGTTTCACTGTGGATAGAGTTTATCCTGTAAATCAGTTACGATGAGACTAGCACAGCAGGTAGAATAGGCCATTAGGATCTATTTTAGATATTAAAAAATAATAATGTGTTAAAAACTTTTATCTCTTAGATATCATCATTTTTCAAATAGCGTTATCCGTAATTGGTGAAACAGGCTCTGAAAATAATGTATTTCAACTTTATTGACGACGCGTTGGCGCAACGGTCACGGCACTTATTTGTGGCACATAACTAACATTTGTATTGGCCATACAAAATATTTGCTGTGATCTGAGTGTTTGTGCAGTCCTTATGGGTCTCCCCACGTACGTCGGAGAGCACGTTAAGCCGTCGGTCCCGGTTGTTATCGTGTACACCTGATAGCGTTACTCATAGTAGGGAATATATCTCCGCCAACCCGCATTGGAGCAGTGTGGTGAATTAAGATCGGATCCTTCTCCTACAGGGGGAAAGAGGCCTATGCCCAGCAGTGGGATATTACAGGCTGAAGCCAGATAAGCAAAAAGTTTTATATTGACAATTGTAAATTTGAACATTTTTGAATATCATATCGTAATTGTAAATTTGAATAAGAGATTCCAGTATCTATAGAAATAGAATTGAATAGCATGCTAAGATGTGTTGCTCCAATCTGGACCAATTCTGCTATACTTTTTTAAGTTTTGTTACACTTTGTTGAAGGTTCTTAAGAAATGAAAAATTAAGAAAAGTCGGGTACATTTTCGACAGAGTAATGTTTATTTTAACATCATGCAAAATACAGTTCAAAACAGGACATCTGTAACGTTAGATAGTATATATATATATATATATATTTTTTTTTTTTTATTGAAATTACTTTGTGTGATAAGGCCAGGCCGCTTTTTGTATTTTTTTTTGTGGTTTACACTAAAAATTTACTATTATATCGAATGAAAGGGTTAACTAATAGTATGGTTAGAAATAGTAAGTAAACAAATATTACGATTAGTTTACAAACAATTAGTGTAAGTAGAACTATTTGTTTTATGATTATAAACAGTGTATTGCGTGTCGAGTGTTACAGCTGGAAAGGCAATTAAGTCTCCATCACTCTGGTCCATTGTTGCATTCTTATGAGTAAAATAATTCAGACACCTCAATTGAACGAGCTACTGAACTGATTTCTTTTAATTTAAATTTTACTATAATAACATTGGCTCTTTGAGATGTTAAAAAGAAAGTTTTCCTGTTAGGCTATGTTATTAGTTTGTATTGTTTTTATGGCTATGAGATATTATAGAAAGAATACAGATAATAATTAGTTATTATTAATTTTTATAGTAGGTTCAAAAACGACATACTATCATGCATATATACCGATAAAACTTTACAATAATAATAATAGTAATTAAAAAATGTTAAAAACAAACAATTTCGAACAAAATGACACACACAATATCTTATAACATACATACACGGTCAACTGTTCCTAAGGTGAGCAACTTAATGCTTGTGTTACAGGTAACAACCGACTGTTATAGCTATTTTTTTTTATATAAATATATATAGAAATAATACATAGATATATTAACATATAAATACAAATATTAGGTCGGGGAAATAGTCTTTTCGTATTTGATAGTAAAATTACAATAAAATCTTTTTGGTTATATTGTTTGTAACTGGCCGGTTTTGATACCATGATAAGTTGACAACCAAACTCCGGCGGGGATCGGACTGGCATCCCGCGGGAGTTTGGGGGCTAGTAAACAAGTTAAGGAAAGAAGCAAAGAAAAACATTCGAAATTGTACCTTGTAAATAATTAAAGCGTAGTAACAATAGATTGCGGTTGCGGGTTCGATCCCCGCACATAACAAACATTTGTATTGGCCATACAGGTGTTTGCCGTGGTCTGGGTGTTTGTGCAGTCCTAGTGGGTCTCCCCACCGTGCCTCGGAGAGCACGTTAAACCGTCAGTCCCGGTTGTTATCATTTACACCTGATAGCGATCGTTACTCATAGTAGAAAATATATCCGCCAACCCGCATTGGAGCAGCGTGGTGGAGTATGCTCTGATCCTTCTCCTACACGGGGAAAGAGGCCTATGCCCAGTAGTGGGATATTACAGGCTGAAGCGAACAATAGATAGTGCTTACGAAAAAGCTTTCCATTTCATCCCTTTAGTTTTGAAATAAAAAAATATAACGCCGATTTCTTATTAATTGATTATTATTTACTAAAAATAGCTTTAAGTTAATGGTTAGTATTTTTATCTTAAAAAATAACATGAATTCGATTAAAAAGTTATGTCTTTCAGAAGTTCTAGTGTTGTTTAAAGCTTTTTTTTTTTAAATTTCATGAGTCTACACAGTTTTGATAATGAATCTGTCAGTCAATTAGGAAACAAAGTCAAACAAAGATGTCAGTTAAAAAAATTGTACGTAACAATTATTACTAAACGAAAAAAAAATACTACTCTGAATGTGAAATAATTTAAAAAATAAATAAATTTAAATACACAATTTAACAGAATAAGTTTTACAGATCTAAAAAAACTTTTTACAAAGTTTGGACAAAGTTTTTTAGTACAGTACTTTTTTTTGTTGTTGTTCTCATTTACGTTTAGAAACCTACATAACTATTATATCGAATACGACTCGCCACTGGCTTCTTAACGCATTTAGTCATCGTTCCAAGTAAAAAGTAAAAATAACTTGACCAGAGTCTGCATCTCAGTCTCAAGGCCAAATCCTAACTCCTGGCGAGCGAAACAGACATACAAGATATACACTTACCAGACAAGGACAGGTGAAACAGTGTCTTCGTCCTTTGAAAAGGGAAAGTGGTAGGTACAGCGGTGGTGAGAGTGAGATGAAAAAATGTCCAGAGGGCAGAAAGGGAAAGGGTATATGGATATACTGTTGGGTGAAAGGGATAAGAGATAGGAACCGGTTAAATTTGAAGGGCTCGCGGTCCACGATGAAGCTGCGCTAAGACTGTGTTATTTATTATTATGTATTGAATTATGACGATCTGTATAACAAAGAATAAATATAAAAGTGTTATATCAAATGATTTTATTGCTTTTTTATATTGATGGTAAAGGAAGTAAAATGTTTACTATGTTCTAATGATAGTTTGGATATTTTTCATATAGGTATGACTGTTTTGTCTAAAAAATTCTTTGGATAAATGGAAATTTGTTACTTTATCACGTCAGAAAAGTTGAATGGGTTTGGATGAAATTTGGCGTAGAGATAGGAATCGAAGCCTATTTGAATTAAGTTACTTTTGATTATCATTTTGATATAACTTTCCTAATCAAACATTTTTATTACGCTGTATTTTTTTTTTAATTTGGAGGCATCTTGAGTTTTGATTTATTTGAATCAACAATATACAGTTGTACCTAACCTCTTTGTTTATATAAATTAGGATTAATTAGTTTCAGCTTTTTTATTACCTCGTTAAATATTTTATATTTTACCATTATTTGCGTATACCGAATAATTACAAAAGAATAAAGAAACTGGAAAAGATAGATCTATTATCTAATTATAATAATTTGAATAAAAAATATTTTTAAGAAAAAAAAAAACAATCTTAAAATATCAATACAATGTGATACGTGTGTGTATCTTACAACAAAATCAATTGAAGTTTTTAATTAAATTTCATAAAAAGGTATATATGGCTGTGATTACACAATTATGAAGATAAACGTATGCTGAATCAGAAAAAAATAACTAAAGAAATTAGTTTTTCAATTACTTAAATAGCAGAAAAGGGACCCTTATATAATGCTGATATAATCACTCACTAAGAACATCTCAACTCTTTAGAAAGAGAGGATATTCAGATTAAAATGGTAAAAAAGAAGATAATATACATAACGGTCTATACAAGCAATAAACAAAAATACACACACACACACACACCCACACACACACACACACACACACACACACACACACAGATACACACACGCAGACACACACACATATACGGACACATATATGTATGTACAATGTATATACTCGACGTACATAACTAAAATTGACGTAAAGAACATTAAAATCAGTATTACTATGAATATGGTAAGCAGCAGAAATTTACAAACTTATTTTAAAACTGAATTGTTTGTTTGTTAAAAACCATTTACCTCAAGAGCAACCTGACCGATTTATTTTTTTTGTGTTAGATAACCCATTAATTGAAGAATTGTGTAGGCTGTGTAATATCACATTACTACAAGTGTAATCAGTAGCAATCTGATATGTTCTTAATGGTGTTAGTGTGCTTTCATTTTACAAAAGGGTCTAAAATTTGTTTGGTGGTATTCTTTTTTTATATACATTTCAAGACATGTGGATATCACACTTGGGCTTATAAGCCATTCGCTGCACGTGACGTCATGATTTATGAGACTTTTATCTAATTTTTTTTTAATTTATATTTTGATTTTGGGACAGCCTTGCTGAAAAAATACAGCAAGGCTAAAAATGTCAGTCACATTATACCTTACTCGCAATCGACAATTCAACAATAAAGATAATTTAAAAACTATAATAATAAAAGCTATTTTATTTGAATAAAACTAATCAGTAGGAGAGGATAGCTCAAAATGTTTCATCCGATATTTTTTTATATACTAGGTCGGCAAACAATCGTGAGGCTCACTTAATGGAAAGTGATTACCGTAGCCAATAGACGCCGGCAATACCAGAAGCATCGCAAACGCGTTGCGACCCGACCTCCAATCCCCTCAGTAACTCTGGTCACCTTACTCAGCAACAGGAATACAACACTGCTTTGCAGATTATTATAGGACTTTCACAAGAAGATAAAGGAGATTGTGGAGCAACATTATATATTAGAGGTCAACATTTATATAGAAAAGCTAGACGCAAAGAGGCGAGTCTGTTATACTTTTCCCCACACCTTTCACCAGTGTGTATAGTAGTGCTACTCTATTCTGAGTGCCATATTTCTCTGACTCAGGCCTTTACTGTCAGAGCTGGACATATATATACATTGAGCTTTGGGCGTTGCGAGGGCTAGAAAACCGGAAAGATGACGCCTTTATCGTTGTAGATTTGGTGAATCACTTATCTACTCCTTTTACAGATTAAGATTGGACTTCGACAAAGTCGCTCTAGGCCATAAAAGTCTTACAAAAGATGACTATAACCAACAGGAATCCCTGTGGAGAATCGCCAACAGATTGTTCGCAAAGAGAGATCTTGCCTAATCTTGTGGAGCAGGATCTGCTGCGAATTTCTTTTGCTGGACCTAACTGTGACATGAAGTGAAGATCTGCACCACCTGCACACCACAGTAATGAGAAGTCATCATCGCTTGACCTCCGATTTTGGTACGCTGGCTTTCGTCTAAAGAGTAATCAATATCATCATCATCATTTGTGAACCGGTCTCTGTTTACGTACTCACTAGAATTGTGCTTATATGAAAGATTCTAGGAAAATTAGATTATACATTCTATTACATCCAGTTTCGGATTTAATTCCGAAACCAGAGAAATCCTTTTTCCAAATCCAGAAATTCTTTTAAAGTCTTGCTTCTAGTTTATATTTGACACCAAAAGTCATGCTTAACTCTTCTTTCAATTTAAATTTGCCACCAAAAGCCTTATCTAACCTTTCTCAATCTTCATAACCTGATCATACGCACTGCCTAACCGTACCCCGCAGAGTGCAGTACACAGAACTACGGCTGCTGATTCGCGGGATCGGGTCAACCGAGCTCAAGGTCAGGAACGAGAATAAGAAGCTGTGGAGATGGCGAGACGTTGTTCACAAACGGTGTAGAACTGAGCATGACATTCTAACAATTAAAGTGCTATAAACTGCGTATTTAATTTATGTTAAAAATGTTCGAACACGTCCTTTTACATAACTTTTATAATATCTCGACTTCATTATCTCATCGTTGCTATAAGTAATGATATTATGGTCATTCTTAAAGCAGATGCTATAAATACTTTTTGTGCGTACAGTTTAGGTACTTTTGATTGTAAATCGTTTTGTGTTATTGTGTTTGCTAAGTTTATCATCAAAAATGAACTGTATATACACATTTTTCATTTAAATGTGTAAAATTATTATTTTACAAACGGTTTTTAACTGCAACATAATTATTTATATGACATTAAGAAGTCGCATTCAGCGTTCGTTTGTGTTCACATAACTTTAAACCTTCAAAGGATATTTCAATGCTTCAAACATCATTCGGAACACTTTACGAAAAAGCTAGTAAAGAGATAACTAAATAAAAATGTATTCAAAAATGACTCTTTAAAACATTATGCCACTTTTTCATATCCACTCGGTGACATCAAATGGACGTCGTGCATCGTCTAACCGTTTTAACAAGCTGGTAGTACTTCCTGTAATTAGAGAGATTTAATTTTATCAAAACATCACCCACATCATTCACTCCCAGTTGGTACCTCTTAAAAATGTAGTTTGACAAAAAGTAATGAGACCAGTAATTAAAGTGGGGATAGGGTTTACTGACAAAAGATTTTTAAAGTGTCCCATTAATTAGATTGAAGACACTCTATGATGCTTCGCGTCTATGTTCGCGAGTCAACATTTACCAATAAGTATTTGCGTCCATACACACACGACACACTCGCGGTTCTATACATGTGTGCGTGTGTCGTACACACTGCACAAGAATGCAACGCGTTGTTGACACAGCCAACTTCGATATTCCTTTATTTATTGCTACAAAAACCCTTCGACTACAAAAAGTACTAATTTAAACTTTAAATATAATTGACTTAAAGCTCACTTTACTTCGAAGAAAAAAATCTTACATCCTTATAAAGTTATCGATAAACAAGATCAGATAAACTAATTTTGATTTTTATGTAGTTATTTTAAGGCAGCGTTTTCTCTGTTTGCCTACGTGTCGTTAAGATTAAACGTGCTTACTAGTGTTCGGTATATTTAAATAAGGATTTATGCGTCGTGTCTGGCATTTTGGCGAGATTCGTGGATAAAGAATCGTAGCGGATTAAAAACGCGAGATCTACCCATAGATTTCGGACCCACAATGGAGTTTTAAACCAATGAGTTATCACAGCCTTGAATTTTGTCTGCTTCCAAGATGCTTGACAATATACTATAGAGATTTTTAAGAGGTCATCGATTATTAAAAATACACGTATTAATTTTAAATAACTAATTATTATCTAAAGATAAATTTTGTTTGTATTGGTAGTGAAAATATATTATTATTATTATTGTGATTTAAAATTGCTTTTTTTTTTTAGGTAACAACATTATTTACATTAATCTGCCTCATTTATATTTAACACAAAATTAAATTGACCATATAATATTTTATTTACGAACATTTTTTTTTCGTAAGCTTTTACTTAATCCTGTTTACGCTACGTCGACCGTAGCACTTGTAAGACAGTCTCAGCTAAATAAAAAGTTGTTTTCGTTTATTTTTGTCTTCCTTATAGTATCAGACTAAAAATTTAACACTTAACGCCATTAAAAACATTTCACGAATACGAGGAATTTGCTTGTTCTTCTTCTTCTTCTTTGGCTTTAGCTCCCTTGCGGAATTGCCAGTATCAGAGTAGATGCTTCAATGTTCGGTGAGTGTCAGTTGTTCAGTTAAGATATTGACAAGACTGACTTTGCTATTTATCAATATTTGTGGAAGTACAAGATAATAAAAAGATTTTTTTTTACCGACTTGAACAGAATTGTTGCTCTACCTAAAACAAAACACAACAAAGGTTAGTAGGAAATTACTCTATAGTCTAATGTTATTTTCTACAAAATTTGCTTGTATCAGTTTAATTAAAGAGTTTTAATACATTTTTAATAACTCCTTATGTCAGTTGTCTACCACCACTACCTACTTATCTAGAGATGTTAACAAAATTATATATCTACTAATTTGCTCTAAATGAACATAATAAATCATAACAGTATTTCTATTTGAATATAATAATTAAATTCACTGGCAAATTACTAAATACGTCATTTTTATTCTCGGTAAAGACATAACTTACAATGTCTACTATTTCGCATGGTCGTTGTGTTGTCTTCTTCATTCTACATGTCATTGGTAAAATCATATTTAATATTAATCATATTATCGTAGCATTATTAAAGACTTATTATTATTCTTCGAAAGAATGAATCAATGAACTTTTCTGGCTACAAATTAACAACTACCCGCAACATTAAACAATATTTATTATTTATTTTATTTTATTTTATACTTTATTGTACATCACAAATATATTACAAACAAAGCATAAAGATAGTTACAGGCAGTGAAGTACAATGGGCGGACTTATGGCTAATTAGCCATTTCTTCCAGACAACCCATAATATGTTTTAATACGTTTCCTAATTAAAATATCATTTCATCTGCAACACAAAAACGAGTTTTTTTTTTCAAATAGAATATACACAAACCATAAATCTAATTCTTAATTAAATATCATCATATTTTTATCTCAAACCGTATCAGAGGAACGGAGATCGTAAGATTAAAACGCCTCACAATACTAGTCGTGTTAACTTATTGAAATCGAAAGTAAAGTATATAAAACTAATGCAGCAACCAAAAATACTTTCATTAAATCTTTCCCACCGCGACTCGAACCTCCAAACCCGTTTCGATAGCACCAAAAAAAACATTGTATTAATTTGGGATCCCCACAAAAAACGAAGATAGCTAAATGAGTAAAAAACCTAATGGCCACGAAAAAAAGGATTGATTCGAAAAAGAAAAAAAAAGTCACGAAGAAAGGGTTCAACAGCTACAGGTGGCTACTAGTTCGAAGTTTTTGTGTAGAAAACAAGTACGCGTAAGATTTTTAGGCTTTTTTTCTTTTCGGTAGCCAATTAATTGAATGGTTATAAAACAAAATGCCCGCTGTTGTAGTTTTGTTAATGCTTATAATAATTTTGGTGCTCGTTTTTTTGATTATTTAAGGTCACAATCAAATTAAGTCTTAGCTTAGATATAATATAGAATAGCTGATGATTTTTTTTAATTGCATGACATAATTCCTTAATGTTTTTTTTTTTATTCTCTAATTATTATATATCATTTTTTTTTTTAATTTATGTGAATAGATTTTCAATTATCAATTTTAGATTGTACTATTTAGTTTTATAATAACTGCGATTTATTCATTAATGTTAATTTAATTTTACAATCAAATCATATTAAATTGTTTTTCATTTCAACTGTATGGTCGATTGATCGGGACTTTATTTTACTATGTTAGAATTGTTTTTTAATGTATTTTAATTAATATCGTTTGTTATAACAATCTTTATGTACGTATACGTGCTTAAATTAATAGAATGCGTGTAACACCTATAATTAAGATAACGCTTAGCTTTTAAGATACTTTGTTTATGATTATATCTGTCTATTGTCAGTGTCTATCTTGTTGGTGTTAAATAAATAAATAAATAAATAAATAAATAAATAAATATGAAAGAGGTTGATGTGAACTTGTTACCTGATTTTTAAATACGTGTATAAACATAAAAATCATTACTCATATTTTACGATTATTATTTTTTTGTAATTTAAAAACATATAAAATAATGTTAATTTCCTAAAATTTTACAACCAAATATAAAATATTGTAACTTAAGTAATCTCTCATATTTTAAAAAAGTTGTGTCTGTGTGTGTGTTTAAAAAAGTGTTCAAAAAAGTGTATTGTCAGAACTGTTTTTTTTTAAATTAAATAATGAAAAAAAAGACAAAACTTTTTTCGAACTTAATAAGTGAATGAAAGATTAGTAGATGCATCTAAACGGGTGAAGTCAGGTATCTCTGTTATATCATATTTAGTGTACAGTTATTACGTTACAAGGATAGCTAAGAAGTCTTATAAAAAGGAATGTGTTCATTCTATTTATAGAGAACCTGTGTACCGTTCAACGCTAAAATGCTTTTTGTACTTTTTCAACCCGATTGTACTACAACTTATACTTGCTATTTTATTTTTAACTTTGCTGTTTAATATATGGGACAGAATTATTTAATACTAGCTTTTCGTTGTAGCTGCTGTTAAAATATAGTCTATGTCGGTGGCGTAGCGTTCGAGGTTCCGGGGGCCATAGCCTCGGGGGCACAGAAAAAGAGGGGCAGCAAAATCATCACGATTTTTTTTTCAATTGACAAAAAAAATAATTCAATATCGCGTCCGCAATATAACACACATAAAAAAGTATGTGTGTACTTATGTATGCACGTAAGAAGTTATACTTCATTGGCTAGCTAACTTCACGTTGCTAACTTCTTCTTCGTTGACTAGCTAACTTCAGGGTGTCGGTTTTTTGTGACGGTGTGTGCGTGCATCGTAAAAATTTACTCTCATAATTTTTCCCTAA
Organism: Melitaea cinxia; assembly: GCF_905220565.1. Lineage (NCBI taxonomy): Eukaryota > Metazoa > Arthropoda > Insecta > Lepidoptera > Nymphalidae > Melitaea > Melitaea cinxia. The sequence continues at coordinate 14,102,487 of NC_059407.1, read as the reverse complement.
CGTGCTAAAAGAAGTATAACTTAAACAATTCAGTAGAATTGAAAACCCCCTCCTTTATAGAAGTTGGTTAATGAACATAATAAAAATATTGCTTGCAATGACTCTGCTAAATTAATTTGGAAAAAAAATTAAAGGATTTAAAAGGGGTGGTAAATTTTCAGTGGACTCCAGGCGGCAAAAAACCACGCTACGCACACTACCGATCTTTGCCACTCAGTAATAACGTTGCAATCTACTGGTGAAAGTTTTTTTTTTTTAACTCGGGTCATTCGTTTCAAACTCCTTATCAAATCTTTCCTGCTTACAATATTAATATAGAAAATTTGTGGTTAAAAGTGTCTTTAGTGTAAACTTAATGTGCTGCTTAGTTAACTTAGTTATATCATATATAACAATATGATTACTTAATAAATATAACCAAAATAAGACGAAAAATCGCTAAGATTTTTTTAAAAGTAGGACCTTAAATATTATGCACACATACACACATAATTATGTATTAATGTTGTTTGTGTTTCACTCCTACATGTCAATTACTAGGTGGTTACTAGGCACCATAGTCAATGAAGTCATTACATAAAATTTAAATTTGACATATAACCTTCTTGGCAGATAATTTTAACTTCGAAATAAAAAAAATAAAAAAAAGTCCAAAAAGTCACATTCATATAATTATATAACCAAAATTCATTATTCATTTACATGTCGAATGAATCGTTCGTTAATAAAAAGAAACAAAGAAACGTATTTCGTCGAAGCTCTCTTGTACTTTTTGCATATCTTGAATAATTTACTAAATATACTTTAACCGGTTAAAAAAACAAACAAATTAAAACTTTGCTTCGATTTACAAAATATTTTAATTTGACTACTAGAATAGCAAATAATGCACATATATAAACAAATAGTAATTGTGTAAACGACACATCACACATACATAAAATATAGATTAAAATATCGTTATAAACTCAACAGCCTGTACAAAAAGGTTGACATGCATCTTTGGTGTCAACGGGGTCCGGCCGAAAAATTCTTTGTGAGAACCATTTATTTTTAAATGCAGATATTTTATTAACAGGACAGAAGAATAGATCGTTTAGAAAGGTATAAAGTTAATTGACAGTTTTTTTTTTTATTTATTTTTTTAATTTATAGCTGTTTCGTTCAGGAGTGGATTGTCTTACAGTATCGTAAAGCACATGAACTTTTTTTGTAATATTTGGTGAATGGTGTTTTGGTACTTTAAAATCCAATATAAAATTTTTCTTAATTTGATTACCATTTTTGTTCACATTGTTTTCTTACAATATATCGTATTTTTCTTTAATATTTTTATTTATTAACTATTTTGTTATACTTACTTTAAAACATAAATTGTAAAATTGCTGTTATGAAATACTTTTAAGTTCAGACCTTTGTCCGTTAACATGAGATGTTTACGCACGCTATACGTATAATATACTATACTATACTATAGTATTTTATATTTTCCATAAGATAATCTCGATAAGAATGCGAGTAATATAGTAAGGGCTAAAGGATAGGGCTCCGGAGATGGGCGAAGGTTGCCGAGAACAACCGAGAGCCCGCGGCACGAACAAGTGCTGTACCAACTAGTGACCGGACGCTGCAACACGCAATGCGATGAATTTTGATACTTTGTTTTCATATATTTTTTTTTGACATTTTTATTGGTCAAACAAGTTTATAGACGCTGCATTGCATGGATGAGTATATGTTTTGAAAATATGAAATGACAAAATTATTATTGTGTTACACAGCCTTTGGTCTATAAACTATTATGGCTATGTCACGCTGTTACTGAAACAAGCAAGAGTAAATGTGAATATAGTTGGAAGTGAATATAATTGTGTCAAACTACTTTTATTTAGTATGTTTTATTATAAAAACTGCTTTCCCGTTGTGCTTTATCTTCTATTTTTATAAAAAATATAATATATAATTACTATATTCACGAAAAAAAAACAATAAGTTGGTACGAAGTTCGTCAGGTCTGCTAGTAATATCTAATGTAATTTGTCCTTATAGTCTGTGCATAATATAAATAATTATTTGTGTGATGAATTTAAGGTAGCGAAATTAGCGTTGGTTATTGTCAATAGAAAAATTAGACTTTCTTGCGATTAAAAATATAATCAAGCGATGATTGTGTTCATCACCATCATCATCATCATCAACATTTTAGCCTACCACAGTCCACTGCTGAACGTAGGCCTCCACAAGGTCACGCCAAAAATGGCGTGAACTCATGTGTTTTGCCACTCATGGTTGGTGACCGCAGGGCTGGTTTTGTCGCACCGAAGACGCTGCTGCTCGTCTTTGGCCTGTATTTCAAAGCCAGCATTTGGATGGTTATCCCGCCATCGGTCGGCTTTTTTAAGTCCCAAGGTAGTGGTGGAACTGTGTTATCCCTTAGTCGCCTCTCACGACACCCACGGGAAGAGAGGGGCTGGCTTAATTCTTTAATGCCGTAACCACGCAGCATTATTAACACATGATTGTGTTATATTAGAAGTAGCACCCAACAAAAAAAGTATAATAATAATTAAAAAAATGTTTTCCTATTATAAGTAAAAAAAGTTTTTTTACCAACACATAATTATTGAATGTTTACGTATAATGTACACAACCGTTGATTTTATATAGATATGGGTCTCTTTCTCCATGTATAATAAGAGTTTCTTGGTTAATAGTGTAATATTATTTTAAAATTGAAAAAATGAAAACAAATATCAAATCTATTCATTCCAGCTACATATTACACCTGGATACGCGATCGGAGGAATAATAAAAAATGTCAGATGCTGTTTTTATATCAGTGTCGAGAATAAATCCCATTATAATATTTAAACTAGCTCCGTCCCGCGACTTTACAACCCACCACGTTAATTATTACCTCCATTTGCTATAATAATAATTTAGTATTACCGGACTGTAAGATAATAACATGTTTACGATATGAAATGTAAGAAAGGAAAAGTTATAGTACTTAAACATGGCACTATAAATGACCACCAGTACTAGTAGTACAAGTTCTTGTATATTTTTGGACTAACTTTAATTTTTAACGATTGTCTTAAAGTTAGTTCTTATCGAATTTTATTATTATACTGCAAAGGTGGTAATCAGGCCTATAAGTAATATAGTAAGCGTAGCTATGATGCTTTGCCGACCTTAGTTGCATCCCTCCCCAGAAGCTCTGTCCACCTTACACACCACAGAAACAAAACATAACTTGAGAGTAACATTATTTAGCTGAGATTTTCTGTAAGGTTGATGTACTTTCCAAGTCAGGCTGCTCCAAATCTTGAGCAAGATAAATTCTGCTGTGTCCTACCCGTAAAGTGTAATATATCTTTATATCTCAGTAAAGTTTTACCAATTTTTACGAAAAATAAAACAGAATGTGATTCTAGTAATTATATACTTATTTCAGTCCTGCTGTTTTTAAGAAAATTTATAAAAAAAATATTCCAAACAAACTTTTTCATCATTGTTTCCTTAGAGATGGATCTACAATACATGCTACAGAAGGGTAGGTACTATGTCGCAAACAATTGTTTTTCAATCTATGGATCGCAACCACCAAGGAGGTCGCGAAGCCCTCAGGAGGTCGCAGGTAAAAAGTTGAAAAGAGAGTAGGTTATTTGTATTACAAAACCATCGTATTTTAATTTTGTTGAAAAGGCTTTCACTTGATGACGAATTGAATGATGAGATTTTAGCCTAGTCTTAGGTCACTCGAATTTTTACAAATTTGGTACGAAGCACGGAGTATAAAAATACTATACTATATAATTTTAAGTAAGTGTAAGTTTAATAGAATGCGTCTTGCTTAACCGCGCTAGAATGGCTGAACGGATCTAATGAAGTTTGATACATAAGTTTTAGTATATAAAAGCATAAGCTTATATAAATAACATGATGTTACAGAAAAGAGAACGTCTTACTTTATACAAAATTGACAGGAGGCCTATGTCCAGTAGTGGACTGCAATAAGCGGAACTAACTGAACATACACTACAAATAATACTCCTTGCTTTTTTATTCGGTACTACGAAATACATTAATTTGGGGTCGCCTTTAGTAACTTTTAGAGATTTTTTCAGATAACTTTATATGAAATGTTTTCTTTTCAGTACAGGGTAATATAGACTTCTAACGTTTTGGTGACTCGTTGAAATATTAATAATTAATAAATAGAAAATCACTTGAGAAATAATAATGTTAGGTATACAAGTAGATATTCTAGATGAAGTGACAACGAAATAATCGAGTTTCGTGGATACTTTTAGGACTAGAAACCTGAAATCGTCAATAAAATGTTTCATAAGTCTATCTCTGTCATCCCTGTTACTACACGAAAAGAAACTGTCTAAAATACTAGCCCACTTTATTAAAATTTTTGTTCCATGATTTTAGTCTCTTAAGGCTGATTCTTTTAGACTTAAAAAAAATAATAATTTTATAGTAAAACATCTGACATGTTTTGCAAAAAGGACCAATATTATGGCTGTACTAACATAGCAAGGTACCAAAAACCATAATCACACCAATTTATAAAGGTCAAAAAAATAACAAAAAAAGCTTGATAACTTAACTAAAACGTTACAATTAGATAGAAAATTTATCGCGTGTAAATTTCTTAAACTTAACGGTTTTCTATAAATTATACTTGGGTGTTTAATTCACTTTTTGCAAGAAATTTCTCGGACCCGTTAGCCCGTCTCGCTGGCCGACTATTATCGGTGACAAAAAGACAATAGGCGTGACGTCACGGACGACCGGCGCGGGCGCATTCGACGCGCGCACCGATGATTATCAACGGATTTAATGCTTAGCAGGTTCCCGCAGAGATGAAATTATTGTCTCGTTAATTGATCTAATCATATTCTTTTACGTTTATAAAAATTTTCTCTAATAAACTTCCTTCTCTATGGTTGCCTTCTGATACTGGGATCGATTCCTACCCAGAGTTTGAGTGTAATATGTGTACAGTTCTTATTTACCTGATTGGATTTTGGTGATTGATTGGATGATTAATCACCCACATATAGGTGGCTACTGCCTTAAATTAATCGATGAAAGTTATGAGTCTGTTCATATATAGGACTAGGGGTTCGATAAAATTACTCGTAGTGTTCTGTGTTTTTACTGTTAAAATACGACTGTTCTGTAATATTTCTTTTATATAACTAGGTCGGCAAACAAGCGTACGGCTCACCTGATGGTAAGCAATTACCGTAGCTTATAGATGTCTGCAACACCAGAAACATCGCAACCTCGTTGCCAATTCCCCCCAAGAGCTCTGCTCATCTTACTCACCGACAGAAACACAACACTGCTTGAAAACAGTAGGCATCATTATCTGTGATCTTTTGTAAGGTCGAGTTACTACCCCAGTCGAGTGGTCCATATTTTGAGCAGGAAATTTCCTGATGGGCCCTATCTCAGAGAATGTCGCTGTTTTATCCCAACTATGTATATATTTATTTGAATAGTGTGTTCATCATATAAGTGATTTTTGTAGACTTTTTGGACACAATAAATATCTTTAAACCTAAAAGAAATCAATATGAATCAGGCAAACATGAGACAGGAAGTTTGACGATTTCACTGAATTTCTCAATACACTAAGCTAGATACCGCACACGGTTTCACCCACAGATACGGTCACTTCGTTCTGGCGCTCACTCGCTCGCTTCAGCATGTAATATCCCATTGATGGACGTAGGCCTCTTTCTCCATGTAGGAGAAGGATTTGACTTTAATCCACCGCGCTGCTCCAATGCCGGTAGGCGGATATATTTCCTACTACGAGTAACGATCGCTATCAGGCATACATGATAACAACCGGGACCGAAGGCTTAACGTGCTCTCCAAGGCACGGTGGGGAAACCCACAAGGACTACACAAACACCCAGACCACGACAAACTTTAGCATGGCCAATATAAATGTTTATCATGTGCGGGGATCGAACCCACAACCGCCAGTGTAACAGCAACAAACCAGTGCTGTGACCGTTGCGCAAACGCGGCATCGAATGGTTGCAAAATTGTTTTATATTTTTTTTAAGTATAACTTCTTTACGCTTAACTTGGGGAGTAAGCTACTGGATGCGTGACTATAATGTTACGAAAAGTGTGATCGGGCGAGGCGAACGGAATTTGAGAGGGAGATATAAGTCAGGTGGAGCTAAAGAAGTTTTACTTCAGTCGTGTGGTGTAAAGCACACTCGGTTTTTTTTATTGCTGTGAATTATAAACAAATAGACGAATGCTCCTTCTTTATAGTACTAATATAAATCTTAATTTAAGGAAAATGGTTTTGTTACAGTTTAAAAACAAATCTAAATCATAAGTTAAAATAACTTTTTGCCTGTTTGTTAACAGCTGCTTGGCTGTGTTAATCTAACTTTAAACATTAATGAAATTCAGAGATCGCACAATTTCGACTTTATTAAAAAAAAATCTTATAAATAAATTTATTCGATAATAGATTACTTCATTTTTGTAAACTCAAATTAAATAAGAAGGTTATTTGATCATATGAAAACTGTAGCAAAACCAATTAGCTATCTACTACACATTTTAATTACATAATACAAAATGAATGAAATATCTAAGCAAGTAGGTAAGAAATTACAGTAGACAAAACGTATGTAAAAGTATAAAATAATATAAAGTCTGCAAAAAAAAATTTAAACAACTGATGGAAGGCTGGAATGAAAAATATAGGTACATTTGATGGAGTGTAGTTTATCTTACAACTGGGAAAACACGGTGAAAAAATATCGTGTGCCAAGGAAAATATTCGTAAATGAAAAAACAGCAGCGCTCCCCACACATTTAGGGATGACGATGCTTATTTTTGTATAATGATATTTATTAATTATATTAATTTTTTTTAATCGACTTTAATAAAAATGAGAAGGTTCTCAATGCGACTGCATTTTTAACAGACTTCAAAAAAGGAGCAGGTTTTGGACTTACAGGAGCAGGTATTAATAAACTTCGTCGTTTATGAACCGATTTTGATAATTCTTTTTTTGTTAGAAAGGAGATATCACAAGTGTGGTACCATGATAAGGAAACTAGGATCTGATGATAGGATCCCAGAGAAATCAAGGAAACCTTCGAAAATCGTAGTGACGACTAGTACTTGGTTGATTTTTTTTCGTCAACTTACATTGAATTACGGTTAAGTCGCTTTACGGGTAAGTCGGTTTTTTTCGTTTACGAGCAAACACAATTATTTATTAATATGTGTTATCTCACAAGTATTTACTGACCATACCGATTTTCATCATTATTTTTTTAAATGGAAAGCTTACGTCTGTTTAAAACCAAAGACAATATTCTTTTTAAATAGAAGTTTTCATAGTTTCACGTCTTGTTGGCGCAACATCTCTCTCCTCTTAAAGGTTAAAGATTACAATTTAAGCAAGTTACGGGTTTACATGATGAACTCTTATTATAACGAAAAAAAAAAATATGATGTGGTTTCTTTTGTGCACGTATGAAGTGTATAGTGGAGTTTGACTTTGATAATGTTGTATTTAAACAAAAAGTATTAAAAAAATTATTACAATTTAAGCAAGTTACGGGTTTACATAATGAACTCTTATTATAACGAAAAAAAAAATATGATGTGGTTTCTTTTGTGCACGTATGAAGTGTATAGTGGAGTTTGACTTTGATAATGTTGTATTTAAACAAAAAGTATTAAAAAAATTAAAGCATATGTATAGAAAGAGGAAATGTGCGTTGAGTTGTCTGGAAGAAATGGCTAAATAGCCATAAGTCCGCCCATTGTACTTCACAGTCTGTAAATGTTTTTTTTAAAATGTGTTTATTGTTTAAAATGTAGTTGTGGTGTACAATAATGTATAAATAAATAAATAAATGTGACACATTTTATTTAACTTTTTTTTTTACAACTATTGCGATGCTTTTTCTACCTATGGCAGTCATTGCAGTTGCTGAACATGGGCCTCCCAAGTTCACACCGAGCAATTATTACTATATTAGTACGACATAGTCAAAGTAAGGAACTATATTCCCACAGGCGATCAATAACCTTTTTCTCCATCGAAAAATCTTATATAAGGATATAAAATACATTGTGACAGCCCTAAGCAATCGGTCTAAACGCTGGTCTCTACGCAGACGACACGCCACGTTTAATGAGAGTTAGCAGTTTGCTTTCCTTTACATTATAAACGAATTACGTATATTGCTAGGTAATGCATATTGAAATTAATACTATCATTGATCTCTTCTTAAATTAAAACTATAATAAGAATTGATAGTCAAAGTCGGTTAGATATTTCACATTAAAGATCTCAATAAAAATTATATTTACGCGTTACAAAGTAAAGCAAATATTTCAATCATGTTTTTATCCAGACAAAACGTCTATCAGTAATAAGTATTGTTTTATAACATTTATCTAAAATTATATTTTGTACTCTGAAGTCCACAATAGCCTTCTGTCGTGGTATAAATAATAAAAAAACCAGCCAACGTATTTGTCATATATACTTGCCAATCAAAAAAATGTTTTTCAGTGACGATACAATTTGAACAGGCATAGGCTTGTTCTAAGTGCAGTTCGTTTCGGTGGACATAAAACAACTAAAAGTGAAAAAATTTAGCTTCCGGTATTCGTGAAGCTATTCTATAGTTTTTCTTTTTCGATCATTACAATATATATGCATTTATATACGAATTGAGTTTTTTCGAAAGTTTTACACAGGTACATATTTACTTTTAACATAAAATGATAATAAAATCCACGTTCTTGTTACCTGACTACGGCAAATCCAAATGGAGCACTATAAATTTTAGCAGTCGTATGTATGTATGTTCATCTGTTCTCTCATATCTCCCAAACTACTTGTCATATTTAGACAAATGAGGTATCATTAGAAGCGTCTTTATTGTTCGCTGGTTATAAGCTATATGGTGTCACATTTTATTGCATATGGCGCCCTCTAAAGGACATAATGTTAAGTACTAAATTTATTTTGACGTAGTTAAGTTTTAGTTTTTAATTTTCTTTTGTTTAGCTATGAAAGTAAAAGAGTCCAATTCCACATAAAAAATAAATTGTCAGATTCAAACTAAAATCTTCATATAAATTTTACTGATTATTTCCATATATAATATTAAACATAGCCCTCCCGAAAAGTAATTATGATTCGAACCAACGTAATATGTCAGCGCTTGATAAAAAAAGTGGGGAAAATAGTCCCCCCTCTACACGTCATTGTTATTCTTCGCTTACCGGGCCCAATATTTTCGGAGGGCCTAAAACAACACTAAGGGTGATTTTTAGTAATGTTTTCACATCGTTCATTGGATGTAGCTGTTATTATCTTTGTAATCTCCTCGAGCGATATGAAATTAAATACTCTGTTCAAATTATTATCATATGATAATGTCCTTTATATTCAAAAATCCTACTCTTTTGGATAGAAATATTAGCGATCTTTGTCATAAATGACGTCAAAATGCATCGTACAATATTGCATATCGATTACTGCTTCAGTAATCTAGTTTAATTAGTCAATTAATAGACTAGACCCTTTATTTAAACCGATGCTTTTTAATTAACGACCCATGTACGAGTGACTTAATACGAGCCACGCTTTATACAATGACGCTTTAACTATTTTGATTGGATATTTTCTTAACAAAACCGTCAACTTTTTTTTTCTTTTTTCTAATGGAAAACCTCACGTCGTTAATCACAAATATAACAGTATTTGAAGCAGACCTTATCGATTCAAACTGCGCCACTAACAACCGAAAAATTCTAGACTTCCGAATTTGAACGCTCAGGTGACAATGTTAATAATCGATTTTGCATCGATGCCACGCGCTCGGCTACCGATTCACCGCGCGTGTTGTGTCACGCACGCCCCGGTCTCGATCACTTGATATCGATTTTTTTTCCTTCATCATTCGTTTTTTCAGAGGCGCCCGTTTTTCGGTTCGGCTCGTCGATGGCATCTTTTTCTTTTTTTCTAGCTATTGTTAGCGGCCAGAGCGACGGCTGTTTTGTATTTATATAATCCGCTAATTCCGAGCTATATTTATTGCGTTTACCGTTATGTGGTAAGTTTGACCTGTCGAATTCTAAATATCTTCAGCTTTTTAATTAGTGTTTGAGTTTTTTATGTAACCTTTTTTATTTTGAGAGTGTAATTGTTTTTTATAAATTTTATAAATAAAAATCTTTGACAAGAAATTTATGAAGTAGTAAGCATGAAGAAGTTTTCTAATTAATACATATACATAGAGTGAGTTGCTTATGGTATTTCTCTTAAAATATACAATAAATTATAATTAAACATTTTAATAAATAAATAAAAGCAGCCAGAGCGAGTCGGACACGCCCACGAAGGGTTCCGTAACAGCAAGTAACATAATATAAAAGTTCTTGTAGTTCGTTGTAACTTTGATCGATGTTTTAATGATAGTGTATTTTTAGAATTCACGGTTTATGCATAATGTTTATGTTTATGAAATTAAATGTTTTATTTTTATATTCGAGTTTATTGAATGAAAGGTAAATTGCAGTTTATGATTTATGACGTAGTACCTGGGTGACCGAGCTTAGCCCGGTATTTTTATTACATCGTGTTTTTTTGGAAATCATATTTAAATACGAATTACATATTTATAAAATATGAATAATATTTTTTTTACCGACAATAATAAATAAAATAATTGCATTTGCTCGCAAACGAATAAAACCGACTTCAATTACATCGACTAGTAATGCAACGTAGATATAGACGAAAAAATAGTCAATTAAATACGCGTTATCAAAGATTACTTAAAAAGTTGTTATCAGGTCCCGATGAAATGTGACCACATGATATCAGCTTTCGATTAAATTAAAAATCATCAAAATCGGTACACCCAGTAAAAAGTTGTATGGTATAATACAACGCAGGTCGACGAAAAAATTGTCAAGGAAAAACGCATTATCTTATAATATTAAAAGAGCAATTCTTGTATACATACATATACAGAATCTGAATCTCGAAAACGGCTCCAACGATTTACATGAAGTTTTGTGTGCAGGGAATTTTGGGGGAGATAAATAAATCTAGCTAGGATTCATTTTTAGAAAATGTCGTTTCATCCCAGTTTTTAGACAATGATAATTGTATTTGCTTGCAAATGAAAAAAAAAACCGACTTCAATTACATTGACAAGTAATACAACGTATATAGACGAAAAAATAGTCAAGTAAATACGTGTTATGAAAGATTACTCAAAAATTTGTTATCAGATCTCAATGCAATTTAAATGTGACTACACTATTAACATTATCTTTTCATTAAATTGAAAATCATCAAAATCAGTACACCCAGTAAAAGGTTATGCGGTATAATACAACGTAGGTTGACGAAAAAATAGTCAAGTAAAAACGCATTATTAGATATAACTCAAAAAGTGGTTGTTAGATCTCAAATAAACTTAAATGGGACTAAATAACACACACTCGTCGATTAAAAAAAAAAATTGTTGAAATCGGTTCACCCAGTCAAAAGTTCTGAAGTAAAATATATTAAAAAAATAAAAAATAAAATATAATCAAATTTCAACCTCCTCCTTTTTTGGAATTCGGTTAAAACATAAATAAATATAAAAAATCAAAAATAAAAAATAATTAAAAAATAACAATGATTAAATAAGAATAATATTTGTCGATTTCACCGACATAATATTAAAAAATATGAACTGGTTATTTAAATAAAAAATCATGAGTGCAATTAGAAAAAAAAGGAAAAAAATAATTGATCAGGGACATGGGGCTTTGAACCATGGTCTTCTGGGTTGATCCCGACCGGCCGATTTCCCACCGAGCTATACGACTTTATTTACTTTGCGAAATTTACCTTTGTATTCTAACGATATTGTTGCCATTTTTTTTTATTCTCTATAAACTGGGATACAACGACATTTTCTAAAAATAAATCCTAGTTAAATTTATTTATTTCCCCCGAAATTCCCTGCATACTAAATTTCATGAAAATCGTTGGAACCATTTCCGAGATTCAGATTCTATTATATATATATATATATATATATATATATATATATATATATCATCATCATTACAGCCTATACAGTCCACTGCTGGACATAGGCCTCCACAAGTTTACGCCAAAAATAACGTGAACTCGTGTGTTTTGCCCATAGTCACCACGCTGGGCAGTCGGGTTGGTGACCGCAGTACTGGCTTTGTCGCACCGAAGACGCTGCTGCCCGTCTTCGGCCTGTGTATTTCAAAGCCAGCAGTTGGATGGTTATTCCGCCATCGGTCGGCTTCTTAAGTTCCAAGGTGGTAGTGGAACCTTGTTATCCCTTAGTCGCCTCTTACGACACCCACGGGAAGAGAGGGGGTGGCTAAATTCTTTAGTGCCGTAGCCACAGCACATATATATATATATATATATATATATATACAAGAATTGCTCGTTTAATAGTATAAGATTAAAAAAAAACACTTACAGATCTCGTTCAAAGCAATTTTCGGTGGAAGTTTGTATGGTATTGTACATCATATATATATATTTTTTTGTTTTATCATTCTCTTATTTTAGAAGTTATAGGAGGGACACACATTTTACCACTTTGGAAGTGTCTCGCGCAAACTATTCGGTTTAGAAAAAAATTATATTAGACACCTTAATATCATTTTTGAAGATATAGATACACACACGTATGGGTTGGATGAAAAAAATTTTTTTTCTGTTTCTGTCTGTGTCTGTAGAACCCTCGAAATTTATTGTTTTTTTTTCTATTTTTGTGTAAAAATCTTAATGCAGTTCACATAATACATCTATTTACCAAGTTTCAACACTATAGTTGTTATAGTTTTGGAAAAAAGTGGCTGTGACATACGGACGGACAGACAGACATGATGAATCCGTAAGGGTTTCGTTTTTTGCCATTTTCCTACGGAACCCTAAAAAAGCTGAATTCTTTAAACATATAATTTTTAAAGAAAGCAGCCTTCCATCAAACAAATATAGATTTGTAGAGAAAAACCCAATGACTATCGATTGATTATTATTTTTATCACGCTTTATATCAACTTTTAATAGAAGTTCAGGTTTATTAGGGTAATTCTCTTAAACCATAACTTATTTTCCTAGTTAATAATTCCAAACCTAATTAGATGGTATAAGCTTAATTTTAATAACAAGGAATCCGTATTATTAATAATACGATAATAAAAAATCGGCTATAACTATTACTAAGTCTGGATTGTGGTCGGTGTAATTATTAAAATAATAACTTAATTTATCGTGTAATTTAGGTTTGATGGTTTGATTGCAGTTGTTAACGATAATGCTGTATAAAATCGCGGTATAATTGAGTAAAAATGATGATTAGACGAAATAAATTTAATACTAGACTTTAGAAAGTTCACATTAAAAATTAAATAACATTGTCGAAATTCCCGTGTAACTGTTTTGTTTTTATGAGCACATCAAATTTCAACGTTAGCAAAAAGTTAATACGAGTATAGTATTGATTGTATTTTTGTTAATTTCAAGAGGTAATTAATAAAAAAAAAATGCAAAATATTAAATAAAATTATTAAATATTATTGAAAATTAAATTATTTTATATTTAGTTTTAGTTTTATCGTATTGTAGGTATAATTTCATTTGTAATACATTTTTAAACTCTGTACATTAAATATTAGAAAAAATATTATTGTGCTACAAATATTTTGTGATAATTATACGGAAAAACTATGTTAATGTTGTTTAAAAGAACTTTTTAATCACGGACTTTCGGTTATAATCGTATTTCTTTTATTTATCATCATACTTTTTATGATGTTAGTAACGTCCCGTGTCCCGTGTAGGCTATAAAATATGTCATTGCGACACTTAGAAGCAATAACTACAAAAAACACTAAAAGTAATTCAAAAGAATAATTTACATTCAACGCGAGTAACTAGCTGTGTGGCTACGGTGTCGTAAGAGGCGACTAAGTGATAGCACAGTTCCACTACCACCTTGGAATTTATAAAGCCGACCGATGGCGGGATAACCATCCAACTGCTGGCATTGAAATACACAGGCCGAAGACGGGCAGCAGCGTCTTCGGTGCGACAAAGCCAGCCAGCCCTGCGGTCACCAACCCGTCTGTCCAGCGTGGTGACTATGGGCAGCACACATGAGTACACGCCATTTTTGGCACGAACTTGTGGAAGCCTATGTCCAGCAGTGGACTGCAATAGGCTTAAATGTTGATGCGAGTAACAACTTCTCATACACTTAGATATGAAGAAATCATTATTTACGACTCAACAATAAGATGATATTAAAAGACCATTAAATTTTACTCTTACGCTCATTCTCATTAAATATAATATCGTTCGATTTATAAAAATAATAAATATTAACTAGATACAAAACAGCTCCTATGTTATAAAACTGTATCATAATTTATTACAGGTAATAGATGAAAAATAAATGAAGAAACTTAGTATAAGTACCTAAGTGAGGTAAGCAATCACACAGGTGATTGAAGGCACTTAACAACGCGACCGGCTTCTGTCTGGCAACGCGTGACTGTAAAAAGACGACGCACCAGTGGTAGTTTAGATATTTCACGCTATTCAGTAGCTTTTTACGAAATAAGATACATTAATACAAAAAGAAATACAAAAATTTTAGTAACTCATTAAAACGTTTTGTTGTACTCTTACAAAATATAAAAAATGGTAGTAATATTGAAAGAAAGAAAGAAAGAAGAAAGAGGATTTTTTTTATTTTTATATTTGTACCATTCAGCAGAATTTAATTTGTAAAGCACTTCCACATATTTCTTATATTATATTGGAGATAGATACGTTGAGGTGTATACTTATAACAGCCCCGATATACATGTTCGAGAGTTATAATAATAACTTCGGACAAGAAGTTCATAAAAACCAACAGAATTTTACAGCAAGCATAGCCTAAAAACGAGCAAGAAAATAAAAATAAAATACTAAACATTATATATATAGAAGAAAGAAAAAAGTGTGTGTGAGTCAGCTCCACGCACGTGGAGTTTTTCCTTCATATCGACTCTCTAAATAGCCACAAAAAAGGCTTAATTGTCTAAAAAAATGACGAATACCATATCAAATGGTAAATAAACATCATCAAATAACGCCATCTATCGGAACCAATAGGGTAGATGGCGTTATTAGAAAACGTCGTAACGCCATGTGCAATGGAAGCAAAACATAATGATGTGACATAAATAAAAATAATCATTTTTCACATAAGATTAAATCCACATCGGCAAGTTTTTTAAAATCGAAAATAATCATAATCATAAATACAGCAGGAGATGATCAAATCTAACTATGAGTATCTATAGGAAATTTGTTATCTCTTGAAGTGAGTGCAAGCTTAAAAGACATTTAAGTAAAAGTACGGGATACGAGACGTGACCGAGGCGTCAAGTACGAACTACCAAATTTCGTCTAATCGATTTTTGACATCTAACATTTCGATTAACAGATCACAGTCGCACGAAGCCCTTTGAAATGTGGGTCAATGGTTACGGCGTTCAAAGATGATTTCCTGTCGATAGTCGGATTGTTATCAATCATTGAGATTCAATTAAAGTAATTAGTGATGAAATTAATGAACCGTATTATGTGAGCTAATACTTCACATTATTTCTTTTATGTAGCCTAATGTAGTAACCAATAAACTTGTTGGATGTTAAGTTGATTTCGAAAGTTATCTTGAATCAAAGTATCTAATAATATCATAGGATCATCAACATCATATTAAGATCACGCTATGACTAATAGTTACAGATCATTGGTAAGTTGCTGACGCAAATACTAAATTTTCCTATTGTATCTTAGTAGCCGTGTAAAGTCGTGATTGT
Source organism: Melitaea cinxia (assembly GCF_905220565.1). Classification (NCBI taxonomy): domain Eukaryota; kingdom Metazoa; phylum Arthropoda; class Insecta; order Lepidoptera; family Nymphalidae; genus Melitaea; species Melitaea cinxia. The sequence goes on along the minus strand of NC_059407.1, from coordinate 14,086,529 downwards.
TATCATAAATCTGCTTACTTTGATAACGATCGTTAGAAAATTGTTAGATAATTGCGCGCCAAGTCGAAACGGAGCCTGTTCCAATTAATTGCCAAGCTTTCTTTTCTGTTAACCTTCAAGTCTTCTCTTTTCTACATATATATTTTAAATTAGGCTTGAACCTGCTCTCCTTCAATAGTTATGTATTGGAGGGAAGCTACTTGCATAGTCGTGGAGAGTTACAGACTTTTTCAGTTCAGTGAGTCTATGGGCTTAGAATGGTCTTATATACTCATTTCATGTCTAAATATTGGAGAAATCACTTTGAGCAAGCGAGCGTGTTTCTGAAAAGTTTTGGACCTAATTTAATAATTATTACCTCTTCATTTGTCTATTTGCTATGAACATCTCAATGCATATTGAACTACAAGTGTCCTTCTGCTGCCTTGCTGTAACATAAATATGTATATTCTTACGATTTATTATTAAATTATCAAAATTCTTTTACAATATAGCTTTGAGTTCAAATTAATATTGATGATGTAAAAAGTTTCCGTACGTCATCATTTTCCTGTACTCTCAACAGATATACACAGAGATATATTTTGTTCTAAATCCTGCATACTGACAAAAAAATCCAGCTCATTCGCTCAGGTTAAAACTTTAACATTTAATAATTGTATTTGCCCGCAAACTAATTTAAACCGACTTAAATTACATCGACAAGTAACACAACGTAGGTAAACAAAAATATAGTCAAGTAAATACGGCTTATCAAAGACTACTCAAAAAGTAATCATCAGATCTCGATCAAATTAAAATGGGAACATATGATACAACTTTCGATTAAAACAAAATACAATCGAACTGAGAAACTCCTCCTTCTTTTTTTCGAAGTTGCTTAAAGAAGAATCTTAAAAGACGAAAGAATAAACTTCAAACAAAAATTTCTGATAGTTTACGGGAAGCTCAACGTGTTAACCATTAGATTTTTTTCCAATCTTAATGACATCTTACTTAATTTCGAATCATCTAGAAAATCGTAAATAGCGAATTTAAGTTACCACAAATGTAATATAAATGAATTCATGCGAAGTTTACGAATGCGACGATGCGAATTATACGAGTGTTTCCACATTTTTGCATAACTGTACAAGTGCACAATGTGGTCATGTCTTGACTAGACCGTTGGTGCAGTTGGAAGTGATCCTGCTTTTTGGGGCTGTGGGTTCGATTATCATCCCGAGTTGGAGTGTATTATATACATTTATTTATTTATATATATGTGCATTAGTATGTTTATCGAAAAAAAATATGTAGCTATACCAGTTGGCTTGTTACCTATATAACACAAGCATTAAACTGTAAGCAGTTTAATGCTTGTGTTATGTGTGCCGTGGGAACAGACGACCGTGTGTATGTTGTAGATATTTATTATTTATTTATTTATTATTATTGTCTATTCAAAATACATGTCAAATAAACATTATACCTCTCTCAATGTCAGCAAATATTATAAATTGTATATTTTAGGTGCATTAACCTTTTTAACCGACTTCCAAAAAAGGAGGAGGTTCTCAATTCGATTGTATTTTTTTTTAATGTATGTTACCTCAGAACTTTTGACCGGGTGGACCGATTTCGACAATTTTTTTTTAATCGAAAGGTGGTACCCATACCAAACAAAAGCTGTGTACCCATTTTAACGAAAATTGCGCGGACAGAGAAGTATCTACTTTCGAGCTTATAATTTATATAGAGAAGGAGTGCAGAATGCTAATTTTTTTTTACTACCCACGCATAAAAATACATTAATCCAAAAAAATAAATAAAAATAAACACACTACCGTATATTTGATACACACACAACACGTGCGCATACTCTTTTTAACCGACTTCCAAAAAAGGAGGAGGTTCTCAATTCGACTGTATTTTTTTTTTTTTTTTTTTTTATGTATGTTACATCAGAACTTTTGACCGGGTAGACCGATTTTGACAAATTTTGTTTTAATCGAAAGGTGGTGTGTGTCAATTGGTCCCATTTAAATTTATTTGAGATCTAACAACTGCTTTTCGAGTTATATCTAATAATGTGTTTTTACTTGACGCTTTTTTCGTCGACCTACGTTGTATTATACCGCATAACTTTCTACTGGATGTACTGATTTTGACGATTCTTTTTTTTGTTGGAAAGGGGATATCCTTAGTTTGGTACCATGATAAGGAAACTAGGATCTGATGATGGGATCCCAGAGAAATCGAGGGAAACTCTCGAAAATCCGCAATAACTTTTTACTGGGTGTACCGATTTTGACTATTTTTTCGTCGATCTACGTTGTATTACTCGTCAATGAAATCGAAGTCGGTTTTTTTTCGTTCGTGAGCAAACACAATTATTTTCACTCTTTTTAAGATTGAATAAACAATTACATAACGATTTTAAATCTATACATTGAAATAAAAAGCCACGCTCTTATGTTACTTGTATTAATTATTTATCTTATTAATTTAAATTCTTCACTGTACAATAAATACACTAAAACATGTGTGCATAGGGCGGGCTTAACGCTAATAATTATAAATTAAATTTATAGGATTTTTTAATTTTTTTTATTGCCTTTTAAAACGATACAATTGTATATAACAGGTACTGATAAATATTACTGTATATTTTTGTAGTACACTACTTATGAAAGCAAAGAAAACATATATTATACAAATAACTGAAAATTAAGAATGTAACTTTTATCACTGTTTTCCTACAATAATTTTAGTCAAGTACTTGACTTTTGACTTAAATATATTATGTATGTTTTTGTCTTGACATACCACTTCTATGGTAAGTCAAACTTTTGGTTTGTGTGCACGTATGGAGTCCTATTGTAGGTACTTTAGATATTTGGCCTCGAAGTCAACCTTATTTCTCTCTATCACGCCATCTATAACTGTATCTTCGTAATTATTGTACTCTTGATGGAATAGATTCGCCAAATATAGCCTCTCACATTCTCTTGTAACGACAGAAAAATACATTATCTTTTTTTATATGTATAAGATTTGTTGACTTTAAAGAAGAAAATAGGAAAAGAATGGCAACATTTATTCTTATTATTTTTTTGTATTTTTTTTTTTTTTTTTATGGTATTTGGTGTTCTATTACTTTTATCGATTATAATCGTATTATGGTGACTATGACGTGGACTAAATATCTATGTAAGATCGGTAGCGGAAGCGAATGAGTATTATTGGCCCATGTTCAGCAGTGGACTGCGTTAGGCTGAAGCGAAATGATATCAGGTAATAGTTGTTATTCGTAGTTTACAGATTGCTCACTCGTCTACGCTGCTTTGTAATTGTTGTTTGACAACTGATAATGCTGTACAGTCATCTGTAACGGATTCGTATCCATTCCACAAAATGTGGCTGCTATGATGTAATTTTTACCTTTTCTTGCATGATAACTGTTGTAATTTTTTTCGTGCTCACGTCAGTTTTCAAACGGCAACCCGAGCTCTGGTGAGCCGTCTTGACTATCGAAGAAGTATGTTTGGTTAACATAATTTTGAGTGATCTATTTTCTTTAGCTGACGGTACTTGCAGCATGCGCCGCGAACACGTAAGACGGGCATGACATGCACAACCGCCGCCGGACCTGACATTTCTTCATTAAAATTCTATTAACGGAAGCATTCTCTACTCATAATAGCTATAACTACCACCAACCAATCAGATGCACTTAAAAATACATCCTAATACGTTCTATTAAAGTTTAGTTCACAGTAACTACTAAATCACATACATACATAAGAGCAATATGTAGAAAATAAAGCCAAAATAGTCTTCAAGTTAATGTAGATAGAGTCAAAATTAGCTTGTATTGTCAGTAAATTAGAAAAACGAATTGGTCAGAGTCGCGAATCGGAAGTCAATTTATTTTTTAAAAAGAAAGGAAAATCGTTGCAAGGTCCGAGAGATTGTTTATGGAGCGATGAGTAAATAGTTTAGCGATTTTGAATGTTAATTCAAACGTTGAGGAAATTTTTTACTTTATTTTAACAAACTCTTGTTCAAAGCTTGTTTAAATAAACGCAGCATGACTGTGACTTATGAAGACTATATAGCTTCATTTCCATTAATCAATTAAACATGCTTAAGATCCATGGATCATTCATTTTTAATTATGACTGGTCCCTCGTTGGTAACATATGCTTCATTTAAATTAACATGGTTATTTTCAATAATAAAATTATTTAAAACGGGATATTTACCATATTTTTCATATTCACTTAGCGGAGCTCGAAATTTCGACATTATTTACGAATGTCTTGTTCACGAGATATGGTTGATAAACATAAATATTCCGTTTTAAATAGTGTTAGAAATGTGAAAATATTTAGTACCTGTACAAATATTACCATCCAAACTCAGGACAGGACTCGAAACTGGAGCAATCAACATGATCACTGTGCAAACAACTATAGCCAGTAGTGCAGAATATTTCCATTACTTATAACTTTATTTACATCTTCTTCTTTCTCTAGTACTTTGTAGGCTTACGATCAGCCTGATCAGCAGAAACATAATATTTATGTTACTTATTAGATTGTTTTTCCGAACTTTTTTTATAGTCACCGTGGGACACAGCCAGTTAACTAGTATGTCAATGAACTCAACTGATTTGCGTTGTTCTTTTTTTTAGGCTTTCTAGAATTTTGTTGAAAATTACTACTACTGGTGGTGGATTAAGCTCTGATCCTTCTCCTACAGTGTGATGTTAGGATCACTTGTCATCGTCGTCTTAAAATATGAAAAATTAAAGAGTAAATTGGAGAATTTCAGGAAGTAATGATTACTTAAACTTTACGCCTTTGACAGTCTCAAGAGAGATCAATATCTGTTGGTCCAGCTAGTAATATAATAAAACCTAATTTAAAGGGAACTAAGAAATACTTTATTTACATTGAACTTAAACTTTAAAAAAAAACTTTCTAATCTACAGTATTTTTTCACGCGACTTCGTTCGCGGTTGCCATCTCTTTCAGCCTCGTATATATCGTTCGTAAAGTATGTAGACTAGTTTAAAATAAGCTGTACGTTTTAAAGTTTCCGCACATTTCGGATTTCTAGTTATATCGCACCTGACGACTAGTGCTAATAAAAATCAACATCCTGAAATAAAAATCAAATGACTATTTTAAAATATAAATAGGAAAATCTTTAAAATATCTTGTTTCAGGCGCATCGAAAGAACGCATAGAAGGAACTGCTAAGGAAGGAATGCGTTAAAAAATAACAACTATCACTAATTATTTGTATTTGTTACAAAAAAAAAACCATGTGGTGTCATGGAACACCAGATAAGAACGAAGTTCCTTATTATAAAATATAAATTTCAAGTTCTATTCGTGGTATGAAGAAAATAATTATTCGGGTATACATTTTTAATTATGATTTTTTATCGATAAAAATAAAAAAAAAACTAAATTCCATAATTATCTTAAAATCTTTATTTTATTTACAATGATTCATAAAAATGTGTATAATAATTATCGAATGATAATAATAGCAAACTGAAATCATAATGTCATCATTATTGACTATAAATTAGACACTGTATAGCCATCATACATTACTATACAGAAAAATCTTAACCTTTTTTTAACGTTACGGACATTTTTTGCCGGCTAGGGTATCCTTCCGCAACGCCCCATAAGAAACTTCGTTCCAATAACTTTAATTGCATATAACACCTCGTCAAAACAAAACAAGAAACGTAACTAAAGCTAAAACCGAAATTATGTCTAAAAACTTAAAATTACTTCTAATACTTCGAAAAGTTAAGTTAGATTTGTTATGTATAAGCCCGGCACCGAATCGGCGACCGGCCGCGGAAGCTTGGCAGCCACCCTTCGAGGCGTGCCAAGCTCCTTGCCAGCTAAACTACTCAAGATTTATGTGATTCCGACCAGCTTGAAATTTCAACTGAATTTGAACATTTCTGAATATTTTGCATATCGATTTTATGGGTCGACATAAACAATGTGTTCTGCGTTTGAATGTAAATCTTCCGTGTTACAATTTTCTTCTTAAATATTTTATTTTTGAGTACATTTTAATACAATTTTGAATAACGTATGGTACAATGTACCGAACGCGATTTATACACTAACTTGCCGGCGACTTCAGTTGGCAGGTTACTCCTTATTACATCAGCTATCTGCCAGTGAAAGTCCCGTCAAAATCGGTCCACTCGTTCGAGATTAACCGGAACAAGCAGACAGACAGACAAACAAACAAAAATTGTAAAAAATGTTATTTTGGTATATGTGCCATGTAAACATACATATTCATTTCGTAAAAAGCGGTTATTTTATCATTACAAACAGACACTCCAATTTTATTTATTTATATAGATATAGAAAGATTTATGTATAAATCGTATAGTTTATAATGTGAGTACGCGGCGTTTAATTTGGTTTCATGCTTTTGTAATAATTTAACTATTTCTTTTATGAAATATGTATTTAAAAAAAATAGATTAAAAAAATATGAACCAAGTGTGTATTTGACTACATTTGTTTAAAAATTGAGATACACAAATCAAAGTAAAATAATAATAATATAATATAGAAAAAACTAAGTTGACGTGACAATCAACTATTTTAAAACAATATTAAGGAAAATAAAATTACAAATTCATAGTTTCATTTAAATATTGGAAATAAATTAAATTTATGTTAAATAAGCTATACATTATTTCGAAAATAAGCAACACTTACTCAAAATTATTCTATTTAATAAAATAATAATTTTTTAAAAATAATTTAATGAAATAATTTTATTTCAAAATCAAATATTATAACAAGTAAAGTGCAATTGTAAAAAATACACACACATTAAAGGATAGAATTAATCGTTATTAACATAAATGTAAACAGTACTTTATATATCTTTAAAAAATTAACTTTTACACGCTTTTGCCTTATCGAGACGTAATGTTCTCGTTCGATATAACCTTGACAATCAAACAAAACAAGTTATTGCCCTCGCGTCGCTCGTGCAGTAAAAAACCTGAACAAAAAGCTTTCGAAGTGTAAAACTTATTGAGGCACTTGTTACGTAAATTTAGAGTAAGTTCCTTTTCCCCCGTAAACTGTAAATATCATTTAAATAGGAATAGTTAACAACGTCAATCTTAACAAAAATGTTAATCAAAAAATTGTAACTAATATTTAATTGTCTTGTAATCTAACGCTATGGTTTAACAAATGGTGTCTACATTATACCTCACTGGATCATGCAAATGGATAATTTTGCCTATATGCGTATACATCACTCACTTTTGCATACATTACTTTTCGATTTCAATGTAACTTTGTCTATGAATCGTAGCATGATAACGATTCAGCCTGTAACATCCCACAGCTGGGCATGGGTTTTTTTTCTATGTAGGAGAAGGGCCGCAGCCTTATCCACCACGCTCCTTCACTGAGAATTGGCAGATATGTATAACTATGTATATATGTTATAACTATGAATAACGACCGCTATCAGTTATTTATTATTATGTACTGTGTGGCTACGGTTCTAAAGAATATAGCCACCCCCTGTCTTCCCGTCGGTGTCGTAAGAGGCGACTAAGGGATAACACAGTTCCACTACCACCTTGGAACTTAAAAAGCCAACCGGTGGCGGGATAACCATCCAACTGCTGGCTTTGAAATACACAGGCCGAAGACGGGCAGCAGCGTCTTCGGTGCGACGAAGCCAGCATTGCGGTCACCAACCCGCCTGCCCAGCGTGGTGACAATGGGCAAAACACATGAGTTCACGTTATTTTTGGCGTAAACTTGTGGAGGCCTATCTCCAGCAGTGGACTGTATAGGCTGCAATGATGATGATGATGATAATGATCAGTTATTTATGATAACAACCAGAACTGTCTGCTTATCGTGCTCTTCGAGGCACGGTGGGGATCCACAATAACAGACAACCAAACCGAAAATAAAATTTGTATAAATGCAAATATCCACTCCGAGTGGGAGTCGAGCCCGCGATCGCCGAAAATATTTGGACAAATCCAAAGGTCCGATCGCGAATCCAGCCTGCAATCGCTATGACTGAGCGCCCACAGAGCGAATATTTTCATATATCTTGTAATTATTTACACTGATAAACACATTACCTTTACAGTCAACTTGTACACAGGACAGGCCATTTTTTTGCCTAGAGAATCATAATTGCAATTCACTGTTGAAAATTGCCAGCATTCTTACCACCATTGAATGCGATCATGATTTTTAAATAAATATTATACTCCAATTATATTCATAATATTCAAGATGCCTCATAGCATATGATTATATGTTATAGAAAAAAAAGGAATGTGCAAATTCAAACGGCAATCATCGAAAAGAACTTAAGACAAAAAAAGTTGTAATCTTAATGTATGTTGCAGACGAACTTATTAGAACAATTAAAATTCGGCCAATCAAGATCGTTATCGGCAATTGTAATTATGTTCTCAACACATTCAGTTGTAGATACAAAATACAAAGACACGCGCTCGGAGCAATGACGGTAATACGGGGGCATTAGTGAACTTTTTTTCGCGTCTGGTAAACCCAGTCATTAATTCGCGATTATGTCAAGCGTCGAGGTACTGTTACTAGAATTTGGCGAAAGGGTAACTACATACTCTCGGATTATCTTGCTGTCTAAATATAGATGAATGGATATATAAAAATTAGCCACTATCAGTAAGTTGGAATGTTGTTTTTCAAGTCCAGAAGGATACAGAGGCGAATAAAGATCTCGAGAAAACCCATGAAAGCTAACAGACCGTTCAACACAACATAATAGTAAAATCTGCACACAACAATCTAAATACATTACTTTTTTTAAATTATATAATTTAATACTTACTTGTTATTTTTTTACATTTTTAAAACCAGCATTAATTACTTAAACTAAGAGTTGTGCTTTTGAACATCGAAAGTCCAATAATGAAGAAAAAAGGAAAAATGATTATATCACCAAAAGAAATCTCTCTAGAATTTTAAATATGTAGATATACAAATTAGAACTATTACTTAATAACAAAAATATCGTTTTATAATGTTATACATTATTATACAAGAACATTAAATGTTTAAAATAACACAGTTTATGTCAATTTTTTTTGTATGTGATCACCCTTGTATGAATAGAGACTTCGTCTGATGTTACTGTTAGACGATAGATGTTATGATACACTTGCCTGCTCGTGCTAAATGCTTTACATACGAAATAATTTCGCATACGTGCAGCGAATTATACGGATTCAGAATCTAGGAGCGGTCTTTAATACTTCGGGGGTCATTACGTACTCTTTGTTGACCTGATTGATTCTTTTCTAACTGTTTTCTTTTTGATTCTGACTGTTTTTTTCTTTGTGTTGCATTTTAATACGTTTTACATATACACATAAGATATTCATAATGGTAAAGTAGCTAAAACAGTCAAAATATGTTGGTTGCAAAGTGCAGATCCTGAACTTGATAAAAATTCTATGACAGTCGTCTAAAGAAAGAACGAGAAGAGAAACCAAAATTAAAAAATTGAAAATTCGTTCTAAGATTTTAATGCGGTACAGATGCGGTACATTTTAATGCGGTAAAGTACTAAGTACAAGTAAGTAGTAAGTACATTCTATGTACAGTATTGACGTATTCTAAAAAAAAATAATAGATGTGTGTAGTCAATACGTTTGTCTATAATAACTTTTTTTTCTTCTAGATTTAAAAGAATTGCCAGAACTCTTACTAAGAAATTAAAAGGTAAGACAATGTGACTATGAATACAGTTTTATTAAAATCAAATATCAATAAAGTCAACACAAATTGGAAAATTAGAAAAAAGTACATTAAAGGCACATTTAATTTATAACTCTAAAAGAATATCTTTTGGGATAAGTCTTAAAAATAGAGACTAAAACTTACTTAAGGATCTCGACGATAATTGTTCTTGCACACATTATAATAAATGACTGCGCATATTTACAACCTTTAAAATACATATAAATTTATTTTGCAATCACTTTAAAGTATAATAAGTACAGCACAGGATAATGTAGATATAATGAAACGATCGTAATGACGGTCGATTTATAAACACAATTTCAAACAAAAGCAAATAGATTCCTTTTGCGAGAGCTTGAAGTCTCTTGAAAGAAAGCGGATTCGTCGCGTTGCGCAGATCTGTAGGAGGACTGGGGTAACTGACATAGCTCAATGTGGCTTAAACACGAAAAACTATTAAGGTAGTGCACAGCAGTTATATATACAGGTCAAAATTTAGAGCAGCCCAACTCGGGGAAGAACCTTATAGAAGATTTCAGCTAAATTATACTACCCTCAAGTAGTATTACCAAGGAATACATTCCTTTGGTAGGTAAGGTGGCCGGAACTCCTGGGGAGCATCTGGAGTAGCGTCGGAATCGCGCTTGCGATGCTTCCGGCTTTGCAGGCGTCTATAAGCTACGGTAATCGCTTACCTACTTACCTTACCTAGTTTTTAACTGAGGTAGGGCACAGCAGGAATTTCCTGCTCAACATATGGAGCAGCCCGACTGGGGTAGTACCTCGACCTTACAGAAGATCACAGCAAAATAATACGGTTTTCAAGCAGTATTGTGTTCCTGTTGGTGAGTAAGGTGACCAGAGCTCCTGGGGGGGGGGGGGGATTGGGTCGGCAGCGCGCTTGCAATGCTTCTGGTGTTGTAGGCGTCTATAAGCTACGGTAATCGCTTACCATCAGGTGAGCCGTACGCTTGTTTGCCGACCTAGTGACATAAAAAAAAAAAAAAAAAAAAAAACCATTAGGTGGGCTGTACGCTTGTTTACCGACCTAATCATCTAAAAACGAAGTGTGTAACAGTGGCTAATGGTTATTTAGGTCTCAAGATGCAAGATGCACCTAAAAGCACAGTGTTGGCTGCGTAATAACAATTTTCTTACTAGAAGTAATTATTCTTATTGTTTATAGTACATGCCCAGATACTCAAGAATAAATACCTATACCAAATGCTAATATTTGTACCAATACAACTATCCACTTCCAGCGAAGATCAAACCCATGACCTGACATGACATGGTGTTGACTGGACTTTCCGCGCCCTCCGATTGATAAGCTGTTAGCTATTTAAATAAAATCTTTTCCATAATCGAATTATAATATTATGGTGTTCTTAATAGTGATAGTTATAACTCGGGCTGTGATTGGCTGATCGATCCCGCGCTCGACTCTGATTGATTAAAACTATTGCGCAGGCGCAGTGGAAATTAATTTGTCTATTAACATTGATAGTTATCGTGCTATGGATGTTTATTTATTTAAGCGCTTTTGTTCATTATGTCATAAAACATGTTTTGTATGCGATATCCGTCGCTCAGTGATATGTTATTTTGTATGAAATTAAAGAATCTTCTGAATGGAAATGTCTTGATAAATATATCCAATACAGAAACGTATGTTATTCTAAATAACAAGATTTATATATTTCATTCTTTCATTGCAATCGTTTCGGTAATTTTCGTATGAAAGAGCACTTTTTTTTCAAATTTTAGCATTTATAAAGTTTTAAGAAGTCATAGTATTATTTTCGTTGTACACACGCATTTTCGTTTCCTGTATAAAACCTTAAACGAACAATATAAATGGTTGTTATAATGGTATAAATGTATTAAACCTTATTCGAACAATATAAATGGTTCGAAAATCAATGAAAATTTTTATTAAATTTTAGGCAATATTGAGTAAATAAATATTTTAATATTAACATGCTCGAGGATACTTTGTTACCATGTATGGTATTATATTGCATAAGTGCACGCCTTCACTTTGTATTTCCTCGTGCGTCAGCTCCAGTTTTTCATACTTTATTGTACCATTCACTGTCGCTACTAGTGATCTTTAGAAAAAACAACAAAATACAATACATATTTTATAGCCAGTTAACAACTCAAAGATTGAGTTGAGTTGCTTGGAAGGTTCCCTACCCATTTTGGGTATAATAAACATTTATAAATTCTCATTTCAAACTGCTCTGAGACAAAGCATGGCAGGAATAATTTGTGTGAAATCTGGAGCAGATTGATTGGAGAAGTACCTAAAACTTACACAAGGCCAGAGACAAATATTGGTGCTCTCAAATTGTGTTCCATTATTCACTAACCTTAGTACCCTTTAGTGAGTAATGGAGGTAGAATTGCTGACGATATACCTAACCTTTTTAACCTTAAAATTATATCTATTTTGTTATTATATTAAATAAATAAAAAAACATAATATATGGAAAATGCTTTGTATTGTAACTTTTATCGTAGTTCGAGTAATAAGACACTCGTAGAGTACGGAACTCTAAAACTTTGTCTAAAAATAAAAATAAAACAATATTTTTTAAAGAATAAAAAATATTTTTGACGAAACTGTGGCTGTTATTCAACATTAATTTATCAAAAAAAAAAAAATTAAAAAAATGAGAAAAATAAAAATAAATGTAACGTACATTACAATTTTTGTATACAATTGTCTTTCGAAAGATTTTAAAAGAAAAATTCGTAAAATTACTTTACTTACATTTTATTTTTAATTTAAATGAATAAAGATTAACAATGTAAGGAATTAAATAATTATCAAACAAATACTAATTACCAATATAATGATTTTTTTTTACGAACAGTTTAATTAAAATATCAATGACATTATGTATAAAATGTGATTATCACTTTTTTCAGGACTCTGTCGTTACTCAACACAGTTCATAGAAAGTTTATACTACACCTAAGGGATGCAGATTTAAGTTCGGTTGTAACGAAGTTATTTAAGAGCCCCAGCATACGTACAGACTTTTTATCTGTGAATAGTTTAGTGAGCTGTTCCGTAAACAATCGTTAATCCTCGACAGTAAAAAAATGCTCTGCTGAACACGATAGTTCATAATTCAAGGTGTATTTAAAATTTACTCAAATTAACGCAAATTTTATTGCATTCACTTTTTTTTTTCTTTTAGTCATAGTTTCAGTAAACTTAATAAAATGAGTTATATTTTTGATGTAATACCTAAAATACTACACGTCCCACGTATTTTTTTACCCGCGTTGTTATTTGGTAATCATTTTTAACAACACTTATTGTTTCGTTTCATAGTTATAATGCAAACTTCTAAAATAAATTAAGGTCATTTTACAAATCATTCCTTTGTAGACGTAAAGAATCAGACTTATAAAATTGTATAGATACCTAGTATACATGATTGATACAGGAGCAATTTATTCTCCTGTAATAATAAAGTCATTTAAAGTGAACCATTCCGCTAATGAATGATAACAGTAATAAAAAACTAACCAAAGAACATTTATAATGATCAACAAAAAACTATCCCTGTCTACAGATCGAGACCGTTAGATCAAATCGACTTTTTAGTCAATCCTTATTTTGTGATTCGTTTCGCTGTACTTTTATTACAAAAACTCTTTTTTCTTAACACGCGGTAACGTTGAGACATGTTGTGATTTTTTGATATAACTTTATTTATCGGTGTCAACGAACTTTAGCTGACGTGAATTGTTTGAACAAACGTGTTCGATATTCAATCATTTGTTAAATTCTTTCAATTGTTTATTATTTTATTTTTATTTTTTTGAAATTATTACGACATTTTATATAATTTCCTTTGATGATGTAAATCAAATAATTAATCATTTGATTTTATTTTAATACTTAACGTTATTAACTGAAGTAAATTGTTGTTCCTTCGATATTCACTCCTTATCGTTTCATTATCTCATTAAGAATCGCTTATTTTATTTAAGATTCAGCCTGTAACATCCCCCTGCTGTATATGCCGAGCCCCATGCACCTCGTTCTCCATGTAGGAGAAGGGATCGAAACTGAATCCACCACGCTGCTCCATTGCGGGTTGCCGGATACATTCCTTAGTAAATGAAATCAAAATAACTTTATTCAAATAGGCTTCAAAAGCACTTTCGAATCGTCATTTGAGTCAAATGAGTAACGATCGCTATCAGTCTATGATAACAACCGATACTGACAGCTAAACGTACTCTCAGGCACGGTTGGGAGACCCAGAAGGGCAGACAGCCCTCTGACTGCGACTGCTGATAATTAGGCACCTAGGCGGCACATGAACCACTACACCATTACACCATTTATGGCTAATTAGTATTACGTCATAGGCACGATGTGAATTTTCATTAATGTATAAACTACATATAATAATTTAATTGCATACTCTATAGATACCCTCAACGATCGTAGTATTAAATCGAGGATATCTTAGTATTAAAAGTTACTTAAAGTAAATGATATTTTATTATAACAAAATTCTTATTAAATTACCTGTTTAGTAAAAACTTCTTATTGTTTAGTTTAGGTGATCATGTAGTTAACAAATAATGTTATATGTATTTCATTACAATTCGTGTGCTACGGTAAATACGTAATGATTTACTATTATACATACAATATTTATATATATTATATTTAAAAACAAATTATACATACAATGAATGTTATTAAAGCTCGTTTCGTAATTAATCATTAAATCAGTTTGAAGTTGAAACTGAGGTAGGGCACAGCAGGAATTTCCTCCTCAAAATATGGAGCAGCCCGACTGGGATAGTACTAGATTGGGGATTGGGTCGGCAACGCGCTTGCGATGCTTCTGGTGTTGCAGGCGTGTATAAGCTACGGTAATCGCTTACCATCAGGTGAGCCGTACGCTTGTTTGCCGACCTAGTGACATAAAAAAAAGTTAATTTTAAATACGGAAAAATAAATAAAAAATATTTGGGCAACCAAGCGAAACAAAAGCGGCTACGCTGAATTAACCTAAGTGCTACGACTGTAATTTATACCTATTCATGTAAAGATTAGACGTTCGAGTCTATTTTTATGGCAATATGCACTTTAATACCGTCGTTGGAGTTGTTTTCATTTCATCCTGGAGGTATCTTATATATAACTAGCGTGACAAATAGGAGCAGAGTCCGCTCTATGCGAGCGGTTATCGCAGCCTCTAGACCTGCAACACCTAAGCATTGCGAGCCCCTCACCGACGCGATCTCTGACCCTCTTCAGAACTCTATCTACCGTAATCATCACAGAATCACAACACTACTTGAGCACTTATTTGGCTGTGATCTTCTGTAATGTCGAGGTACTTCCTCAGTCTTGGCTGCTTCACATTTTGAGCAGGATATCTTACTGTGCCTCATCATTACAGCCTATACAGTCCACTACTGGACATAGGCCTCCACAAGTTTACGCCAAAAATAACGTGAACTCATGTGTTTTGCCCATAGTCACCACGCTGGGCAGGCGGGTTGGTGACCGCAGGGCTGGCTTTGTCGCACCGAAGACGCTTACTGTGCAGACGCTTCAATAAAATTCGTATGATTTAAAGATTTTTCGAAAAGGAATTTTATCAAATTATCCAATAAAATTGGTAATGAAACGAAACCGTATAAATCATTCAAGAACATATTACTTTTAGATTTATAGAAAAGACATTCATTCATATAATGCAATAGTTATTATGTGCGTTCAAAGTTTTCCCTGCTTAATTTCTTCATTGGCACACTGCTGGCCAGCTGGCGTTGTGCCAGCGTGCGTGATGAATTTATGTGCGTGAACAGTCTTGAACACTGTATGTTCGCTTTCTTTCGATTAAAATATAAACTAAAGGATCTCTTTTTCTTTGATTTTTATTGCCGGAAGTAACTTAACGTTTTTAAAAAGTTATTTATTACCATAATTTATTTATGTTGGTAACACAAAGACATTAAATATTATGTTTTTTTTCTTTTGTTAAGTGATTAATTATGACGAGGAATATTTTTTTACAGTATTTATATGTATTATTGATATAGTAACTATTCGTTTATTTGTTTCATAAGTTTTTTCAACAACTGAGTCATCTATAATTACGAATGCTAAAAAGGTTGTTATCCAATGTGCATTACATCTTTTAACAATTCTAAAAGATATTATTTTTATTAATTTATGATACTATATTTTTGCTAGGTAGGTTTCACTTAATATAAAGACAGAATATAATATGTAGACGATAGATACCTCATTGAGATGAGAGAAGTGCTCATGGCCATTCTAAGTTACCAAGGACTCTAAATAATTTTAGGACGGCCCAGCTTATAAAATCTGCAATACATCGCGTAGCAACGCATAGAGCTAGTTACTGCTTGACAATTCGAGTCCTATTTGTTTATCAATCTTCGTTTAATTTAGTAAATTAACAATAAGGTATGATTGTAAAATGCACTGATAGAGCACTCAGATACCAAAATGTACTGATAATAATTATAGTAATACGTGAAGCAAAAACTATGTACCCCTTTTTTCGAAAATTACGCGGACGGAGGAGTATGAAATTTCGTACACTTATAGTTTATATAGAGAAGGAGTGCAGAATGCTAATATTTTTTTTTAAATTATACATAAAAATATTTATTATTACAATGATGTGCTTTGGCAACTTTTTTAATCACCATTAAAAAAGCAAGTTGTTTATGGCTGGTGCACAAGCACTGAGCGTGGTGTTATTGCTTATAGAATGAGTAAATTCAAAATAAAAATATTTTTAACGATAACCTAACGATAGTACAATTTGGTGACAGGGTGAGTGACGCAGTGTTTACAGTAACTGGTTGTTGTGCTAGCGATCGCGTCTTCGATTCCTACTCATATTTTTTTTTTGTAAAGGCCATACGTATATATGTATGTCGTAGTCTGGTCTTTTATGTTTAAGTATCTTGTGTTTTCGAAGATTCGAAAATGTGAAAGAAATTGAGTATGAATCGTTTATTTATAGTTCTTTTATTCTAAAATATGAGATTTTTACAATTACTCATTAGATAATTTAAATATATATAAATTTGCAACCCCACTACTGGGCATAGGACTCTTTCTCTAGGTAAGAGAAGAATAGTCTAGTCTCAGTAACAGTCTAAAACTAAACAAATATTTAATTCATCGAATCAAGTGAAGTCGCAGGTAACATCTAGTACACAGAATAAAGTATATTAAGTATATAAGTTTCAAAAATAGCAGTTTACAAAGTTTTGCAAGTAGCAGTTGCGTGTCTGGTAATAGTTCAGCGAGCCATCGCTACGACGATAAATCCGTCAATGGTTGGATCGACGCCAGTACACACTTAGCGCCTCAGTTCGACTTACACTACGCTGCCATTGCTGCTTAGTTCCGCCGCACATTGTAAGATATTAATTATTTTAGTTATTAATGTATCTACGAACAGAGGCTATTACACTTATATTACTCAATTTTGATCCACATCAACTTTTAATGTCAACCAATTTAATCGCAGATTTAATTCACGCTTGGATCAGATATTTGTATTTTTATAATTACTTGCTTCGGTTCTGCGTGTATTTCCTTGTGGGTCTTTCTTCTGGAGAGCATTCATAGCTGTTCATTCCAGTTGTTAATATAGATATTGGTATCTATCGTTATTTATAGTAGAGCATATTTTATATTACATACTCGGTGCAGGGAAAATATCCACATATCCGTAGTACAGGGGCGTATATAAAGAGGCATTTGCTCTTCAGCGGAATGTTACAGACTAATGAAATACCTGATAAGATCTATAAAAACTATTTCTTTATCCTTTAATGGTTGTAACCACACGTTGTAACCTGTTTCGTACGTGATTAAATCTTATATATAAAATTCTCGTGTCACAATGTTAGTTACAATACTCCGCCGAAACGGCTGTACCGATTTTTATGAAATTTTGTGTACATATCGGATAAGTCTGAGAATCAGCCAACATCTATTTTTCTTATCTCTAAGTTCTAATGGGGGGATTAATGGGATTAATAACATATATGGCAAAACGATGTTTGAGGGGTCAGCTAGTAAATAATTAAATAAAAGATGTTCACTCTTAAAGTTCAATATCATTGCTAATGATCTTAATTATTCAAAGTCTCAATCACAATGTGCTATGGATATAAGTTTTAATAAGTAAGAAAAGTGAGAAACAAAAAGACGAATGTTAATTGTCTTTAGTTCGCAACAGCCGTCTTTCGAAGTAAGAAGAAGAAAACAGACAGAAAACAGAAAGAAAACAAACATATGCTGGGTATGTGTCCAAATAACAAATCGAACGAGCGCTATAACACTGAGTGGTTAATTATTTTATAGCTACGTAGACTTTGGTTACACTAATGAAATTTTCTTACAATGTGCGATATCTTGGAGTTGACTTACTGACTGTTCTTAGTTTTATTTTAGTTTTAAATAACTTCAGTATTCAAAACTACGTTATCAATACACGTGTATAATCCAAAAATTATAGGCCCGTATTGTTTTGACGACTTTTAAATTTAATACATTTGTCTATCGTCAAGATTCGCTTATCCCCGAAGTGTTAATTGTAAGTAAGAGTTTAGATGCAATAGACCCTTGCTTGAGATATTCTAGCTAAGAGAAGTAATAACATAATTAGTGGATTATAATATTGTGAATTATAATTATCATTAAACATAAGTGGCCACAAGAACTCATTCATACATAGATCCCAATAATTTACCAGTGTATGCACCTATGCATATACCAAGCGCCTACCTGTTATCAGTGAATCTTGTTATTTACTGCTCGAAACTATGGCTTATATAAATACACCATATATTGTCCATGTATACCCTTATCATTACTGTACCTTTTATAAATATATCATTACATTATTTAATTTACAGGTGATAAATAATATCATCTATGTACACAATATTTTGTGTATAATGGTTGTAATATTAAATCTAAAATGTCAGCGCAATTATAATTCTTTATTGAAGGTCGATTACCTACAATTACTCGTAAAACGTAATATTATTACTTCTCAAGTTACATAAATATACTTTCATTAATTATTTCTAAGAATAATCGAAAGTGTATATTTTAGGCACAATTTTATAACTAAATTGTTATTAGGGCTGTGACAAACAGAATATGAATGTATTAGTAAAACTTTATTTAGTACAGACACATAAAATACTTAAAAATATTTCGCTTGAGTCTGTAATATCCCACTACTGGGCATAGGCCTCTTTCCCCATGTAGGAGAAGGATGAGAGCTTAATCTACCACGTTGCTCCAATGCGGGTTGGCGGATATATTATTCCCTACTATGAGTAACGATCGCTATCAGGTGTACATGATAACAACCAGGACCGACGGCTTAACGAGCTCTCCGAGGCACGGTGGGGAGACCCACAAGGACTGCACAAACACCCAGACTACAGCAAACACCTGTATGGCCAATACAAATGTTTGTCGTGTGCGGGGATCGAACCCACAACCGCCAGCGCAACAGGCACAATCCATAGCTGTGACCGTTGCGCCAATGCGGCGTCACTTCACACATACACTTCACATATTTATTAATTTAAATTTTATTTTGAAAACACCTCGATGTTTTATTCACTTCATAGTTTAAATCTGTTTAGAACCTTTGAAAGAAGTTTGGTCCTAAGATTAATCCTAAACTCGTAAAAATAAATACACATATATGTAACACAGCTTATACCTCTATACCTATTAATACGTGAAGTAAAAACTTTAAAGGTACACCTTTTTACGAAAATTATACGGAGGGGTCTGAAATTTCGCACACTTATAGTTTATATAGAGAAGGAGTGCAGATTGTTAGTATTTTTTTTAAAATTATGCTTAAAAAATACATAAAACCAATTTAAAAAAAAAACATTATACTGCCACGTATTTGACACACACACGCGTATATATAAAATACTCTTTAGAAGTTTATCGTCTTTGACAACAGAACCATAATAATGTTCAAACTTATAGTTTAAAATAATTATTATCGAATTTCGACCACTGCGACCACTATATATATACATATAGATTTTTATTCTGAGATAGGGTTACAGTACTGTTCTCAAAGACTGTTGTGTTCCTTTAGAGTACTCAGAGCTTGTGGAGTTTCAGGGATATGGTCAGCAACACGCTTATTATGCTCCTGGCGTTGTAGCTGTCAATAAACTGAGACATCCACTTACCATTAGGCGGACTGCTTGCCGGGTGCCTGTTCACCACCTTTGTAATAAAAAAAAACTACATATTATACATCTAATGTTAAGTACTTTGTTCGCAGTTATTTTCGAACAACGAATAAAAAAATTATCTTCTACGTTTTTTCTTTCTTTTTGTGTTTAAACTTATTTTACTTTGCTTGTAAATATTGTTTTAGTGTATTTCGATGTAACATGTGTGTTTTTGTGTCCCAAATAAATATTTCCCTATTCTGATCCTCATGAATATGTAATATAGAACAGGAATACAAGAGTTTCTAGAAAAGAACAGATATCAGTGAATTAGCTTAAATATATTATAACCTGATTATAGTGCACTAAGTCATATCGGAGACGATAAATTCGTCAGTGCTGGCGCTGTTCCAACCTTCACTTAACGCTTTTTGATTATTTTAATTCTTTATCCACATTTAAGTTTTGTTACAGTTGTGATATTGTTACTTGTTTTAAACTATTAATAATTGATAGTATTTTCAATAAATAAAAATGTGTGTGTGACAGCTCCTACAACTGGAGTTTACTCCTTCAGATCGACTGTCTAAATAGGCACAAAAAAGGCTTACTAGTCTAAGAAAAAAATTAATAGCATATCAAATAGTAAATAAACGAATCAAATATTCCATCATCGTTACGTTTGTGTGCCATCTATCGGTTCCGATACACAATTGCAATTCACACACGGCAGAAATGAAACTCTTGAAAGGTTATAGGAAGGTAGGCTACTGCGATTTGTTCTATCGATGATGATCACGGTTTCGTGAAAATGGTCGTAAGCACCATGCGAAACTCGTCGCTTACGTAATGTCTATTTCATTCTCTCCTATAGATTTATGTGTTTCTTCTTTTTCGTAACGCGTTTTCGTTTTTAATATTATAATTATACACTATAATTTATTATCTCCACTAACATTATAAATGTGAATGTAAGTTGGTTTGTTACGCTTTCACACGAAAACTACTCAACCGATCATCGTGAAACTTTGTACACATATTCTTTGAGGTATTAGAAGTAACATAGAATACTTTTTATTAATAAAAATTCAATGCGAGCGAAGCCGCGGGTAAAAGCTAGTACAACAAAAAATTTTAAAAACACAAGACTTAATAGTTATGAATTTACATAATATAACATGGTAAACTAACCACATAGTAGCGATCTCTTCCAAACAACTTCATTATTACAATTTATATGAAAATGTACAGCCAACGTTGAAAAATATGTTTACAGCCTGTACTACTCAATTACTACATAATAAATGAAGGTTTCGCGTGAAAGCCTATTTGGAAAATTGTTTAGAGTTAGATAACTTGTTTATAAAGGTTATAGGCTATAAAGCATGACGCTACGACTTTTAAAATATTAGCCGCCAGGATAATCAACTGAAATTATATTAACATTTAAAATTACATACACACATGGTCGACTGTTCCTATGGTAACTTAATGTCTAACAAAAAAAAATATGGTTAGATTCGGGGCACAAATTGAATTCGTAACGAAGAAGCGAAAAGCAGGGTTCCTGCATAATCCACCAACATGCCAGGCAAAACTGATAATAGTTAATTAGTTATTTTTCGGATTTGTATGCTTCGCTAATCGCTTACTAGTTAAGAGCCATTTCACAATTTTACGCTCTGCAAGTTTAGGTAAATTTGGTCGCATCGCGCGAGTCGTACGAGCCGCGCGATCTTTGTGCTAGTACGTATAGTGTGACAACCAAAAGACCATCGTGATCATTTTCTGATGTATAATAAAAATTATAACTATGGTATAAAATGTTTTTTACATAATTAATTTGTTAAAAATTTCAAGTATTTTATATAACAACAGTCAATAAATTTAAAATAAAATTAAAAAAATCAATTTTATGAAACAATTTTTTTAAATTGATTTAGTTTTTTCAGTTTACGAATGAATCTAATATTTACGATATGAATAAAAAAGCATTTAATGACATCGACACCGACAAATATATTAATTAACAAATAACAAGACAAACAGATTGAAATGCCTATTTGTATTGATAGTGTGAGAAAAGAAAATTAAATTATACATTTGTTTACAGAAATTATCATTATATTATTTTACAGTCATTTTCGTAATATGTTTATTTTATTTATATTTTATTATGAAAGTATCAAATGCGTTTTATCCGCTATAACAACAGGCGCTTGGCGCGTGTGAGCGAAAGAGACAGCTGCGCAGAATTTGGCGTGGACCTTACCTCTAAGAGCGCTAGCGCTCGACTGATTTACCGGGCTTGATGCGTGGCAATATATACTATCTTTTTATTATTTAATATAAAATGTATTAAAAATAATTACATCTTTTAATTATTTTTTTTTGTATTCCTTAATGATGTAAGTTTACTTTGATGAAGATAGTTCGTTAAAATTTCTTAGTTTTCTAAGAGAAATATCGCTTTTAAAATTGTACTTATTTGGAAAATATTCGTAACTTTAATTTTTTTTTATCGTTTAATAGAGATACAAATGGAATAAAAATCTATGATAGTGGACAACAAAATTATATTCCACATATTATGATATTTTTTTAAAATGGTTTCAACGTAGAGGTTATTGAAAAGTAGGACTTCAAAGTATACATTGCGACGGTTTACCCAGGGAGGAGGCTGATGAAAAGGTTAATAATTTAATACACATAATATAAATCAAAATTCTGATCTGACTATGGACTAAAACAAAGGTTGCTCTATTATATTTCAAGAATATAAATTACATTATTGCATCCAACACTGAGATTAACGACGTCAAAATATTACAATTTCGCGGATTGTTACCGATTTTTGTGAAATGGCTCTTAAGCTGTACGCTTGTTTGGCAACCTAGTTGTAAAAAAAAACTCATTTGTGTGAGGAGGGCTTAGCTTTTATGTTATAATGTTAGGGTTCCGTACCTCAAAAGGAAAAAACGGAACTCTTATAGGATCACTCTATTGTCCGTCTGTCTGTCAGTACCCTTTTTCTCAAGAACGTGTGGAGGTGTCAAGATGAAATTCATATCAAATACTTAAGTCTTCTGTCCTTTGGAGCTGTGAAAAAAATTAAACTTCTAAGCCAACGCAATCAAAAGATACAGCCGTTTATGATGCAAATTTTCGACACTCGCAAGGGAATATAAACCTACAGAGTACTTCCCGTGAACTGAGATTCTTGAAATTTGGTATGAATCAACTTCTTATAGCACAGATAAAGGGTAAATTGCAAAAAGCATAAATTTTTGGTTACATCATATAATAAAAATATTTTTAATAATTTTGCTTGTACGGAACCCTCGGTGCGTGAGTCCGATTCGCGCATGGTCGGTTTTTTTTGTATTATAATCATGTCGTAGTCATAGTACCTGCTAACTGTATTATTGTTTTATATCAAACCCAAAAAAAAATCAAGTACATCATGCCATTTAAAATTTTAAAAATGTACGATTTGTAACATGCTAAATTTTGTTTTATTTTCCGCATGTACTACTATAACATGGCGCGTGTGATCTTTCCCTCGATGACGTATATCTTAGCGACGCAAGTCCCGCCGTGGCAGCGAGCCAGGTGCATTTATGATAGTTGTTACAATGGAAAAACGGAGAATACAAATATCTTTTTTTTTTTACCTTTACAACATACATTTTTAATTTACTTTAGAAGTGAGAAAGTTATTCGAGTAAACGCATTATTTTTACTCAGCCTACGCTTCAGCCTGTAATATACCACTGCTGGGCAGAGGCCTCTTTTCCCATGTAGGAGAAGGATCAGAGCTTAATCCACCACGCAGCTCCAATTCGGGTTTGCGGATATATTCCGATCGTCGGGACCGACGGCTTAACGTGCTCTCCGAGGCACGGTACTCAGCCTGATTATATTAAATAAAGTGTTTGACATTTTTTACAGTCTTGATTCCATTATTTCAAGTCACGAGTATCAAAATGTTGATATGAACGAGTCAACGAGTATCAAAATATTGATATGAACGAGTCAATGGAATCAATTTTTAATGAAATTCTCAAGGGACTATCATGATTGATATCTGCTGAGAAGGGGAAGAAGATAGGAGAAGAGAAATAGAGAGGTGTTAAAACTAAGCCAATGTAATTCATTTGTTTTTGACACATATTTACCGGATTCTGTCTCCTAATAAACTTTACGTCCGTAGAGTGGCCATTTGCTAATGCTTCTGGTGCTCCAGGCGACTATAAGCTACGGTAACCACCTACCATCAAGTGGGAGTGAGAAAAACAATTGATAAACGTGTTTTTATCTGCGCTTAATTTCATTTAACATTTCACATCACAAATTAATTATTTATATTATTATGATAGTTTTTATTAGGACAAAACTAGAAGAAAAACATTAAAAACTTCATGAAATACCTATAATAATTAAATTCAGTGCCTAATTTCTCGAATCAAATTCTAATACTCTCACAACGGAGCAATTAGGAGCAAACAGGGTACGTCAAAGTTGAGCCCCCTCTGGGCTGCAATTTTTTAAGGGGGCATAGGGGTGGTTTGGTGACGCTTGCACCTCTATGTACGGATCACGCGTAATGGTCCCTTGTTTTGAAGTAAATAATTTGACAAAACTACACTTTTAACATTCCTTTTTCTTTTATTGTAATATATGTATATAATAAAAATACAAACAGACACATATTATACGTAAATAATTTCGAAACAATCTTCGATGTTTCAATTTTATACCATTTACATAAACAATAATTTAAAACCTATTCAAATTATTAAAAGTTACGAAAAAAAAAAAATAATGTATAATTTACGAAAATCAACAGTATCCAATATTATAAAGAGAATATTTTAATTTTTGTATGTTATTATATTTAAACTCAAAAAGTACCTACTACACCTAAATTATCATTAAATAACATAGGCTATATTTTAACAGACGTATTAAATAAACTAAATCCCAACAACGAGTCTACGTCGACCGCACTACACTCGCGTCCATTTTGACGTGGCGATTTTTTCCCGGCCGCATGTTTCATTTATTTCGTTGCACACATGCGCCCGATCAGACGGCTCGATCGATCCACCGTCCATCAGGGTGCCTGTAATGTACTACCATTGTACACTTCCGTTCACATTAACTTGTACACAACACACACACGTGTGCATATTTTAATTTCGACTTTATTACTATCATTTATATTGATTGTTTCTCGTTTTGTGTGTACGCTTACAATTATATTTCGTAATATCTTTTTAGCATCTTAGACTGATGTAAATAAAAGTTCGTTACTGGTGTGTATTATATACTTCCGATTTATATATAAACGTATATAATCGTTAGGCATTTTTTTTTTGTCCAATATTTATATTTGGTCAATTTCTAAATGGATACTTTAATTTTAAAATAGTCGAAATTACACCAATTTTTGATTATTTATTGAATTATTATTTCGAATGCATCATATGTATTTTGTATGACCCAAGTACAAATACACACATTATACGGATGATAGACACTCACAACCATTCACGCAAAAGATCATCTCAGAAAATCTAAGTACTGATAAAATAATTACTAGTATACTGAGTGCAGATTTTATTATTTAGAACACTAATACAAAATCATCATCGATTGACATCATCTATATTAATATTATTGAGCTGAAGAGTTTGTTTGTTTGAACTCGATAATCTCAGGCACTACTGGTCCGATTTGAAAAATTATTTCAGTGTTAGATAGCCCATTTACCAAGGAAGACTATGGGCTATTTTTTTCCAAATTAATGCGTGCAAAACCGCGGGGCATAGCTAGTCTTTTTTATAAAACTAGAGATCTACAAAAGTCTGTTAATCAATACATTAAAAAAAAATCTAAGCATGTGCTAGGTACGTACCTATCATTTATTAAGTATCAATGACTTTAAAACTTTTTCTTAATATACTAAATATTTTTTGACGCTTCTTTACCCCTTTAAATAAGTATTTTTAACACTCTATAGGACAGTTTTCACATTTGTACATGAAGATGTGTCTGTGACCTACTCACTATTTATATATATCATATTTATATATATTACACATATATTCATTATTAATATTTAATTTATAAAATATTCTAATATACATATACACATATAATATTATATATATATACGCTTCAGCCTGTTATATCCCACTACTAGGCATAGGCCTCTTTCCCCACGTAGAAGAAGGATCAGAGCTTAATCCACCACGCTGCTCCAATGCGGGTTGGCGGATATATTCCCTACTATGAGTAACGATCGTTATCAGGTGTACATGATAACAACCGGGACCGACAGCTTAACGTGCTCTCCGAGGCACGGTGGGGAGACCCACAAGGACTGCACAAGCACCCAGACCACGGCAAACACCTGTATGGCCAATACAAATGTTTGTCATGTGCGGGGATCGAACCCGCAACCGCCAGCGCAACGAGTACAATTCATGGCTGTAACCGTTGCGCCAACGCGGCGTCATATATATATATATATATATATATATATATATTTACTAAACAAAAATATCCGCACGAGATACACGTATTATACGGCGGATTGTCAATTAGTTTTTCACTCGTGATTTTTATACTGACCTTTAATTTGACGGTGATTTTATAAGCGTCCCTAAAACAGCCTCTATCGTAATTTTAAACAGATATTAAATAGCTTAAATGGTTAATAGCTAAATGTCTAGAATTAAAAATATAAATAAGCATGATTTAAATCCTATTATGTGTACATATTAGGGCATTCTTAGTAATTCAGAAAGGTTATCTTGTTCCTGATCCCTCTCGCGTTAATAGTCAAAATGTGTAATCTCGAAGAAAGTCGTGGGTACAGCTTGTTGTTTAATAGAAAAAATAATTTATAAAAAATGAGGTGAGTCTTATATTTGGAATTAGTGAAAAATAAAAAAGTGCTTAAAACTTTTTCCTTCTTTATTTAAAATATCCTAAAATTAAAGTATTAGTACTATATTATTAATTCAGTTAATATTTACAATAAATAATAAATTGAATTTTGAAAAAAATATATAATATTCTTAAATTACTCATATCTACAAAACAAAATTACAAAATTATAATTAAGACCTACAATTCAACACAGTTCTGGATACACTTTTTGTATCAAGGTTCATACATACATACTTACACAATAGTACATACTATACAAATGTTTAATGAATGTACACAAAATACATCAGATCAGGAGTCAGCTTCACATACCCGATCTGTAAATTAGCAATTAATGAATGCGCCACGGCGCCCCCGCTGTGGCGCTGGCATTTTTTGCAGCTATAGGTAGCCTGCGATGGACTGACGCGCTACACGTGTGCTTGTGTACTAGATACTTTATCTCGAGATATTGAGAATTTTTAATAGAAACCTACCTGACAGTTTGCAACTTGAGTCACTTCCGGCGAGTTGTTGTTACGGCAGGTCACAATCTCTGTACCTTGGAATTGCTCCGATTGATCTTCAATCCGAACTCACATCACTACGCTTCAGCCTGTAATATCCCACTACTGGGCATAGGCCTTTTTCCCCATGTAGGAGAAGGATCAGAGCTTAATCCACCACGCTGCTCCAATGCGGGTTGGCGGATATATTCCCTACTATGAGTAACGATCGCTATCAGGTGTGCATGATAACAACCGGGACCGACGGCTTAACGTGCTCTCCAAGGCACGGTGGGGAGACCCACAAGGACTGCACAAACACCCAGACCACGGCAAACACTTGTATGGCCAATACAAACACTCACATCACTAATCAGTCACTAAATCAGCCACTGTACTTGCGTGTCATTTATTTGTCATCAGAAGAGTACTGGTATGACAAAATGAAAAGTTCTTCTAGAGTGGTAAGCAAGAAAGAGTAAGGTAAGTCTGAGGCGTAAGCTGTAAGAGTTTAGCGTTGCCTTTCGACATCTGCATCACCAAAAGCACCAGAAGCGCGCTGTTGATCCTACTTCTGATGTTGACGCAGTACATTTCCATGGACAGAGTCAAATTGAAAGCAGAATTTTTAGCTGTGTACGTTCTTTAAGATTTAGGTCTCCAGTCGGGGTTTTTGTACGAAATTTTCCAGTGGTATCCCAGCTCAATAGTACCTTTTTCAATATCTTTTACTTTTTTATAACAAATGAATAAAATATCTAACGCCTTACAACCAGAAATATAAATATAGAAATACAACAAAATAAAAGGTACTGCCAGGTACTGATACTGCTGTTAGGTAGTACTGCTCCATTCCAATAATAAGTGTAACTTTTTTGTAACCTATTACTTTACTCAATAATCAATAATGTAATGCTGTAAAACTGGGTATTTATCCCTACGATTATTGCATTCAATCAAACTAAAGCACTCGGTGGATTCGGTCCAATAGTTTTGACTAACATCTCGAGACACATTCCACGACCTCTTCGCCATTTAGAACTGTCATTTTCAGCTTTTTTCGCAGCGAGCCCGCAGCACTCGTTTTTCTCTATCCCCCCAAACACCCCCTCCCCATCCCTCCGATAGCGCCGTGCGCGGAATTTGATTAATGCAATGTTCACGATAATTATTCCTGTTACTATTTTTTGACAGCACAAAGTTTTTTCGTTCATTGTTGATTTTTGTATACGTTTTTTAGACCGCGATGTGATTACTTTATAACTGTTAGTTTTAGTGTCGAAAGGTGCGTTTTTCGGAGGAATTTGTACATTTTGTTGGGAGAATTTTATATTGCATATAAAAACTATTTTTGATTATTCGTCATAGATTTTTAATACTTTTTGTTTGATGATTGCCTAACGTAGTGTTAAGTACCGCATTTTTCGCTACTGAAATAATACGAGTATGATTATGTGAAATTTCACTTTGTATCAAATTACGTGCTCGAATAAAAATCTTTATGAAAAAAAATATTACAGTTTGAACAGGTTTAATGAGGTTTTATAATTTTGAAGATCATGCTTATTACGTTCAAACTTCGTGTTAGTCATTTTTCCGTCGATTCGAATAAAAAGCCCTAAACGTACAACACTCGTCGCCTACGTACTCTATATTTAATTAATTCTAAATAAATCTGAAATATGCGCACAAAAAGTACAAAGCAAGTCTTCTAAAATGAAAACAAATAAAAGTACTGTTCCTCCTGGTTGTACTCCTCGAGCACTATCGAAAACAATCTCGCTGACAATTCTTAAGCTATATGCCAGTAATACTGAAACACGAATAAGCATTATTTTCACCCTTAAAACAAAGGCTTAAGATCAGTTTTACAATAAAACCTTTTTTTATTTTCGTATTTGCATTCTTTTATTGAATTGTAAGCTCTACGCTTTATATAATAAACTTCAAAATACAGTGAAGTCGATGATCGTTTAAAGAGTTGTAATTACAAGAATATTTTATTAACTTGTGTTTTATTAAAAAGAATTTGGTAGGTCTGTTGATTGCACTTACGGTACGTTTATTGTGCTTATTGTGTAACTTTCTTTATTAAATTATTACGTGGATTTGGAATAGGAGCTCGTAAAGAAACTTTTTCGTCACCAAGTCGTCCTTGTAAACAAATTGTGTTCCCAGACATAGCCTAATTTATTTTATGATGTCACAATTTTAGTAGAGTCATTAATTAAATATATTTTTTTTCCTATTCAAAAAAAGGACGAGGTTCCCGATTCGACTGTATTTTTTATGTGTGTTACCTCATAACTTTTTACTGGGTGTACCGATTTCGATGTTTTTTTTTAGTCGAAAGCCGGTACTTGCCATGTGATCCCATTTAAATTTAATTGAGATCTGACATGAACTTTTTGACTTATCTCCAATAATGCGCAATTAATTCTTTATTTTTTTTTATCAATATTAATTTAAATCGATTTTTTTTTGTTTTAGAGCAAACACAAATATAGTTAAATCTTTGACGTTTGTTGGACCTGTATCAAATATCCAAAATTAATCAGTTATAAAAGATTAATATGAAATTCAATTACCATACACAATGGCGAAGAGACAAACTGCAGCAAAGTACCAGGGCTCCAGCGCGCGGTAGGAGCTCGTCTGCTCGAAAGATTGATGCGCTGCGTGATGGATGAGTTCGCCATTACAGCGTGTATCGGAACGCTCTGCGGCTTAAATGCATTGTTTAAGTCGAGAACGGTGTTGGCCGCACATGATCAGCGATGTTGCTCGAGACATGTCTTAATGCGTCTGCCCTTTCTTATGGTTGGAGTCAATCGAGGAGACATATCTTAATACGTCTGCTCATTCTTATGTTTGGAGTCGATCGAGCTCATCCAAATAATCAGGTATACGAAATGCAATTTTTACAATGATAAAAAACTGTTAGTTCGTTTTATAATTTAAAAAAAAGGTGTAGTGTCGTGGGACACTAGATAAGAACGAAGTTCCTTATTATAATATAATAATTTCAAGTTCTATTCAAGATATAAAGAAATTAATTATTCGGATATACATTTTCTATTATCATTTTTATATCGATAAAAAACTACTTTACAAAATTATCTTAACACTTTTATTTTATTTATAAAGATTTATAAAAATATATAATAATTATCGAATGATATAACAATAATAGTAAACTACAATAATAATAACAATGGTGCCGAGAATTCTGGCAGCATAAAATTAATAAAATAAATATTTTCAATGCACAGAATTAGATCTGTTACAGCTTTATTACAAGTAACAGGTTAGATGATACCTTTGTCGCCTCTTGGTTCGATTTAGTGATATTTATGGTAATTGTTGTCCTACGTTGAGTCTTTATTTCGTAGCGCCATACTTTGTTGTCTACGACTCTCTGTTACTTCTGGATATAATAGCTTATTGTAATATTAGCTAGCTAGCTAGCTTAGTTTAATATTTGAGTTTACTTAATTTAATTATTATTAAAAATGATTTTATATCTATTTAATAAACTGAGGTAAGGCATAGCAGGAAATATTCTGCTCAAAATCTGCCCGACTGCTTAAGTACCTCGACCGTACAGAAGATCACATCTAAATAATACTGATTTCAACCAGTGTTGTGTTCCTTTGGTGAGCAAGGTAACCAGAGCTCCTGGGGGAGATTGGGTCGACCTTACCTGTCGGCAAAGCGCTTGCTATGCTTGTAGTGTTGCAGGCGTCTATAAGCTACGGTAATCGCTTACCATCAGGTGGGCTGTACGCTTGTTTGCCGATCTACCCGATCTCTGAAAGCCATTAAACCCAATAATTACTTAAAACAGTTTTCATACATTTTATTAATTAGTAGCTGTGCCTGCGACTTCGTCCGCGTTTTGGGTATTTACATGTTCAACGTGATTCTTTAAATTGGCATAACTTTTTTATTTATGAACCGATTGACATGAAACAAACATAAAATATTAAGTGAAGCTTACCAAAATATATGAGTGAAAATCACATCTAAATCAGTTAAGCTGTTTCTGAGATTTGCGTGCACAAACGCACAGACAAACAGACAAAAATTCTAATAAACATTGTTTTTATACTATTTGCGTTGATAAAGGGCCCAATAATATTTCTTGTCATATATTTTCCATGTACAGACAGCGATCCGTTACTATTTTTAACCGACTTCAAAAAAAGGAGGAGGTTACTCAATTCGACCGTATATATGTATATTTTTTTTATTATGTTCGTGGATAACTCCGTCGTTTATGAACCGATTTTGATAATTCTTGTTTCGCTGGAAAGGAGATACCCCTAGTTTGGTACCATGATAAGGTAACCAGGATCTGATAATGGGATCCCAGAGAAATCGAGGGAAACTCTTGAAAAGCCACATAACTTTTTACTGGGTGTACCGATTTTGATGATTTTTAATTTAATCGAAAGCCGATTAATTAACGATTTAATCGAGATCTGATTACAACTTTTGGAGTAATCTTTGATAATGCGTATTTACTTGATAATTTTTTCGTCTACCTACGTTGTATTACTTGTCGATATAATTGAAGTCGATTTTTCTTCGTTTGCCTGCAAACAATTATATTATATATATTCTTAACTATTTAAAAATAAATTGTAAACTTTCTAATCTAAAACCTTGTAAAATTTTCGTTTACAGCGTATGTAAATAAAAGCACTAAACGAATTCGTCAAAATTTCTCGGATGAACGTATTTCTTACAAGATTTATCCAAGTATAATTATGTACAGTGAAGGAAGTATCAGCGTGTGCATGTTCCATACATTCAGGTCTTGGTTAGATCAAAGGGCTCACATTATTAAATACGTGTATATGAGACCGTCTGTACTGTTAATAGCCGAGGTCGTTATAAAGCATCTGGGTCACCTCTTAAAACTAAGGAAAACGATAAGTGTTTGCGCAGAGCCGAGTAAAAACTGAGGAAAACTTCTAACGAGCAAAGCATAATATTAATCCTGAGAATTTTAAACGAAATGTTTTGAAAAGGTGAAACGTTTGTGTTGTGCTGTTATATAACTCGTTATACGTTTTTATGGTGGACTTTTCAACCGTAACTGCAGTTCAGTGTAATGAGATTGACAATGTCTGTATGTTTGAACGTATTAATCAAAGAAACTACCACGTATTTTGGAACGAAATTCCGTATGGGACGTTGCGGAGGGTAACGGAGCCGGCAAAGAACGTCCGTAACGTTAAAAAAAGCGTAAGATTTTTTTGTATAGTCTATTTATGATTGCTATACATTGTCTAATGTATAGTTTACATGTGATTGTTATTATTATTGCAGTTTGCTATTATTATTATATCATTTGATAATCATTATATGTAATTATATTTTTATGAATCATTGGAAATATAATAAAGTTGTTAAGATATTTTTTTAAAGTAGTTTTATTTTATCGATAAAAAAATCATAATTAAAAATTTAAGGGCAATACCCTTTATGAAATTTTTTTTAAACAAATGAATATATTTACGAAAAATGGTACGAAGTCTACCGGGTCAGACTCTGATATGAAAACTCTTGAAATAGCTTAAAATATTAAGGTGTTAAATGTTAATAAAAGTAATTTTAAATTTGATTAAATAAAAACCACAACATAAGTGCTCATGGGCTAATTAACTTTTATTACTGCATATGGAATGCACATGACATACACAATAAAAGCATTTCTAAAGTTTGTGAAGATAAACGAATGTATGTTTGTAACTATTTCACGCTAAAATTACTGAACTGATTGTATTATAAACTTTATTCGTGTCTCTGGAAATCCAGAATTACATAGGCTACTTATTTTGTTTTCGAGCACCACAGTATATACTATATGTGTTCGTTTTATAAATAAAAAATTACCTGGATTTTAAGCTTAGGTATATACAAAATAATATATTAATCTGTGTTAAATCTGTAAAACACATGTTATTATTTTAAAAGTTACGTTAATATCATAGTTATGTAGACATGTTGTAAGGATTTGAACTAGTACTTGAATTTACTTAAAAATTCCATCGAACGATAATAATTTATCAAGTTATGATCCCGGCAAATAACTATTTAATCGCCTTCCGAGCATTCCCAGGACATTCGACATGACGGGTCAAGTGAACGATAAAAATCAAAGGAGTTATTCATAGCTCATATGACACACCAAAAACACGCTTACACCTATTAAAATAAAATTTATAGTCGTATAAATAGGTAAACATTCTAACATTATCCTTCTTTGCAGGTCGTGACTGTCAAATGGTGAAACGAACAATGGAAATTGGACTTTAGCATTTGCTCATTAAAGTGCATTTTACGTTCGTGTGTTAAGGAGTAGCCAGGTCGTCAGATGAGGGTGGAATCTTACAAAAAGCAGTCTGACCGGTTCCCTCGCTCGGTTCGCGACCGATTCTGAGTTTCGAGTATGGATTCAAATGTCCTAATAAAATATTCATATTTTTTTCTAGATTTACTTTTCGTGCAGAGGAGTACGTGCACTGATAATTAAGACTGATGTAAATCCTTCATTATTTATAAGTAAAGGCAATGTTATTATTTTAATTTCAGTAGGTAATGTTTCGGTAAAGAAGTTACGAAAATTACCTGTCTTGCTTACTTTTTTGCAGGTTTTGTTAAGTTACTTAGTCTACAGTCAAGCCTGTTGGCGCAGTTTGTAGTGGCCCTGCTTTCTGTGCCGCGGATTGCAGGTTCAATTCCCGCCTGATATATATTATTTCTATGTATATTTATCTTTAAAAAAATAGTTATAACAGTCGGCTGTTACCTGTAAAACAAGCATTAAGTTGCTTACCATAGGAACAGATCACCGTGTATGTCCGTTATAAGATATTTATTTACTTATTTAAATACGCATTATCAAAGATCACTCCAAAAGTTGTAATGAGATCTCGATGAAATTTATATGTGACCACGTGATAAGCATCGGCTTTCAATTAAATTAAAACTTATCAAAATCAGTATACCCAGTAAAAAGAAATGCGGATTTTCGATTTTCCGTCGATTTCTCTGGGATGGGATGTATATACGGTCGAATTGAGTAACCTCCTCCTTTTTTGAAGTCGGTTAAAAAAGTATTTATCAAATATAAATAAAATTACTTAGCTCATTAACCTCACTATTTGAGACAGGATACGATGCTTGGTAGTTTGCCAAAAAAGAATTTTGTTAGATCACATTTACTTCAAACGTTACACCGTTAGTATAAGTTAGATAATTTACTCACACCCTTACTTTTACACAAAAGAAATAAAAAATATCTTTAAATTAATTTTATCAATGTCTTAACTCGTATCTCTCGACTGAGCTTGAATTTACAAATTACATACAAAACGCATACAAACACAGATATGAATGAATATTATAATTAATTTTAATAGTAAATAATATATGTTAAAAAATAAACGTTATACACTCAGTGTCCCCTAGTAGTATTTTCTATTTTGTCGAGAGTTAGAAAATAAACACAATGTACAAGCTCAAATGCAACCAAATATATATATATCAACATACATCGTGACACGAAATTATATATAAGTAGCTGGGCAAACAAGCGTACGGCTCACCTGATGGTAAGCGATTACCATACGTTAAAGACGTAAACACCGGAAGTGACGCAAGCACGTCACCGTAGTCCGTAGTATTGTGTTCCTGTTGGTGAGTAAGGTGACCAGAGCTCCTGGGGGGATTGGGGATTGGGTCGGCAACGCGCTTGCGATGCTAATGGTGTTGCAGGTGTCTATAAGCTACGGTAATCGCTTACCATCAGGTGAGCCGTACGCTTGTTTGCCGACCTAGTGACATAAAAAAAACCGTAGTCACCAACAGAAACACAACACTGCTTGAAAACAGTATTATTTAGCTGTGATATTCAATTTACAAAGCAAGAGAAATGAGAATCTATTAGGCTATGCACTAAGCAACAAACTAATAATCATCGTTATTTTAACCTTCAAAGATTTAATATCATGTTTCAATACGAAGGTACAATGACCTTTAATATATATATTTTAAAATAACATAATACACAGGAAGTATTGTAATTTAATGTACTTCCATTAAAATCCAACTAAATATGTTATTTATTTTCCGTTTCAATTTCAAATATATAAATAAAATTCTACATTAAGATATAGTTGTAATTTTTCAACCAATCGTTTTAGAAATATTTGCACATTTATAGAAAAAAAAGGAAATATATGCCATTAATAAACGATTTTATAATAAACATCTAATATTAGATAGCAAAGGTCAATCCGAATATAAAGAGGTATTGTCGTGTTTCTTTATAACTTGAACGTGTCTAAATTGCACACAATTAGTTTTAAAACGTGCACACGTTACTACGCTAATATAACTGCATCCTGATATATATCTCTTTTTTATTGTTATATCTATTTTTTTTTCTTCATTTTACCAATCTTATATGTAAAATTCTCGTCTCACAATGTTAATTTCAATAGTCCTCCGAAACGGTTGGACCGATTTTTATGAAATTTTGTGTGCATATCGAGTAGGTCTGAGAATCGGCCAACACCTTTTTTTCATACCGCTAAGTTACAAGGACGGGGGGATTAAAGGGGTTAATAACGTATATGGCAAAACAACGTTTGCGGTGTCAGCTAGTATCTATATAATAACTTTCAAACGACTGCACCAGAATGTATAATGTTCGTTTATGTCAGGATAAGGTTCGATATAGCAAAATAAAAATAAAAAAATTTACGAAAAAAATATGATGGTACTAAGTTTACCGGTTCAGCTGGTATTTTATTAATTTTAATCGATGTATTAAAACGTGTGCACCATTCCACGAGAGCGTGGTTTACAACAGAAGCATACGTAAAGATTGAATTAATTTTATTCTTAATTTGTATAATACTGTGATATTTTAAAATAAAAAATAATACACAAAAATTTTACAAGGACTTTTACACATAATAAAAAAAATCTCATCTAAATAATAATACAATTCTTGGATGTTTTTGTCTTTTTGTTAACACATGTGTCACGAGTCCTAAAAATATCAAATGTCATATTATAATCGTAAAAATAAAGCAGTAATCATAAACAAAAATTAAATTAATGCAAGTATTTTTTTTTATTCAGTGGTTTAGAGTTTTTAATAAAATCTATGAATCAATCAGAATGTTTTTTTTTTTCAATTTGAACCCAATTTTACTCCTATATAATAGTCTAATATTTCTTCGTGAATAATACAATCTCACATATTATTTATCCGTGATTCTATAATTATTTACGATTTTCACGTATTTATATCCCAATGATGACAAATTCACTTTTTGCCCTAAGAATCGAAAGTGCGACTCAACAGGAAAATGCTACAGCATTCTTTCCAACATTAATATAGTAAGTGACTATTAAGATAATCTGGCAAGATGTTATTACCTCTATATAAATATTTATTTGACTTCTTAATTGAATTTCTTTCATTTATATAGGAACAAACAGTCGTATACATTGTGGAAAATACAACTTTAAGCCTTATAGTATCCATGTATTAAAAATTAAAAAAAAATACAATTTCCGCACCATTACATAATTTTTACAACAGTTATTTGTACTTTTACAGTTTGTATAAAGCCCAAAATTTGACAAAACATGCATCTATGAAAGGGAAAATTTGTTTTTTAAGGTCAAAAGCCAAATAGCTTTCTCAAGCGTCTTGAAGAAAATGAAAAGGATAAAGCTTACATCGTCATCCTAAAATGCGTTTATTTACCTATTACTAAGACCACGCAAAGTTTATAGTATAGGGTTGTAAACAAGCGAACGATCCGCCTGACGGTAAGTCGTTACCTCCAAGCGGCATCCTCAGGTTCTCGGGCTACCTTACTCATCAAGTCATCACAGGAACTCAACACTACTTGAATGCAAATTAATTTATCTGTGTTCTCCAGTAGGATTTAGGTACTTGCCCAGTCAAACTCATCAGATTTTTCATTCATTTTCATTTGAATCCAAATTTTGTGTGAAAAATCCAAGTGAATAATTCACCGAACAATCTTGATACTCATCCCCTATAATATCCAAAATGGCAAGCAACATGTCGTATAGCGAACTCGAGTGATATTAACCATAAGTGTTTTGTTCTCAAATTTCAATATATTAGAGTTTTTTTATGTAATTTGTTTAATCTTCTATAAACCGAGCGACAAAGTTAAGCATAAAAAGTTTAATGTTAAACCCAGAACTAAAAAATACTATTGTAGTACTCGTAGAGATCAATTTTTGTTTTCATTCAAATTCGTTTACTAGTTTCGACATACTACGCGACCAAGACAGAAAAATTTACAGAAAATTTACAAAAAAGTAGAATTCGCCAAAAAAAAAAATCAATATATTTTCGATCCATCCACATAATTGGATTTTTTACAGATATATAATGAAGTATGATTTTCATTAAAAATTAATAATAAATTAACGGATTAAAGGTAAGGCTATAAAATATAATTCGAAATACTTATACTTTAATGATTTTTTTTAAATGTTTACTAAGAAGATACTATTTATTATCTAAAGCAACGATTTAAATTTCTTAGTGACTCCCATGAACGTAATGCAGTCTGAGGATAGCTTACTTCTTGAAATTCAGGAGGCGGCGCGGCTGGCTGAGGTCGGACTCGACCTCGTGATCAGCCGCATAAAGAGTTTGGGGCTTCGTGTCAGAATTGAAAAGACCGAAGCCCTCCTCTTCCGCGGGACCGGACGCAAGGGACCCCCACCGGGGGCTACCCTGCAGATCGGAGAGGGGAGGGTCAGGATGAGCTCCCAAATGAAATATTTGGGGCTCATCCTTGACGGAGGGTGGACCTTTGGTCCACACTTCGCTATGGTGGGACCGAAGGTCGTGAAAGTGGCGAGTGCACTGGGCAGACTCCTCCTGAACCTCGGAGGACCCAGCGCCGCCTGCATGTAGCTATATTCCGGAGTCTGCCGGAGTATGGCGACGTACGGTGCCCCGGTTTGGGCGGATCGCCTCACTGCGAAGAATAAGGCCGCACTGCGGTCGGCGCAGAAGATCATCGCGGTGAGGGTGATTCGGGGGTATCGTACGGTATCGTGGGCTGCAGCTACTGCTCTAACTGGCGACCCCCCGTGGGAGCTCGTGGCGGAGGTCCTTGCCGAGACCTACTCATACATCTCGGGTAGGAGGGCTCTCGGTGAGAACCTCACGTTGGACGGGATCCTACGGGTGCGCCGGATGGGGCAAGAAGCATTAATGCGGAGGTGGGGGGAGGACCTGGTGGAGCAGCCGTATGGCACACGCGTAACGGCTGCCTTGCGCCCGGTCCTTGAGCGGTGGATGCGCCGTAAGCGCAAACCCCTCACCTTCCGTCTGACGAAGGTTCTCACCGGGCACGGCTGCTTTGGTGAATACTTGTGTCGGACGGCCCAAAGGGAGCCGACGACTGAATGTCACGATTGTGGCGCGGCGGTGGACTCTGCCCAGCACACCCTCGAGGTGTGCCCGAGATGGGCGGCGCTACGTCGCGATCTGACGACAGTCCTCGGAGGGGACTTGTCACTGCCGAGCGTTATCACCGCGATGCTCGGTGACGACGAGTCCTGGAAGGCGATGGTCTCCTTCTGCGAGACAGTAATGTCCCAGAAGGAGAACGACGAGCGGATGAGAGAGGGGGCCGCCGACGAGGCCTCCGTCCGCAGGCGACGAACGGGGGTGCGTAGGAGGCGCTACTTAATGCGTCTCCAGTAACGCCCCTGTGCCCATGTCGGGCCGGGATGGGAACCCGGTCCTGCTAGACATGGCGTCGTCGGGATTGTTCAGAGGTGAGCCGGACAGTCCCATGGAGGAGAAGTCTGGTCTTTTCGCCAAAGCCAGCCTGTCGCTGGAGGGATCCTGTTGCCTGCAGTTCCGGGACCCTCCAATTAAAGCGGCTGAAGGCTCCCGCAGGGGTTTTGGTCGGTAGTGCACCCCCAAGTGCTAAGCCGACATACGGTCTAGGAATGCCTACCCGGGCATCCTGGATATCACCCGTAAATGGGTTACCCTGCGATATCAAAAAAAAAAAAAAACTTCTTGAAATTCCCTCACACTCTTCTTTCTTTTATACTAAATCTTTCACTGTTTCAGCTTCTCGACTTTGGAATTCCTCGCCCTTGCATATTAGACGTGTACAATCGCTTTCTCTCTATAATCTCTAATTAATTAAATTTGATGTATGTATGTAGGTATTTATGAATGAATGCATGTATGTATTTGTATGTATTTATATTTTTTTAGTATTTAAGTGTTTATATCACAATTTGCACACCTACACCGATACAATGCCATCACACACCTCTGCCTCTAGGTTGCCATGCAGCTCTTCAGCGATAAGGCCGACCTTTGTACCTTATGATATTTTGTTAAAATCAGTTTGCCATGTGACATTTATGTTTTGGTATACAATAAAGTCTATTATTATGTTATGTTGTTAAGATAACTATTCAATATATATATATTTTTTATCATTTAAGTATATGATTTGCTAACTTTATATAATTTCAAACATCTTCATCATTCTTTACTAATAAAATAATTATAATTTTTTGATTATTCGAAAAATATACCTTGATATACACAAATGCGTTACTCTTCGTTCCTTTATATAAATATCTATCGATTAAAGTCAAAAGGAATTAAAATATTCCTTTGTATATAATAAATATATAAACATAAATACATTATTTAGACACGCCAAATCTAGGTAAATATGCGAACGGAAAGCGAACAGGGGTCAGTGCAGTCACTCGCTCGACCTTCAACAGTTCAATATCAAGGCGCTTTGCCGCTCGCTAGACTACAACCAGCCAGATCACATATAATTATAATTTAATTAATGTAACTTATATAAATATACATACATAAAATTGTATTCTGAATTTGGTAAATGTACAGTATTTCTAAGCGGCTGTAGCTCCTATTCTCTGACTCGATCCCCGTTCTTGACAAATACACAAATATAACGTTATAGGCCATGCATGTTTGCCGTTGTCTAGACGTTTTTGTTATTGTGTGTTTTCAGACCCACGATACATGACCTTATTTTACTTAAAGACGCGTTGGTGTAACGATTAAAGGTCACGCCAGTAGTCATGGGTTCGATCCTCTCTTATAACAGATGTTGATATTAATATAGTTAACCATATAGATATTTATAGCTGTCTAGGCGTTTGTGATTGTGTATTGTGTCTGTGTTTCCGGACAACCGACACAGTAGAAATCGTACTAGGGGTCATTGATTACGAAACGTTCTTAATGGTCATAGTAACTAGTTAAGAATGTATGTATAAGACATACAGAAATCTATAGATTTGCGTGATCTGAGTATTTGTGTATGTTAAGTGCGTTCGTACCCCTGACATTGAAATTCATCCCACTGGGATCCGTTCAGTGTAAGACATTTAATGAATTAATAATTATTATTGAAACTTTAACTATTTAACCTTTTTTTAATTATTTATCTTTCAAACATCTGCACCTGGTCAGTCTTGATCTTTGTATGTATCATGTGTTTACAGTGTAAGATATTTAATGAATATTTACATGCGATGTTTGCCATAACTGCCTGTTCGACTTAATGTTTGTACAGCACAGTTTTCATATCCTACAGAAGTTCATCCAACGACGATCCGTTGAGTGTGACGCATTTGATATACCTAGCGCGTTTTGACCGAGCCGCGCGTTCAATCTTAGTTGTGTCCTATTCGCCATACAGTGAATGCTTGTACAAGAAACTTGTTCCTTGCATAAACATTCTCAAATAAGTATTGGCTAGGTTTCCTTTTTAAACACTAAATATAGCGACTATTAATTTTTTTTAATGTTTAAATACTTAGTTAAGAAGGTTTTATTACATTTATTCTCATCGATATATTTTATTATCACCGACATGGTAACATATTTATAACAAACATTTAAAGATACAGCTCGACATCACCGAAGTAACACAGTTATTTCAAATTATTACTTCCTTAATGTTATTAAGTCAATCGGTTTGTTTTCTTAGTACCTATAATTAGTATTTTTATTTTTATTTTCGAACCACTTTAAACGAAATAAAAATGTACGATTCACAATTGGCGAAAATGTCGGCCAATACATAAATAATATTAAAGAAGTAAATTAAAAGACTAGATATCAAACACAGAACCTACATCTCTTTAACGGTTTAACTCATGTAATAATATCCGAGTATATAAGACATTGAGTGATCTCAAGAACAGACAGAACTGTGTTTATATTGAATATATTTTGTATACTGTATAATATTCTCTCTCATTTACATGTTTTGATTCTTTTTCTAGCGCTATAATATTAAAATAAAATATTATTTACAAACATCATTATTTAATAATAACCTCATCGACACTTGCAAATCATATGTCGTAAAAATTGTTTAAAACGCTTTTGGGAACTATGGTTCTCGGGAACCCAGGAACCCCGTTCATTTTTCGGTATAAAAACCCCGGGATTAGATTTGTAAAGCCCGAAGTTTATCGGAATTTGAAATAAAACAATTTCGTATACATTATTTTTCTAACCTATCAGAATTAGAAAAAAGGTACATTACGCTAGTTCTGTTAATAACCGTACATATAGGAAAAAATGCGCGTTCACTTTTCACTTTTAATTTCTGAACGAAACGTGAAACTAAGAAGCAGTTAGGTGGTCAGACTTTGGATTCTTTGTTATTTTTACGTTCTTATTTTCGCAATACCAAAGTTAATGACGCGATAGTGACTATTAAGTTCAAAATAGTTACAATAGCAAGTCTGAATGAAAACTGATTTTTATGTATTTCTAACTCTTTTTTGTGAAATTCTAAATAATCTTTTTTTTTTTTAATTTCTAAATTCTATCCCGGGATGATACCGGAATTTCTTTTCGTCCATCCCGAAATCCCGGGATCTAAAAAGGGGCCGGGATAAAATGCCCTATTAGGAACGCATTTGGTCATTTTGTTACCAAAGACAATATAAAAATGTACTATCAAAAAAAAACTGAATCGTGGCAAAATTGTGTTGAGAGTTTGAAGTTTGACTAAAAAAAACTCAAGTTAAAA
The DNA here is from genome assembly GCF_905220565.1 of Melitaea cinxia. NCBI lineage: Eukaryota > Metazoa > Arthropoda > Insecta > Lepidoptera > Nymphalidae > Melitaea > Melitaea cinxia. The sequence continues at coordinate 14,043,857 of NC_059407.1, read as the reverse complement.
ACAAGAGAAAAGTGAAAAGCAAGCGGTGATAAAAAACATTTTTGACCCATAGAATATAAATAAACTTTAAATCGATAGACTACATAAATGTAAAAAAAAAAATTCAAATTAAAAACAGAAGCATCCTAGTGATATCGAATAACGAAAAAAAAAGGTTGTATATAAAATAGTTTAAACTAAAGCGTCATGTACGGACGTCTAAATGCAAATTAGAAATGCAAACTAGTCCGGTCACCTATATGTATCTGGCGTGTTGGGGCAGGTCGCGGGCAAGGTGAGCGCGACGACTATGACGCGATTTATCGCCGATTTAAATACTTTTTTATGTACTTTGTTGATGCTATCTATGTTCACTTGATTTTCATTTTTAGTTTGCTACATTAGCTGTAAACAGATGAATATAACTTCCACGTGATTTGATGATATGTAGAAGCACGAAATAATAACAAATTATGTAGCTCATTATTTGATTTAAAAAAATTAACGACTTGAAATTCTTGGAGAACCTGTATGTATTTACGGTCGGTTTAAGGATAAATAATGTCTGTGTCATATAAGGTATATTCTGCGTAATGTCTCTCAGTATATTTTCTTTCTATATGAAAAAAAACGAGTGTGGTTTCGGCCACACGACTAAAGTAAAACATACGAATCGTAACACTCTCTCTTTCTATTTTCACTAACTTTTATCCTCCTTTCAACTTCCGTTCGCCTCGCAGATCACACTTTTCGTAACGCTCTCGTCATGCATTCTCCAGGTTACCTCCAAGTAAAGCGTGCGTAAAAAAGTTTTATGTCAAAAGTTTTTGTCCGCCAGTGGCACGTTTAGTTTCAGGCTAAGCAGGAGCGTAGAAGTTTCGGTTGTGATTTTTACATGGATATCAAAATCAAAAACAGCTTTATACGAATAGGTCCCATGAGCACTTTCGAATAGTCCTTTCACCAAAAAAAACTTTAAAAATATATTATTATTTTTGTAAAAATATGAAATTAATAATAACCTTTGTATCTCTAACTCGATATTGTTGGACTGTAAAAGCCTATCAAGCGTTTTCCAAGATATTATTTAAATACAATATAGTATTCAAATGTGTGTTTGTTCGCTAAATTATTTTTATAATACAAAAAACACTGAAAACAGCCGAAGGGGCCCTGGAGCGGCGACTTTCAGAGATTTCCATAAATTAGCAGACGTCGGTCTCGCTACGTTACACCGCGCCTTTTACACAGCAGGCCTTAATAACTGTACACCAAAATTAGTCGCCAAATTATATATAATAATATTATGGAAAGCAGAGGATTGTTCTTTGATTTTCTATAACGCTTCGGTTGTTTATTATAAACTGACCATTTCCAGTATTAGGCTATAAAATATCATTCTATAATCCAAAGTAAGATAACAGTGAATATAGAAAAATATTTTTCAGTAAACATGATACCTTATCAACAAGGACGTAACGGGCAGTACTGAATTAAATGAGTTACTTAATCCATTATGAATAAAATATTTATTATATTTATTACATGTGAAATACCAAGATGCTCGAAAGTAACTCAATATTAAAAATAATTGTTGCAATTATTAATTAAATAAAAGATAATAATTTGATATTATAAATAATTAATAAGGTTAGACATCTTTTAATTTCAAAGACAACCAAATTGCTTATTTAAATTTTGCAAAAATTTCCATTTTGCGCTGCGCTATCCAGGAGGGCCAAACTTTCGTCATTTCATAAAAACTGAAAATTTCTCAGTGCTTGCTCCCAATAACGATAGAAGTAGTAGTTAGTTGTCACTTTGTACGCCTTTGATATCTGGTATCTGCCAAAGTAACTATGAGTTAAACTTCATATTTGACCATTGCTTTAACGTGAGTTGGGAACATGTACTGAGAAACTTTCAGCTTTTATAAAATGACGAAGATCTGGCCCTCACGGGCTCTTGCTATATTAGATTATCATCCTGTATGATATAAAACCACCCAATTATTAGTACAGTATTATTTCCATTCTACAGTGGTTGATTAAGTGAAATCGTCGCTTTTTCGAGTGTGTACACGTGACATTGGCCGGTACTATAGTGATCTGTCACTAACTTTTCCCATGCATTCTACGAAGACGAATGACGCAAGTTGGCGAGAGCTCACAAAAACTGCATCCTGCACAGCGCCTGAAAAATACTACTTAAACCTAGACTTACTTACACGAGACACTCTTATGGTTATAATAATAAGGCATAAAATGATACAAAGTTATTGATACTACAATAATATAGCTGTTTTAATATTGAGTCTTATTGCACTATGAATAAGGTGAATAATAAAATGACTGAATTGGAATTTTGATTATAATATGTATTAATAGATATAGGACATCGTAGATCGATGTTTATTTTAAGAAATGTAAAGAATGTAACTTTTATAATATCCTTATTACATTAATACTCAGGCTAACCTAAATAAAATGTACGGTATGGCTATGTATGACATTCCGCGTGTGTTAATATACTTTTGGTTAATATTTTAATGTATTAGAAAAAAGAACATATTACGTAATATAATATACAAGGTTTTTGCTCGCTGCTTAGGTGGATGGATAACAAAATTTTGGCTGTTTCGTTTTATCCAGCTAAAGACAGCCTATGTCACTAAGTGATAACGTAGTCTTCTTCAAAATAATTTTCAAATCGTTCAGTAATTTTTTGAGTTTATTTATTAAAACAAGAGTCCGATTTTGTCCTGTAACATCAAAATAAAAATAAAAATACAAAACTAGACAGACGGACAAAAGACTTCAAATAAGTTTAGTAATTGATGCAATAACGTAATTATCGTTAAAATTGTACAAACGAAAGCTCTATTTCCGATCGAACATTCGTGTATGTTAATTTATCAATCGAATGACATCTGTGTAACTCTGAATGAAAGCGAACCAATGTACGAAATGAGTAGGAAATAAATTGGTGAATCTCATCACAAATTCAATCCGACTTCATTTGCTTTGTTTGCAAGAGCCAATCAATTGCCGAAAAAAAATTACTGCATACGGTCGGTCGGAGTTTCGCGATACGAAAAGTGTTCCGTATAATAATAATTGTGAAATAAACAAAAATAAAATTGAGTTCAATTTACATCACCAGATAATAAAATGAATATTATCAACATAGATAGTCGAAAAAAAATTGCTAAATAAATACGCATTCTTAGGGATAATTCAAAGACTAAATCCCACACATAAAAATACCGTCGAATTGAGAACTTGATCCTTTTTTTGAAGGCCACGCGCGCTCTACACTTCGGCCTATCACAGTCCTCTGCTGGAAATAGGCCTTCCCAAGTTCGCGCCAAAAATGGCGCTAGCTCATGTTTGTTTAAATAAATATCAATGTAACAGCACGCGCATCTTTAGTATCAATGGGGAATGTCTTTTTTTGTATAATCGCTCTATTGTAGAGGCACCACGGAATAATTGTCATTTCCGGTGTCAATAAACTTAACACTATATCTGATTTTCATACTTCGAAAGTAATTGTTGTTTCGTTAGAAACATTTATTAGTATCTTAGTAGTCTAGGCTTACATCATATTAGGGAAGAGCTTGTTTTTTTTAATGAATATTTTCCTTTGGTTACGAGAGTTTGATTCGATATGTGGATTCGATCAGTGATTTAATTTTAGAGAAATGACATTCTTAATTTGAAATAGTAATTATTGATTAATTTGAAAATAATAATAATCATCATCATCATCTCAGCCTATCACAGTCCACTGCTGGACATAGGCCTCCACAGTTCACGCCAAAAATGGCGTAAACTCATGTGTTTGGACCATAGTCACCACGCTGAGCAGGTAAGCGGGTTGGTGACCGCAGGACTGGCTTTGTCGAACCGAAGACGCTGCTGACCTTCTTCGGCTTGTGTATTTCAAAGCCAGCAGTTGGATGGTTATCCTGCCATCGGTCGGCTTTATAAGTTCTAAGGTGGTAGTGGAACTGTGCTATTCCTTTAGTCGTCTCTTACGATACCCACGGGAAGAGTGGGGGCGCTCGTAGATTGCAAAATCTATATCAATGTTATATTAAATATAAAAAAAGTTTTTTTTTAAGTATATAATAATAAAGGTACCAATCATACCAACCTAAAATAATCTCAAAGGCACAAACCTTTAAATAAAAAAAATATACCTTGTAATAAAATAAAAGTGATTGTATAATTAACGTTTATTATAAACGCGGAACTCTGATTTGATCCGCATTGCGCTTAATCGGAAAAATCAACACACCGCCGATTTCGAATGGTACAGACGATCAGACCTAGCGTTACTGATCGAGTACGTCTATTCAAGCTCGGTCCTGCACAAAGCATGCGGAAAACATCTTAGTTTGCATAATTGCTTGAAAAAAAATGGAATTTTATTTATACTGAGAAATATTCAATTATTATTGCTGGTTTATTACCAAAATAATTTTCAAAAGTGCGTGCGTACCAAGTCCACACATTTTGATGATATTACTGGATATTTCTAGATAACTTTAATTTTTAGATAGAAGCCTCAGTAGTCAGTAGAAAATGGTACTCTATTATACATATCGGAAAACTGTATACGTCAGAAGAAATTCAACGAAATTTTCATGATGGATTTCGTATGACAGGTATCATACGAAACTTAGCACTTCAAATTCTGCCTACTGTAAAGGTATGTTGTTCTAGCCCTAAATAGCTCACTACCCGCTCCTATAATAATTGAATAATTTTCGATTATTCGAAATTCTTTGTGTGCGGATCCTAAAATCACTCAATCGAATGTTTTTATTACAATTATTAAATGATTACAAACAGCAGGAAATATCCTGCTTAAAATATGGAGCATCGAGAGAGTACCTCGACCTTACAGAAACAAGACAACAGCTAAATGATAATAGCTCTTAAGTAGTGTTCTATTGCTGTGGTTAGCAAGGTGACCAGAGCTGGCTGAGATTGAGGGTAAAGTTGGCAATGAAAGAAAAGAAAAGAAAAAAACGCTTGAGATTGGGTCGACCTTACCGGTTGACAACGCGCTTGCTATGCTTCTAGTGTTGCATACGTCTATCAGCTGCGGTAATCGCTTACCATCAGGCGAGCACTGTCGAGTGTGCTTCTCAGGATGCCCGACAGTAGTGATGACTTGAAGTAATCTAAGTTGAACTATATAATATTTAAATTGTTTAACTTGAGAAAAGACGGCTAGCGCTATAGGTTAGAGTGAGAGAGGAAGAGCCTGCCTACCGCAGCCGTATGCGTGAAAGAAAGGGAAGGCAGACAGACTGGCACCGTAACGCGTTACGTAACGAAGCGGTTTACCCTCCCATAAGACGTTATCACTTCAAAAACATATGAATCACAGAACAGTTCCATAGTATTTACTGATATAATTTAGGGAATGCATTGGAAAACAAATCTTTTTTTTTCGTACGATTAAGACATTTTGTCGAAATGATGTAATTATCTTTCATTCGAACGGTGAAGTCATCCGGTCTTGCATCTATTAATATGTATGACACTGAATACAGTGGACCAACTGCATTAAAAGATTTTCAATGTTCATATTATGACTAGCTGTGCCCTGCGGTTTCACCTAGATATGACAGTGGTTAAGGCAGTGTTTTAAAAAGAAATTAATAGTTAAAACTTATTAGTCGGTGCAGGATTCAGTCAGTTAGTTCGGCCTTTTGCAGTCCACTGCTGGATATAGGCTTCCCCAAGTTCGCGTTAGACATCCCGGTTTTCCGCAATCCTCATCCAGCCTACATAAATGATAAAGTTGTGTGGTCTTATTGACGCTGTATTTCATGCAAAATATTACCAATTTTGTATTAAAACAAAGTGCGGAATTTATTGTCGGTTCGTCTCTGAATAATCTACATTCCAAATCGGTGGTAGCTTCACTTTTAACTTAAAACTTTTAACAATAATTAAAATTAAAATTTTAATTTGTAACGACGATTCGAAGGTGCTTTTGAACCCTATTTGAATTATCCTATTTTGCTTATGCTTATGATTTAAGACATAATTATTGATTGGGAGATCATATAATAATATCTTCAAATCGTTTGTAATCCTCTTTCAACCTATCGCTGAACCACCAAATTTTACGAGTATGTTTAAAATTTTTAGTAAAAAAATTGTATTTTCCTTAATCCCCCCAAAATCATGTAATACTAAAAGCATTGAAACACGTTACTTTCAACAATCACCTACAGCCTAATTTTCAATTTTCATATTTCTAAGTATAGAAAGTGTAAAGCTCTAAAAAGTTTTACACTCTTACTCGACCTCTTTAAGAAGCTGACAATAATTATTATTAGCTGACGGTACACTTGGCTATTACAAATGTCGACAGTATTTTTTTTTTATCGAATCGATACGATCTATCGAATTTAAGCATCAACAAGAAACAATACATGTAATTTATTATTATACGTATATCTTACACGATTGAAAGTTTGTGGAACTTACAAAAGTTGTCGATAAGTATGAAGCGGGTCGAATAGGTTCACATTCTGTCCGTTGTAAATTTTTCTCTTCTCAAATGATGAAAAAATATATCTTTGGAAAAAAACCTAGTAGTTTCTTAGACATATTATCAAACTCCTGTTATTATATTAATGTTAAAAACTTCCTTTACATAACAGTAGAATATTCCAAGGCACAATTTAGTTTAAAAAAACAATGTAGCGATTTGTCAAAACTAGTCGTTAGTCAGTTCCGAGAAAGATAATGTACTTTAAAACATACATACAATATAATACACGTGTTTTTCGTTTGAGTTACCGCGCAAAGGGAGCCAAGATGTCTCAAGGGCCTGTAATTATACCAGTTCATTCTGGTTTACACCGGAATACATTACATTAGTGACGGCTTCTAGCCTAAATGTGAGGTTAAATCTATCTCTGCGTAACTTAACTTTAAATAAATGTAGCATAATTATGATGTTACTTTGTATTTGTTAATATAACATAGTGATAGTTAATGGTAAAAAGAGAGAAGTGATAAACTGAAGTGATGAAACGAATTTATATATTAAATACTTGTAGATATCGCTTCATCTTGTAATGTCCCACTGCTGGACATAGGCCTTATCCCCATGTAGGAGAAGGAGCAGAGCTTAATCCACCACGCTGCTCCAATGCGGATTCGCGTATATATTCCCTATTATGAGTAACGATCGCTACCAGGTGTACATTATAACAACCGGGACCGACGGCTTAACGTGCTCTCCAAGGCAAGATGAAGAGACCCACACTGACTGTAAAACACCTGTAATGCACCCAGACCAAGGCAATCCTCTGTATGGCCGATACAAATGTTTGTCATGTGTGGGGATCGAACCCGCAACCGCCAGCGCAACAGCCACAAACCAGTGATGTGACCGTTGCGCCAACGCGTCGGCGTCGTCGACGTCGTATATAATTATATATAAATGCTTTATCACTATTGTTTTAAGCAATTTCTTCATTCACATGAATCATGGAACAGTCTTGCAACAGTTCTAGTCTTTTACAAAGGACTCCTTATCATACAAAAAGTAAGTAGGAGCTTAATTCATCATTTTGCTTCACCGCAAGTTGTCCGTAAAAGGAAAATTTCCCCTAAGTAAGTAAGGTATGCAATCGCTTTCAGGTGTTCATAATAATCGCTAGGAATGACGATTCAATGTGCTCTGCGAGGTAAAGTAGGCGTGCAGTCTCAAGGACAATCACTTAGACCAGAAAATAAATATAGAAGTACAAATATCTACTCCGAGCTGGAATCGAAGCTGTGACCGTTAATATTTATGTAACTTTTGCATTGCTACACTAGCATATTTGTCTACGATATAAAACAAAAATAAAATATTACCTAAAACACATATGCTAACACAAGTCGAAAATATATTCGTAAACCTACATTGTCTATGAACATCTGACATTTAAAAATATAACAAAAAATTAAATTAAAATAATAATTGCATTAAATCAACAGTTTAAGGAGAATCTCTCGATATGCATATCGGGACCTAAGAGTGATCAAACTCGTTGGAAGGACGCGGGAAGGTCAACCCGTTGTAAATCTATTCGATAAACTAACAATAACAAGCTTTATATAAATGTATGTTTATTTAATCATTCGACTGACTATCAAAGGCAAGTTGACATTATACACCTTTGTTGCTTGATGATAAAATTTACACGTCATTTACTTAAGTGTGCAGTAAAATTGTGTAAGCTACAGGTATAGTGATGTTTTATTTATTAATAGATTGGTTGGAAATTTTCCCTGCTGCATTGTCACATGTGTCATAGCGCAATGTTTTATATGCTTATGACTTTGCTCAAAAATAGGATATCAGATGCTAAAATTTAATACAAAAAGGCATTAAATTTAGTGATTAAATTTAGTTATTTTCAATAAATGCAAAAATTACTATTTACATTTCTCGGACACAAAAAAAAAAATTAGTATCGTACTATATTTAAGAATAACCAACCAAACTCTTACTTGTTTTTTTTTGAAAAATAATGACATCAATAATGATGACAAAAAAGTTGGACATATATATAACGTCCTTTAAAAATTAAAAGTAACAATTTTTAGAGATACTTCTTTATTGTATTAGGTGTAAAAGAAAATTACAGGTCTACACAACACTTCTAACAAAAACCTCGATTTGCTAAGCCTTTACAATTTTCATCATCATTTCCAGTCCATCGCAGTCCACTGCTGGACATAGGCCTCCATAAGTTCGTGCCAAAAACGGCGTGAACTCATGTGTTTTGCCCATAGTCACCATGCAGGGCTGGCGGCTTGGTGACCGCAGGGCTGACTTGGTCGCACCGAAGACACTGCTGCCCGTCTTCGACCTATGTATTTAAAAGCCAGCCGTTGGATGGTTATCCCGCCATCGGTCGGTTTTTTAAGTTCCAAGATAGTAGTGGGACTGTGTTATTCCTTAGTCGCCTCTTACGACACCCACGGGAAGAGAGGGGGCTTTACAATTTTATATAGCACAAAAGCGCTACTTACTTTTTGGTAAACATTCTTAGAAACAGTTAATTTAGCGCCTTAGTCCGTTAAATGTCTACGACATGATTCTAGGCTTTAATATTTACAACTACATAAATTAAAAAATATATAACCGACATTATTCAAGTTGTACTTGGAACAAGGCTTCATCAAAAACCGTTTTGATTTTTATTAAAGACTAAATAACAAGTTTTCATAGTCTACAGAAAGTATTGTGTCAACAATAACGCAATGTTAGTTTCCTTTTTATGTATTACGTGTATATATTTTTAAGATACTTCAAGTGAATTTTATCTCATTAAACTTACAATTAAAAGTCTGATAATTACAGATCTGGTAAATAAATGGTTAATTAACAAGAGACAAAAGGAAAAAAAGGAAATCGAAGAGACAAAAGGAAAAAAAGGAAATCGAAATTCGAAGTGTAATTTATAATAAAATAGATTAATTAAAAAAATTGTATGCAAATAATTTTTTACTGTAGATGATTGTAAATCAATGTACTAGAAAGAAAAATTATAGGCTACACTCGCTTAAAAAGAACACTATCAATTATTAATAATATATACTTTATTTCACACAAAATAAAGAACACATTAAATATAATAACAATTACAATTATATGTTCCACAACAAGGCGGTCCTATTCCAGACAACCTGTTGGTGAAAGGAAAAGGATAGGTAGTAAAACAGTATAAATAAGGTCATTAAAAACAATAGCTATAAGTACATAGACATACATATATAAAACGTATTTAAAATTACAATAAAATGTGATGTATATGTGTGTGTGTGAAAAAAATGGTTACTGTAATAAAAAATTAAATAAATATATAAGTAATCCTCTCACACTCAACATTATTAACAAAACAATACAATAATAATTAAATATTCAACAACATACAAATACCCATGTGAAACCGGGCGCGTCTTTAGCGAGAAACATAACAATATCTGTACAAGTTCAAGTTGAGTCTGGTCGTGGACGCCATGACCGAATCGAACCTGCGATCATATATTAAGGTCCGCGGGAACAGGGATTAATGCATCATGCCGAGCGGGTAGAGCTCTATTGTAAGCGATGACTACATTTAAATAACTTATATCATCTTAAATTTTCATATGCTTCCATGTAATCCTACTATTTCATAAAATGATAAGGACTGAAATTGTAATACTAACAACCAACCAAGTAGGTAAGTTACAACTTGACGAACGAAAAATGTAGTAAACAGGAGTAAAAGCTATTCGCTGGAAGTATTACATGATCTAACCGATTCAGATTAAATAATAGAAGTAAAATTATTAAAATATTTTTATTATCAATCTTATATAAATAAAAATGAATGTTGCTAAGCGCATAACTCGAGAATGACTCGACCGATTCGTCAAATTTATTTTTTGTATGTTCCTTAAAGCCCACGGAAGGTTTTAAAACTAAAAAAAATAATAATTGATTTTTACTCTGAACTTTTGACAGAACGAAGTCTGTTTGGGCAGCTAGTACATATAATACAAATATAACGGGTCGGATAAGACGCTCGAAGGCTACGACGCGTATTATAAATTTATGTTCAGTTAAAAATGCGTCATGTGTGATATCATGTCACGGGTGATTGTCAATTTACTATTTATTTAAAACTAGCTTTGCTCGCGACTTCGTCCGCGTGGAATACTGACTTTATATGATCAACGTGATTCTTTAAATTGCCATAACTTTTCTATTTATTCACCAATTGAGATGAAATAAACACTAAATGTTAAGTAACGCTTTCCACAATATATTAGTGTAAACCACATATTTCTTTTTCTTTTACTTTTTTTTTTGATTGACCTTATAAATTGGACAAGCCGTTTCTGAGATTAGCGTGCACAAACGGACAGACAAACAGACTAAAATTCTAACAATAATTGTTTTGGATGCTGTTTGCGTTGATAAAAGTCTTAATAATATTTTTTCTCATATATCTTCCATGTTAATTTTTATTACATTTTCATTATACGTATTGATATTCAATCAACAATAAAAGAAATTATAAACCTATACATTTATATAATTCGACTGACTTTAAAATAGGTTCCGTCTCACTCAGTTTACGATATATAATTTTTAATTTAAAACCGCTATCACAGGCACCCCTCATCAAATGCATTCGTCCCTCCCACCGCGTCGCTCTGAAGTAGATGGATTACAGTTTGAAACATCGGTTTCTACAACCATATTATACTAACTTATAGCCATTGCTTTATGATATATTAAAACATACACTGTGCTTTCATAATTATCCTTATCTACACTTAATAACTTAATATTACATTTTTAATTATTTATACAAACATCTTTGGAAATATTTAAAAAAAAACTACTTACCCTGCGGTGGTTGGTTGAGGCTCAGACCGCTGGTAAATAATCCAGGCTAAAGAACCTCCTTAAAATATGTGCCCTCTAAAATAAAACTGAAGTTTGCTAATAAAAGTAACATCTAATCTCTAAAAAAATTGGAGTGTCTGATTGTAATATTAAAATAACCGCTATTTGCTAAATACATATATGGGTGTATACACGATACATACACCAAAATAACATTTTTTACAATTTTTGTCTGTCTGTCTATCTGCCTGTCTGTTTGTTCTGGCTAATTTCTAAAACGGCTGGATCGATTTTTACGGGAATTTCATTGGCAGATAGCTGATATAGGAAGGAGTAACTTAGGCTACTGTGATTTTAGATATTTATTTATTTTATAACTCTGCGAATTGAACAATAACTTTTTTGTTAAATTCCACGCGGACGAAGTCGCGGGCACAGCTAGTAAGATCTAAAATCGACGTTAACTATACTTTTTGTCTATTTTTTTTTTTCTTATGATAAGATCTTTGAGATAATTATATAAAACAGTTACCACTAAATTATTCGCACATCGTATAAAGTTTTACAACATAGAAGATTTTACGTGAACTATTAATATGGTTTGATTTTATCAGCGCTAATAATAACGGGCTTTTAAAACTTAATGTAACAGAAAAGTTTAAAATGAAAATTCGTTAAAAAGATTGCTTAAGAAATAAGTTTGTATGTCTGTATTATATTTCCATTTTAGACTTACGCATTAGGTAAGTAATTACATAGTAATACACAGTTATGTACCATAGCGTATCATATTTATTACATTTATATTTCATTGGCTGGATCGTTGGCGCAGTTTGTGGTGGCCCTGATTTCTGCTACGTGGGTTGCAGGTTCGATTGCCGCCTGAGTCTGGGTGTAATATGTGTATTTATATATTTATTTATGTATTTATATATTTATTTATGTATGTAATATTTCAATGTATATTTATCAAAAAAAATGTATTTAGCTATATCAGCCGGCTATTACCTATAACACAAGCATTAAGTTGCTTACTTTAGTAACAGACGACCGTGTGTGTATTTGTATTTGTATTTTATTTTTTAATTAATTTGGAAAACAAAAAGTTTATACGTCACATACAATCAAATAACACATTTATCAACAAAGTTTCCACTAATAATAAAATAAAAATTATAGCCTACGTTACATATGAATTTTACAATTATCTAATAATAATAAGTATAATTACAGTTTCGTTTTTCGTTTTGATACGAAACATTTTTCACAAAATTATGCAACTAATACTACTAAATCTTTATTCCGAAAGAATAACTTTAAAATCAATTAAATAAGTTGAAAAAATTCGACGAAAGAAATAAAAACACGACCTCCTAATTTCAGTTGCTGTAGAGAAAAAGATTGTTGCACTTAGTATTAACACTTGCTTCGGAAATTCAATTCGGAAAAAAGTATTCGATTAAATTTCAACTGTATCCTCTACACTTTAGAATACAAATTCTAAAAATCATCATCTAACATGCATTCTTCGTAAGTCGCTGAATCATTTCAGCGATAGACAGAGATGGGAAACAAAAGTTCTCGCTTTTATATTCATTAGAAAGAGGTGACTATATTTCACAGACTTTTTCTTCAAAAGCTTGGCTAATGCAAGCCGTGTCTGGACCGTGACGAAGATTGATGGCTCCTCTTTAGCAGTTGAATGAGATGACTGAGAAAGGATAAAGGATAATTAACTTGGAAATTAGATCTAAGTTTAGAATCGTAGATATTACTGATAAATCTTGGCTAGTACAATCAACTAATCTTTGTTTCTTGGATTAGTCATTGAGTTGGTTGGTTCACTGACCTGGATGTAAAAGAAATGAAAATGAGTCTAGTGAGTTGAAGAGGATTAAAAAAACCCTTAAAAACTTTAAGCGTTAATACAGACATATTTCAGCAGTAGAAGCAAAGTTCAAAATACAGTACCGAGCTTAGCTCGTTATTTTTTTTTTTTTTTTTTAGTAAATTGTGTTTTTTTGAAATAATATTTAAATACGAATTACATACTAATGAAATATAAATAATATTTTTCGATTTTACCGTCATAATAATTAAAAATTTGAACTGTTTTTTTTTTTAAATATACTTAGATACGAATTAGATCCGTTAATAAAGGGCTTCCACTAGTTTTTCGCAAAAAAGAAGGAACTTCAAAAAAAAAGAAAAAAATTAGACTAGAACTGGGGTCTTCGCCGGGTGAAATTTACCTTCGTATTATAATGCTATTGTAGCACATTTTCATTCTTGGAAACCACGGACAAAACGACATTTTCCAAAAATGAATCCTAGCTAGATCGATATATCGCCCCCGAAACCTTCTGCATACTAAATTTCATCATGAAAATCGTTGGAGCTGTTTCCGAGATTCAGACTCTTTATATCTACAAGAATTGCTCGTTTAAAGGTATCAGATATAACCGTTCTTGGCAGTAAAGTAAAAAAGCTTACAGCTTGCGTGTGAGAGAAAGGTAAGCTGAGGATGAGAATTGTATGCTAGCCCGATATATTTATGACATATGCTTTAGTTACAAACAAAGACGAACAGGTTTTTAAATTTCACAATATGTTAATTATAACATATTTAATTATTCATCACCTCAGTCCATCGCAGTCAACTGCTGAACATTGGCCTCCACAATTTCGCGCCAAAAATGGCGTGAACTCATGTATTTTGCCCATAGTCACCACGCTGGGCAGGCGGGTTGGTGAACCTAGGGCTGGCTTTGTCACACCGAAGACGCTGCTGCCCGTCTTCAGCCTGTGTATTTCAAAGCCAGCCGTTAGATGGTTATCCCGCCATCGGTCGGCTATTTAAGTTCCAAGGTGGTAGTGGAACTGTGTTATCTCTTAGTCGCCTCTCACGACACCCACGGGAAGAGAGGGGGTGGCTATATTCTTTAATGCCGTAACCACACAGCAAAATTAATTAATTATTAAAAACATTAAAATATTAAAAACACATTGTTTCAGAAATATTCGACAAACAGATTTACAGTACTCGTTTTAAATAAAATTTTCGAGGACTTTGTATTACATGAAAAAATTAATTAATTTACAAATGTATACAGAACATTAGGGAATTACAGTCATTAAAATTTTTAAACACTAATTATAAAAACGAATTAATCAAGCCGTTGGAAGCGAAATAAGAAATACACGGACACCCAAACTTTGTATTGTATTTGTATAAATATTGAGGACTCTTACATGGATAAAAACGTAATTCCAGCAGTGGGATATTACAGGCTAAATCAAATCATTGAGGGCATTAGTGACATTAGGGCATTAGTAATTATTGAAATACTCAGGCCGAAGACGGGCAGCAGCGGTTTCGGTGCGACAAAGCCAGCCCTGCGGTCACCAACCCGCCTGCCCAGCGTTGTGACTATGGGCAAAACACATGAGTTCACGTTATTTTTGGCGTAAGCTTGCGGAGGCCTATGCCCAGCGGTGGACTGTATGGGCTGTAATGATTAGTGATTAAATTATTAAATAGTCTCGAATATGGCCTGTATTAATATTTTACAAATATAAAGTAAAACGTATCAAACATAATATAATATATACAAGATCTTTTACGACATGTATTATTATACTCGTTTTTATACTGAATATTTTAATAGTTTAATAAACACTTTGTGGATAAAATTTATCCTTATCACTCATCATCATTTCAGCCTAATACAGCCCACTGCTGGACATAGGCCTCCAAAAGTTCGCGCCAAAAATGGCGTGAACTCATGTGTTTTGCTCATGGTCACCACGCTGGGCAGGCGGGTTGGTGACCGCAAGGCTGGTTTTGTCGCACCGGAAACGCTGCTGCCCGTCTTCGGCCTGTGTATTACCCTATGTGTAAATTTACCCTGCACATATATAATTAAAATTTATTCATTTAATAACGTTATGTGTCAAAATAGCATTACCGGCAAATGGTTAAACAGGCCCATAAAGTTTTAAGGTAACATGGTTTTAACCTTATCTTAACCTACCCGAAATCGGATACAAGAGCTAGTATTAAAATATCTTAAAGGTTGAATTTTAATTATATGCTTTATGTGTTGAAGCTAATAATTGGTTAGCAACGTATCAATCTGACAGTGGTCGAATGTACTAAGGAACTCGTTTAACACATGATTAAGTAACTAACAAGCATTAAAATCAAATGATATTCAGTTTTATTTTTATTTATAATATAATGTATACATTACAATAATCTATAATCTATAATCTATAATATATATAAAAGCGAAAGGTCACTCACTCATCACGAAATCTCCGAAACTATAACACGTACAAACTTGAAATTTGGCAAGTAGGCTCCTTATAAGACGTAGGCATCCGCTAAGAACGGATTTTACAAAACTCGACCCCTAAGGGGGTAAAACGGGGGTTGGAAGTTTGTATGAAAGTCCTATGTTTTAGAAGTAAGAGACTTGAAATTTAAAATGTATACTCTATAGATAATGAAAAGGTGTCCAAATAATGTATCTTTAGAAATTAACTCCCTTTTGGGGTTAAAACGGGGGATGGTAGGTTGACTCACTCATCACGAAATCGCCGAAACTATAACACCTTAAATCTTGGAATTTAGCAGATAGGCTCCTTATAGGTCGTAGACATTTTTTAAGAACGGATTTTACGAAACTCGACCCCTAAGGGGGTAAAACAGGGGTCAGAAGTTTGTATGAAAGTCCTATGTTTTTGAAGGAAGAGACTTAAAATTTAAAATGTATGCTCTATAGATAGTGAGAAGGTGTTCAAATAATGTATCTTTAAAAATCAACTCCCTTTTGGGGTTAAAACGGGGGATGGTAGGTGGACTCACTAATCACGAAATCTCCGAAACTATAACTCCTACAAACTTAAAATTTGGCAGATAGGTTTCTTATAAGGCGTAAACATCCGCTGAGAACGGATTTTACGAAATTGGACCCCTAAGGGGGTAAAAGGGTGGTTGGTAGTTTTGTGTGAAAGTCCCATGTTTTTGAAGTAAGAGACTTGAAATTTAAAATGTACGCTCTTTAGATGGTAAGAAGGTGTTGAAATAATGTATTTTTAGAAATCAACTCCTTTTTGGGGTTAAAATGGGGGATGGTAGGTTGACTCACTGATCACGAAATCTCCGAAACTATAATACCTACAAACTTGAAATTTAGCAGGTAGGTTCCTTATAGAGCGTAGACATCCGCTAAGAATGAATTTTACGAAACTCGACCCTTAAGGGGATAAAACGGGGGTTGGAAGTTTGTATGAAAGTCCTATGTTTTTGAAGAACGAGACTTGAAATTTAAAATGTATGCTCTACAGATGGTAGTAAGGTGATCAAATAATGTATCTTTATAAATCAACTCTCTTTTGGGGTTAAAACGGGGGATGGTAGGTTGACTCCCTCATCACAAAATCTCCGAAACTATAACAGCTATAAACTTGAAATTTGGTAGGTATATTTCTTATAGGGCGTAAACATCCGCTAAGAGCTAATTTTACGAAACTCGACCCTTAAGGGGATAAAACGGGGGTTGGAAGTTTGTATGAAAGTCCTATGTTTCTGAAGAACGAGACTTGAAATTTAAAATGTATGCTCTATAGATGGTAGAAAGGTGACCAAATAATGTATCTTTAGAAATCAACTCTCTTTTGGAGTTAAAACGGGGGATGGTAGGTAGACTCACTCATCACGACACCTCCGAAACTATAACACCTACAAACTTGAAATTTGGCAGATAGGCTCCTTATAGGACGTAAACATCCGCTAAGAACGGATTTTACGAAACTCGACCCCTAAGAGGGTAAAACGGGAGTTGCAAGTTTGTATGAAAGTCCTATGTTTTTGAAGTAAGAAACTTGAAATTTAAAATGTATGCTCTATAGATGGTGAGGAGTTGTCTAAATCTTTTTTATATAAATACATAGCAATGTATATATATAAAAAAGAAAGGTCACTGACTCACTCATCGCGAGAACTCAAAAATCGGTGGATGGTCCCATCCGTCCAGGATGGACAAAGATTAAATTTGGCAGGGAGGTAGATTATAGTTAGTAGATGTCCGCTAAGAACGGACTTTGCGATATTCCACCGCTAAGGGGGTTTAATTGGGGTTGATAGTTTGTATAAAACATTTACAACAGCTATAAGTTCGCCTGATAGGTTTTTTATACTGCAGCCTGAAAATAAAACTAAAAATGTGGTGTGTAGAGAGGTTTTATAAATATAACTATTAAATTTTACTAAATTGTGGCTTTTAAAAAGTCACCCAGTGTGATAAGCATTTCAAGTGACTGAAATAAAAAAAATAATTGCGTTAAACATCTTAATAGTAATGCATATCTTCATAACTATGCGAGCGTAGTCGCGGGTAACAGTTAGTGTATTATAAAACAAAGCCCCCAAAAGTGTATGTGATCGATTCCCTCGAAATCTATTGAACGGATTTTCATGCAGTTTCATCAATGGAGAGATGGCTTCAAGAGGAAGGTTTACGGAACGGCTAAGCCGATTTTGATAATAGTTTCACTGGAAGTTTGCTGTGTTATTGGAAAACTTTGTGACACACTGATATCAACGCGGGCGAAGCCGCGGGCACAGCTAGTCTAATATATAAAATTCTCGTGTCATGGTGTTAAACATTGAACTCCTCCGAAACGGCTCGACCGATTTTAATAAAATTTTGTGGGCATATCGGGTAGGTCTGAGAATCGGCCAACATCTATTTTTCATACCCCTAAGTTATAAGGGGGGGAGGGGATTAAGCGGGTTAATAACATATATGGCAAAGCAACGTTTGCGGGGTCAGCTAGTTTTTCTATATAAATGAAGTCAGTATTCGTATTATTAAAATGCATTTACCAAGCTCAAAAGTCTATAAAAACCACATTTATAACGAAGAACTGATTTTAATTTAAGCTTAAAAACTTAAAGTAAGTTGTAAAAATAAGTCATTATTGTAATAAAAACGAGTGTACTTTAGACCACACGACTAAAATAAAACATCTTTAGCTCCTACATTACGGAACGTAACTATCTCTCTTTCTATCTTATCTTATATCTCCCTCTCAACTTCCGTTCGGCTCGCCCGATCACACTTTTCGTAACGCTCTCGTCACGCATTCACCAACTTAAGTCAGTTAAGGAGTTAAAAAAATAAACAAAAACCTTTAATGGAAAACCTATAATAGTATCACATTGGTAAAAATGCTTATTTTAAAAAATTTATACACAATGTAGTGCCTGCGCGCACAGCGGAATTCCGTGCGTTTTTTGAAAACAATTATTAATTGTGCATTATTATAGTAGGTGCTAAGGTATCGCCGATAGATTTTTTTAATCAAATCTTGATTATACTAGTAACTAGTAGTAACAAATATTTTTACTTGCATTATTGCAGTGCAACATCCATTTATTGATTTATTTTATATTTTTCTTAAAACTACTATCTTTTTGTCGTAGGTAACTTCAATCTAAGTTAATATAAATACATCATGCTCGACTGGATTCGGAGAACAAGTAGGTATTTATTAATATATCTTCTTCTCACTCGATAAGTAGGTTCTTACAAGAGAGAGTAATTGTAAAGACGGGAAAGAGAAGGCAAGAGATCCATTTTCTTTTTCTTCTTTAAGAAACTCCACAATTTTTACTCCATTCATTTTCGTTTTTGTAATACGATCGTATTTATTTGACATAGAATAAGTCGTAAGCTCGTTTGCTTATTTTACTGACTTTTACTAAACCAGTTCCAACTAACACTACTTTTTTTGTATGTGCTAATAAATCTCTGGACATTAAGAAAATGACCTCACTTGTTGACTTTTTCTTTCTCTGAAAAAGTCATGCTGTAAATTAGTTGCACTGCAGTGCGTACTGGCGCTGTCTCTAAATTCGCGGCGCGTCTCGATATTTTACACCTCCCAGTGAACGAAGCACAAACGTGAACTTCGCTCGTAATACTTACGATATTCGTGGCTACCACTTTGGTTGACTTCTCGGAAAGGCTCTTGTTTGTAATAAGAGTGAAACTGATGCGAAAGGACACGAAAATTTGCTGTTTAATATTTGATTTGTTAATTAGTTCCGTATGTTTTGGTTTGTTGTTATATTTTCTGTCAGAAAAATATTATTGTAGTATATAATAGTGTGGTGCTTGCGTCTTCGGTGCGAAAAAATCAGCCATGTGGTCACCAACCCGCCTGCCCAGCGTGTTGACTATGGGCAAAACACATGAGATAACGCCATTTTTGGCGCAAAGTTGTGGAGGCCTATGCCCAGCAGTGGACTGCGATAGGCTGAGGTGATGATAAGGTGATATAATTGTTTACGATTTCATCGTGGTTCTAAATTAATTGTTACAATCATACAGAAAATTATAAAAATATTATTCTTTAACGACATGACACTGAATAGGGATCGACACTTGATTGTCACGCCTTGTTTTTAATCTCATTCGTGTCTTCACAATTTTCTCTACAGAAATATACTTTCAGTGATACTACTTGCCGTGTGTGTCGGCCGAGTAGAATAGCACCACCCCCTTTCTTCCCATGTCATTTCTTCCAGGGTCGTAAAGGCGACCGAGGGATAAATCTGTCTCAAAATCATCAGGGTCCTGGAGAAGGAAAACTTCTTTTGAAACCCGGAATGGGGTCTCCGTCAAGCATTTGTGGCATAGCTCTAAAATGCGAAAGACTCCTGCAGCCGAACTAGCTCCACACTTATCGACTCGTCGTTCCCGTGGGCCTAGCCAGTGAGGTCGAGAGGGTGGCACAGAGCTTAGGCAACTCTGCGTTTTCCTGAAGATCTCCTGCGACCTAGGCCAGAGTCTATCTGACACTGTCTAAATCGTCTGCAATAAACGGACTAAGGCCAATGAGATACTTGGTAGTAATCAGCCTTTCCGCCAATCCTTTGTAAAGAGCTTTTGCCCAACATTCGTACATCAACATAATATTTTAGAGTAAGTCATAAATTTAGAATTGAAGCATTCTTTTTGTGATTGTATTGTGTATTTTAAGGATGCAAGATTCTCGATGGCAGCATAACTTTTGATAATAATAATCATTTTTAAAATTTTAATTTGTAAAATGACGATTCGAAAGTGCTTTTGAAGCCTATTTGAATAAAGTAATTTTTATGTGACTCTTAGATCAGCGTACTGGAGTGTATGATGTTGAGTGTAACGCGCGTTTAATTATCTATTATTTTATATTTTGATGCACTTTTTTTCCACTAGGTCGGCAAACAAGCGTACGGCTCACCTACACTTATACTACTCCGTGGGCTCACCTAATGGTAAGAGACTACCGTAGCTTATAAACGCCTGCAACACCAGAAGCATCGCAAGCATGTTACCGACCCAATCCCCAATCCCCCCAGTAGCTCTGGTCACCTCACTCACCAACAGGAACACAATACTGCTTGAAAATTTTAATTAATAAAGTAAATTACGAGTAATACTAAACATTCTTCTTAGAAAAATACAAAATCAAGTTACAAAATGAGGATTTTGTTTGAGATTTATGCATTGCAATTGTTTATGTACTCATACATCTAAAGGCTTAAAAGTTTTTTAAATGAAATAAAGTCTGTGAGTGTCCCTTAACAAGTGTAACTGTAAGTCTCCGTTAAATTGAAATTAAAATATTTATTTCGCCATAAGGTCCATTATACACACTTAACAAATGTCACAAAGTCATCGCCATTCTCAAAAGAAAACTCATAAAAACATTAAAAAATATCAAGGTAGCAAACAGCAATCAACGTTAATAGCTTCTTCTCAATAGAAGTGTAATTCTTACATCTTACATTATTAATTTTAGAGCTTTATATTGAAACTAGCTAACCCCGCAAGCGTTGTTTTGTCATATTTGTGCTATATGTTATTAACCCCCTTAATCCCATCCCTTATAACTTAGGGGTATGAAAAATAGATGTTGGCCGATTCTTAGACCCACGTGATATGCATTCAAAATTTCATAAAAATCGGTCCAGCCGTTTCGGAGGAATATAACTAGCATTAAGTAACTAGCATTGTGACATGAAAATTTTATATATAAAATAGTGCAGTTTAAACATTTCTGTCTCATTCAGAAAATGTACACGTATTGTGAGATTATTTATGTAATTAATTATGCAAAAAAGAAATATTAATTGAATGATCATATCGCTTCAGCCTGTAATATCCCGCTGCTGGGCATAGGCCTCTTTCCCCAAAAAGAAGAAGGATCAGAGCTTAATCCGCCATGCTGCTCCGTTGGCGGATATATTCCCTACTATAAGTAACGATCGCTATCAGGTGTACATGATATCTACCGGAACCGACGGCTTAACGTGCTCTCCGAGGCACGTTGGGGAAACCCACAAGGACTGCACAAACACCCATGATCATATTATCAGAAGATTTTTGTATTTGCCAAAACCTTCAACACTTATTGTAAGTAATAAAATAATAATGACGATAAATTTTGCCTATAAATGAGTTTGATTGTTAAAATATGCTGCAATATTCAGGCTTTGATAAAATTATTACTACGCGATAGCCCGCGTAACTATTATGGTTCAAATTGAAGAAAAAATATGAAAATTAAAGCTTAGGAGAGCTTTGCATTTCCATTTCATCTCAGAAGCTATACAACTGTGATCAATCTTGCAATCCTGCTTATCAGCACCACAAGACTGATTGACATTATTAATATTAGATTATTTTTGAAAATCAAAATATGTTGTGTTATTTTTAGCATTGATATTAATTAAATTGTTTCCCGTGTCATATATTTCATTAAAATATTAGCGAGCTCTATCCGTCTAAATTTTTTATACAATAAGTAATCACCAATACATCATTATACTAAAACCTTCTCCGAAACACGCCGCATCTTATGGTATTAGTATTATTCCGATTGGTTTAGTAGTTTTTGCAGTATAACCGAACAAAATAGCCGACTCTCCATTTATTAGTATAGATTTGAATATAATAATTGTCAAAACCATTTTAATGTCATTTATAACCCATTTGTTACATACATTACAGCCTATACAGTCCACTGCTGGACATAGGCCTCCACAAGTTTACGCCAAAAATAACGTGAACTCATGTGTTTTGCCCATAGTCACCACGCTGGGCAGGCGGGTTGGTGACCGCAGTACTGGCTTTGTCGCACCGAAGACGCTGCTGCCCGTCTTCGGCCAGTGTATTTCAAAGCCAGCAGTTGGATGGTTATCCCGCCATCGGTCGGCTTCTTAAGTTCCAAGGTGGTTGTGGAACCTTGTTATCCCTTAGTCGCCTCTTACGACACCCACGGGAAGAGAGGGGGTGGCTATATTCTTTAGTGCCGTAGCCACACAGCACATAACCCATTTGTTACAATATATTTAATTCCAAACTTGCGACCCTAATTTTTCACATAAATACTAGCTGACCCCGCAAACGTTTCTTTGCCATATATGTTATTAACCCGCTCAATCCCCCCTTATAACTAAGGGGTATGAAAAATAGATGTTGGCCGATTCTCAGACCTACCCGATATGCCCACAAAATTTTATTAAAATCGGTCGAGCCGTTTCGGAGGAGTTCAATGTTTAACACCATGACACGAGAACTTTATATATTAGATTGATTAACGAAGGACATACAATAAAAATATCTTGACCAAAATCTAAACAGCTTGACTGAGACTTCCAGACCAGAGACCAGTAGATAGACCAGTAAGATAACTTAAGGTTCCTTAAGTAAGATAAGTACTATTGTGTCCTGAGTTTCCCAATTTCAAAATAGTGCAGGGTACCATAACGAGAAGGTCCAAAAACGTGCTTTTAGTGCTCTTAGTGTTGCAGGATTTTACTAATCGCTTTCCATCAGACGCACCGTATGCCTTTTTACAACACAAGTGACATAAAAATAACAAAAAATATATATAAAAAGTATTTATTAATGGTTATACTCATTAATATTATTTTTAATCTGTTTAATGACGCACGTTACTACCGTATTTCCTTATCTCATATTTTATTTTCGTACTTTAGGAATGGCATTTTATTACGTTATAAGAGAAAAACAATGTAACGAAAATTAATAAACAAACCTTAATTTATTATATACAACTACGTCGGCAAAAAAGCGTACGGCTCACCTGATGGTAAGCGATTACCGTAGCTTATAGACGCCGCCAACTTCGAAAGCATCGCAAAACGCACTGCCGACCCTATTCCCAATTCCTCCCAGGAGCTCTGGTCCCCTTCTTCACCAACAGGAACACAACACTATTTTAGATCAGTATTATTTATCTTTGACCTCGTTTAAAGTTAAGGTACTTCGCCGGTTCCCAAACGGTGCCCTACCTCAATACTAATAATTCCATATAGTTAACTTTCTTATTTTAGCCACGGTCCTTGATCAATTAAATTGTATTCAATTAGAACACTTTTGGTACATGGAGAAATAGGACTATGCCCAGCAATGTATTTTGCAGTCTGAATCAATCAATCAGTTGAATAAAATAAGAATGCCTGTCTAAAGAGTTTACTACGAACTTGACACTCTGAATATGGCGGATTATTTTACTAACTTTTCTATAACCTTTTTTTGGAATTGTAGGGGAACCCATTTACGGGTTATATCTAGGAAGCCCGGGTAGGCAGTCCTAGACCGTATGTCAACCTCAACACTTGGGGGTACAATACCGACCAAACCCCTGCGTGAGCCTTCAGCCACCTTAATTGGAGGGTCTCGAATCTGCAGGCACAGGATCCCTCCAGTGACAAGCTAGCCTCGGCGAAAAGGCCAGACTTCTCCTCCATGGGGACTGTCCGGCTCACCTCTGAACTTTTCGAAGCCCTAGGTTGTATATGCCAATATTAAGTTTTACTAATTCTTTAAGGTATAAGTCGAAAATTATCTGCTATAATCGTAAATTAAAAAATTTCCCCTAGTTACCCAAGTTGTACCTAAGGTATTAGTAGCTTGGTATATCTGAGAGACAGAAATATTTGGGTTTTTATAGTGTTATATACACAACCTAATATAGACGCTACACCGTCTGAGCAGCTAATGTATAATTTATTTATAAGTATTCTGTAATTTGGGTTTTTTTAGCGAATGTACGTCTTTTTTTTCTAAGCTTCTTATAGTATTTAAAAGAAAAATAAATTTTATTTAGTATTTCACGTATTATAAAACTTATATACGGTAATTTGCTCTGGTAATTAATTTATTAGTTAATCAAAAATGCCCTGACTTAGTTTCATAAACCGATTTATAAACTAGGATTTACTATGATGTAACTTTACTTTTTGATACTTGCTAATAAATATATAAAAAAAAAATACATAAATTGTTAATATTAATTTACAAGTTAATTTGTTTTGTCCATAACAATTAGATTAAAGCCTAAACCATTACCGTACTACGGGCAGTAGAATGTACGTTTCTTTGAATTTCTCCCAAATAAATTGGATTTCATGGATTCCGTCACTAGAATATTAGATGGCTTTAAAAGACAAAAATCTTTCAAAAACCGCATCC
Source organism: Melitaea cinxia (assembly GCF_905220565.1). Classification (NCBI taxonomy): domain Eukaryota; kingdom Metazoa; phylum Arthropoda; class Insecta; order Lepidoptera; family Nymphalidae; genus Melitaea; species Melitaea cinxia. The sequence goes on along the minus strand of NC_059407.1, from coordinate 14,018,886 downwards.
GTATCTTATCGATATACTAGTTAAAGTCATCTCAATTCGTCTAAATTTTCCATGTATAGTATATATTTTTTGCAAGTGAAGTAAAATAAGCATGAACAATACCGTCACGGCGCTGGTTTCGGCTGGCTCTAAACAAAACACTAGTTGTCTAATTGAGCGCCGGCGAGCTAACTGAAGCGACGAATAATTGCGCTTTTCGGTGCTCGGTATAGGTAATTACATCGACTTTCATGTCTCGACCGGAGCTTAGAGAGGATAAGGTGAAAACTTCACACACCATGCACCGCACACACATTTTTTCGTAGGTAGTAAGTTAGACTGATCCGTCACCCTCTGAGGTGAAAGACTCGATCGGATGAACTCTGGACTTAATGCGTTATTACTTGATTCCGATTGCCAATGAAGTTTTCACGTCTGCCGTGCGGTCTTAAGCACACACTCTAAGTATTTTTATTCAAATGTGTATGTAATATCAATTTAAATTAATTTGCGTGTTTTTTTTTTCATTATTTTTACAAATTCAATACTTTGTTGTGTGACTTTAATTAATAATTTTTAAGAGTCTAAAACATTATTTTTTAATGAAGATTAAAAAATGACAAAAAATTATCAGCGACAACGTTTGTATTTATTTTGACTACAACTAAGTATTGCAGTGAACATAACATAAATAGAAATACATTCAATTACTTTCAAAATGTTATCAATCGACTTTGTGCGTGTTAAGATAATATAACATCTAAGTAATTTTACTATTAAAGTAGTAAAGTAACATATATTTTACCAAGTGAAAAAGTAAGCAGTAGCATCGAAAAGAAAAACGTCATTTTTACTTTTCTTATGAATGAATAAAAAAACCTTCTCTTTCCCTAAAATATATTTAACAGAGTATCCACATTAATGATAGCGCAATGCACTGTTCGCGCTCCGATCACTGTTTACACACGTAGAGTGTTCATCTTACATGTATCTAAAAGTAAAAAATGTCTTCATTATACATTTTTTAAGCGCTCCTCATATATTTGGACACTCATTATCATAATGTGAATATGTCTGCTAATGTTCTTACGAAAAACTTTTTACATTTTACCGAGAAACAAATGAACTTTCTCGTATGCATTATTTTAGGAATATTTTTCAATTTAAAAAAAATTAAATATATATATATAATTAAGGTAGACTATAATTATAATTGTGACCTGTGTTTTTGATAGAACTTATAAAATTCGAGTATTTTCATAGCCACGTTTATCGTCATTTCATTCCATTTTTGCTTTTCCATACGCATTACATTTTATTAATATTTATCGATTATCAAAAAACCGTAAAATTGTATATCATGTTTCTAGTCTATATTTTTATTGAGTCAAAAGAAACAAATTAGACATCTCACTGCTTGTAAGCTGTAAAAAAAATCGATATTTTCTTTTCATCGGCACGGCTACCGTAATTTCGGTCCAGTTACTGACCTCTTTTTCGGTTTTTTCCTATTTTTTGTTACTCATCTAATAACGTGGTATTTGGAAGATTAATATAGGAACGTTAATGCATATCATTACTTAGAGTGGTCCGTCTTACGCGCTACAACGTGTAGTGGCTAACTACCAGTGTAACTTGACCTCTATGCTTGTTTTAGTTTTTTATTTTTTGTTTTTGGTTCACTACAAAAATAAATATCTATTTTATATCTTTGTTTTTTTCTCTATTACATCACTATAATTGTTTGCTTAAAATTAATTCCTGTGTCAGTTTTTTTAAAACAATTTTACATAAATGTTATGTAAAAAAAATCATTTACAAAAATTGTTTAATTTTGCTAATTAATATTTAATTGACGAACAAACGCTTGAAAGAAAAAAATACCTCTGGTCTATTTTCTATAACATCTACAGGAATGTCACTCATACTCTTTCACGTCTACATTCTGTAATACGAATTTTACCATAAAGTCAATACCAAAAAATACTAGTGTTAGGAATATAAACGTATATTTTCAAATTATCAATAATTAGTATTTCAAATTAAGAATAGCATTTTTCTAAAATTAAATGACTGAACGAATCATATATTGAATCAAACTCACGTAGCCAAAAGGAAAATACACATTTAAAAAAAAAACAAGCTCTTCCCTAATACGATGTAAGTCTAGATATACTAATATAAGTTTCTAACGAAACAACAATTACTTTCGAAGTATGAAAATTAGATATAGTGTTAAGTTTATTGACACCGGAAATGACAATTATTCCGTGGTGCCTCTACAATAGAGCGATTATACAAAAAAAGACATTCTCCATTGATACTAAAGATGCGCGTGCTGGTACATTGATATTTATTTAAACAAACTATTTTGCTTTTATCAACTCTTGTCGTGATTTTGCACGATGTTTAGAATTCGTTAGAGACTGTTTTAATTTTTTATATGCGTGACTTTAATTTGAATTCTTGAACGCTATTGTAAAAAGTTTTATTTTGTGATGCGGGATTAAATTTAAATCTGCAAAAACGTTTAAATAAATATTTTAACTTCATATAAAATATTTTATATGTATATATATATTTAAGATTTTATATGCATAGACATCGGCTGGGTAGTAAAATTTTGTTTTATAAGGCTTTGGAAAATTTATTATTTGCGCCAAAATAATTTACGAAAATATATTTGAAATACTAATTTTACTCGTAAAAACTTATAAAGACACTAGTATGTGTAAAAAAATAATTCAGAAGATCACCTTGAGCTTAAGTGTACGCTTGCGTTTCTAACACAAAAAAATGAATATAACATAAAAATTATTTTATAACGGATTCCAAGTTACACTGGTCAATAAAAGTGAAATGTAAATAGTGTGGTCAAATGTAGAGCTCTCGTGATTTGCTCTGTGGTTTGCTAAGAACTTAGAAAACTTCACAAATGATATCAAAATTATATAATATTTAGATTGAAGAATTTGGAGATAAGATCGATGGCTAGTAAATCTGTAAACGTTACATTCGTGAGATGAGAGTTACTTTTGACATTTCCATTAAAATCATTGCTCAGTGATAATTTCCATAGATTGTGACGTTTACATAACGCATGCGTCATTCTGCCGCGCTAAGAGAGCGGAGAATTGAGGAAGTGCATATTCGAAGGTTGCTATCCAATTTAAATTTAGCTGGACATGTACAGACAGCATTAATATATGTATAGGAATGTATACATTAACATATACATAAGGCTGTCAGTCAATTTTATTTAAATCAAATTAAATTAAATTTAGTTGTAAGACGCCAATCGCGATCCTCGTGCCTTAAATCTATGACTGTAAGCAATTTATTGTTGATGAGAATAACCTATTAATGCTAGAAACAAATATGTTTTTCAATTATATCTTGAAATTAATAAATTTCAAGATATAATTGAATAGCTCACAGTAGTACAAACTTTAAAAAAAATTATATATCGAGTGGAAAATACGAGACAAAATTATGTATGCAAGTTTGTCTTCTAGACTTGTAATCTTAATTTTTTTCATTATATAGGAAATTAAACAAATATCTGGTTTTAAATTAAATTACAATAAAAATAGTTTCACAACGAGCTCTCCGTAGACTATAATTGATGAAGACCATCAACATCTCAAAAAAATCTCCATTATAAGTTATCAAAAATTTTTGGAAAAGTTGACCGTCGATAAATTTTATCTGCAATTTTTTTTTTTGAGAATATTTGGGAACACGTCGTACAATGCACTTTTACTAACAGGTAAAGTAGAAATCTATTTGAGATTTATCAAATAATGATCGACTGTAAACTCCTATTTGGTTGTTCAAAGATTATGATTAAAGGCTTTATTGTAAGTTTTCGCATTTTCAGCGTCATTCTATCAACTTTACTTTTTTTCGTTTAAATTCGCATAGCAATTATAATTGTGTTTCCTCGCAAACGAAACAAAACTGACTTCAATTACATTAACAAGTAGTACAGCGTAGGTATATAAAAAATAGTCAAGTAAATGTACATAATTTAAAATAGCTCAAAAAGTATTCGTCAGATCCCAATCAAATTTAAAAGTAAAAAGTAATGAGAATACAACGAAGATCGATAAAAAATAGTCAACTAAATACGCTAAAGATAACTCAATAAGTACCCGTCAAATGTCGATTAAATTTAAATGGGACCACATAATAAGCCGCGTTGGCGCAACGGTTACAGCCATGGATTGTACCTGTTGCGCTGGCGGTTGCGGGTTCGATCCCCGCACATGACAAACATTTGTATTGGCCATACAGGTGTTTGCCGTGGTCTGGGTGTTTGTGCAAGTCTTGTGGGTCTTCCCACCGTGCCTCGGAGAGCACGTTAAGCCGTCGGTCCCGGTTGTTATCATGTACACCTGATAGCGATCGTTACTCATAGTAGGGAATATAACCAACCCGCATTGGAGCAGCGTGGTGGATTAAGTTCTGATCCTTCTCCTACATGGAGAAAGAAGCCTATGCCCAGTAGTGGGATATTACAAGCTGAAGCGTGCGTACATAACAAGCACCACCTTTCGATTTAAAAAAAAAATACCGAAATGGGTCTACCCAGTAAAAATTCTGAGGTAACACTCATAAAAAATACAGTCCAATTAAGAAACTCCTCCTTCTTCGAAAAAACGTAGGTACTCGATTAAAAAGTACTGCATAGACTACCTAATTTTGATCTGTTATGAGATCTGTCTTAGCTTACTGTTATGACCTACTCAGATAAATTCACTGATAGAATTGGGTTACATTGGCTTCGATAGTTCTTGATTTATTTTATATTTACAGATATACCTTAATATTTTCAAAAATAATATATTAAATAACAAACATTATGACTATCATCTATACTAATATTATAAACAGGTAAAGTTTCTAACTTCGTTTGTTTGTAGGGGGTAATCTTCGCAAATAGGTCCTGATCCGATCACGAAAATTCTTTCATTAACAGAAAGCTACACTATTCAGGAGTGACATAAGCTATATTTTATCGTGATTGAATAAAAAAATCAGTAAAAAATCTTATATATAAAATTCTTGTGTCACAGTGTTAGTTACAAATACTCCGCCGAAACGGCTGGACTGATTTTTATGAAATTTCGTGTGCATATTGGGTAGGTTTGAGAATCGTTCAACATCTATTTTTCAAACAGCTGTTATAAGGGGGGGAAGGATTAAGGGGGGGTTTAATAACATATATGGCAAAACAACGTTTGCAGGGTCAGCTAGTACAATGTAAAATAAATATAAAGTCTAATTGACGTATAATTATCATAACTATTTATAACAATGCTCTCACACTTTACGGTAAACTCCCGCAAATGTAAATAAGATTTCATTTGATATGTGTTTACAAGTGAAACGCTATCAAATTGGTTCAAGGTTTTTATAAGTTATTAGAATTTATTCATTAAATACAGTAATCATAAGCTATAAATCTTTTTTTATTATATTCTTCAGAACTAGTTAATAATGAGATCTACGTATAGATCTTCTAAGGTATAAATATAAAAAGAGAGATTTGATTTTTAGTTTTTTTTTTAATAGATGACTTAAAAGGTACTGGGCCGAAAGCTGCGTTACGTTATGTTAAGAGAAATCTACGCTATCACGACCGTCTGTCTGTCCACCTAATATAACATAACGTTGAATTAAGAAAACACAGCAAGTAATGTCACGGGAAAGGAATATGTCACTTGTATACAAAGTCATACTTCTCAGCTGTTTTTCAGTAATATCCAATTATTTGTTGTATTCGCCTGAAGGATGTAGCGATAAGAACCTATATTTCAGCAATTGCTGACATTAAATGTAAAATGTATACATAACTTACTAAATGAATATATTGGTAAAATAGGGTATGTATATTTATAATAAAAAACTGATTTATAATTATTATAATTATAATTTGTGCATTGATTTAAATAGACGTCTTACTGTATAAGAAAGGAGAAGAAAAGAACACAGTCCAGAAGTTACATAGGCTGTTATATGTCATATTATGACTTATGATAACGAAACGTAAGAGTAGATGTTGTTACAAGTGAAACCAGGAGAGATTATTAGTTTGTTTATATATGTAGAGTAACCGAAGCTTAACAACTGGATGCATTATTGTACTTCGAACACTATAAAGGTTTGCTTGTTGTTGTTTTGTCGAACCTTTTTATGTATTGTCAATTTAGGTCAACAAAATAAACAAAAAACGAAAAAATTTAATGCGTTTAAATATATTATAATATCATTTGCCTATAAAAATTTGAATCCGTTGAATGTTTTCAAAATTCATATAATTAAATTATAGGTGCATAGATTTTATTTAATATTTTTTTTAATTTTCTTTTTCGAGTTCAAATTATCTATATTTGAATATTGTTCTCTATATTTAATACTTATCCTCTGTAGATATTTATAACAATATAAATAAAATAATATAATAAAAGTACTCTTCGTTTTTAATCAAATTAAAATCTCACTCAAATAGTAATCACTTCCATCGGCAAAAATGCACAGGAAAATTCGAATTCAATCCGAAATTTCTATATTCAAAAAGAGCACCGACGTATGCACAAAAAAAAACATACTTGCATATTCCGCATCAGATTTTCGAGTGTAGGAGTACCAATACCATTCGTATCTATCATTCATTAGCACAGCTAGAATCCAATACGACATTTTTTACAATCCCCGGGCACAAAGAACGGGCGTCCTCCCCACACAAGCAAATATGGCCATACAAACAGAGCGCGCTCGTGTGTGTAGAGAAAAACTTGAAAAAAATCCGACTGACCCGCGCACACATACGTAACGCCACGAAAAAAATCACTGACACAAAGAAAGTCTACCGAAAACTTCAATACGAACTTTTGTACGCGCACATAAACAATCTCGCACACTAGTGACGTTCACAAGGAAATCGCGCGAGTGTGCGTGATTGCACCGCGTAAGTATAAGGGCTAAACTTAGCGTTTGCTTGTGGGTGTGCCCACTGTTGCTAGAATCGAAAACTTCAGCAGGACATCACGCAACTTGCACATTAAAGTGCAGCGGAAGTGAGACCTTAAGATCTATTATATAAGAGTAATTTTCATGTAATTCATTCGGTAACTGTTACGTTTAGCCAGTGAGGACGGAGGTGCGCAGCGCGGGTAGTTTTCGTATGAAAGTTGTGGCGCGAGATGCAACGAAGGGTATGGATATATGCGAGTGTATCGTCGTCTCACTCGCTCCTCCCGCCGCCCGGGGCAGGGGGAAGGCCGGGGGTGGAGGGGTGTCGTGTCGCGTTGATGAACATTTTTCTCATTTTTTTCCTTATTTTTACGCGAATCGTTTTTAAAGGGTTTCGTCATAATTGCGAAGCGTCCGATTATGTTGACGACCGATAAGCTGCCTCTAATAATTAATCACAATATCGTTTATTTTATCTGTTACGTTCGAATGTAAATTTAATAGTCTATTAAACAATTGCACAGAACAAATTAAAAAAAATATTCTAATGATTTATTAACTTAAATAACACTACTAACATACGTTTTAAAATTTTCACTCTAGGAATATTGCAATTAGTTCAGATGCCACGAGGAAAAATAAAAAAATTATAGGAACAACACGAATATAAGAAAAAAATCTATAGGTTTTTTTTGTAATATATTATAATGTGACAATAAATATAACGAAATTAAGTAGAACGCGGACCTCCTCGCAAGTGTCCGCAGACTTGTACGCATGTCTCGAGTGTTACGTCTCTCGGCGGGAAACTTATTTTCCCGCGTTTTCTCAGTCAGCCGCCATATTTGTTATTTGTTTTTCTAATGGCAATCTTAGTAAAACACGAATAATTTTATAATTATAAATTCTAAAAAATGTAATAAATAAACGTCGTTCCTCATTAGATTTAATTTATTAATCCACACATTTCTAATTTTTTTTTTTAATTTTTCATAATCTAAAAGCTTCGAAAACTTTTCAATACGACCCGCTTAATTAGGGAAAATTTTGATTAAAAAAGAAAAAACGAGCAAAGAATTTTTAAAGCAATATTTATATGTGAAAAGTTTTCACGATTTCGATAATAAAGGCGATCGGCTTATCCGTGCACGTTTCAGCATCTCGTTCGGGGGAAGTAAAAAAAAAACCGGAGCCGGGCGTCAGTCTCGCTGACACCGCGGCGCTGGCCGCCCGCATCCAACGTTATTTAATTTTATTAAATTTGTTACACGTGTTTCATTTCGCGTACATTCGGACGGCGGTTTTTCGCGTCATGTGAAAAAAAATTGTGATTTCGGACCCTAAACAAAATGGAACACCGTGAACCTATTTCGTCAAACGAAAACATTTTTTCGGCAATATAAATAAAATTCTAAACCGCATAAAAACTAAACGCAGTTTAAAACTAGGTTCTTTTATTCGGTTCTCTGATTTGTTCGTTTTTAATTTTTTTTTTTTCATTCACAAACTAATGCAGTTGAAACGGTTTGAGTTTATTATACCAATTTGAGTTTTTTTCGTTTCGAATGAAACTGTAACATACACGGATAGACCGGACCGACAGACGGGTAGAAGTAGAGAGAAGAGAAGAGAAGTAAAATGGCGCTAGCTTCTTCTGTGAGCCTCTACTACTCGATCGTGCAGCGGGCGGCGAGGCACTATCTAGAAGATTATTGTCACACAGGTACGTAGCTGACGCCGTTCAAAAATGCCGCCAAAATAACTCTATCCCAAATAATATATTTATAATTTAGGAACAACGGATGATTTGATCAAACTTAATTATTTATATGGTTACATCGTTTTATAATTAATTGCTTATTAATTAGAAAAGAATAAATAAAAAATATTTGTTAAATAATTATAAACTCATTAATTTTTACAAATAAATTATTACAATGCAAACGATTTAAGGATTATAAACAATAAAAAAAAAAACGAGAAAAAATCTTACAGCCGGTTTTTGGCCATCAAAAATGAAATAAGAATAATCAAATAAACGTTTGAAATATTTAATAAAGGAAAAAAAATCTGTATTATTATGCAATAAAAACTTTAACCGTCGTATGTTTATAATTACTTATTTTTTAATGCTTTTATTCTTCTTTCACGATCGTTATTTTAAAATTATTATTCATCGATTATATATGTTTATAAAAATATATTATGCAATAATGTTCGGATGACATTAAAGGAAAATAAACAAATCCAAAAAAATCAACTGATTGTCGCTAGTTAATAAATATGTAAATTCGAACATACAAGAATCCCTCTTAATTTTTATTACGCGCTCTTTTTACTGTTCAGACTATAAAAAGAAAATATAGAGGACAGATACGCTAACTTCAGCCGAAAGCGACAATAACATTACAACCTTTTTAGTGGTTTTTTTGTAACTTATTTACGAGCAGGTAATAAACTGACGCGGATCTCCTAAAACAAAACAGTATACTATAAATAAAATTTAATTTGCATTAAAACATTTTATTCGATTTAAAATGGTATTCATATAAATCTTTTTAAATTATTTTATATTACAGGTTGATTTGATTAGTAATTTTCCAATTTTTCGATATTATTTATAGAAATACATCAGGATTTTTTCATCGTCTAATAATTTATATATAATAAATCATTTTGTTTCGATAATTATGTCTGATGCATTTTATATATTACTAATATATTCTCTTTCAATAAATCTGCATTAAAAAAGAAGATGTGTTGTGTTGTTTGTAGATTTTTAATATTTTTTTTTTAGTTTTTTTCGAAAGTATTTGTCAGTTTTTTGATTTGTAATTGTATGTTTTAGATTTACTTAGAAATTTTATTAAGGCAGTAACTACAATAAATTTATAGAGAAACGATATATTGAACTTAAAAATGAGTAAAGCCTACTAATAAATATGCTTAAAGTACAGACACAGTCGACTAACCCTCGGGCAGGCAACTTAAAAAGTTAGCTGATGAGAACATACAAGTATAATATACCCTTGTACACCTAAAACTACGATCCACAGCTTCAACCAGTTTATCATAAAACAAAAAATATATATAACGATTTATAACAATGATAAAAAATTAATAATATTTTTAAAAATTTCACCCTTTTGTAACTAAATAGGACCAAAGATCTATCTATGTACGATAATAACTAAAATCTACACGGTTGTCTAATGAGAAATTAATTTAAAAAAAAATTATTAAGTTCAAAATGTTAATAAAGATCAGTAAAAGTTATAAAAAAATTAAATATATTTATTTTACAATAAACAATGAAACAATACCAATATATCTTGATCATCAATAATAATAATTGACGTTAAGTGTCCGACGGATGTCTTGAAATTATAAAACCTTAAACTTTTTGTTGAAAATATTTATCAGTTATAAATGACTCCATATATTATTTTAATAAAATTCTTTCTTTTTATTTCAATGTTAGTCATTTATTTAAGTGACAAAAATTGATTTATATGATTTTAATATTTTAAGCTACATCATTCTTTATCACAAAAAATATATATATGATGCATATATATTTATAGAATGTTAATATTCATTTATGTTAAATGCTTATTTTGTACTCAGAAATTTGTTCGTCTTTTTATTTCAATATCGATCGGTCGCTTCAGCCTGTAATATGTAATATCCCACCTGTAATATCCCACTGCTGGGTATAGGCCTCTTTCCCCATGTAGAAGAAGAATCAGAGAGCTTGCTTATTTTAGCTAAAGAAACTATGGTAGCCCATAAGCTTTAGACCACACGATTGAAGTAAGACTTACGAAAGTTAACTCCCTCTCTTTCTATCTTCACTGACTTATATCTTCCTCTCAACTTCCATTCGCCTCGCCTGATCGCACTTTTCGTAACGCTCTCGTCACGCATTCACCAACTTATTCCCCAAGTCAAGCGTACGTAAAGAAATTTTACTTTAAAAATACACAATACATATAATACATGTTAAAATACATTAAAATATCTTATTAGAACTTTGTATTCGTAATTAATATATAACCAAAACTATATAAATAAATACTATAACCATAAATGACTTTTTTTCTAACACTTTACTTAACAGTTTAAATATTTTTTATAAATTATTATAATACGTAAAAAAAATTAAGAATATGACAATATTGATATATGAAGTACTCGCATTTAGTAAACGGCGGTAAACTGCAAGTACACTGCGCCGCGGTGCGTCAAAACTTAAACTTAATTTGACTTCTTATCATCGACAATCAGAATAGGACTCCAAAAAATTATATAAATAAATAATAAATAAATAAAAAATATCTGTAACATACTCACGGAAGTCTTTTCCTACGGTAAGCAAGTTAATGCTTGTGTTATAGGTAACAGCCAACTGATATAACTACATTTTTTTTTTTCGATAAATACATAAAAAATAATACTAACCTATATATCAATAAATAAACATATCACGCCCAGACTCGAGGCGGGAATCGGACCCTCAACACCCGGAGCAAAAACCGGGGTCAGTACAAACTGCGCCAACGGACTATATTTAAAATATTTAGAACCAGCTGTGCCCGCAAATTCGTCTGCGTGGAATTTAACAAAAAAAAAGTATTCAGTTCGCAGAGTTATAAAATAAATAAATTTCTAAAAAAAAAGTAGCTAAGTTACCCCTTACAATATCGGCTATCTGTCAGTGAAAGTCCGGTCAAAATCGATCCAGCTGTTTCAAAGATTAGCCGGAACAAATAGACAGACAGACAAAAATTGTAAATATTGTTATTTTGGTATATATACCGTGTATTTAATATTACAAACAAACACTCCAATTTTATTTACTTGTATAGATAATGCGTACTATTGTAAGTAACATGCAATTTAAAATATGTGCATATTTTGTATTAGTAAAACAGTTGCAAGTGGTCCTATGAGAATATAATAGAATTTATACTCTTTTAACTCTATAACTGTCAATTGTTAAAACAGATATTTAATTGTAATAATAAAATTTAAAATATTAATTACCGTTAAGAGATGGAGCATAATTGCGTGTTTACATAATACGTCACAGAAATTCTTTTTAAGCATGCTCGTTTTTCCTTCGCAATTTTCTTTCACCCCCGAACAAAGGATGAATAAGTGAAGATAACTTTCGTAACGGAAAAGTCAGCGGTGCTAGAAATATGGCATGTTCTATCCATTGGGACATACTTTTGATCGCGATAAAAGCTGTAAAAATATACATTTTAAACAAAAAACATACTATAATATTACACGAATATCGCTAATTATAAATCAATTAACCATTTAATTGAATATTAAAACAAAAATAAAACCTTGATATTAATATAAGCACACTAAAAACCTACAACTAAACATCAACAACCGAACATATAAAAAACCCTTTTACAAAAAAAAAAAACAAATCCTTTATAAATACGCTGTTCCCATCGCTCGCTATCACTTTTCCAAGACGCTGGTAGAACCAGTTGCTCGTAGTTTATAACAACCAGTTTGTGATAATCGCAACGCCGTCGGGTGCGTTTATATGCAAATGCAGTGCATCCCGACGAAAAGGTCAAGGTCGCTAGAATGTAGATAATATGCAATTTTACCCGTCCTCTGACTTTGACTAATATCGACCTGTTTGTTTCACCTATTAATATTAGATACTTTGATGGTCGTACTACGTTATTTAATTTGAAAACTTTACATCCATTAATTTCGTTGATTCCTATTGATGTTTTTTTATTGAAGATAAGGCCATATTGTTACTGATTAATGTTTTATTAATTGGGTATATAAAAGATTAAAGTATAATGTTTAAAAATATGCTTAAAGTTTGTTTTTGATTATTATTAAAAATAAATTAGAAAATTTTTACTTATTCCATTACCGGTTAACATTTTATGTTTTAAATTGTAGCTTAATTCTTGTATTAGGTACATATGTATTCAAATTAGCTATTTTTCATAATACCTTAACTTTAAAAATATTAAAAAATTTAGTTGGTTGCAACAAGTATACACAATGATAAAATATACAGCAAAAAACTATGTTATATATAGATATATGTATATTAATAAATATTATAATTAAATGATGTTTCAAAATATATTTTTTAAATCTGTGTGTCTGTATTATTTTATATATTTCGTAAAAAAAATGGCCGAAGGACTTAAAACCAGCTTCTCGCTACCTCCAAAATATTCTTTGACTTCACCACGACACATGTCTATGTGACCCATATAAACCTATGTAACTCGAACTTCGAATTGATAGCACATCAGACAAATGCAATTTGTGACTACTATTAACCACTTCATGTTTATTTTAACATTTTATATGTAAGTTATTATATTGTCCCGGAGTCCTTGTCTATCACTTCGGCCTATCGCAGTCCACTGCTGGAGATAAGCCTCCACAAACTCGCGCAAAAATAGCGTGAACTCATATGTTTTTCCCATAGTCACCACGCTGGGCAGGCGGGTTGGTGACCGCAGTTCTGGCTTTGTCGCACCGAATACGCTGCCGCCCGTCTTCGGCCTGTGTATTTCAAAGCCAGCAGTTGTATGGTTATCTCGCCATCCAGGAGAGGGAGTGGCTATATTCTTAACTGTCGTAACCACACAGCTGTCAGTTCAGTCCTAATTTCCTAATAATACATTGAAATACTTTAAATAATCTTGAATTAGAATATTTAAATTTTGGTATTCAAGCAAAATTCTAGACGTTTTTTGTACATGTGTAATCTCCGACACATTTAACCCTACCATTACAGTTAGACCGCTATGTGGTCAGGGTACAAATCGGTCCATGTAGATTAGTGAAGCAATGTTCCGCTTCACGGTACGCCGGTAATCAGCTGAGCTTCACGCCTCCACCAAACTGGACTGCCCAATTACTTGCCATAATAATGTAGTAAAAATCAATAGCCATAGAGCGTATAATTTGCAAAACAATGCACCCAATCTATCATTTTTTTTTCAAACGGTTCGTCGTTGTTCGATGAGATTTTTCCCAAATTTGATTTTTTTTATTTTCGAGTTATTTTTTCACGGTATCCGAAAGCGAAACTAATAACTTATGAAGGTTCCATCAATGGTTATCTAAGCTTTAGTTAAATTGATTTGAAACACCGGATAATTCAGCGATAATCAAAAAATATTTGAACCTTCGACTTTTTAGTTAGTATTAAACTTTCGTCTTCAACCCTGCGCTTCGTGTACTTGTGTCTAAAAGTTTTCCTTAAAAACGAATATTAATCCCTACTTCCTTACTAATATTATAAATGTGAATGTAAGTTTGTTTGTTACGCTTTCACACGAAAACTACTCAACCGATCATCATAAAACTTTGTACACATATTCTTGGAGGTATTAGAAGTAACATAGGATACTTTTTATGAAAAAAAATATTATTTTTTACGAAAAATAAAAAACTGTTTGTCAAAAAATTTCAAAATCTAGATACTTCAACGCCATCTAGCAATCCAGTAATGAAGTTCCAGCCCTGAGTACTGTAATACCGTTACACTGTATTAACGACGGTCACGTCAATATCCAATCCAATTGACTATAGTTTCAACTGTTTGGGATTTTTCTATATTTATTGTTATTTTTTTTTTGTCATTATATATATAATATTATAAATTATAAATGTGAATACAAGTTTGTTTGCTACGCTTTCACGCGAAAACTACTCAAACGATCACCATGAAACTTTGTACACATATACTTGGGGGTATTAATGGTAACATAGGATACTTTTTATAATGAACAAACAACTTACATTTGTGAAGAAAATTTATGAAACACACATCTTCAACGAAACAACGTAGATTATGATCCGATTCTAGAATATCTTAAGATTTGCGCATTTTTCTTCCCCACAGAGCATGAAACGAGTTTTAAACATAAATGAAATACTTGAAGAACATTTAATTGCTTGCATAGATTTCACGTCGCTACATTTATTTGTTATCCAAAAAATACATACGTTAATGGACGGCCTGAACAACTTATTTCTAATGTTTTTAAAATGTGTTAACTTTCTAAAATAAGTAAATAAAAAAAAAACAAATATTAAAACGAGGAAGCGTATGTTTTTGCATTCGTTTGTTGCAGTTGTAAGTATCCTTACTTCTAAACCAATTAAATGAGTCTTACACCTTAAGAATGCTACATTTTAAAATTTGCGAACACACACACATACACACTACATACTCTGCCTGAAATTCATCGTAACTAGAAACATATACATATTTATCATTAACGAGTGTCAAGAGTCATCATTACTAGATTCGTATATCTTTGTCATCAATACGTGTGAAACCGCTAAATCTAGGAATATATACAATATACTTTTAAACCAAAAAGATTTTCCCTCAATATCTCGGTATATAAACTTGTGTGATTTATTTAGTCACAAGGCAAGTCTAGCGATAATGAAAAACACACGCGCGATGTTGAAGTTGCAAATATCACGTGTTTGCCGCACAAGCCTGCTAGTTTACTAACAATGTTGATTAACGTCCGTTTAGCGATAACTACCCCGTAATTATATTAATGACTTAACTAGACCCGTGACGCAGTTTGCAGTTAGCGTACTTTTTGATTCAAGAGTTGAGGGTAATAATCCTAGCGTCTTACGCCGAGTTGCACGAAAAGAAATTAAAATTTAAGTAGTGATTAAACTAATTTAATCGCAAGAATTGTATGAAATTGTTGTGATTAAATTAGTTTAATCTCTACTTAAATTTTAATTTTGTTTGGTGCAACTCGGCGTTAGTGTAATACATTTATTCATATAGGTATTATCTATTACGACCGCGCATGTTAAATATCCCGAGTAGAAATTTTTTCGTCTTCCTTAGAAGGACCGGACCAGGCATGCCTGATCAGGACTAGATAAGGCATGTAACGCAGATGATTGGTCTGGACCTGATCAGGATGAGATGAGATTTCCTGATCGGGTCCAGATTAGAAAATCTTGTCTCATCCTAATTAGCCGGTTCGGTCCGGTCCTTTTAAAAAACACGAATGTATATTCTTGAAAAAAAAATGGTTAACAAAAAAAAAGCGAATTGATATTATATGTTACTTAACATAATTATTATGATATTTATTTCCGTTTATTTTTTCCAATGTATCATTTATTTTTGTTTTTACTTTGAATATTAATTATTTTTATTTATTTTTATGTTGTTAATTAATTATTATTATTAATTTAATTTTATTTATTAACTTCTAATAATTGACTACTAATTAACTATTCCCTATTACTTACGACAGCTCCACTGTGTAGAAATGGACTCCCTGCTAGACTGTCCTGATAACTGTATACATAAAGTACTAAGTGCGCTTAAAAACATTAATAGCGCGATTCAGACTCAGTTCGCGTAATTTCTTTCAGGCTTTCCTGATCTGGACCGGACCGGGTCCTGATCCAGGATGCCTTACCATACTTGATTATATTTTACATCAGGCTATCCTGATCTGGACCGGACCGGGTCCTGATCCAGTATACCTTACCATACTTGATTATATTTTACATCAGGCTATTCTTGTCTGGATCAGACCTGGTCCTGATAGAGCCTACCGGATCTGGTATGCCTCATTCTATCCTGATCCGGTCCAGATACATAATCTGGTTGAGCCTGACCTTTTTTCTAGTAGGGATATTTATTATTATTTTTATTACTTATATTGCCTAAACATGTAATACACTTATTTGCGTATTTGACAAGTCCTACAGAATTTAATTCATATTATAGAGATGAAACTAATGAAATTACATTAATGCTTAAAATAAAATCGTAAATATACTATACAGATAGCGCCCTACCATTAATCACAATTACCTACCTCTTAGTAACTGTACACAATATCGCTAGTTCAGACGTCACGTGTAAGATCACGCTTTCGAGCAAGTTTACAAACCTATGCGTTGATAGCCAACGTCCGGCATCGATAAAAACCTTAATTCTAAGACGTAAAACATTTTATAAATTATGGTTTTTACGCTCTTAATTACTGTGCTAAATCACGTTTCTGATTTTTGTTTAAATTTTTTGCGATTTTTTAAACATCAAAAATTTGAAAACAACTAAAATTAAATCAACTTGAACATTATGATACTCACATAGCAAAAGGACCTAACTAAACCCACTTAAAACCTCATTACAGCCTAAACAGTCCACTGCTGGACATAGGCCTCCACAAGTTTACGCCAAAAATAACGTGAACTCATGTGTTTTGCCCATAGTCACCACGCTGGGCAGGCGGGTTGGTGACCGCAGTACTGGCTTTGTCGCACCGAAGACGCTGCTGCCCGTCTTCGGCCTGTGTATTTCAAAGCCAGCAGTTGGATGGTTATCCCGCCACCGGTCGGCTTCTTAAGTTCCAAGGTGGTTGTGGAACCTTGTTATCCCTTAGTCGCCTCTTACGACACCCACGGGAAGAGAGGGGGACTTAAAACCTATGTCTTGTAAAATCAAATGTATATATAAATTTAAGTATGGCTACTTTTTGCGGTTAATATTAAAAAATACGCTCAAAATATCTTGATCTTATATCTATGTGTCAAGTTATTTGCATGTTTTTATTTTTATTTTAAAATTAATATACCTAATCAAATCAAAATATTTTGATCCTTGTATTACCAAATAGTTCTTACGGATATTCGAAAAAGTATAGTCAAATCATAGTACATTGACCCTTGCAACAACATAAGCCTACCAACATTTCGTGCAAAAAAAAAGCTTAAGCATCAAAATATAAAGTTCGTAACAAGAGTCCACCTGTAGGGTAAGGTTCCCCCCGTCCTTGAACTTGAACGTGGCCTTGGCAGCCCTCACACGGGTCAATACGCACGAATATGCTAGTTACCCTTGCGTTACCCCGCAACAATCTTAGAAGGGTGCTTTTTGTATTGTTCTCTTTAAACTTAATTGAAATTTGAAATAACATATACATACTTGTAAAAAGCGTTGTTAACTATTTGTTTTAGTATATGAATATAGTAATTATTAAAATTATTATTATTATTATTATTATATATTATTATTATTCTTAGTATAAAAAAAATTCTTAGTATATAAATAAAAAGCTCTAATTTTATAATATTTATTAAGTATTATACTTAAACTAGATATCGCGTGTAGTTTCATCCGTCCTAAGTTTTAACATTTATTAATCTCAAATGATGCCACAGCCTTTTATTGTGTAATGAACAGTCCTTGATAAACATGTTTCAGTACGTTCATGTCAATATATTATTTCATTTAGATAAAATAATTGACTACAATTGTAATGGATATTTACGCTCAAAATATATTTTTTTCATTGGCAATACAATAAAATAAGGAGTGTTTGGAAAATGTTTAAAAATTTTAATGTAGGAATTGGAAAGGCCTATAAACACAAATCATAAAAAGTCCGAATTCACACGCAGTAGATGTATGTATTCACTTTTATTTTTTCATTCTGGGTGTATAAAGACACAATAAATTTATTTATATAGGTATTATCTATTAAGATCGCGCGTGTTAAACATATTTATATTACTTATATTGGCTAAACATGTATTACACTTATTTGCAGATTTAACAAGTCCTACAGAATTTAATGTGTTAACTATGTATTCCTAAAAATTTATATAAAAATCGTTATTTTGGATTAGTTAATTATTTGTTAATCTTCACTAGAGATCAATGTGGATTAAGTTCTAACCCTTGTCCTTTATATATGAGAGGCTTTAGCCCCGCAACTTAAGAGAATATTTTAGTTTAAGTCAAACTTATCCATAATTATATAATAATTAAGATTATATTCACCATATTTAATAGAAATCATCACGTTATTTCAATAACCTTTAAAAGCTTGAATCGTCAATTATACAATTAAATAAATCTTTAATTATTTACGTTTATGAAGCTACCACCGATCCGAAACGTCGATTCTCCAGACCAGCGCCCGCAAGAAACTCGGTAGTAACTCTTTCAAAATACTTTCAATCAGTATAAATGGTGTTAATATAATTGAATAAGTTAATTAAGTAAATATATAACAATGCTATATCAGTACATTGTTATCGAAAAGAATCAGTTAATTGGATCACAATTTGGGCGACAAAGCAGACATAATCAGATGGTCCCTCTCCACGGACATATGTCTGTTTCAAAATAGACAAATAGACGCCCTCCGAATAGACGACCCTTATAAATAGCCCCTTTGTTTGGTTTGAAGATGTGACAATGTGTTGGTTTTACGAATTAGCCGCATTATAATTGGGGTTCAACGAAGTAAAAGTTACTTTTATATATGTTATGTATTAAAACGAGATAAGAAACAAGACTTTTTATAATTAATTAAAATTTTCTGTTGTAAAGTACTAAGAAATAGTTTCGTTTCGTAGTTGCAATGATAAATTTATTACAACCTCTACTTATTTTTAGCTTAAATAACACTTACCTGCTCATGTGATTTGTAAATTATCAAAATGTTGAAGTAAATTAAATGTATCAAATATCTTCGCTTCAGCCTGTAATATCCCACTACTGGGCATAGGCCTCTTTCCCCATGTAGGGGAAGGATCAGAGCTTAATCCACCACGCTGCTCCAATGCGGGTTGGCGGATATATTCCCTACTATGAGTAACGATCGCAAGCAGGCGTAGATGATAACAACCGGGACCGACGGCTTAACGTGCTCTCCGAGGCACGGTGAGGAGATCCACAAGGACTGCACATACACCCAGATCACGCCAAACACCTGTATGGCTAATACAAATGTTTGTCATGTGCGGGGATCGAACCCGCAACCGCCAGCGCAACAAGCACAATCCATAGCTGTGACCGTTGCGCCAACGCGGCGTCAAATGTATCAAATATCAAAATTTTAGAATAATATTATTATCAACTAAAACGATTTTTAAAATGCCTCAAATGTTCTAGAGACTAATTTAGTTTCTTCTTCTGCTTTTCATTACTTCTGTTAAATTTATCTTACTTATAGTAAAAGCGTTATTAAAATCAAATCTCTTTGACGTCACTACAGACATATAAAGTCATAAAAAGACATAAATAAGTCATAACCGACGTTTGGCGTTTACAATTTTTGTCTATTTGACGATAAAGTGTTGTATGTGTTATAGTTTAAGGCTAATATAGTTCTTATATTAATAGAAATAAGAACTATTGGATTTAGCTGTCGTTTGTACGTTTACGGGCGAACCAAGCCGTCGCGTGAATACGAGAAGCCAAGGGAACACGCTTCTACCACACTTAATGTTTGGTCCAAGTTATCAAAGATTGTTTTAAATATAATTAATGAAAAATAAAATTATAAATAATTATTTTGTTATAAGATTTATAATATTATCACGAATTACATTAAATTCTTGAAATATATAAATTGCTTCCAAATATTTCGTCGTACGAGTAGTATAGTATATGTGTTAAAAAATAATAATCAAACAAATAACTTATGCTACAATTCAGAAATTTTTTTTCTACGTGTCTACTTCCTATTAAATAGTCCAAATTTTAAAATTTTCGCTTATAGGACATTTCTTTAGATTGAAAAACGTCTACTTACTTTTCATAAGATTAAAATATGAAATAATTATTCCAATATAAAACAACTGTTCGTACTATATGTACAAAAATTATGAATCTTGGGGATTGTTTGTTTAAAACAATGTCATAAAACAAGGAATCAAATATTGCAGTATCGACTATATTACAAACTACTTAAATTGTAATTTTAGTTAATTTTAAATAAAGAATTTAAAAGTCTTGGTTTTTGAAGTAAACGCACGCTTGACTTGGGAAGTAAGCTGATGAATGCGTGACGAGAGCGTTACAAAAAGAGTAATAGGCTGAGGTGAACGAAAGTTGAGAGGGATATATAAGTTAGATGGTGCTAAAGAAGTTTCAGTCGTGTGGTCACAAAACACGTGTTTTATTTTCATTTTTCCGGCTGTCATAAAAGTAATTAGTTACTAATCTAGATATTCATCAAAATAAATAAAACGTTACTTTTTCCATAATACTTTAATACCAAACACATAAAAACCGTAGCAAGTTATTAAGTATTCTTGTAAAAATTCATCCCATCTATTAATAGCTGGAATCTTACTCTTGTACCAAACGAGTTCCCGCGAACTATGACGCGATGTAACGTTTAGAAGCTTCTTGATTTGATATCGGCGGTTTAATAGCTCGCGTTGACTTGTTTCACTGTCATTTTGTTTCACACTTTCCATCACGAGGCTTGTTTAACACGCATTATGTTTAACGGCACTATTATAAGAATCTTATTGAAAATAATCACAATGTAATTATTGAATAAAGGTCTCATGCCGGTTATATTTTACGTCCTAGAAATTAATACGAAAATTAAAATGACATAAAGTTACAGCTTCAAAGAATCAGCCCCTCTCTTCCCGTGGGTGTCGTAAGAGGCGACTAAGGGATAACACAGTTCCACTACTACCTTGGAACATAAAAAGCCGACCGATGGCGGGATAACCATCCAACTGCTGGCTTTGAAATACACAGGCCGAAGACGGGCAGCAGTGTGTTCGGTGTGACAAAGCCAGCCCTGCGGTCACCAATCCGCCTGCCTAGCGTGGTGACTATGGGCAAAAGACATGAGTTCACGCCATTTTTGGCGTGAACTTGTGGAGGCCTATGTCCAGTAGTGGACTGCGAAAGGCTATTGTGATTGATTGATTGAAAGTTTGTCGTACTATTAACGTAACAAAATTTGTACTATTATTTTTAAAAATATGCTTATTCTGTAGGAAGAACACTTTTTAAAATAGCAACCCTGTGAATTTCCGAGCATACGAATATTCGTCACTTGAAGAATAAGCTTTATTTGACTATCGTGCTTATATTAGCATCACAATTTTCATCAAGGGATCTTCATCTATAATCTGTACAACATATCAATAATAAACTCTACAATACTAATTACAAAAAAAGATTTTAGTTTCACATGCACATGTGGTGACTACAAAAGCATAATCAATATAAATTTAAAAGTTCGATACAATGAGAACGGTACAATAAGAAGCACATTGTTGGTATCAAATATCGAGTGCACTTGTATCTGGTCGTTCACCGCTGACTGTATGTCACCGCGCTTTATTACCGATGAAAAATTGAGTAACGTGCAGTTATTACCGCACTTAAGTACTACCCTTACTATATTGTCAAACTGAATTCTATGCTCATGTCTTCATAACGAAATAAATATCTGCCTTATCTTAATTCGTGGATTGTACCTGTTGCGCTGGCGGTTGCGGGTTCGATCCCCGCACACGACAAATATTTGTATTGGCCATACAGGTATTTGCCGTGGTCTCGGTGTTTGTGCAGTCCTTATAGGTCTCCCCACCGTGCCTCGGAGAGCACGTTAAGTTGTCGGTCCCGGTTGTTATCATGTACACCTGATAGCGATTGTTACTCATACTTGGGAATATATCCGCCAACCCGCAGTGGAGCAGCGTGGTGGATTTAGCTCTAATCCTTCTCCAATAGTGGGAAAGAGGCCTATGCCCAGTAGTAGAATATTACAGGCTGAAGCGATATAATATTTGAAAAGAAATATATAAAATCGGAAATAAAGTCCGAGGACAACACTACAAACTATTCAACTTTAATTTAGTATACATGTATACCTACTTACTTATATCTGCAAAGATATCAATCAGTAAGAACCATCAAAAAATTGTATTAGATTGGAGGCTTTGAAGGTAGGAAAACTAAATAAGAATTGTGTTATTTTCCTTTAGTACACGGCTCTATAAGAACTTTATCCACACTGACATAGTTACTCTAAAGAAAGTAGGAGCTGTTTCACCATTTCTGGATAACGCTATTTGACGGATGACGGTATCCAAAGGATAAAAGTTTATAAAATATTATGGTTTTTCACCATCGAATTCAACTATACTTATGGCATATTTCTATTCGCTATTGTGTATCTAAAAGTTTTACTTTTTTAGGCATTTTATTTAGGCGAAATATGTCCTAGTAGCATATTCTACCTCCTGCTGTTATAATCTAATCGTAACTTATTTGCAGGATAAACTACACAACTGTTGAAATCGACTTAAATATCGTTACACTTTATCAATGAATCATATTAAAAAAAAACACGCATTTTATTAAAAATAGTTAACAATAATCACTATCCCAAAACTAATAACGTAAACAACACGACACAAAACAAAACAAACAGTCCGCCACTAATACCATATCGCATAACGAGTTGAACTTGGTCGCTCACCCGCTGTCTGTCCGTCTGTCTGCCTTTTATTGATGTCAAGTAGTTGCGTAACGCGCGGTCAATGCCGCCGTGCGTGCTTAGATTGAATATATTTGCATTTATATAAATAAATTATGTAAAAGTGAATCCGAACGAATTTCACACACTTTTTTATAACATAGTCATATATATTTTAGCTTCTGAAGCAATACCATTATTACATGTCTACATTTGTATACGATATCAGTTTAAACGCACTTATAAAAACTACAACTGGTCCGATTACAAGAAAAACTGTTAATGTTGGAAAGCCTATTTATTTATGAAGAATGTAGGCATTTAATAATGAATTTGACTCAAAAAATGCGAGTTTAACAACCCAGGACATCTTATACAATTATATTTAAATACTCTGCCGAATTTTAGCAAGTTTTTTTATGTTTTTCTTTGCCATTAAGAGAAGTATAATAGAGCTTAATGGGATTCGAACTGACGATTTTTACAGAACCGTTTTAACATAAAAAAGAAAGTAATAAAATTGAATTCAAATAAGAGAGACGATATAAAACAATCAAACCAAGCAAACCCTGACCTCGCTAATGGCTACAAGTGGCTCAATTGACTGCGGACGTGACGTCACGCACTTCCGTTTGTAATTACGAACAACGACACCAAGTTGGAAATTACGATTAATTTTATATGACGGACAAAATCAAAAATACCTACAAATGATAAAGACACAGGCGTTTGTATAATAGAAGTGTTGCTATGTTAACAACATCGATTTGTAATGAGTTTTTATATATCGTGTTTCGATATGTCGCTTTGTATTTGTTAAAGTATCTTTTGTTGCTTAGCTGTATTGTAAGACTGTATTAAATTGTACTCTCATGTATACTCTGTCACAATTCTTTTGGTTGGCAATAAGCTTCAGTTTGTTCCTGTAATGGTGCAGGTTTGGAATTTTATCAACCACGCTGCCATTCTACCTGGGTAGGAACTGGACATGCTCTTAAAACGTGCACTTGAACCGGAACCAAAAACTGTACTGCATATTTCATTTTTCAAAATCTCAAATCAATCTATTATATCTATCAAAATAAATTTTTATTTTACAGATCGAAAATCACAATTAATGAAAATTTTATAAATATACATACGTCGTGCTACTTTTACGATTAAAATATTACGACTTTCGAAGTAAGCCTTTATTTTAAACTAGCTTTTGCACACGACTTCGTCCGCGTGGACTCTGCTCCTATTGATCTTACCGAGATAATATATAGACTATAGCCTTCCTCGAGAAATGGGCTATCTTATACTGAAAGAGTTTTTCAAATTAACCAGTGGTTCCTGAGATTAGTGCGTTCAAAGAAACAAACAAACTCTTCAGCTTTACCATATTAGTACAGATTAATATCTGTGCTACTAGTCTTAACTTTGCACTCTCTACACATATATGTGTAAAATAAGTCATCGAAAAACCAATTACTATTAACATCTTTGAACTTATCTTTAGCCATTTTCAGATATTGAAAGGATTCTTAATTCAATTGTAAATAATAATTGTTTGTTACACCTGAATTGCTGCTGCTGATTATGGTAGGTAAAAGATATAAAAATAAAAGTTAAAATATAAATATATTTGCTAATATTTAATTGCTATGAATGAGCTCACGAACGCGCTGTACGATGATGATATGTGAACGTGAACTGATGAATTTAGCTAATCAATCGTGCAACTAACGTAAACTGCTGATCGGGCGATATGTATGTGCGGCTGAACCGTACAATAATGTAATACAGAATCAGGAACCAATATAACTATATAATATAATTAAATCACTTTACTTCAGAGTCCTTTAGTAATTATTATTCAATTACAATTTTTATTAAGTTTTACATTTGTATAAATGATTTACCCTTGTATAAATGATTTGTGATTATGTTTTTTTTTTTAAATAATTTTAATAATACATTTGATTCGACCGATTTTAAAAACGTTTATCTCAGCGACCATATACATTCACGTCTGCGCACTATAGCTTTATTGTTCAAATATTTTTTTATTATATCATTTGATGGCCAGTTCCTTGATGACGTCAGATCCTTTGCACCAGTTGTCCCCAA
This sequence comes from Melitaea cinxia, assembly GCF_905220565.1. Lineage (NCBI taxonomy): Eukaryota > Metazoa > Arthropoda > Insecta > Lepidoptera > Nymphalidae > Melitaea > Melitaea cinxia. The sequence goes on along the minus strand of NC_059407.1, from coordinate 13,993,498 downwards.
ATATTGCTGACGCCATCACGGTAACAATGAAGCGCGCACGTCCTCGAGAGTATCTTTCTTCATTCTCTGAGAACAAAACCAGCTCAATCATTCTGACATACTTCTACGTTATACCAGTTAGATAAAACTTCAACCACAATCACAAGTCTGGTCAGATTTATAATAACCCTTCTGTAAAATTATCCCTTTAGTTTATTTACTGGCCCGGATTTCGCTAAACCAGACGAATATCCCTTTAGCTATGTCATTGGCCTGTTTACATATTATACCACCAGATTAGAAACTTTACATTTTGTTTTGATAAAAAAAATTTAGAATTACTTAAGGAAAATCTATACTAATATTATAAAGCTGACGAGTTTGTTTGTTTGTTTGAACGAGCTAATCTCCGCAACTACTGGTCCGATTCGAAAAATTCTTTCAGTGTTAGATAGCCCATTTATCGAGGAAGGCTATAGGCTATATATCATAACGCTAAGACCAATAGGAGCGGAGCACCAATGAGTAATGTTTCAAAATCGAGTTTTTTATTTCCTTTTGAGAGTTTTCTCTGTGCTTAAAAGTTTTGCAAAAATCATGTATGACAGAATTGTTCCTACCCCATGCGGATGAAGTCACAGGCAGAAGCTTGTGACTATATAAAGTCTAAAAGCTTCGTCTTTTTAATACACGCACACGTTTCTACTGCAGCATACTAGTAACTTTTTGAAGGTAGATCTGGTCACTGTGGGTATTTGGACATAACTTTTTGATGATATGAAAAAAGCTATAAACAATATTCGACTAATTAATTGTAAGATAAGACAGAATATATCAAAATAATTGCTACCTTTTTAAGTCTTAATTACAATTATTGTTTTATTATCACGTGACAGTCTTAAGACGAGCTTAGTGAATCGTAGCCTATATGATCCTATTTGATAAACGCTTGTTTAATATACCATAAGAGTGTTACATTTATATATTTTTACCATACATTATTTACTTTTGGATTTCGCTGTACTATTTTTAATTATAATATGTACATATATGATGTAATAGTTTTAAACATACTTGCTTCATGACATTTATTTATATACAGCTGACTCGGCAAACGTTGTATTGCCACTAAACGCTATTTAAAAATTGGGGTTGGTGGTAGAAGGGTGAAAATTTAGGGTTGTATGTATTTTTCAACGCCAAATCATAATAAAATAAATAATAAATAATTTATCTAAAAATTAAAAAAAAATTAGGGGTGGACTACCCTTAACATTTAGGGGGATGAAAAATAGATGTTGTTCGATTCTCAGACCTACCCAATATGCATACAAAATTTCATGAGAATCGGTCAAGCCGTTTCGGAGGAGATTAACTACAAACACCGCGACACGAGAATGTTATATATTAGATTGTAGAGTGTTATGTACTCCGTAATTAGACACATATTAGATAATGATTTAAATATGTTTCAACATAATGTTTTATGTGTATTCTGTGAATGTACCTATAAAATAAATAAATAAATAAAAACATAACTTATGATAAAATTGACGTCACGTAAATTTTTAAAGTTTTTAAAAACATTTTTTTATACATTCTCATAAACAGTTAAATTGAAACGGTTGAAATAAAATTTAAGTGCTCTCACGAACCATTTTACTCCACTGGACAGTTTTTATTCATATCTCAACTTCTTTTCAAGCTATCATCTTATTATCTTTAAAGGTTTAATCTTGGTATACCTTGATGTCCAACGTTAGTTAATAAATCTTTAGCATTTTTATTAATGGATTTTACTGAATAATTTGACGAAATTTTCATTTTGTGCTATATATAGGTAAGGACATGAACTATTTGGTCGCAACAAACTGATTGAAGTGGATAGCCCTCGAGCAAGCACTACGTCCATAAACAAAACAACGTCGACAAAAGTTTCAATACAGCTTGAAAAGCACTTCTGGAATCTCCAAAATTTTAATTCTCATCTCGAGTACCCAGTGCGTTCGATTTATCGAATTGCGGTATTCTTTAAAAATAAATCAATGAAACCATCCGTACGTGGAGTTAATTACCGCAGAACTAGCGTCTCTTGACAGACCGTTCGGAACAATGCGGAGCAGCGGCGTCCAAACTCTTCATTAAAAAGCCTAAAAGAAGCTAACCCGCGATTCGAAACCGTCGCCTGGCAACACTGAAAAATGCATTCGAGAGACAAAAGCAGGCTATTACGGCCCCAGGATTAGCCCTATTGACACTACGTTACCAATTAAAAAGGGAGGGGTGCTTTTTCGTCTCGGTTTTTTCAGCAGACACTTTTTCAGGCCGCGGGCGAGCTCCCAACCCCCCTCGACGCTGTAGAGAAAAATCAATAACGCAGCACTTTTTTCCGCGCGTAAAGCATGCACCGACACGGCCGGTGCCGATGTGTGTGTGCCCCACGCACACACGGCCGCGCTGCATTGGGTTGTCAGTATTTTTTCTTTTAACATTAAAATTTGTTTCGCCGCTCTTCCTAACGTTACGTACCTTTGATTAGGATGCACCTGAAGAGTTCACGCAATACGGGAGTTCGTGTTCATGTTTGGGGGCATAGAGTGGATATGGCGTCGCTTTTAGGGTTGGCGATTTTTAGAACAATCGCTTTGTTAAAATTCAAGTACGTTTTCATTATATAACACTCTTGCATTATATGATGAAATATATAGCAGGAATGAAATTTATGCATATAGTAGGTAAATAATTTAGTACGTACTTCCATAATTAAATGTTTTTTTTAAACAGTGAATGGCATTTGTAAGCCTTGAAGTTCAACACTCTTTACAAATCTCCATAAATATGCTTTTAACATTATTATACGGCAACGGAAATACATAATACAAGAAGTTGCTCGAATTTCTATTTAATTCTTAGTCTTTTGCTGAAAAGAAGAAACAATACTCTCATTACGTTTAAAGCATAGCCATACTAAAATTTTACAAAATGAAACAATTTAAAACATTTTATCGCGAACCTTTTGTTCGGATTCGCTTCGGAGATCGCCATAACTCGTTCTCTTAAAAGGATTGCGGTAAAATGAGGAACAGATTGTTGTTAATGGAGCGCAGACATTACTATCTATAAGTAATATTGGACCAATTCAATTCTCCAAAGAACCGAGCCGACCTTGGTCTCGCTTCCGCAATCCTTTGAGCCTGCTGAATAAACATCATACAAAAGCTTTCGGAACCCTAACGAATTTCTGTAGTACTCTATTTGCATATATTCCTAATGCTCAATACGCGACAACCGCACATCACTAATTGCGAACGCAGACTAACGTAAAAAAGCATCACATCTAAAAAAGAAACGCTTTGCACGTTTTTATTTCCCATCGGCCCTGTCAGAAGTGGTTCTGTCCCGCTTGCACCCTATTGTTACTCGGTACGCGAGCTCGGATCTCGTCATCAGTCCATCTTTGTCTGCCGTACTTTTTTTGAATGTGCAAAAATATAAAAACGCCGAATCGGGTGGGGGTGGGCCCGTGCCACACGCTGCAGTTGTGTGCGTCGTAATGCTTGTTTTAGAGTTGCCCGATCATAAGTCAATATAGGTATTAAAATGTACAAATTTTATTCGTAAGCAGGAAATTATGAGAACTACACGATTTATACGACAGGTTTTTTACTCTCAGCACACTAAAGGTCGCTCGGACAATCGTAATGCAAACTTTAGAATACCAATTACATAGTAGCACTCAAAACTTCAAGACATCTGTTCAGAAGCTAACAATTAAAATGAAATATCGAATAAGAGGTTCCGTCATAATAAAAGAGAGTGCATTAACAGAATGACATTGGAATAATTTTTAACTAGACTAACAAAAAACGCCTTTCTCTGCTCCTTTCACTCGGCTGCATTAGCGCTCTGTTAATCATAGAGTAACAGGTGGCTTCTTTTAACTATAACATTTTGACAGATCAATGTGGTCTCTACGATGTGCTAACAACATGCTATAAATATTGCATTATGGTATGCAATTATATTCACATAATGTATTTTTCGAGCGTCAATAGAAAGACACTTGACAGGTTGATTTGAAGAGCTAATAAAGTAAAAGTAAATGTAAACTTATATATGTCACTAGTTACAAAAGATCTTATTTCAAATCAAAGCAAAGACAGGACTCTTCTGTGGAGCAAAATATGTATCTCACTAATTCCTATCCGTAGCAGTACCGTATAGTAAAATAGACTTACTTAGGAGAGGCATTAGCCCATCAGTAGAATATTAACAGACCTTTCAAAATAGTAACGAGTTTTCTATGTCGGGTAAATTTAGAAGATTCATATTTTAATATCATTAAAAGTTAAACAAAAAACTGAATAAAAATGAACACATCGTTTTTTTGTTTTACTATAAATGATATAATATATATAAAAATAAAATAAAATAAAATAAAAATAGCCTTTATTTCTACTACTAATAAATTACAATTATTGTTAGTACAAACATATGTATGTATGAATATATATTAACCTAACCTAACCTATATATTGAAGCTATACAATTTATTCCTATACATATTTATAATATAACTTAATTAATATTAGTAATAGTCGCCTCTGCGGCGTAGGCCTCTCCCAAACCTTTCCATGTATCCCTTTCCCGTGCTTTCCGTGTCCATAGCGGTCCACATCTCTGGTTAAAGATATCTCTCCACCTTTTACTTGGTCTTCCTTTTTCCCTTGACTTGTCCCTTGGTATCCATTCTGTTAGGCGTTTTGTCCATCGGTTATTATTCATCCATCGGTTATTATTCAATATATATATAATATAGCCTAAATCTTTTAGTCCTAATGATATAACAAAGCCTACATTACGCGTCTCCCCGTCGAATACAAATCTTTTCTGAAAAGAAGGATTGGAACTCAATCGGATACGCATCACTAGCCTCGATTTGTAGACACACGTAGCTTAAGAATTGTTGAATAACAGTTTTCTTATTATTATTTTTTTTTGTTACATTATTATTAAATTGAACGCATGAAAAAATAGGTACCAATCTCAATTTTAATTTACCATTATTTCGTCTTACAATTATTCGTATGATTTATTTTTGTGTTACCCACACATGAGGAAATTCTAAACAATTTTTAATATCATATCAAAAATCCCCGCTGGAACGGTCGATTTTATCAATATTAATAAAAAAAAATGTTTACAATTTTTTATTGTTAAAATATTTTATCTATAGGTTGACTTACCTTTATGATTGCTTAATAATCATCACAGAAGCGCAACGCAAACTTTAAAATAAAACGACTGTCGTATTGATAAATGTGATATAGAAAAAAGTAAGATGATAATTGAACGAGTTTGCGGGACGCCGCCGTCTGTAGAAACTAACTTGTTCAAGTTTGAGATAGGTCAGGGATGCTGTAATAAAACACGGTGTACTAGAGACCTATAGAAGTCAATCAAAGTTAGAAAATCTTTGCTTGAAACAAAACAATACCTTTGAATTTACGACTACGCATAATAAATATTCCTACGTTGGTATTAACGTAATTTATGGTCTAATCTACAATACAGCTAATTAAATTTATGTTAATGCAGTAACAACCATTTTAAGGTATTTATTAGGTTATTTATTTATTATAAAAATAAAAAAGCAATATTATTCTTAATACACATTAAATAAATTGCAAAGAGATTCTTTTTATATAATAAGTTTTTTGTTAAACACTTTTATTACTACAGAATAGGTGTTAATAAAATAATATCTTGTGATAAATACTTTAAACACAGCGATGTGTGTTTCATTGTATTTTTTTAATTAACAACATTTAAAAATATTATAATTAAAAAAAGCTTGCGAAAATTCAGCTTAAGTTATTTATGCTTATCGTAAAAAAAAAAAAAAAAAAAAACAATTTAGTGTTAAAGATAAGATTCTATGAGTATTTTATTATATTGCTACGTATTAGATAACGATAACATATTTGATAACGCCCAGTTAAAACAATACAAAAAAGAAATTCATAAAGTTAACCATTGATTGATTATTTCTTTTGATAACTTTTAAATTGTGTTGCAAAACTAATATCAGTATAAACAAAGTAAATAATAACCATAAACAGTAAATCTGACAAATGATTGTTATAATAAAATAAAGCCACAACTTATAACACGAACAACTCAAGAAATTTTCTTTCAGTATATAGTAAAAAAAGTATCCATAAAAGTTCCGTTGCCAGACGCCGACCTTACGCAGTATCGTTTTATTGCGATCGTGCCCGTGGCCTCACTCCTTACCTCATAACACAGTTTCTCTTGCTTCCTTTTCTTTCTTTTTACTATTTTTTTTTTTTCGTCTTCCAGCCTCGTGCGCCAAACTTTTCCCGCCCCACTCACGGATCGGAAATAAACTTTTTAAGAACACGTATGGTACACAATCGGTAAACTATAATTAGAAACTTTTCGGTCAGATACTCCTTTTATAAGTAAATACGTACATCCACTCGGTACTAAGGAAAACCGGCAATTCATTAAATTGCTGTAAAAAGAAATTTCTTTTGAGCATTATAATTAAGGCTTCGTTAAATTCTATACTTTGCTGAGTAAAGTAAAAGGCGCTTTGAAAGGACGGTTTAAAAATTGAAAACGGAGCTTAAAAATACGTTTCTTAATTGACTTTAAGAATTTAGTATAATAGACATTGCATAGAATTTAAAAAAAATTGGAATCCTGTATGATACTTGAGTTACCGTAAAACATCTTAGTTGTCTTGAAAGCATTTCTCTCTTGAATATGTACTTCGTTGTTGCAGACATTAAAATAATTCAAATTATAAAATTTACTGTACAACTTATACTTGTAATTGCTATTATTTTTCGTAGTTATAGCGCAACTCTTTATGAAGAAATTGTTTTCGAAACAATGTAATTTTTTTTATAATAATCATTAAATAGATTGTCTATGGTACATTCTATAATATAAATACCAAAACATAATATCAAACCTTTAACTCTCGATAGCATAAGAAACAATCACGCAGATAATTCGTAATTTAAAACTACATAACACATAAAAGGGGACTGCGATGCTCCCTATCCACCCTGACCAACGTAAAGTGGTCTGTACATAAAACAAAAGTTCCTCCGAAAGATCTATTTGTTTAAGGGCAGGGGGCGGATGGGGAGGTCATAGATAGTGGTGTCTATATACAATGCACATTTTTGCATGGCGTTTTGCACGCGATGAGGCTCAGCCCGAGCTCGGCTCTGCAGGCACGCACACATGTGCACATCTGTATTCACAGTAAATACACACACGTAACGGATTTGTGCACAAATGTTTCAAATAACCTATCGTTCGTGGACATCTTTTTGAAATATGGAATGACGTACATATATATATTGAAAAAATCTATGGATAACATTTTATAGTGTAGTACTGCTGGGATTATACATTTTTTAAATATAATGCTAAACATAAATATTTCAAATACAACGTATTTTTTTTTTTTTTTAATAAAAAAGTAACAAAATTCTTAATTACACATCACACTACGCCCTCATATATCTTACACACACATGCTTACTTTTTCATGAAATCATCTTACTAGCTTTGACGTCTTAAGATCTTGACAGCAAATAGACAAGTTGCATTTCGTAGAGGTGTAGACTGCTACAATCGCCGTAGCACTTACGCATAGCTACGATGTTTCTTGTCTGTTTCCTTAACACTTACGCCGCTAAACCAAAAAAGTTAATAAATTTATTGTTTGTTACTAATATTATAAGTCTTTGTTTTAAACTGTTTATGTAGAAATACCTTTAATCTACAAATGAATATGTATATCAGTCCGAATAGAGGAAATAAAGGTTCAGTAAATATATTACATTCGACTTAATGCATTTTATACTGAATGAAAAAAAAACGAACTTTCATTTTAAAATGTAACATTCATCAGTAAATTGCATCAGTAAAATCCAGTACATATGAGAACTGCGATCATTATAATAATAGGTACCGACAGTGCGATGGGGGTGACGCTCGAAAAAAATCACATCTCCCCAGCGAGGGAGGGATGCAGGTGGGGTTGCCAGTGTTTTTATTTTTCGATTGGCGGATTGCAGGGAGTAATGATCGATGGAATTAACGTGCGCCACTGGCCACCTAGACGATCTGAATTTCGAATGCTGTATTCATTTTTTATTAATTTTTTAAAATGAACTTTTGATCGAAGGTTTTTGATGAAAATTGTTGTGTATTTACATTATTCTGTCTCGTTCTCCGTCATGTTACGCTGCAGTCGGACTACAATTTTTCGGTACTATACAGTTTTATTTCATAGTTCAATCTATATTTTTTTAAATAAATTTTAAACAATGTTTCACTAACAGCTTAAAGGTAACAGTTTTACTATTCTAATAATAAATCATAGGATAATTTAAAGAAACTTTGTACATCGATCATTACTTTAAAATCATTGTTTTTTTTTTCTTTTTAATAGCAATTCATTGAAATAAATAAATATCTGAATGTTTTTTAAACGACTTAAATAAAGGAGGTTACTCAAGTCAATAAAAAACGGTCAATCAAAATCAAAAAATCAATACGCTCGGTATTATGTATGTTCGGGGCTAAGTTCGTGGTTTATGAACCGACTTTAGTAAATCTTTTTTTGTTGGAAAGGAGATATCCCAAGGGTGATACCATAATAAAGAAACCAGGATCTGGTGATAAAATCCCAGACAAATCGGGGGAAACCCTCGAAAATCGTAGTGACGACTAGTGCGTTTGCAACACAAACCCAATTATTGATATTACCTTACGAAATACTATATACTTTATTTAACATATGAGAACTGCGATATACTGAACAGGTTACCAAAATTATTTTGTTATTCTCTTGGCTCATATATTAAAAAAATATATAGGCTATAAAATGACTTGCTAAGGAAGAAGTAGTCACCTACTTCTTCAATCAAATCACGAATAATTAATTCCACGTGGTACATATTATTGAATAATGTAATAATAATCTGTACTTATGACAGAAGAGTACATAAAAACCCATTGCGATCTATTGTTACTAAGGCTGTAAAGTTAAGCTTCGTTATCGATGAAAGAAGAAAAAAAATAAAACTACAGCCATTATATCTAACTTGATTAAAAGTAAATACAAATGGCGGAACAATCACACTTGTATATAGTTATGTTTGTATACAATTCCATTGGAATTGATATGGGATATGGATATGATTGTTTGAAAATCTAAAACGAATCAAAAACTGTCACATGTGTTGAACCAACGAAAACAATCAGGCGACAATTTTTCATCAAAATCCATAAAATACTTTTATCGCCTGTATAAATAAAATCGTAATACGTAACAATGCATATGTTTGCACGAATATATACCATGAATGTATCAAAGAATATTTAACTTCATAATATATTATTATGGTGACTGTGTGTGCTTAAGAAAATAGATCTCTCTTTTGTCAGTGTGTGCTACTCTAAAAGTTAGACAGTCAAAACTCCTTACTGATAAACGCGCCAAATCTTTTTTTTTTAACTTTCAAATAATCATGAAAGCTTTTCGACCAATGATGAGATAGATTAACATTCACCAGACTATTTACTGCAACCACCCAATATACTTCAAAGGCAATAATGTAACCTATTCCACCAATGTTGGTATAAAAAATCTCGCATAAATTCTTTTCAAAGTGCGCATATTATTTTTTTGATGCACCCCATCGCAGACTGATATTGGATAAGCTATCGTAAATGTTTCGATCCATTTTCCGTTTACAAATTAAACACACCCCGTTTGTACATAACCAGCCTCCCCACGTTTGTATGTACCTGACATATGTATGTGAGGAGCATGATTTATATACGCCATACACATTTGGCATAATTGAAAAATGGCCGAGTGAGTTAATGGCGCAGCATCGTCGGACAAAGCAAATAGCGTTTTTCGTTACGGCCTGTCGTATGAATATGGATGTTACCTCTTCAATAAATTTGTCGCTCGCCGTAATGATAATGCGTCCGAATTAAAAATATTATACGCTACGGGATAAATGGAGTTTCTATTATCTGTGCCTGCTCTGGGTTTTAAAATTTATGCATTTGCTTTTAATAGAGTATCTACTTCTTTTTTAATTAAAAAAAAAATTATGACATATCAGCCTATTATACCTATATGATTAGTCTAAAATTGTAAATCAATATTAACAATTGAGTAAAATATTTATGTATGTGTATTTTAATATTATTACAAGTAAACGCATTAACGAGCGTCTTAAAAAATACGTGAGGCGGTTCACACGATGATTGCTGTCAAACTGTCAGAACTGACAGCTGACGACGTATTTAATTCTAAAGTTAAAATGTTTATAATGTATTAACGTCCAGTGTAATAACTCTCTAACTCCAAGAAAATTAAGGATAAAATTACTTAAACTTGTAAATAATAGTTTTTACCCAAATACCACCATTATATATGTTGTAGTCATTTTGAGCTTCTATTTAGGCACTATTGCAAGCGATATATGATCACGATACACTATGAAATTTTAAAGCAATGTAACATGACATTTTTCAATACTTATAGTAATCAGTACATTTCTCAAGTAACTTTAAGTTATTTAATATATTTAAAAAAATGTTATATATGTATATAATATATGTACACGCATAATTCCGAATAACTGCACAAAATTGGATAATTCTGTTTTTTTTTTTTTCTCTTACTATCAGTACAAATATTCTATATCATAAAATTTAAAAATCAACATTGACCCAAAAAAGAAATGGCGGGGTGAAATAACTTTAAGGTAAAGAGACAATTCAAGTCCGTGACAGATAAAACGCACTGCGAATAGTGCACGAGTGACACAATATTAGTGACATTGTTTCAGAACTCGAGTTTGCATCCTGAAAACGAAAGTTACAAGTGCTTACTGTTCGAGGCGGAGCTACTTTCGTTTTTATAACACGATTTACTGATTATTTATTATTTATTTTTTTATTTATGTAGATTTATCCTGTAGGTATCTGCGTACTAGTTATTTAAATGAAAGGAGCACTTTATTTCTCAAGTCAATTTACAATCATCTACTTAGTGAGTATGCAAGTATATAATTACCTATCTATTATGTTATGTATTTGTATGTATTTATGTGTGTATGTATGTATGTGTGTATGTATATATATATATATATGTATATGTATGTATGTATAAATGTAAGGTATGTATATATATGTATGATATGTCTGTGTGTATGTATTTATACTTATAAGTTTGTAATACATTACAGTTATTCAACTATTTTCTCAATATTGTTATTTCTTGCACTGTGTCCCCCGCTATATGACACTCTCTCTCATGACCATTGGTTGACTGGAAGAGATCTCTTCTCCACAAGTCCACCTTTGCCATCAACTATATATGTAATTTTCTGTATATTCTGTTCTTAAGTGCAATAAAGTATATAATAAATTAATTGTCATACTAACCTTTCTGTTATAAAAAATAAGACTCTTTAAAGATTTTATTTTATTTCATTTTTATATTTTCATTATTTGTAAGATCTTGTAAAAAAAATATTATTAGGAAAATAATAATTTAGTTACACAATTCATATTTAAGAGATCGCTAGCATACCTTCATCCTTACCATATAAAAATACGTTACATTAAAAGTATAAAACAAAATTGTAGCACCGAGAGCTTCAGGAAGTGATGGCGTGTCTCAAACTTCTGAAACGCGCGCTTTCAGGGTTCATTCACCCGTCCAGACATCTTACAACTTATGCCTGTACATCGACACGTGCCTTATTTCAACAACAATAAAGCCCATAATTCAACAAATAAACTGTAACAAAATTCAACACCAGTACACACTTCATTCATTTCTTTCTTACCTAAACAAAGGTGGTAAGGTTCATTTTCAAGTAACATTCGTTTGGCGTGAAGGAAATCGCCTCGGTTTTCTTTTGACGGATCTTTTGAAAATACTGAATGTATATTCGTAAAAGAAAGAAAATATTCGAACCCCATTGTTTTAATTGTAACGGGTGGTAAAACGAGGAATGCAACGTAGACGACAGATTAAGAGTGGCTGTTTTTTTTAACTTTTTTTAACCTAAACAATGCTATTCCCGCCACGCGGAGCACCTGAAAATAATGAAAAATTTCATAGATATACAATACTCGTTATGTTTTGGATGTTCTGTTTTGTCTCTTTGAATTAAGTATAATTAAATTTGTACCAAAAAGTATATACAATGAGAAGTCAACAATGATTCTTATTTTGGGCCTCTTATGCTATTATTATGTTATGAAAATGTATTTCTTTTTCCTATTTTTTCGAAACAATACAATACTAACGTAAATAAAATTATCCACAAAAAATCTTGGATCTTAGTTATACATTTAAAATTTATATATGTGCCAAAACCAAAAGAAATGAACCTTCCATTTAAAATATTCGCAATATTATATAGAAATAAATCACGGTAGGTACATGATAAGATAGAGACGATGATAAGCTTGAAAACTAATTAAAAATAATTAATATTATCTAAACAAACGTCATCATTATAAAATACGTCAAATAACCTATCTCCAAGGGCATAAATCTTTCGTAACAACGTTCGACCACCCTTCTCTTACAAGCACATAATTGATCCTTGTGTCCTAACCGATGCACGGAGGCTCGCGTGCGAGGCGCCAAACGAATTCGTTCGTTGATCCCGCCATATTTATTTTTTTTACTTTTTAATTTATTGCCGGTTAGGACATGCAATGGCACCGCGGAGTACCTAAGTTCACTCTGCAATGCAGTTTGTCTGTAAATCCGGTCTGTACGTTCCAAATCTACGAGCTACTTACATTTGTACTGATTAACTGTTTCCTACGAGCGCCTTTTTGTGTGTAATTTATTTAATTGAAATTTAAACTGCGGTCTACACTATTTAGAATATGAATAAACTGCATATACACTATACTGTGATAAAATAATACAGATTATTTTAAGTTGTTTCGGAGAGTGATTATATACCGCTGAAATAAATTTTAATATTCAAAAATTTCAAGTCTAAAGACTACTTTAATATACTCAATTCTGTTCTAAATTTGAAATTTTCAACAGACAACATTAAAATATTCAATTTCATAGGCCACTATAGTTGACAGTAACCTAAATTAGTCTTGTTCCGTCAAATAAGTCAAGCGCATAAAAAAAACTTGTAGGCATTGTGACCAGCGAATCTTCAGCACGCTTCGTCAGCGCGTCCCGTGCATAATCTGTTAAAAATAGAGGCCCTTGTCTCTGCTCGAGAGCCGTTGTCTCCGCCACCACATGTTGACATACACTCCAGTGCATTGTAACTCGTATTTCGAGCACCATAAGAACCAACGTACGAGCTCCGCTAAGGCTAAAGGCTTTTTTTATTTCAGTCTCAATGATACTTTATTATACAGCCATGATAACTAATACAATGATGCAGCGAATTTTTCATGTTAAGAATTTTTCCATATTGTCATAATTCCAATGGACACGTGAAGTTGGTATAAGTACCTTATCTTGTTGAGGGTGCTCTAAATATCAAAATTGAAATAATTATGCAATTTCTTTACAAAGTTGACGCTATTATATTTTCTAGTACCTATTCGTCAACAATAATGTTAAGTAGAACATAATTTAATTTTTCTCTTGCATTACTACGCTGATATTGATCAAATACTACGTGGACTCGTTCGTTATACATACAAAATTATTATTTAGAATATTGTAATATCAATCACCTAATATTTATGTCAATGTAAATCTAAGAAAAAAAAATATGTAGCTATTATTTTAATGTCGTATCAACGTAAATTTAACAAAAACAAATACTATTAATAACATATTTATGGAGCAATAAGAATACAACTTATATATACTTTAAAAATACTTAAACCGAAACAAAAAAGGTACATTGACTAATTGGCATTTATTTCGACTTAAAAATAATTCAATCCACGATGTGAAATATAAGAGATAAACCAACGAATGCTATGGTGCGTTCTTGTCATAATTAGCTGGAAATAAACCTGTCCCTCTCGACGCACTCGCCTCATGCACGTCCTCTCGCACCTCATAACGTCTAATTATATACTAAAAAGAACTAGCTTTCAAATAATAATAATATAAGTAATTATGACATTTATTTATCATTACATTTAATTTTTAGATGATGAACCACCTAGTTACTAACTATCTATTAAGTACTAGAGGATGTGGCGACGAAATCAGACGACGGTGCGCCATCACCAGGTCTGCTGTGGAAAGGCTGGGAAAGATTTGGGTAGACAGGACAAAACTTGGTCTCTGAGACTGCAGAATCCCCGTAAAATCGACGCATTAGAGATGTGGTGCTAGAGACGCCTCCTAAATAAATAATAAATAAATAAATATCTTATAACATAAGACACACGGTCGTCTGTTTCTATGGTAAGCAACTTAATGCTTGTGTTACAGGTAACAGCCGAGTGTTATAATTATTTTTTTGTATAAATATACATTGAAATAATACATATATAAATACTAATATTACACCCAGACTCAGGCGGGAATCGAACCCGCAACTCGTGGAACAGAAAGCAGGGTCACTACAAACTGCGCCAACGGGCTAGTCAAAGTCTAGTCCTAAAGATCCCGTGGGGGCGTTTCGCACCAACGTATCCACCCTCAGTGAACTTCGTATTAAAAACAGACTCTCAGCAACTGTACAACTACGAATACTGAAGTTCTTTGGTCACATCTCTAGAAATGATAACTCGATGGAGAGACTGGCGGTTTAATGGAAGGCATGAGAGCACGCACACGAACTACTGAGTTCACCATGGTCCAGGTCCAGTGCACTCGCGACGCCCCTAACAGACAAAAATGGAAGCACATCGCCAGGAGAGCTACCCTCGCAAATGTTATCGACCCACCAAATACCCACCATGTGCCTCATCAGCGCAAACACGACGTTTCATTCAATATTTCTTTACTTTTATTATTTTTGTCGTAGCACTCCAAATTTTTTAAATATATCTATTATGATTCCCAATATACAGCCCTTTTACAGACAAACAGACTAATGAGAAAGAATAGAGAGAGTAGCTCTTATTATAAGAAAGAAAAAATTAATTATTTATGTATTTTATCACAAAAAAACAATTTCTTACTAACTTTAAGTTTTAACCACAAAATAAATAAGTCAACGAGATGAAACCAAATCTCAATCGTACAAATAATGGACAATGGGACCACAGTGATCCAAAGTCCATTATTTTAATACTAACAAAAATAATGTGATCTTGATACCCATTCAATGTAAATATGGCTTTGTTTCAAAAAACTCCAAACTTGAGAATAAGCCTTACTTCTGGCA
Source organism: Melitaea cinxia (assembly GCF_905220565.1). Classification (NCBI taxonomy): domain Eukaryota; kingdom Metazoa; phylum Arthropoda; class Insecta; order Lepidoptera; family Nymphalidae; genus Melitaea; species Melitaea cinxia. The sequence goes on along the minus strand of NC_059407.1, from coordinate 13,978,091 downwards.
TAGTGTAGTTTTAAGCAATGAAAATTTTTTTGGCATCGCTCCAGTACTTTTGAAGTTTACTTGTTACAAATAAACTGACATGATCTTTTTATAGTGGAATTGAATGAGTACATAGAAACATGTAATCGCTATATTTAAAATGGTAGAAAATCAAAACTGTACATTTAATATTTTTTTAAAGAATACTTGGGGTGTCATCTCCAATCGATACCAAAGGCAAAAATATAGTTTTCAGAATTTTTGTCTGTTTGTCTGTATGTATGTCCGAGATAAACTCAAAAAGTATACCAAAGGCAAAAATATAGTTTTCAGAATTTTTGTCTGTTTGTCTGTATGTATGTCCGAGATAAACTCAAAAAGTACTGCATGGATTTACTTTAAATTTGTCACGAATATTATTAAGAAGTCGGGTCAAGATATAGACTACATATTATCACGCTATCACCTACGGGGAACGAGCAGATAACCTTTATTTCTTCAACGCATTCTGTAACAACGTGTAATCCTAACGACGCATATTTGAATGTTGTTGTTATTACGTATGTTAATAACCATGCTATAAGCTAGCTTTACACTATAAAATCACGCAATATAAGTAACTTAGGCCGATAAACATAGTTAAATGAATATAAGTAGTACCAAGACAATTTTAAAGCAGCGCCATCTATGAGATTTCAAAAACATCATCTTCAATCCCTTTTTGGATATAAATAATTTAAATTTGATCATGTTGGCGAAGTTAATAGTTGTTTTTAATATGTAATATGGAGTAACTTAGGCTACTATTAATTTAAAAATGTATTTATTTTAGAACTCTGGGAACTGAACAATAACTTTTTTGTTAAATTCCACGCGAATTAAGTCGCGAGCACAGCTAGTTTACATAATAAATACATAAAAAAATATATTTATCAAATAAAATGGTAAAATTTATTTATTTCAGGCACCAACCATATAAAGTATTTATATTTCTTTACAGACTAATAATAACATAACAGAATGTTATACAAAGTACGTCTACACTTAATGACATTTCATTGTTTGTAGGTTTAGGACAGGATAGGTTTTTGAAACGTAAGGGTAGATTGTCAAAATAATGTTACAGGTATTAAATATTATTACGCTAAAATATTACACATCTATAACTATACAAATAAATAAAATTGGAGTGTCTGATTGTAATATTAAAATAATAGCTTTTTAACCGACTTTAAAAAAGAAAGAGGTTACTCACTTCAACCGTATATATATTATGTATGTTCGAGGATAACTTCGTCGTTTATGAACAGATTTTGATGCTTCTTTTTTTTGGAAAGGGGATATCCCTAGTTTGGTACCATGATAAGAAAACCAGGATCTGATGATGGATCCCAGAGAAATCGAGAGAAACCCTTGAAAATCCCCATACTTTTTACTGGGTGTACCGATTTTGATGATTTTTAATTTAATCGATGAGCCGATGTTTATCATGTGGTCACATTTAAATTTCATCGAGATCTGATTACAACTTTTGGAGTAATCTTTAATATTGCGTATTTAATTGACTATTTTTTCGTCTACCTACGTTGTATTACTTGTCGATGTAATTGAAGTCGGTTTTTTTCGTTTGCCAGCAAACACAATTATTAGTAAATGCATATGGATGTGTACACGGTACAAAATAACATTACATTACATACATGTACCAAAATATTATTTTTATTTTTGTCTGTCTGTCTGTCTGTTTGTTCCGGCTGATCTCTGAAACGGCTGGCCGATTTTGACTTGGCTTTTACTGACCGATAGCTGATGTAATAAGGAGTAACACAGGGTACTTTTATTTTAGAAATTTATTTATTTTGTAACTCTGCGAACTGAACAATAATTATTTTTAAATTCCACGTGGACGAAGTCGCGGGCACAGCTAATAATATTCAATAATATTACAGTTTAATACTTGATCTTACACCTGTTATTGAGATACTGTTCTAATTCGACAGTATTAATGATTGGTTGCATTATTCTTTATGTATGTTTCAATAATATATAGAAATATGTTTGTAAAAAATAGCCAGTGTTTATAAAGACACAACGATATTTATATACAAAAAAAGTGTGTGTGTACTTATACACTTAACACGTAAAAAGTTATACTTCATTGGCTAGCTAACTTCACGTTACTAATTTCTTCTTTGTTGCCTAGCTAACAGGGTGTCGAATTTTTCGTGACGGTGTGCGCGCGCATCGTAAAAATTTACCCTCATATTTTTTTCCTAACGCGCTAAAATAAATATAACTTCAAAAACACACAGTTGGTTTAGTTCCATTAAAAGTACATTGGCTGTAAAACCTATTCCAACTAGTGAAAAATTAAATACTATATCACGAATCAGCCCATAATATCCCACTGCTGGACACAGACCCATTTTCCATGTAGTAGAAGGGTTGGAGGATAAATACCATATATATATATATATATATATATATATATATATATATATATATATATATGTATAGTACGGAAGAATAAATCTACTTTCCCCATAAACAAAGTTTACTCAAATTTAATGTATTGGTACAACATCACACACGTGTATCTGTTAAGCAAAGGCTTTCGTCCTGTTAACGAACTTGTATTCAATAAACAAAAAATATATATTAAATTAATACAATCAAACACAAACTCGATAGAAGCTGTCGGTAAGATAAATCATTAAAAAATATTGGACAGACATTCCAATGCTAATAACCAAATTATCCTTCCAAGAATGACCGTTACTGAGTCAGCGCTTTGTCCTAACTCGATCTGATAGGAAAGAACATACAGACCTTGAAAATGTTGGTTTCGTTCACTTTGAGTTGAACCTTTTAAGTAGAGTCGCTCAAACTTCAAAGTTTATTTATGAATTTTTATTACATGCTTTATTTTGTATTGTATTTCTATTTTGAATGAAACAGTATTTATAACACAATGATGTCTGTAATCAAAAACATATCCTTATATTATAGATATTTTTTTATACTAATAAATGGAGAGTCGGTTTTTTTTTTTTGTCATACTGCGAAAACTACTGAACCGATCGGAATAATACTTATACCATGAGATGCAACGTGAAACACGTTAGAGAAGGTTTTAATGTACAACATGTTGGCCATCACTGATCGTGTAAAAATATAAACGGACAGAGATCGCAAGAAGGTATAATAAAAGCGTCATAATATAATACTTGTTATATATTGTGTATGTCATCAAGCATATAGGAGTATAACATATATAAAAAATAAGTACAAAGATAAACAGCTTAATTTCGTGATAAAATAACAATAACAAATTTAAGCATGTTGTTATATAATAGAAACGTATCTCGAGCGATTTCGACAAACGCTTCATCAACTGAAGCTTAAATTTCGTGAAAATGCGTTTTTATGTTAACTACTGAAGGTGACCATTTTTTACCATTTAGGTAAGGTAAACGATAATCTGTCGTATACGGAATGAGTGCTATTATGAATATGTTACATAAAGTGTAATGATTTAAAAATTATAGCGATATATTATAATAATAATAAAGCTTTATATATTCCTTACACATAGTTAACATTAATTCTAAGCTTAACTGAGGTAGGGCACAGCAGGAATTTCCTGCTCAAAATCTGCAGCAGCCCGACTTTGTAGTACCTCGACCTTACAGAAGATCACAGCTAAATAATACTGTTTTCAAGCAGTATTGTGTTTCTGTTGGTGAGTAAGGTGATCAGAGCTCCTGGGAAGGGGGATTGGGTCGGCAACGCGCTTGCGAGAGAGAGAGATAGCTCTTCCTGACAGGCCTGCGGGCCTGTCCGGGTACGGGCTTTTAGGCATAAGCCTCTCCACCCGGGCTGTCATCACCGAGGGACTACGCCCTCGGGATCTGTGTTTTGACCCGATGGGTCAGGGCCATACCTACTTCTAAAGTAGGCTATGGCCTGTTAGAAGCTGAGGTCGGCAAGTCTAGTCTGGTTGGAGTTCGAGGGGACACCACACAACGCGCTTGCGATGCTTCTGGTGTTGCAGGCGTCTACAAGCTACGGTAATCGCTTACCATCAGGTAAGCCGTACGCTTGTTTGCCGATATATATGATATAAAAAAAGCATTATTTGTAGTGTTAGTATTATACTTATTCCAGTTTGTTAGTGTATGTTATTAAAATGCGTTAACGCGTTTTGTTCTAAGGACCGCTTTGGCAGTAAAAGCCTCCTCCATTTCCTTCCAGTTCGCTCTGTTTCTTGCCAGTCTGCTCCAGGTACACCGTGGCAACTATTTCATCACTCCATCTTTTGAATGTCCTTCCTTTCCGTCTTTTCTTGTGAATAGGGTACCAATTATCGATATATTATGCGTCTATAAAACAAACAGATAAAAATTGACATTAAAATGTATATTATTATTATATATTATTGTTATTATTCAAAAGATCAAAATGATTGGAAATAAGATTGCATTAGCTGTAGCATTAATTAAGGTTCAAATAATATCTAATATAATATATTATAAAATTTTCGTGTCGCGGTGTTTGTAGTTAAACTCCTCCGAAACGGCTTGACCGATTCTCATGAAATTTTGTGTGCATATTGGGTAGGTCTGAGCATCGAACAACATCTATTTTTCATCCCCCTAAACGTTAAGGGTAGTCCACCCCAAAAAAATTTTTTTTAATTTTTAGATACATTATTTATTATTTATTTTTTTATGATACAACATTAAAAATTCATACAACCCAAAATTTTCAACCCTCTACGATCAACCCCTATTTTTAAATAGCGTTTAGCGGCCAGACAGCGTTTGCCGAGTCAGCTAGTGATAATATATTTTCCAAATATGTATCAGCTACCACCTGTCATCTATAACACATCTATAAAGCTTATTTTATATACAAATTCCTTCAATTAATCTTACTAACAATTTTTATCATGTGTTTGTATTGACAAGCAAGATCGATGGCTTAAAGTGGCCTCTGTATTTTAACTACGTTTTTATTTTAATTAACGTTTGAGACTATCACTGAGACTTATCCTAGAAAGGAAAACTTCTAAAATAAATTTGCAAAAGATATTTTTATAGTGGACACTTTATTGAAAGTAAATAAAATTAGCAATATTCATTTTAAAAAAAAACTTTTGCTACATAATAGTACTATGGAAACTTTACTTTGTCATAGTAATGTTTATTTTCAAAATTTAGCATATCTGCTTACAGAATAGTACCTACAAAAAAATGTTTGAAAATTATCATCAGTAGTTATCTATGTTACCTTTATCTATACATGATTGTAACTGTCATGACATAGTTATTTCAGTAAACTAGTTATCACCACATTATAATAAATATTCATAGAAAATTAATTTGTAATCGAACTGCAGTCATGACATCAACGGTGCCACTGGAGAGTCCTAGAGGACATTAGCATTTGTCGAGGGGCGTCGCGGACGGAAATAGCCGGGCGCGTCACCGATGCATCGTTTGCTTTATGCCCAGTTATTGCAAGCCTCTCGGTTTAATTGCACCCAAACGCCATTTCGAAGATTTGTGCGACGTCACATTTGGCGCGAAACATGACAAATCACCTGTCACCCGCGCACAGACTATACACGCCCAATGCTTTTTTATAGATCCTATAACGCTGTCCGAAAAATTGCCGCGTATATTGAACGCTTTTAATTAGCATGTGTTAAATTGCTTTTCCGTGTCGCAGTACGATTTAGGGCGCTCGGAGGCCGGTCCATTTATTTCAGGAATAACAAAGTGCATCCATGTAACATCGGCTGTATTAAACTTTTATTGCCTTCAGTGCCATTCTTTAGTCGTTGCGAGTGCGAACACGCCGTTAATTACGCCCAAAACCATTTAAAAGGATTTATTATATTTATTTTTAAAATGCGGTACTGCGCCTATGGAAAATTATTTTCTCATTTATATACTTTAAACAAAAGCCTTAGACTGGACTTTACTTACTTATTTTTTCGTTAACCAAAAGTGACATAGTCTAACATTATGAAACAGTAATAAATTTGAATATTATATTCCATAACATTCTCTGTCCATAACAAATATCATAAAATGTTTAGATACATCGTAAATCAGGCGCACACATGAACCAACGCCCACGGAGCAAGACAACTTCACTTTCAGTTCAAAAGTGCGCACAGTCCGTCCGTGTCAACTAATTTTAATAGCCTTGATTTGTTGTTTTTTTCTACCGTTTCATGTTTACTCTCGTTTATTCGCCACGATCTCAGGGCTGCGTGCGAAGTGCATTGCCCCGTACCGAAATAAATTGTCGCGACGCGACGCAGTGTCGTGCGGCGAGCTGCGTGCGTACAACCGCTACCGATCTTGATCAGATGACGATTTAGGGATGTGTCACTAAGGCATATTCGGACATTATTCTATGTTACAGATAACTTAATACAATTAGTGTCTATTCTACCAATCGGTATCCGACAGTAAAAAGTTTTTGGTACATTATTCTTTTTTTTACCATCGAATTCTACTATATTTATACGATATTTCTTTTCTCATATATTTATCTTTAAGTTTCAGTTTATTAATTGAAGATAAACAGGTCCTACTGGCCTATTCTACCTCTCGAGTTCAAAGTCTATTTGTATCGTCATCCGTCAAATAGCGTTACCCACAACTGGTAAATCAGGCACAAAAAACATTCTCAACTATATTTTTATTTTTATATTGTTATTTTTATCATGTACAACTATTTTGGTCTATGTCAATATTATAAAGAGAAAAGATAAACTAAAAAAAAACTGCTAGACCGATTTTAAACATTATTTCATCAGTAGAATGCTTAGTTATATTTTAACAAGAGGAAATCGAATAACTATTATATGTATTTAAATAAAGGAGGGCGAAACGGTGTACGGAAAATCAGTACCTAAAGAATTCATTGCCATATGTAATACATGCTCACGTGTTCCTGCAAAAAGAACCTGTCACTTTCGCTACACCACGCCGTGTATAATGTACAGAGCTGGTTTTATTCGCACTGATACATTTACACTCAAGGTAACACAGCGATGTAACGTACTACTTTTTATTTCACTGTAATTGTACGCACGGCACTTCACAAGTATCCACTTTTTATGCGTTGTTGACACTTGACTTTTTACAAAACGTCTTCATTTCATTCAACGATTCGTTTACGCACATCTCAGTGCATTCGTTTTGGTTTTTGAATGAAACATTTCGTTGATATTCATTTAACAAGACATCTATAATTCTAAAGATTAACTTGAACATTGCCGGCTCGTGAGATGTATGGCATTGGACATCTTTTACATTTATATTTGATACACGTTAAAAACAATATATTATGAATTTTAATTCAAATGTTTTGCGTTCTTTACCTGAATTATATTTTTATAGTAATTAAAATTTGATTACAAAATATTATCACTAAAAACTATGCAAAAAAATGCACAAAAGTGGCTATTATTGACAAATTTTGTATAATTAATTGTTAAAGCAATGTCATATAATATTATCCCTCATTAAACAACACAAACTACACAATACAAGAAGACATGTCGAAGAATTCCTGCTGCTGCTACTCGGAGCGTGAGTCAGCACGTTCGAGCATCCTGCTCTTATTGTCGATCTGTAAGTTAATAAGTTTTATGAATCACCAGCTAAAATACTCACTGTTAACAACGTATATTGGCAAACTGTTAGAAGTTTATACATTCAAACTAGCTAAACAGGCAATCTTCGAATCGCCATTTTTTTTTTTTTTTTTGTAAATTTATCGATTTTTTTTATTTATTTTTTAATATAAATATATTAAAATAATTGGAAGACGTTATTATAGATTACTATTAATTAATCATAAATAAATGAATATTAGTTTTTTATACAAATACTAGTTAACCCGGAGAACATCGAACCGCCAAGTTATTTTCGTTACGATTTTGTTTAAATTTCATAAAAATAACAAACATAAAAAAGTATTATCCAACTTAATGCAGTTCTTCGGAAGTTATGCGTTTACATAATTATATTACAGCAACTTATTTTTATTTATATGCTACGTAAAGACACGTAATCATTTTGGTTTAAAATATATTTTAAGCTTGTAAGTGCATTTTATTTAAATGTAATTACGATATACCACCTGCACTTTTTTGTATATAAATTATACTAATTTAAAGATTGTGTAGAAGACTCGCTACTAATCGATAAGATCGTCTTTGTACATTACTATTTTTATTTGAAACTTTTTATTATCGACATCAATTTCCTAAAAGCTGTGTACAATAAAGCTGTCTAATTACAACTAACGAAAAAGTATGTATTAGTAACTTACGTATGTATTTATAGATTTAACGTTCATATATTTTTTTTATTATTTAACTTTATTACTTAGTTACGTATGTTTATAGATTTAGCGTTCATAATTTTTTGAAATCCAAATCTGTCTTTATAATTCGCTTTCTATAGGTATTTCCTTATCTTATTTCAATTAATAATCGTGACAAGAGATCTTTTGTTAAATTGAAAGACAAACATTTATAATGTACAAAAATAACATTGAAAAGAAAAAAATTCATTAAAATTAACCACAACTCATCAAATTCCAATAATCACTTCAACCTTCGTTGGATGTAATCAAAAATAATTGTCCAAAAACCAGTGGAAAAACCACAAAAACTCGTGTAGATTATGTTATTTCACCCGTTCGATTCTCGATCTCGCAAATATTAAAAAACTATTACATACGTCGATTTTGAATCGTATATCTTCAATGTTAAGAGTTTGTGTAAAATTTTCGGTGGCTAAGAATCACTTTGTTATGTTTAATCCAGTGAACAGTCGTTCTCCGGGTGACGGGTTCGACCATCCGTGAACCTAAGTATAGTCCGCATGTAAGTTACAAAACTATATTATTGAAGAATGATTGCAACTTTTCATGTTATCTTATATTTTACAAAGGATTAACCACACTACATTGTATACATTTAAATGAAAGTAAAAATGTGTAAAATTATCTTTAGATGGAATTTAAAAGCATTTAACTTATATTCGAGAAGCTATTTTTTTTTATTTAATCGAAAATAAATGATTTTTCATTTAAGAAAATTAATAAGGGATCTCCTCTTTATTTACTTTCATATGAATTTAAATTAATTGACTTTGAAACATAAAGATTTTATATAATTTAACAGTGAGTGTTCACACAATAGGATCGCTTTTTGCTGTCTCTACGTCGTAGTAGGATCAAACACAGGAAAGGGCGGATCGTCTCAGACCAGTTTGGGCCGCAGCTCCACGGCCCACCAGATCACCTCTCGTACCACATTCATGTAGTTTTTATGCCAATTACAAATATTTTAATCACTCGGAATTACTTTTAAAAAGATCAATAGAGAATTTTTCAATCATAATTTATCAAGATTAGATATTACAATGTATGTAGGAGAAAATTGTAGTTCCCGATACAAAATACATGTTTATGTTTATAAATATTTAAGAAACAGTGTAAAAGTGTACACGCCTCCTGCAGGATGTCAGACGTCACAAATGAAAACGAAATCTTCGTTCACATCTTTAATATAAAATAAAATAAAAAACCACCTCCAACGCAAACGAGTTACGACCGAGGAAAGGGGTGCTTCATTCCCATAGCATTCTACGTCATTCGAACGCTATAATTTAAAAAGACAAAAAAAATCTTAATTCGAAGTGACACCCCACATGTGCAGCCATCCGGCCGAAGACACCAAGATTTAAACCCGTACTACACGTCATTAAAACGTGGCTGTCAAGTGAAGAAATCATTTGGTCGCTCTCTCGTTTCCTCCGGTATTATTTATCTGAGAGATTATAAACAGATGTTATTCGACTATAAATCTTTGTCTCATGGCATATGAAAAGATGTATGTAATGTACTCGAGAAAGAGCTTTCTGCGTCAGTTTCGCTATCTCCATAAATATTGCGAACGTAAACTTTGAGAACTACAATCCGTCGACACTAAAAATGTCTACACCGAGAAAGCTAACCCGATAATTAATTAACTAATATTTATAGACAGTTAGACAGTAGTAAATTCCAACAATAAACATTTACTCGATGGACACTGGTAGCATATTATTAATTAGTTCCTTTATTCTTATTTGCAACTTACACATTTTTAAACAATATTAGATTATCAAGAAATAATTTATAAGTATGATTAAAATAAAGTCCTCGAATTTAATATTAAATGTAATACATTATTAATACTAACAAACTTATTTATAATATAATCATAACAATATATTATTATATTATTAATACAGAAAGAAAGGGTGTAATAGAGCAACAAAAGTAATTAGATATTTTATACACCAAAAGAGTTAGGTCACGATCATCTCAAATCGAGATATCGACAAATCGATCGTGCCCGAGATATAAGTCTATAGGATGTTATCTCGTTTGCCCATCCGGAGAGTCATTAACGGTCAAGATGGATGGAGAGGTTCCCTAAGATGCAACATCGTATGTTAGCGTGTTAAAAATGTTTTATTTTTAATGCGATGGTATTTAATTATAATTAATTACGTTGGTTGTGATTTAACGAGTCGGTGGTATTATCGATTCAAATTGAATATCAATGCAAGGATTATTGGATTACCAATAACTTACGTTGCTTGCATACGAGCGAAAATTAAAATTTAAAAAGAGAAACGAAATAAAAATGACTAGTCATACGGTACAAACTATTTTGTTAGAAAAATAAAACCAATTGTCAAAGATTTTGTATGTAATAATAGGCAAAAATTGTTATTTTTGTATAATAATTATTACCCTGAATTTATTTTGTTGTAATAAAAATAGATGTATAACGTAAAAAATGCTAATCATTAGTTCATACAACACAGTTAATACACAAATCATCTTATATATTAATACTTTTTAGAAAAATCCTCACAATTACTCCACAAATTATATATCATTTTATAGATAATTGCTTGCTCTACCGGCATCCACAACAAAAAAAAAAATATCGCTTTTGTTTTTGTAAATTAATTAATTACTAAAATTAATATATGACGATGATATTATATTTATTTAGTGCGAATTATTCGTACGGGTATCGCTAGTAATTTAAAATTGTGTAAGTCGGTGTAACTTGTCTAAAGTATTAAAACTATAAAATGATAATAACCAAGCTGTGTGTACATTATTTAGTTCTCGTGCCAATTGCATTTTCCTTTGGTAAATGAAAACATTCGTATTTCCGCGCGTTTTTATATAATTTCAATCTATTGGGAAAGTAAATCATTAGAAATCTAACTTGTTTTACAAAAGTTTCTTTCATTTGTCGCGCTTCTTATTTATTCAACGTTTTTCAATCGTTTTATAAAAATAATGGAAATAAATTTTCACATTAATAATTTAATAAATATGCTTTTCTGTAAGTAGATTATATCAAATAATAGTCATCTATTGAAAACTAGCCTATGTACTAAATTCACTGTTTCATAGATACCATAAACGATGTAACCATCAAAAATGTCTCACCCACGGTGGAATGTGACATTTTATTAAATTCTTATTTGGCAGCGGTGTTGTAGCCGCGCGGCACGCGACGTCGCGACTGCTGCACGCTACACCTTGCGAAGACTCACCGATTTATACCGACATTCTTTTGATTTAATACGTCTTTTACATTCACCTAACTTCAACATTGAATATTCTTTTATAGCTATTTATTTATAAGGCATGATATAATCGCATAGCTTGATAAACTATTTCGTTCTTTGCAGATACGACAGCACCCTACGTACTATATAAAGATGGAGTGGAACGCGCTCCGCCTGGTACGCAATGGGGTGGTGCTGTTTTGGACGGAGGATACCAGGCCATGCAGCACCAGAGTCCTGGAGGACCCTCACCACAACCCGAGCCACAACTCGCCTCTCCGGCTCCCTCGCCCTATCCTCCAGCACCACCGCCTCCAGATCCATCAGCAGACGAGGCCGCTCAGCAACTAGCCCAGCAGCAAGCTCAACAACAGGTTCAACAACAACAAGCTCAGCAACAACAGACGTCGCCAGAACATTTGCAAGTTGATCAACAGCTGCAAAATCAAGCACAGCCTACAGCACAAGATCATCTCGATAGAACTCCTTGCTTTGTTCCACAATCGGACTTACAACAACAATATGCCACGCCTTACTTTAAAGAGACGAGACCGGCTAGTCACATGCTTGGAACTGGTGGATTTCCATTACATTACTTAAAACAAAACGGTGGAGTACTTTCACTAGAGGGTCCGCTAGATCAATACACGACGCCAGACTTACGACACTTACCAGATATTGTGCAACCCGAGCCACCTAAGCCTCGGAAACATAATCCCAACTCAGAGCTCCGCCTTTTCAAGTGCCTGACTTGTGGCAAGGACTTCAAGCAAAAATCTACGTTGCTCCAGCACGAGCGGATCCACACGGACTCGAGGCCGTACGGGTGCCCGGAGTGCGGCAAGCGGTTTCGCCAGCAGTCCCACCTGACCCAGCACCTGCGCATCCACGCGAACGAGAAACCGTACGCGTGCGTGTACTGCCCGCGCTCGTTCCGGCAGCGCGCCATCCTCAACCAGCACCTGCGCATCCATTCCGGTGAGAAGCCATATACGTGCGGCGAGTGCGGCAAACATTTCCGCCAGAAGGCCATCCTGAACCAGCACGTCCGCACACACCAAGGCGAGCGCTATTCACAGATATATGCCCCGCCCCGGTCCCCGCGCGCGTCGCCCGCACTGACCCGACGCGCTCGCGTCACTGCCGGCGCCGCCTGCGATCCCCGCCGCCCCCCACCCGTTCGATTCGGTCTCGCATCCATTGGCCTTCCTATCAGTCAAATTCTCGGTCCCCTCGTCGCCCGCTTAGCAGAGGGCGCTCGCGAGACGCGGAACCGATCGCCGGACGCTCCCGTAACCGTCCTCAGTTCGATTAACCCACTCGTCGATAATACTTTTGTGGACGAATCGGACTAGTAACTGATCAAAATATTCAATTTTTCCAGACGTTTCACCGCACCTAATCTTCAAGAACGGGTCGACGCCGACGTTATGGCCCCAAGATGTCCCGTTTCCGCCGGATGAGAACAAGGAGGAGGTGCAGTCGACGTTTGGAGATACGGATGGGCAGAATGGTGAACAGCGTGGATCATGCTTTTCGCCAGGTGATACAGCACAGTATCCTGCTTACTTCAAAGATACTAAAGGGCTCAATCATGCCGTCTTCGGGTCCAGTCTATCACTACAGTATCTGAAGGGCGGAAAGCTACCAGATGTTCTAGGTGGTAGAGCGATGCCTCTGTACGTGCGTTGCCCAATTTGTCAGAAGGAGTTCAAGCAGAAGTCGACGTTGTTGCAACACGGTTGCATACATATAGAATCACGACCATATCCGTGTCCCGAGTGCGGTAAGCGTTTCCGTCAACAATCACATTTAACGCAACATCTGCGCATCCACACAAACGAAAAGCCGTACGGCTGCGTATATTGCCCTCGATTTTTCCGGCAACGGACAATTCTGAACCAACATCTTCGCATACACACAGGCGAGAAACCGTACAAATGTACACAGTGCGGAAAAGATTTTAGGCAAAAGGCGATACTAGATCAACATACGCGCACTCATCAGGGCGATAGACCATTCTGCTGCCCGATGCCGAACTGCCGGCGAAGATTCGCAACCGAACCGGAGGTGAAGAAGCATATAGATAACCACATGAATCCTCACGCAGCGAAGGCGCGAAGGGCGGACGCTAAGACGCCAAGGCCTTTGCCCCCAGCTGCGGTGGTGAAGCCGGAGCTCTACTTCCCGCAGTGTTACGCGCCACCGTTCCAGCAATTCCCGACGAGTGAGTTCAAACCGGTGGTTACTGGTTCAGGCCCGGGCCCGGCATGCCTGCCCGCGCAGTGACCCGCACCCCCGCGGTGGCCGCCCCCGCCCCCGCAACACACCCCCCACCCCGACCTCTACATCGCCGACCGCCTCTACAACTAGACGTCTCATGGCAACACTTAAGGCAATTCGTGTCCACCACGCGATAAAGTAAGGTCGAAGACAACTAAGTATACGACTCGCACGTGCGAGCTTACGAAAGTGAAATATAATCGGATCGCTGTAAAACACGCTTCGATCTGTAAATAACCAATATCTTTATACTCTGTGGAAGGTCTGTCGCGAATGTACAGTTAAAGAGTATGCACACCATAAATAGTGTTACCGTTCAAAAAAGCGAGTATAGATAGCGTTTTTGCCCCGTAATATTTAAGTTACCACGTAAGAGTTAGGTTTCTCGGTGATTCTTCTGTCGATACGGTCGAAGTGTCCGTCGATATCTGAGCGGATCGAACTAGAGATTAGATTTAAAAAGTCTTCGTTGAAATATAAAGAAATAAGATTTGCTCTTTTACCACATTACAACAGGTATTTCGCGATGAATGCTTTCGGTACATCGTTGTGCCTATTTGTAATAAATATATGTATACATATTTTTTAGATATTACGTTAACTTTATTTAGGAATGTTTAGGATAAAAAATCTGGCAGAGGTGTGAAATTGTATAAATGATGCTCAAAATTTCTTTTAAGTTTTACTAATCTAGTTAAAAGACTTTTCGCTAATATTAGAGTCAAAACTAAACAAATTTACTAGCAGAGAAATGTTTGAAATAACTACAGCTAAGAAGCAAGAATACGAACCAAAAACATAGGTTACCTTTTGCCTTCAATACACTATTGTTTGTTAGTACTTACAAAATGTTCTGTTACTTTTAATGGATACATTTGCTATTAAGGTAGATGAATTTAAATGTACGTATCGCGTCACATTGTAGGTGCCAAATAATCTAATTTTTGAATTATTTTCCATCAGCATATATAAATAGGCCTAGTTTAGGTTGTTACCAGTTTTTTCAACGATATGACAATTTGAGATGCATTTACGTGGAAGAGGAAAGGGTCAGACTGAGAAAGGACTGTGATAGCTAAGATAAGTTAGGCGTCTATGTCGCTCTTAGCATGTAATTCGTGTATGTGGCGAAACGTGATTGTGAATCCCTTTTGAGTCGCATGGATGTTTTTGTTACTTTTCGTTTTGTAATCTTTTCAAATTTGTATCGACTCAAAATCGCCGTAACTTTTTATTCCTCGATTATTCGAAATTTTGAATTTATTTAAGACCGACCGCGCATCCGCGCCGGTGCGGGCTCGACTGATTCGATGAAGTAATCACAAGAGTGAGATTAGCGAATTTTACCACTTAGGTAATGAGTGTGATGTCGAAATATGCTTTGATGTTGGCTTCGGAGGGATGGTATGCCAGAGGAAAGTTTTACTTAATTTTAGCTTAGACTATCGTCTTTCGAATTACCAAGCAATTCGACCATTCATCGCGAAATAAACTTAATATTTAAGAAAAATAAAGATAATTATATATGAATTTGTAAAGCCGTCGAAGTATCCTGGTAGCGAACGAGGCCTCGGTCATGTCGTCCACAATAGATACAGTTATACATGCTCAACGTTTATTTCTCAAAGATGACAGTATAATATGATAAGTTTTGGTCGAAGGGGTGATATATGTAATATATCAGCTTTGTTATGATAGAGTCGCTGTTAAGCGCTCTTCTCGAGTCGCAGCGACTATAAACTGTGATAAGCTATCAGGATATTTCAGCGGAACATTTAACGTTTTATCATCTCTGTTTGTATCTATAGACGACTTATATAGCTTATTTTATGATATTATTGTGATGGTTTCGTTTTCCTACCGCATAAGGAATGTTACGTATTAACTAGTAGTGTAATATAGTGCAAGTGGGATTATTGGAGTCACACTCGGAAATAAAAAAAATATGATTTGTCACTCATCATAGTGATTACAGCAATATTATTTTAAGTGGATTATGTGAATTAAATTCTTGACAAATTATCGCATTGGACAGTTATGAGAAATTTAATGCTATTCAGTTTTGAATACTAACTTTTTGGTACGTATTCATCTTTATAACATTAGTATTGATTTGTTTGCTTAATTATTATATAACCGAAGTGGTATTGTTTTAATTTAAATATGATTTTATTAAGAATAAAATTTTAAAATCTTGTTAAAGACGATTTAATTATTGTGCTAGTTATTTTAAAAAGTGCTTAATTTTTCCGCGTCTAGTTTTTCTAACAGACAGTTAGTCTCAAAACTGAAAAGCGAATCCGTCATATTTTAGTTTCTGATTGATTTTCCTATCAAACTTTTGGAGGTTTACAAATAAAAAAAGACACCATTCTCGAAGAAAATTTGAAACAGTTATCTTCCGTGACTAGAATTTTCCACAGCATTGAATGTGATCCTCCTAAGGGTCCGTGTACCGCTCCCGAGGCTTACACGTACAATAGTCTAGGATGAGTTCTGAAAGGTGGATTTTCTTCTCCGATTGCGTACAAATTGTATTCGACGAAGCCGTTCACCTCGGGTGTTAACGAGTTAGAAATACGTCACATTTTGCAACCAACGACAACCGCCAGCTTCTTCGAGTACATCCGCCAATTCCCTACGCGATCAGATAAAAAATGAACCATAAATATTTTAATTATACCTACCACAATACAGCAGCCTTAACAATAATAGCTATAAGTATTTTTATACAGTTTACGGTTAATATTTTTGTTATAACCATCGGGAGCGGCGCTCGGGGCCGTAGCAAGTTTGAATACAAACATACAATACAGTGCCATAGCCGTGAAATAACCTCAAATTTATACTTATTAGATTTTTATACCGATACAAATGGATTTAATTTTTAAATATAAACAAAAGTGATTAAGTATACAGAGATTAAAGATGATATTTTATACATTTATTACAAACAATATTATTAAAGGTAATTGTGGAATAGACTTAAATTATAGGGTCGTATTGCAACGTGCTAAGTACCTAAGTATCTTGAAAAAACAGGTTTTTAATAAGTTACGAGAGACGCGAGTGGTGGAAAATTGATGTGAACCGTATAACAAAAATGGTCAATTTTTCAAAACTTTTCATGTGTGTCTCATAAAATAGGGTACGTTGGTTTTAATGGTTCTAGCGACGTTAATTTTTCAGCGTGGTTATTGTAAATACATATCACAAAACAGGCAGTGTTGCAAGCTCAAATATACTTATTCTGGTTTTGATTTAATTACCAATGACATGTTATTTTGTCAAATTTAAACAAAGTTCGTAAACCAGAATGTGTATTTAAAACTTAAAGCCACATCTTTTATGAAATTTTTTAATTCAAACTGTTTTGTTAAATGCTCACTGTTTCGTTACGTTTTGCTCAATTACTCTTGTATGTATACCTACCGTTATTTGCCTTAGTTTGTATGACATTTATGTATCATTAATTATTTTGTATCATACATGTTAGAGAGCACGGTTTTGCTTTTCTTATATTACTACTTGTTAAGAGCTTGAGTTATTCCTGTCAGTGACAGTCTTATTCTGTAGCGAAATCAGTAATCGTATTTTATAGATATCGTTTAGTAACAGGATCATAACGATATTGGCAGTTGATGTCAGACAAAGACTGCTCTCAAGAATATAAAATTTGCTGTGTTGTATTTACGTATCTGCCGTCCGACTTTGTTTGTCGAATGTTCATTTTTGATTTGCTTTAAAATTAGCTTATATAATATGCTACAGCCGATTCCACTGACGTTTAGTTAAATTCGTATCATGTTCCTAGCCTTAAAATACGTAATATTTATAACTTTAATCGCCTACTTAAAGAAAAGTTTAAGTTTAAATACGGCGATTCTGCTATATCTTATTTTCATGGTTTTCTGTTTCTTAAAGAGGAATCAAATTCCATTAATTATCCATATATACCTTTTTATGCTTATAAAACGTAGTATTTTGAAAACTTTTCGAAACTTAACGCAGCTTAACGTTTAAATATAATCGAGTGATACCCATTTATTTCTATACTTATTTTAAGTTGTTAAACAATTAAAAGGAGAGAATAAGATTGCACTGTGAAAATATACTTTGCATAAATACTTATTATATTATCAAGAGAGCGTCAATTGTATTAAATACAATGTTTAAGTAAAAATAACCAGTGCTAAGCTTAATTTAGTTAAGAATATATGTCTTGGAACACATTAGTAGCGAGATGTTATTTTCAAACTAGTCGGCTACCATCATTTTAATAATATTCATTAATTAAAAATAAGGATCAATCATAAAATTAAATAAAATTCAAATATAATTTCGAGTGAAGTTGAATATTTTCATTCAAAACATAATTATGAAGTAAGGCAAAATGGTGGCCGGCTAGTTAGATTTCCTTCGAAATAATAAAATGCATTTATTAGTGATCTCAGGCATTGAAAATCTATTACTGTAAGATTTGGCAAATGTAAAATTAAGAATTTCTTCTGACATTTTTCTTATTGTTCATTTTTAAAGAGTATAAAATTTATTTTATGATATGGCTGCTAATATACCTTAATGTATGTCCTGATACAACCGAAAAACAATGTTAAGCATGCTCTTGTAAGCACAACAGTCTAACAATTTAAGGATTGGTGTTAAATGAATGTTTGTTCTTATTTATATTTTTATCTGCATATAGAAATTTTATATTCATTTATTATATTCGAATCGATACAATGTTTCATTCACAATCACTATATGTATATAAATTTTTGCATGCAGATACAAAAAATAAAGGTCAACATCATAATCAGCAATATCAAATATTATATAGCATAAGGATTAGTTTGTACCCTTTCATCAAGAGAATGTATTTTGCGAGTTTGGGTATATCAACATGGCGGGATATTTTAAATTAAGTACATTTTATCACGTGGTGATCGATGATCGAATCGAATGTAATTTTAATTATCAACGATGTAACATACTGTCGACCAACCACGCGTTGTGAAATATGTGGAATGTATTATTTTGATAGTTGGCTACGAATTATTTAATCGTCTTCCATTTTTAAAATAATTTTATGTAGTAGGTATAGCGTTTTATAATCTGTTTCGCTTGTTTATCGGTTACACTTTCAACTTCCGATTATACGCATCGCATAGTTTTAAAAGGAATTATTCCGGATTAGTGCAATACACGTTTATTTCAACGTTATTTTGTGTATTAAAAATACTTATATAATAATTTGCGTAGATGTAAATGTAGGTCCGCGAATAATTGGTAGCCAACAGGACGGCCTATAGTTATCAGCTCAGGTGCGACCTGCGTCATGCTACACTGCCACACTCGCCAACCGCTGTCACATACATATATTATTAAAAATAATTAATTTTTATCACAATAGAGACTTGTTGAAACAGTTCCACGATAAAATAAGAGTTGTTGAATTTTTTATAAAAGATAAAACATATTAGATATATGATCTTGTAGTCTGGATTGAGTTTTTTTAACAGATTTTATTAGATTCGACATTCGAGAGATGCGTCGCCTATTTAGCTTATTTTTGCTACAATACTTATTTAATACAATAAATGTTTACTTATACCGAATAGTACAATAGATATACAGATTTTACAAAATATACAATACATTTTTATACAATAAAGCCGTGATATATTACAAAGATTTTTTTTTAATAAAAAAGCATAATAGGCGGCGCGTCTCTTACGAAATATGGTTTCAGTGAAATGGGTGCTGTTATATTATTACTTGTACATATTTATTATAATATACAACAATAGACTGGTAATTTTACAATGTTGTTAGGTTTCTACAGGTGTATCCAATGGGGCTGACGAGAAGTGATTCCACATCACGTACGAACGCGAGATTGTCGTAGTCACAATATGATTGTGCTAGTTTATTGTCTTCCATTCATATTTTAAATAATTATTTTTAAAGTGTATACATCGCATTATTTATATTTTGTGCTTCTTACTTATTATATTGAATTATAATATAATTTGTTTTTAAGGCATTGCCGCTATAGAAACTTTTCTTTTTAGCAGATTATTTTCTAAATAAGTAAGCATTATATATATATATATATATATTATAACTTCGTAAAGAGCTTACAGACTACACAAGATTAAAAAGTAATCTTGGTATTTTAGAGTATCTTTTAAGGCCTAAAAATCATCTCTCCTCAGTCCCTCCACATGTTACAATAGAGTATATTTTCTTACATACAAAGACACCGTAATAGACTATATGAAATTGATTTTAGACAATCCCAGAATACAAGATCGAACTTTTTACACACAACAGTTCAAAACAAATTTTGATTGATTTCTCCATAATTTTACGTTATTTAAAACAGTTGGTTGCGACATGGTCACAAAGATCCAGGCGAAAAAAAATTTAATGTTGGCATAATTAAAAAAAAAAATTAATAATTGTAAATATTTTTTCTAGTTCTTCCAAAATGATATCAGTATTAAATACGAAATTCAACTTTGGTTAGATCAAAAATGTATGTGTGATCTATAGAGAATTTTGCATTAGACCTTCTCGATGTAATTTTTGTAATAGTTATTTTTTAATTATATCTATTATTTTTCATTAAGATATTTTTTAAATAAATTGTAACGTTCTTGCCTAGATTTGCATTTATGTTAGTTACGTATTATACGTTTGAAGTTGATACCATCGTATTTATGTATATTATTATTATTGTATTAAGGGTTTTGTTTGTTTTTTTTTTGTCATTAATAGAAGTAAAATGTTGTAAAAAGTAAGCTCGTTGTATTTTATCAAATAAACACTTTTTAGTCCAACTGAAGCAATATATGGCAATTTTATTTTCAACCACTCTATATAAGAAATAAGAAAATCAGTTAGCAAAATAATTCATCATTACATCATCATTACAGCCTATACAGTCCACTGCTGGACATAGGCCTCCACAAGTTTACGCCAAAAATAACGTGAACTCATGTGTTTTGCCCATAGTCACCACGCTGGGCAGGCGGGTTGGTGACCGCAGTACGGGCTTTGTCGCACCGAAAACGCTGCTGCCCGTCTTCGGCCTGTGTATTTCAAAGCCAGCAGTTAGATGGTTATCCCATCACCGGTCGGCTTTTTAAGTTCCAAGGTGGTAGCGGAACTGTGTTATCCCTTAGTCGCCTCTTACGACACCCACGGGAAGAGAGGGGGTGGCTATATTCTTTAGTACCGTAGCCACACAGTACAGCAAAATAATTACGGAGGTAAAATATTGCGAAGGATAATTTATGATCAAGAAGTTCGTTTTTATTTTTTTTTATTTTTGAAGTTATACTTCTTTTGGTGTATTAGGGAAAAATGATGAAAGTAAATTTTCACGATATGCGCGCACACCGTCACAGAAACCGACGCCATGAATTTAGCTAGTCAACGAAGAAGAAGTTAGCAACGTGAAGTTAGCTAGCCAATGAAGTATAGTTTCTTACGTGCGTACATAATTACACACAGTCTTTCATTTTTTTTTTCTGTAATTTTGAAACAATCGCAACATTTTGCAAATATGCAATCATATTTCTATGATACATATTAAGGTTAAGTAACTGAGGGATAATTAAAATATACTTTTTGCGTATATGAGTACAAAAATAAACAAACATCTATACAACAGAATTAGGTCATCTGTGTCGCAGGACCGATAGCCGTTGGAACAGACGGGTCCTGGAGTGGAGACCGCGTCTTAGCAAACGCAGTGTAGGACGTCCTCGGGCCGAAGATCGACGATCTTCGTAAGATTACCTGTGAAGGCTGGATGAGGATTGAGAAAAACTGGGATGCCTGGCGCGAACTTGGGAAGGCCTATGTCCAGCAGTGGACTGCAATAGGCTGAACTGATGATGATGATGATGTGTTTTACTTCTAGAGTATAATAACTAACATTATTTATGAAACATTCAGATTTCGGGAAATAAGTACACTAAGCAGGGAGATGGTTCATTAGATGAATTTGAAGAGGTCTCACACACATCTGTAAACTACTATAGCGGTAGACCATACAACAACTATGTGGAACAAAACTAATCCGTCTTATACTGTTAGAACTAATCGGTGGTAATCTATGCTTATTTTTTCCAGTCTAATGAATATTGCAGGGAGCTGCTATGGCGCTAGTTGCCTCAATAGTATCTTCTGCTTTGGCTCTGTGTTGAAAATAAAAATAAAAATAGAAAGACTGAATCTGTGTCAGTGAATCAGTGTAAATTTCTAAAGTTATTGGTTAATAGTCATCGTCTATCGTTTGTGGCTATTTTGCAGCGATAGTTTTTAAAATTGTAACGAAATTGTATCACATCTGGACAATTGGAAGGAACTGTAGAAGAACTTAAATATATTTCTCATTCTATACACCCGATTGCCCTAAACAGTGCTTATATAATATCAAAAGTAAGAAGTGAGCGATATTACCATATTTTGGAGTGCTAGTCTTTGTTGATTTTACATTGCAAGACCGTTTATTTTGTTTGAATTGTGAAGTGTACGTTTACTTGGGTGCGATTGGTTAGTTGAATCGAATAACACTAACGTATACTCTAAGCTTCGATACAGTACAACAATTTGAACAATAGTCGCTAGTGCGTCGCTGGTCCAGCGGTGTTATACATAGAATCAAGCAAGTTATCGTGCGTTCCGCGTTCGAAACCACGTTTTTAAAAAGTTTATTATTTGCAATTTTTATCATACCTATCCAAAGTAATTCTGTTATAATGAAGTTCGCTTGCTGTAAGTCGACTGTAGAGGGAGCTACGGGAATGATAACATGCTCTAATTGTAAAAATAACTACCATATCGCCTGTCTGTATCCGAACGACAAGAAAAAAATCACATTATCCGATTCACAAAAAAAGTGGGTTTGTCTGCAATGTCTTCCCAAACAAATTAACAATGACAATACTCCATTAAGACGCAACGACATAGAATCGCCTGATTACATAACATCTAAGCGAGATGCGTCTCAAAAATCTCCATCGCCAGAATACATAACATCTAAGCGAGGTGCGTCTCAGAAATCTCCGGAGAGCTCGATGGAGTCGCTAGTTTCGTGTGACCGGATTCGTGAGATTGTTTCCATGGAGATCGAAAAACTGTGGTCCAATGTAAAGACCACTATTTTCGATATTATTTCAACTGAACTATCGCCAATTAGGGAAGAAATTGCTGCCTTTAAACAAAGCATATCATTCATGAGTAGCCAGTACGAGAGTTTATGCAAAAAAATCGATATGATGGATAGTGAAGTCAAAACACTCCAGGCAACCAAGACGGCTGTTGGCGAGATAAAGAGCAGTATTATTGAGCTGGAGTCTCAAGTAAATAACCGTGAGCAGTGGGCTAGACGATCCAATGTCGAGATCTACGGTGTACCGGAAAGAAAAGGCGAAAATTTAATGCATATTTTGGAGTGTGTTTCTAAGCGAATTGATTTCCCTCTTGATGTCAGCCGCGATGTAGACTTCGTAACTCGTGTGGCATCCAAGAACAACAACTCTAAAAGAACCAAACCTATTATAGTGCGATTTTTGGCGCGCTATAAAAAGGACGATTTCTTGAGTTTGGCGAGAAAGTTTAAATTTAGCGCTGACGATCTTGGCTTTAAGGATGACAACTCTAAAATATTTTTCAACGATCACCTAACGAGTGTTAACAAGTCTCTTTTACAGCGAGTTAAAGTAAGGTCTAAAGAAAACAAGTACTTGTATACATGGGTTAAGAACTGTGCTATTATGGTGCGCCGAACAGATACTAGTCCTATCATACATATTTCGAGCGTTTCGGATTTAAACAAAATAAAGTAAGAACTATGGTATCGTTTTTAGTTATCGTTATCTGGCTTAACTCGTGCTGTAATATTAAAGTTCGTATTGTTTGCATCTTCAGTGTATTTATTTTTTGTGTTCTGGTTTGTTTAATCATAGTTTTTATCACTTTTTACATTATTTTATTTTTTGTTAATTATTTTTATAACTGTGTTAATTTTTGTTTATGTACATTATTTTTTAATTTTTATTTTTGGCACGCCTGGGGTAGATACTTGTATTTATTAAATTTATATAGTAAAAATTGTAAGAATTATCGGAATGGTCACTTTTGCTTTAAAGTTAATAACGTTTACGTTATATTGATTTTCTTAAATAATGGGTTCACTTAATCTCTCTATTTATTACCAAAACGTTCGTGGTCTTCGAACTAAGACTAATACTTTCTTTAGGAGCCTAATGTGCAATGATTACGATATTATCTGTCTAAGCGAAACATGGTTGAATCCTGGAATTTTTGACGCTGAATTATTCGATAGTCGGTACAACGTATACAGATGTGATCGTAATTATGCTTCTAGGGGGGATCGGATGGGTGGTGGTGTCCTTATAGCAGTTAGGCGTGGCCTCTTA
The DNA here is from genome assembly GCF_905220565.1 of Melitaea cinxia. Taxonomy (NCBI): domain Eukaryota; kingdom Metazoa; phylum Arthropoda; class Insecta; order Lepidoptera; family Nymphalidae; genus Melitaea; species Melitaea cinxia. Next base: position 13,953,694 of record NC_059407.1, on the reverse strand, counting down.
GTTATCGAATCAGAGCCTGTCGAATTCCCTGGTGCTGTTGCGGATGTGATGCAGGTTACGTTACAAATTAATGTGCGACCAAATTCAGCTGTGTTGCATTTATTTTGTTGCTATTTTCCACATTGTCTATACCAGTCTGACGCTTTGGTCGACTTTTTTGAATCTATTTCAAATTATTATTTAAATAAACCTTGCGATCACTTTTTAATATTAGGTGATTTTAATATTAGTGCTGCTAGATGGAGCCACTCTGACTCGTCTAGTAATCAAACTTTAAATGTAAATACTAACGATGCCTCAGTCCAGTCACTATATAGTTTTCTCCAATTTACTGGTTTTAGTCAATTTAATAATGTTCGTAATATTAATGATAGATTTCTTGATTTGGTGATTAGCGATGTTAACTGTAATACCAGCCACTGTAGGGAGCCACTAGTAATTGAGGACTCTCATCATCCAGCTTTACTTGTGCAGCCTCTTATTTTATGCACTCTTACATTGCGCCCTCCAATTCGTTGTGTGTCTGTCTTCCGTGCTGCTGATTACGATACCATAAATTTAGCATTGTCCTCAATCAAATGGGCTGAAGTTTTAAATACGAATGATATAGATACGGCACTATGTAATTTTTATGAAGTAATTAATTTAATTATTGAAAAGTACGTTCCAACCAAAAAATGTAAAGGTGTACGATATCCCCCGTGGTATACGAAGGCGCTCATTAAAATTATTAATGAGAAGCTGAAATTTCATAAAAAATGGAAGATTTATAAGAGAGAGAGTGACTACAATACGTTTAAACTTTTACGCAATCGCCAAAAGCGTGTTCAGTCGGAATGTTACGATAAATTCATTGAGAGTGCTGAAAGTAATATCAAAATTAATAGCAAATCCTTTTGGTCTTTTATTAAATCCAAGAAAGCTTCTACCGACATTCCAGATATAATGATTTTTAATGAAATTCAATCTTCTAACGGTTTCGAAATCTGTCAGCTTTTTAATTCCTATTTTCAGTCAGCCTTTGAATCTAATTCGCAATCACATAGTGACAGCGAATCGTTGCTGGTAGATCTCTATGGTAACTCTCAGGCTGCTTCTATAGGTTCGGTCGATCTTTCTACTAAATTAGTTAGAAAATACTTGAAAGGTTTGGATATATGCAAGGGGGGCGGTCCTGATGGTATTCCTCCCATTTTTCTTAAGTCTTGCTACGGTAGTTTGGATGTCCCTCTATTTATTTTATTTAACTTATCTCTTCGTACTGGAAGAGTGCCTAAAATATGGAAACAATCGTTTGTAGTACCAATTTACAAGACGGGAGATAGACACAACATACAGAATTATAGACCTATATCCAAACTAAACACTGTTGCAAAATTATTTGAAAAAATTATTTATGATCAATTATATCCCGTGGTAAGGCCTTTGATTATTGACCAGCAGCATGGATTTGTAGATGGCAGATCGACCGAAACAAACCTTTGTGAGTTGACTCATCAACTGACAACAACAATGGATAGGGGTGGTCAGGTTGATGTCGTTTATACGGACTTTTCAAAAGCCTTTGATAAGATCTCTCATAACCTGTTAGTCAAAAAACTTAGTGCAATAGGTATACACGGTGATTTGCTTCGTTGGCTCGAATCTTATTTACGGGACCGTAGTCAGGCTGTTGCTGTTAAGGGTTTTTGTTCGTCATTTGTGCCCGTTACCTCTGGAGTACCTCAGGGCTCTCATCTCGGACCATTATTGTTTAATATCTTTATCAATGACGTAACAAAATACATTAGTAATTGCAGTATATTGCTCTATGCAGATGATATGAAGATTTTTAAAATTATTGACTCTACTCACGACTGCGTTTTACTTCAGGATGATCTTGATAGCTTTGAGAGTTACTGTAATTATAACCTTTTAAAATTAAATATAAAAAAATGCAGTGCCGTGACATTTACGAGGAAGATGAGGGCTATACAGTTTGACTACAAATTACAGAATACCGTTTTAGCCAGAGTTTCTGAGATAAGAGATTTGGGTGTCTTCTTAGACCAAAAGTTAAGTTATGCTTATCATATTGATTATATCACATCCAAAGCTTATAAGATGCTAGGATTTATCCTAAGATCTACTAAAGAGTTTAAAAATTGCAATACCCTTATCCTTCTTTTTAATGCTTACGTAAGGTCCCTTTTGGAATATGGATCTACAGTTTGGAACCCGATTTATAAAAAATATATAAATAAAATCGAAAAAATTCAATTAAAATTTTTAAAACATTTCCGATTTAGAATTGCCAACTCCGACCATTCGACCAATAAAGTCCTGGCAAGTATCACCCCATTAAAGGTGCGCAGAGACTTGAGGGACCAATTATTTCTTTACAAAATTGTCCATAGTCTTGTTGATTCTAAGAGTCTTTTTAGTAAAATTTTATTTGAATGTCCCCGTCTTAGCTCAAGAAATCAATCTTTGTTCTTCGTGCCCCGTTGTAGAAATGATTATGCCAAAAATGTGTTTTTGCTGCGTGCCTGTAGGAATTATAATAAGCATAGTGAGAGTTTAGACATATTCAACATGAAAATTAGTAATTATAAGAATATTTTACATAAATTGTTATTTTGTGAACAATTGTTTTAACTGTTAATTACTGTGTTTACTTTATGTTTAGTTTTTTTTGTTTTTATCATGGATTGTCAAGTGTTTGTTATAATTTTATTGTGGAAACTTGATTGATTTGTGTTATTTTTATATTGTTTTTATTGAATAGTGTTGTAATAATTGTTTGTTTCCCAAATAAAATAAAATAAATAAATAAATAAATATTTATGTAGGAGCTAACTCATGACAATATAAAAATAAGCCGCAGGAAGTTTCTGAAAATACTTGCATATGATCTCATCATGCCCCATCTGAAAAACTGGGCTTTCATGTGCAGTTTGCCAGAACGCTAAGACAAGAGCTTAATCTAATCTTAAATAATACTTACGTCGTTGTTCATTCTGTTCGTTAAAAAAACTAAGAGACACGCTACAACATTTGCATGAAAGGCAAAAAATATATATTTGTCTTGAAAAAGCAGTTATGGTGTGTTCTATTTGATGTAAATGTGGAAATATGCCCGAATAAAATTTTTTGTCAGACTTTTTTATTGTGTCAGCCTTTTTATCCTGTCAGAGTTTTTATTATGTCAGACAATTTTTCCTTTTTTTTAGTCGATTAGATTTCAGAGCAATTTTTTTAGTTAACGCAAGAAAAAAAATTGTTATTATATTTATAGTACCTATAAATACGTTGTTTTTAGGTGACTGATGTAAAAGACTGTTTCTAACAAATAAAATTTATGTTCTAGTTTTTTTTGTGTTTTTTATTCAGTTATGTACTGTACCCTGTTATTTAAATGACTACAAATAACATTTAAATATATAATATTATAATAACAAAGACGAGATTAAATCTCGGTTTGACACCGGCGCGAATACACGTGTGATAAAACCGCACGACTATAGGTACGAAGGTTAATAAGACACAAAAATAAGAAACTACATAGCAAATAGCAACACGAACGATTTTGAAAGAATTAATATAATATCTTTATCTGCGGTATCTGTAGCATTCCTTTATGTGACCGTCATCTCGATTACTTTTTGTAAAAAAAAAAAAAAAAACATTTTTTGATACCAGAACATTCAAACAGAACGCCGCGTATTTTCATGGAAATTTTTTCATACAAAAATATCCAAACAATAGGCGAAATTGTTCTAAATGTTCAACACTAACGAGACCTGCGAAGCACGATAGTACACTAAATATTCTAAAACTTTTAACAAATATACAATAAAATATGCCGTATATATAATTTTATTTATTCGCAAACGAAAAACACCGACTTCGATTGACATGCACAAGCAATACAACGTAGGTGGTCGAAAATATAATTAATTAAATATGTATTATTGGCGATAACTCAAAATTAGTCATCAGATTTCGATCAAATTTAAATGGAGCCACATGACATTCACCAGCAATCGATTAAAAACTGATTCAATAAAATCCATCAATTCAGTTTTTTTTTTTTTTTGCTTTCTTCATTTCTCCGTCGACTAAAAAAAGTTGAAATAGAAAAATTTGATATTTCTAAACATTTCGTATACTATACTTATATACCTATATATATATATATATATATATATATATATATATATATATATATATATATATATAGGTATATAAACCTATTCAAATAATTTGTAGAAATATTCGTTTTTGACTACTTATTTATTTATTTATTTATTTATTTATTTATTTATTTATTTATTTATTTATGGACAGACAGTAGCTAATACAGCAAATCTTATATCTAATACTAACACTAAATAACAAATAAAGTAGTTGTACAGCCTATGAAGGTGTCACAGCATGCTTAAATCTATGAAATTATTTCACTATTAACTAACTTTAACTATGCCTTAATCTATGACTACTTAATAGTACCTATGAATTATAAATAGGCGTTTTCTTTAACTAAATTTATTACTTGGGATTTTTTTATATTTATATCGCGCTTCCATCGCGTTACCTACGCGTGCCATAACTTTTAACGTTTTGATTGAGGTAAGGATAAGGAGCATACCGAGTGAGAAAGTACTTTACCTTTACAGAATATCATAACTAAATGACACTGCTCTCAAATAAATGTAGATTTGTGATCATCTGGTGAGTAAGCAGGAATACGATCAGAAACATGCTTGGAAGCTTCTGGTGTTATAAACACCCATAACTGCAAACCATTAGATGAACCAAATGGTACCTCAGTGGTAAAACATTTATTTATTTATTTAACAATTTATGTACACTAGGATAGCAAAAGGAAATAGCTCTTATAAACAATGCTGGTACAAAGGCACTACTTATCCCATGATGGAATCTCTTTCAGTAGTCCTGCCACAGGAAACTGATAAAACAGTCGCAAAACTAGAGTGTACAATCTAAACATATAGATAATAAAAATATAATCTATAATATAAAAATGAGTCGCTGAATGTGTTGCTAAGCGCAAAACTCGAGAACGGTTGGACCGATTTCGCTAATTCTTTTTTTAAAATATTCCTTGAAGTGGTTCTTACGGAGAGAAAAATTCAAAAAAAAATTTTAAATTTCTTGAAAAAGTCTAAAAACAACACTTTTCTATACTCCCATACAAAAGATTTGTGATAATACTTAAAAGTCACTTTGAACTTTAATACCATACGATAAAGTTTGTGTTAGGCGATACGAAGTTCGCCGGGTCAGCTAGTATTTAATAAATACATAATTATACAATATATAAATGTTTTCAGACGTTTCTGAAACAAATAAAAAGAATTTAAAAGCTCTCGATCTTGGTCTCGAAAATCTTCGCAATATGCATAAGATATATGTATAGCCCGGGAGCTAGTTACAGATTTTCATGACCAAGCCCCTCCCAATCGAAAATTCGTAAAATTCACGAGGAATTTATATTATGAATATTCGCGACCGTCAGCTGCGACTCCTTGGGAACGCCCCACGACAGAAGAAAAAAAAAGAAAAAGGTTTTTTAGAAATTTCCTCCCATTTTAAAATTTGTCGGATTATAGCTTACGCTATTAGCTATTATTTTGCTATTTTCGTTATTTATTCAAAATTGGTCAGATTCAGCGACATTCTGTATCCAGCCCATTTATCAATTTTCGAAGAAAACTGATTAACGCACGCTTGACTAGGGGAGTAAGCTGGTGAATGTGTAACGAGAACATTACGAAAAGTATGATCGAACGAGGCGAACGGAATTTGAGAGGGAGATATAAGTTAGATAGAGCTAAAGAAGTTATAATTCAGTCGTATGGTCTAAAGCACGCTCGTTTCTTTTACATGTTTGGGAAGTTTGAGGTTGATGTTTAACTGCAAGATATGTACATATTTTTGCGTTCGTAAAAAGTTCGTAAAATTGAGGTTGTATTTCCAAAAACTGACGAAACAAATTAAGAAAGAAGAACTATAATGCAGTAAAACCTTGTATGTATGTCAGTCAAATATTTGACCTGTCATGTCAGTCAAATATTTGACCTGTCATGTCAGTCAAATATTTGACCATTAAGGTAATAGTCACTAAAATACATTAACATTTAACAAAGTAATAAAACACAATCATGCGTAACAAATTTCATTTATTACAGATTTTCTAATAATTAAATTATTCACCACGCTTCAACAATTTATTTATACTGTCTTTATTCAAATATACACAAACATCCATGAATGTGAGAGCCAACAACAAACATTGGCCCAACATATCTTTTTTTAGATCTTTTTGATTTCTGAACATTGTGACTAATCTTTCAGGTACATTGACGTGAGAACTTGATTTATTTTCACTCGCTTCTTGTAATAAATTTTCAACTGTTTGATCAGTTGAAACGTGTTCATTCCCAATTAAATTGCCGTATAATCTGAAACAATTTTTTTAAACCTCCTAAATCTAACCTAGCTTTGTTGAGCAAGTCATCAGCATCCAAGTTTCCTTCGAAAGCTCGAAATGTTGATTTCTGAATAGCACCTAAATATCTAGCCAATTATACGAATGTGATTAAACCTTACAAAATACCTATTTAATATTTTAATAAATATGTCCATATTTTCCAATTGTTTTCGCATTTGAACTCATCTAGAATGCATCGTGGAGATTATTTAAAAAGCCAAAAGATTTTGTCAGCTAAAAACCATTTAAATAAATGTAATAAACGTAGTTCATTTTTAATTTTATTTTGAAATATCCTCGTACATACTAAATTTCACACAGAGCCCCCAGTACCCCAGAGCTAGGAAGCTTTTTTTCAACTTTGGCAATTTATCTTTTGGCAAAATTGTACGATAAGACTTTAATTTCCTTTTTTAATTCAGTTGCTTGATGCTAAACCACGAGAGCTTCAGAACTTTAGATCAAACAAGAAATTCACCTGTTTAGATTTAAACACTTGTCAATCACGCATATAGTGCTGCCATCTATCGGAGTTTCTCCGTATTAATTCTCTCGATTTTACATCAAATACATACATTAAGCAAAAACATATTTTTATGACTGTTTTTCAGTTCAGAGTTCCGTTTAGAACATGGAGCTTGGAGAGAAGGAGAACGATCGCTACGTACTAAAGCATTAGCTCACCTGTCCTTAAAGATTTATAAATAATTATAGAATGAATAGTTAATTTTTCAGCCACCAGTCGCGCTGCCGTCGTTAAATAGTGTCTGTGAAGTTAGCTGTTTATGCCATGTGCTTATGAATACAAGTAGATGAAGTTAGTTGAATAATAATTGCCCGCGCTTTTATTGACACAATTTAGCGATGGCAGCGCTACGCTATTTTATCGATATTTCCGGGACACTATTTTCTACAGCGATCGTTTTCCTTCTCTCTAAGCTCCACGGTTTAGACGCTATAAAATGTACTTTGAGATGTCAATTGCTTTTATTGATTTTAATGATGCGTTTACTGACTGATTGTAAAACTATTTTCAGTGGGACTATTACTCTCTAAAACCTTAAAATTAATTTTTTTTTAGAATACTCTTAAAAAGTTCACGTACCTGTATGGAAGAGTAGGTCTTAAGAAATATACTTTTTGAGTGAAAACTTTAGGTACCTTTTCACTGTCATCACTGCTGTAATAAAATTATTTTTCATAAAATTAAAAGAGTAATTGATTCTAGATTAACAATACTTTTACTATACTCTTTTTTACCACACCATTGATGTAAGCTACGACCAATTTGATATATAAATTCTACAGAACATAATCGGCTCAAAACTCAACTGTTACGCTTTATGAAAAATTTCAAAACTTGAGCTTATAATTTTTTATTTAGTATGTCTTACATGAAAGCCAGGATTCATTTAATTTTCCGCTCAAATAAAAGAATACATACCCATTTAAACAAACGTCATTACTCCTACAATTTATAAGGGCTATGATCATCGCTACAAGTTGTGCTTTCTGTAAATTGACTCCTAAAACTTTAGGGTTATTAGGGTCACTTCCAGACGCCCTCAATGTGGTCGCCTCAGCTTTCATTACATATATGTCAGCGATTGGAAGATTCTTTGTAATATCCCATGCCTGCATAATAAATTAAATTGTGCTTTATATATCTATAGTCAATAATTGCCTAGCGTCTGTTTCATCAGTTGCCGACTTGCCGTTAACGCTATTCAACGGATAACGGTATCAAACAGATAAAAGGTTATGATATTTTATCCTTTTTCACAATTGAAGTCTATTATATTTATGGTATATTTCTATTTGCAATTATGGGTCTTAAAGTAGTAGTTAATTGAGGTGAAATAGGTATTAATCTACTTCCTGCTATTAAGGTTTATTCGAAACATATGTGCAGGATTAACTTTATCCACAATAGTGAAACAGGCCCTTAAATTCTTATATCATCATTCATCATCATCATCATTTCAGCCTATTGCAGTCCACTGCTGGACATCGGCCTCCTCAAGATCGCGCCAAAAATGGCGTAAATTCATCTATGTTGCCCATAGTCACCACGGTGGGCAGGCGGGATGGTGATCGCAGGGCTGGCTTTGTCGCACGAAAGACGCTGCTGCCCGTCTTCGGCCTGTGTATTTCAAAGCCAGCAAGTAGATGGTTATCCCGCCATCGGTCGACTTTATAAGTTCCAAGATGGCAGTGGAACTGTGTTATCTCTTAGTCGCCTCTTAGGACACCCAAAGGAAGAGAGGTTCTTATATATTAGCAGACGCGGGAGACGTTGTCCTGCCCGAAACACAGCTACCAAATTTGATTGCTGACATACCGATAGCAGCGCCACCTATCGGTTCATTGTGTTTTCAAACCATCCATGAACCCAGAAAAATTTTAACAAAATCAGTTCAGCCGTTTTGGGAGAAGTTCAGTGACAAACACGCGGAGAAGAAATATATAATATATATATTAGGATATCTACACTCAAACGCCATCTTTTGGATCTATGAATAAGCGACTGGCACAGCGCCCTCTATGTTATCTCTGTCAAAACACGTATTGCTCGCAACACTTTATCTGTACATACATATAAATAAAATTGAAGTGTCTGTCACACGATTTCAAATTAACTGTGGCGAAATCATATGTGCTTATTTGGCACTATTGAAAGCCATTTTAACCTGAAGATGAAGAAAATAACTAAGTGCATATAGTTATAGCTATTACATGAGCTAGAGTAGAGAGAGTAGCTATTACATGATGCTAAAACACAAACAAACTATTTAAAAGTTTTGTCTGTCTGTCTTTCTGTTTGTCCGGGCTAATCTTCGGAATGGCTGAACTGATTTTTATAGGACTTTCACTGGAAGCTAGAGGAAGTTGTGGAGCAACGTATGGACTTAAATAATCAGGGTGGATAAAATAATTACACTTTTTCTTTTTAATGCAACAATTCTTGCAACCAAAGTACAATTTTAAAAGATCACACAATTTCAAAAATTTCAAAAGATAAGATAAAAAATATATGAAATGAAATGGCCATTGAATGAGAATCGTGTGTCCAGGGTCACTTATATTGCAATAAGACCGCTTTTGCACTTTGTAAAGATGGAATATTTCTTTTATGTTAATCTCAATGTGTAATATATATATGTCATATGTGTGGATTGAACCTGAAACACGATCATCAGCTAGTCACTGTGATCATCACGTAATGTTAACATTACTTTATTTTGTAAAAAATTTACTTACAATATCCAGTATATCAGTAATTTGCATCTTCTTACTATTTGGATAATCAATATTATAATACTTCCATTCTGTTACTTCATAATTTTCCTTATTGATTAATGTCCAACAAACTGAATTCACAGTTATTGATACAGCTAACACAGTTTTACAAGACTAAAAAACACAACGAAATATGAATTTTTTATTTTGTTTTTTCAATATAATTAAATTAAAGTTGAACAATCGAAAAAAAATTATTTTGATGATTAATAATTTTTTTTTTCAATCATGAATCATGTCATCAATTCATTAATTTTCTAAGCCGATTTTTTAAGGCAAGGAGTTACTGTTTTCATTTTACATTAATTACATATTACAATTTAATAGTCATCAGCAACAACTCCAAAAACTAATTCAACAAAATCTAAGCCTATTCTAGACTAGATAACTAAAATACATATACAATAAGATTTTATAATTGATAAGAGTGAGTCTAACTATACTGTAGGATATCACAACAAAGTTAAAATAATACAAAAAGTTATATCTATACTCATATTAAATGTTTTTAAAATAAAAACTCTTTTATTAAGTGTGTGGTACTCTACCTGTCGCATACTCTCACTTAAAGATGGTTGCAATACTTGTCCCTTGATTTTTTTACTTAAATTATTGTTTGCTAACTTTGGACCATCAAGAATACTATCACACAACTTCGTCGCTATTTTCTCTGTAAAACTATTGACATTTTCTATATCAGATATTGTTTTCATTTGACCATTCTTTCCAATCCATTCTGTAATCTTTTTCGCTCTGGGTTTACTCACTTCATAACTGTAATTTTAAAAAAAATATTTTTATGCACTAAAAAATTATTGAGATTCGTGAAAATTTTGATGCTAAAAAATATTCTTCAAAATATAGTAATTAGTATAAAATTTTATATAAACAAATGTTATTAATGTTAATTATTTGTATAAATGTTATAATTATTTGTTAAATTACTTAAATGTTCTTTAATATTTTACTAACCTCGACAAGGAAGCGGTGTCTTCATTTATAACCTGCAAAATTTTCTCCTTTTGAGTTTCCGAATATTTCTTTTCAAGCTCATTGCCGTAACACCTTTTCACTAATGATATTAATTTTATTTGCGAAGGCTATAAATATAACATTTCATTTATTAAGTTTGAGTATAAATAATATTATTTTACAAAGCATTAGTTCAAAAATCTAATCAAAAGTATTCATAATACGAACTAAATTTAGTACCGTTATATATTTTCTATAACTCAAGGCGGAAATCATTTTGTATGTTTTGAATGTTACTTTTGTTTACATGCAACCAAATGTACGAGTTATATTATTTTTATTATGGTTTTTTGCTAATCTATAGCGTTACTGTTTTGTTTACATTTTGAGATCTGAGATCTGCAGAGTTGATTTTGAGTAAATCAATGTCAAAAGTCGGGCTATTGACACTTTGGACGCGTTCCACCTACGGTCCATAACGCCATCGACTACAACCGATGAAATTGCCGTTCCACCAGGGCTTGTTACCGTTACCAATTACCATTATAAAGTACCGGTAAATAGCGTTAATTTTAACAGATACCTTTTTTACCGTTAAAACTTTTAATGGTAATTCGGTAACGAAAACGTTTTTTAACGTTACATTTTACCGTTAAATAGGATTTTAACGATACTGATAACGTTACCTCTAATATCACGAATTAACGAAATTTTTATCGATACCTCTACGACGTTGCCGCTCCGTGCAGAAAATCTTCGACTCGACGCGCTGAACTCCCCGCGCGACTTAATGCGGATTGATAAGAGCGGCAACAGCGCGTGGCATTAGATTTGATTACAATTGTGCGATCGAACAAAAATAAATAAAAGTAGGCACAATGGTCGTGAAAAAATACCTATATAATTTTTTCATCAATAGATTATTATTATTGTACTGGAATTCAGTTGCTAATTAAAACAACTTATTCAGAGATATTAAAATATAATAAATAAAATTGTGTTTACTCGCTAACGAAAGAAAAAAAGAACTTCAACTACATTGACAAGTAAAATAACGTTTATACACGAAAAATTGTCATGTAAATTCGCATTATTAGATATAACTCGAAAAGTACTTGATCAAATCTAAATGGGACTATGTAACAAGCACCACCTTTTTATTAAAAAGAGAATTATCGAAATCGGTCCACCCAATAAAAATAAATTATGAAGTAACACACATTACAAAAAATTCAATCGAATTGAGAATATCTTATTTTTTTCAAGTTTGTTAAAAATAATAATACACAACGAACAGCTTATTTCATATTCTATCATAGTTTTGATCATTGTTTTAAAAATAGATCACATATGTGCACACTAAACAAACATTATATGGCGTATTCTGTAATAATTCAAAAACCAATAAAGAAAATTACATATCTAATCTGTCTCTTTCATACATTATACGAGCGTAATAATTTCGTTACCTATAACGTTAACAGTAGCAATTAACAGTAACGGTATAGATAAATAACGTTAAATGAGTTTTTACTGGTAAAAAATATAACGGTAAAATGTGTGAAAAATAACGTTATCTAAAGTATCGTTACTCCAAAAATAACGTTATGCCGACCTTGACAAATTAACGATACCAAATTTTTAACGGTATTCCAAGCCCTACGTTCCACTAACGTTATAAACGGCACGGGCGTTGTAGAATGTACTTAAGTGAATTCTCTCACACAAAGACACGGAGGGGAGAAGCCATTGCGTTTGTTACCGATACAAAAAAGTCTGTCATTTTTTGCGGGGGGAAATTACACACATGCACACTTTATCTAATTCCCACACAAAAATAATCGTCTGTCACTACGAAACTCACACATACTAAATTAAAATCACACTTACATTTTTCACACACACATAGAAACATTCTGTGTCATTACAGTATAATGACATGCCGCAACTACACTGACAAGTTGCTTACAGCCGTGGTTGTACAACTGTCGATATGCATTATCGATAAATTCAAGTACTCGCTTAAGGAAATTAGGTTTTTAAAGTGATACAATGGTAAGATGTTATTATAAAAATGGACTTTATTTATTATATACTACAATAATGATCATCTCAAAAAAAAAATTGGTTGCCTGTAAAGTCGGTATACGGGCGAAAGTTTTACGTGACAACGACTTTGAGTGGTAAAATAATTTTAATGTGAATATTCATTCGTATAGTAGGAAGAAGGATGAAATAATAGTAACAATTTAAAACATTTATTTATACAAAGAATTATATTTAAAACATTAATTTATACAAAGAATCTCGCACTGAATTTCATATTAACAAAATTTTATTTTTACCTTTACACATACATACGTAATTATATACAAATATACATACAATAACTTGCAATACATTTGCGTACAATGAAACAGCGTTTACTACAACTTAACTTGTTCCTGAGTGATTTTGCCCGAGTGGAAGGGACGCGTGCCTCTCACTCGCTCTCATTGTGAGCGCATAACGTGAGCGGAGCGTAACGCAGTTTCTTGAAGTGTCACCCGGCAAACCAATTTATAAGACGTTGTCACGTCAAAAACTAAATGTTTATATCATTTTAAAAACCAGTGATAGTCGTATCTATTACTGGTTTTTAAAATGGATTAATTTTCTATATATATGACGAATACATTTTTAAGGGTTTTCTTTTTTCATTAAGAAAGAAATTCTTGTACTGGTATATTTTTCCATTGTTAATTTTGCCAGTTCCAAATTATGATTTGTAAAATCATTTTCGTGTGAATGGTAACTGATAGAAGGAAAAAAGTCTTTGCCAATAAACTTTTTTAAGGCATGTGTTACGATCTTATGTGTGGTACATGATCGTGTAGGTTTATTGTCGTCACTTAAACGTCGTCTTATTTCTTTTTCACAAATCCGTCATAAAAGTATTACCTCTTTTGAAGCATAAAGTAACTTTCCCCTGCTTTTTTGGTGTGATAAACTTTTTTCATTGATCGGCCCAAGCAAACCTTTGATGCACGTATTGCATTTAATTTTTTTTTATGTCGAGAAAACAACAAATCCAGCTATATACTCAATAACTTTTTCCGCGAAAGCAGATAAAAAAGTTAGAGCTTCAATCTCATCAATCAATTCGTCAGTAAAATTGGTAAAATTGACTTCGTCAGTAGCGTCATTGCTATTGTATTGTCGTACGGTTGAAGCATTAATATTTTCTAGTGCTGATGTGCAATTCAGTATCGTAATTTTTTCCAAAGGAATGCAGTTCGCTCCGCTACCAGTTTGTGTTAATTCTGTATTAACAAGAATTTTTTTGTAAATTGCTTCAAATTGGGAGCTTGAGGGATTATCGCAATAACCTCCATGACTTCTTACAATCGAAAAAAAGAGCTCGATGTGATCTTGACTTATCCTGTGGAGTGGCATATATTTCAGGCCATTTTGTTGGTTTTGTATTAAATCTTGAAAGATAGACTTAGTACTCTCAATGCAGATCAAAAAACCCAAAAAACCTGTGTAACGTGGCGAATCTAATAATTTAATTTTACGTGACTCCCCATTGCGTTTTTTTACATAGGCCCATAAGCTCAATAAAAGCTTTTGAGCTTCGTCCATTTTTCTAAAAGCTTTCTCAAAATTTTCAGAGTTCAGTGCTCTTTTATATCCATTTTGACGCGACCGAGAATCCAATATATCGAAAACGTCGTTTATCAGTGAAATAAACTTCAAAGTTGCAGTTGATCCATTAAACTCTGGCAAATCTAATTCTTTTTCACAAAACACAAGTGCGTCAGCAACACTTGCACTGAACAATTGTGCTGCAAGGCGAACATTCATTATCTTTGTTTTATAATAAATGTGATTTGCCTTCAACTTATTAGCCAAGATAAATAATTCTTTTTCCTGGATTTTATGCAATGCCTCCACGAAAAACCATTGAATTTTATCTCCATTGTCATCGTAAAAACAATTGTAGTCACAAAAAGTGTTTCGAATTAATTTTAACATGTGACTCGGGTCTAAAAAAAGTAAACTCATTGTCCCGTTGCAGGATCTAATATGGTAGTTTGCAACTTATTTGCGACTAAGCAGCAACCCAGTTCTGTGGCCATCGCTAAATTTGCTTTTGCACCGTCACACGTTAATGCTTTTATTTCCACTCCAGTTTCATGTATTAATTCAAATGCTTTAGTTACAAGCTGAGCTTTTACCTTAGCGCTTGTGCCTTTAACTAAAAAATATCCGATTGGGACTTTCCATGGAGTATTAATTCCCACTAATAGAAATACTAGGACATCTGTTGCTTCATCTGTATTATCTGTTAATAAATCAAAACCATAATCAACGAACCCAAAGTGTCTATCATCATTTGGTCTGTCATGTGATTGTGTCTTTAATTTCATTTCATCGAAATCCAAAGTACAGTAAATTTTATTCTCTGGGTTGGCATCGGCTTTATATTTTAAAGCGGCCAAAGCTTCCTTGGTAAAACCGGGCCGTCCATCAATATGACTATACCATTTTGTTAAAGTACGTGGAGCAGGCAAACAGGTCCCAAACGTTTTACGAACATACTTGTATGCTTTCGGGGAATAAAAGTTGAGAGTTAAAGCAAAACATCTCAGTTCTGGTGAATACTTAGCTCGTGAGAGCTTCCCACCTTTACATTTCTTTAGTTGACGCCTAATAAGTTCTGTTTCTTCAACACCAATTTTTTCAAGGACCATCCTTTCTTCTTTATCTATCAAAGATTTTTCATCCAGACTCTGAAGAATTTCTTCTAACCCAGCAACTTTTTTCTTTAAAAAAAGATTTTTAGCTTGGAGCCTTTTAATTTTTTTTTTCTGACCGTCTAACTGTTCCTGCATTTTCCTTTTCCTTGGTGTAAGTGCAATAGAGGGAATCGAACTATATTTTTTAGATGTTTCTTTTGACTGAGCCTGTAAAATAAATAAGATAATTATAAATAATAAATAAATCAAACATCTTCATGTACAATAAACGATTATAAAGAGTAAAGATTTGATTGTTTGTTTATTAGCATTGAAAAGGCTCCGAAACTACTGGACCGATTCAAAAAAATATTTCACCGTTGAAAAACTACACTATTCCTGAGCGACATAGGTTATATTATATTTTCAAAAATATTAGGGATTATTACTAAAACTCCAATATTGTAACCCAAGGGATAAAAAAAATAACCTAAAAATTCCTTATATCGCGTGCGCGTTAAGACTTTGTAGAAAACATCACTATCTACAATAATTGTATTTACTCTCAAACGAAAAAAAAACCGACATCGACAAGTAATACAACGTAGACGAAAAAATAATCAAGTAAATACGCGTTATCAAAGATTATTCAAAAAGTTGTTATCAGATCTCGATGAAATTTAAACGTGACCACATGATAAACATCAGCTTTCGATTAAATTAAAAATTATCAAAATCGGTAAGTACTACTAGTAAAAAGTTATGCGGTATAGTACAACATAGGTCGACGACAAAAATAGTCGAGTAAAAACACATTATTAGATATAACTCAAAAAGTAGTTGTTAGTAGTATAAATTTTAATGGGACCAAATGACACACACCACCTTTCGATTAAAAAATTTTTTGTCGAAATCGGTTCAGCCAGTCAAAAGTTCTGAAGTAACAGACATAAAAAAATACAGTCGAATTGAGAACCTCCTCCTTTTTTGGGAGTCGGTTAAAAGTGTCGCGGCAGCATATTTGTAACTATTATAATTAAGTCACAATACGTTTGGTGCAACGTTGTTGTGCCAAACAATGCCAGTCTAAAATAAACGATTTAAAGGTAACCCACATTTTGAGAAGTTGACGATGTAGACGATGATGTCAACGAATCAGGAATAGGGAGCGTAGCACTAATGGCATCATAAGATGATAGCCTGTCATCTGCTAGATTGAATGATTGTTGATGACTCTGAAAGGATTGATTTAACATTGTTAATTTTCAAAGTTGATAAATCTAAGCTTCATTTCACTACTATGACTAAGGTGAACTACATCAGATGGAAAAAAAACTTACGGGACAAAAACAGTTTGGCGTTAGTGTTGGTTTGGTGCCCTTGACTAATTTCCTTCTATTGTTTGCCAACACTTTAAAGTCAGATGTATTGAAATGATCTGAACAAATGACACTATTTTTTGTAGGCGTCCAGGTTAGTCTGTTATTACAAAAAATTTTCCATATATCCCTTAAATTTGGATCTTTAGGAAACCTATTTTTATATATATATACCAAATTTTTATATAAAAAATTATGGCCGAAGTTCACATTAAGTAATTCTAGTAAAATGTGTTAATGCTCGTGAGTATTGTATTATATTTAATTTAATGCAATTTTATTATATAACTATGTATATTAAAATAAAAGCTCGCAATATAATATTTTAAATAAATAAAAATCTCAAAAATCTGTCTTTGCCTTTGCCGTTTTTATCGATAACTATCTACAAACAAACCGGTAACAACACTATCGTACGGCGACAGTGACTTCTCGGAAATAGACTCCGATCAGTCGCTCGACCGATCCGCATATTGTATGAGGGCGAGCGGCCTGTGTTGGTAAACAAATCGAAATAACACGACCGATAACATTTGTAATTTTAAAGTAGAAAAAATGTTTTAAAATAAGTAAACAGTAATAATATGATTAAAAAATACTTGCATATGAAAGGTAACGCCATCTTTTAGTAAATTTGACGTGGCAGATCTCTTTTTGCAGCAAAAAACAGAACAATTTGGCATTTTTTAAAGGACGTTGATTCAATCGTGCAACTAGATTTAGTCTAGTGATCGGCGCGGCTGCAACTAGTTTTATTGTTTGCATATGGCCATTTGGCCTTATACCTTGACAGAGGGGAACGCCTGTACATGGCTACTCCCCTCCGTGTTGCTCTTTGCTCTCACATGGTGAAGACATGCAGCTGTAGGGGTTGAATATTTCGCATGGATTGAAGTAAAATTTAATTCAACATGTCATTACAGCCTTTACAGTCCACTACTGGATATAGGCCTCCACAAGTTTACGCCAAAAATAGCGTTAACTCATGTGTGTTGCCCATAGTCACCACGCTGGGCAGGTGGGTTGGTGACCGCAGGGCTGGCTTTGTCGCACCGAAGACGCTGCTGCCCGTCTTCGGCCTGTATATTTCAAAACCAGCAGTTGGATGGATATCCCGCCATCGGTCGGCTTTTCAAGTTCCAAGGTGGTAGCGGAACTATGTTGTCCCTTAGTCGCCTCTTACGACACCCACGGGAAGAGAAGGGGTGCCTATATTCTTTTGTACCGTAGCCACACAGTACAACCGTAGCCACACAGTACGTTAATTCAACATGGATTCCAGGAAATTTATCGTTACGTTTTTGCCGAATCAATTAAGAGGTATAACTCGCGTCATGTAAAAGGAACGCTAAAAGAAATTGGAGAGGGTGCGTTTGCGCATGGGTATACCCGCGCACGAAAGGGGGCGTCCATAAATTACGCGAGGTTTTTTTTAAATTTCTGTACCTCACCCCCCCCCCCGTTGGTGAGATGTCGTGAGATTTTTTCAAACCCCTCCCCCATCGCCCAATCTCACGTGAGATTTTTCAAAATGTGGGTTTCTTACATAAACGCGTTGGATTGTTAATGTAAAAAGATAAAAAAAATGCTTCGTGCTTTTATTTACGACTATTTAAGACTAGTAATCAATATTGCTGAGAGTTTTATTATAAGTGTAATAAAAATTTAACAATAGACTCAGATTAACAAACAAAAGGCAGATGGAGTGTGTGCAACAAAAAGTATGAAGCCACTTTTCATTCGTGTGCGTGGCGACTAGAAATGGCACTGTAGGAACACGTGCATCTATGTGTGTATGATGATACCATAAAAAGAAAAAACACCTGTATTTTTTTAAATGTCCTTTTACGACAATAGGTTCTAAAGTTTTATTTGGATATATGAATTTATAACTAAATAAAAACTTTGGGTTTGCATTTGGATTTAACTATTTTCATGTAATGTATTTTCATGTAATGAAATAAAATGTCAAGATTTTTATAATTAGCGGTCCGTCCACACTTTGCTTCGGGTATTAATTTTGTTATTGTTTAATAAGGTTTAAATGGACTTTACACTGTTTACCACACTAGATAATAAAACTTTAGTGTTTTTCACTAGTATCATATTTACCGTAAAACATGGCAACTTTGCCCTTGAGCGTTGACTTTGCCCAGTTGGGTATTTTTTGGAAAACTCGACACATAGCTAATTTGTCTGTAGTTTGAAGTATTTTTATGTCTGTGATAGAAACTTAATTATTTTTCTGACACCATTAAGTGATGTAATATCACCGATGTCACTTCAGTTGCCTGTAAGAACTTGTACAAGTTGGTAGTGTTTTTTCGCGGGCAAAAACTAGTACAAAAACTTTGCCAAAAAGTAATAGTTGCAGTTACAGCTGGTAAATAATTTTTTTGCCACCGTTAGTATATATGAAATGATTAATATACATTAAAATAACACACAATAAATCTTATAAAATCATAAAATACGTTGGTGGGCAAAGTCACATGCACGATTTTGAAGCATTGTTGACGACATTGCCCACCAATTTTTTTTCCGTAGGGTTGTCTCCTGTAACTTATTTTTAAAGAACATGGAAAAAAATGTACCCACCTCGTAGCAAATTTAAATTGATACCATTAGAATGGTCTTTAAAAATATATTTTTTTGTTGTATGGGAACAATTTTGTAACTTGCGGGGGAAAAAAGATATTCGATTTTGAAAATACCGATAATCCTTAGTAAAATCCCCACGCAGATTTGACGTTTGTGCGATTTTATCCGTTAGGTACTTCGAACTATTATGCGCTAGCATCGGTGTGTCCTTGTTAGCATTTAGTATGTGCGTGCAGGCATCGAAACCCAAAAGACGTTGCTTTCGCCATCAGTACGATAGAATCTACAGCTCGAACCCGATCATCCACTCCCTGCGCATGGAAGGATTCACCGGCTACCGAATCTCAGCAGAACAGGACCGGACCCTGTACCTGTCTTTCACTCAAAAGGAGAAGAAGGCGTTGATGGGTCGGGGGTACGGTGCCGGGGAGGGGTCGAGAATCATGACAATCCACGAGGCGCAGGGACAGACGAGTGAAAAAGTCATTGTTGTCCAGATGAGGGTGGAGAGGCTCCGAATCCATGACAGTGTCTCACAGGCGGTGGTTGCGGTGACTAGACACACAAACAGTCTATTACACCGACGACAAGGGTGACGCGATCTGTCACTTCGTCAAAAAGGTGGTGGAGGCAAACCGAAAACAGATCCTCGAGCACAGCCTCAAAATGGCGATCCATAATAGGGATACTTGCGTTATTGAGAATGTACTCGCGAAGCTGGCAGCGGATGCGGTTTAAGAAAAGTGAGTGGAGACGTTGTCAATGCGGTAAAGCGACATTAATAATATATTATATAGAAATAGAAGTTAGTAAATAGGCATATTTCCTATACATTCATGGCTTTTATTTTCTATTAAATCATAAAATTTAACAAAATTTTTGTACTACGTGAAAAAGTCGTCAAGACTTGTGTTTGAGACTATTCTTTTAATTATGTTAACGTTAAGCCAAAATCAATGTAAAGGACTATAGATACTAAATTACAGTGTCTTAAAGTAATGTCGCAAAATATGAAAGCACATCTCGAATGTATTTTGTGTGAAAAATCCATAAAACTACTATTTCTTTCAAATTTCTCGCTGTGACTGTCTTGACACATTGAAAATTATTTTGTGATCGTATGTAAAGTTAGTTAATTATAAATATAAATCTTTATTACCATGACACTATTCAATTGTACTTATCTATCGGCATCTGCAAATGCCAAATACGGAATATCTGATTCGTATCATGTAAAGTGTTTTTTTTTTTAAATCATAACTTACCTATATTATTTACTTACTTATGTGACATTTTCATCAATAAAATATTCCACATTAAAAAGTTTTGCAATTTAAAAAATGTTTAAAATTTAAAAAGTGTATGTTGCATTTATTCAATGGTGACAGCCCTTGGACATTGATCATTATATAGGAAAAATGTTCTAGAGGGCTTTTTGACTTTGCCCACTCAATTTTGAATAACAACAAATATGTTTATTGATCTCATAATTTGATACTTTACTACATTGCCCTGTATTTATATTTAGCTATTTTTAAAATAATGATACGGCTTTTATTTTTAGAAATATTTCAAGTTGGCAAAGTTGCCAAGAACTTATGATTTTTTGCCCAACACTTATAATTGTATTTTTTACCAACACGCATACATTTTTCAGGATATTTTAAGTAATAAATATCGAAACATGAACATATAGTATTGTGTGGTACAAACACAATATTAAATACATTTGCGTTTTCCAAAATAACTCAACTAATGCAAAAATATTTTGATTTTTAGGGCAAAGTTGCCATGTTTTACGGTATTTCATTAGACAGATTAAAAAAACATTCATAATTCAAAATATTTATTAATAATAATGTTAATAATCTTTTATTCACACACACACACACATACATCGATATACAATTGTTAATTATTATCAGAATAACAATTTGGGTGTGATATTACGTGTTGGGATCGAATACACGTCTGTACATTTAAGTCAGTCTCACTAACGGCTAAACCATCAGGTAGTTTCCCCAATTGAAGGGAAAAACATTTCGCCAAAAACTGGCAGCACAGTTGAATTAATGTCGAGGTTTTGTGTTCCAAGATCACCGTATAATTATTGAGTGAATAAATAATAAAATCAATTAAATAATTTATAATTAGCTATGAAATGAAATTCAATCCTATTTTTTTTTTGTTTTTGAGAACATCTTTTACAATGTTTAATAACACAAGACGGCATTTTTTGAGACAAAATAATGAATCACTCGAGACGTTTAAACAATACGACGCTATCTTTAGCACTGCTGCGACATTGTATTTGCTTTTGAATTTGTATTTGCTTTTGAATTTGTATTCGCTTTGGTGGCTTCACTCGCATTTACGGCGCGCTCCATTTGCCTTTTGTTTATTAATCTGAGACAATAAAATACTTAAATCGTAACTATTGTGAAAAACTAAATAAGAATAATAATTATCACTTTACAAAATTACAATTATTTTTTTAAACAAAAGCAATAACAGTTTTTTTAGTTATTGAATTTAATTTTGAATTTAATGTTTTTGAATCAATATACTATATTATATTCAAAAACATTAATTATCTCTACTCTCGATATTCGTATTTTAATAGTTTTTATGTGTTTAAAATGATAAGTTGATATTTGTTTTATAGTGAAATAAATAGTAAAATGAGTTTTAAAAATGTCCGTAAGCTAATGTGTTGTGAAAGTGAGTGATAAACGTTAATTACGATTGACAGGTGTTTGTTTATCAAATAAAACCGTTCCAAAAAAATTGACAGCAAGGGAAAGTATTTTCAAGAGTTGGCAACACTGTAAAACCTTTGCGCATCTTGACAACCAGCGTTTTTTTTTACATGACGCGAATTACACGTTATAAATAATTTTTCTCACTTCTCTATGTAAAACTATTTCGTAATTTAAAATTTTTGTGCGCGATAGTATTTTGAGTCGACGTCGAACTCTCCAACCAATAGCACACTAGCGTTCTTTTTACACGACGCGAACTATAACATTCACAATTTGACACTAACAGTTGGTTTTTAAAATTCCCGTGACTTTTTTTAATGAAAGCCAACTCTGACCCACCTATATTTTGTGAGTGAAGTGGGCACGATGTGGTCATGGTGATGGCTCGCGACGACCACGGGCTTTAGTTGGAACGATAGAAAGGGCGTTGTGAATGTTGCGAGCGTTGCGGTCGTTTAGCGGAACGCGGCCTTTGACAAAATCCACTATTCTTATGAAAATAAAATCGTTCAGTTATCATAAACTAGCTTCTGCCTGCGACTTCGTCCGCGTGGAATATGGACAATTCTGTCATACATGATTATTGCAAAACTTTTACTGTTTACGCAGTGCTCGCAGCGGGAGCTCTCAAAAGGAAAAACAAACCCGAATTTGAAACATTCTTCAATGGTGCTCCGCTCCTATTGATCATAGCGTTATGATATATAGCCTATAGCCTTCCTCGATTAATGAGTTATCTAACACTAAAAGAATTTTTCAAACCGGACCAGTAGTCGCTGAGATTAGCGCGTTCAAACAAATTCTTTAGCTTTATAATATTAGTATCCCTACTAATATTATAAATGTAAATGTAAGTTTGTTTATTACGCTTTCACGCGAAAACTACTTAATCGATCATCATGAAACTTTGTACACATATTCTTAGAGGTACTAGAAGTAACATAGGATACCTTTTATTAAAGAAAAATTAATGCGGGCGAAGCCGCGGGAAAAAGCTAGTAGATAATAATTGTGTTTGCTCGCAAACGAAAAAACCGACTTCAATTACATAGGCAAGTAATATAACGTAAGTGAACGAAAAAAATTAACAAACGTACTAGTCGTCACTACGATTTTCGGTTACTAAGTTTGAAGGAAGGAATTAAAGTAATAACGAGATTTTTTTTATGATTTCATTCAATATTTTTTAAGAATGTTGTCTTCGATTAGCGGTAGGTTATCTGATATAAATCTCGACTATTGGAACATACGAATTGTTTTATTTGCATATTTTATCTTTAATTTTTATCCTTTAGTTTTCCTCGTGACCCAATACGACGTGGAGAATGGACATCAATCGTCAGCCAGCAAAGGCGTGAAGATTTTTTTAAGCCGATGAAGACAATGTATGTTACTGCAAAAGGCATAAATCGCATTTACACAATTATCCGATTTATTATTTAATAGATAATCCCAAATTCCCAATATTCACAGAAATAAAATAATTACCATTACCATTACCAAACTGGATACAATTACTGTACTTGTAAATATTGTTTTAATAGGTTTTAATCCTAAAATAATCTATTATTATAAAATTGTAAATATATTTTTTTAGAACACACAATATATAGAAATTTTAAAAAAGGCATATTTCGTATTTGCACAATTATCCGATTTATTATTTAATAGATAATCCCAAATTCCCAATATGCACAGAAATATAATAATTACCATTACCATTACCAAACTGGATACAATTACTGTACTTGTACATATTGTTTTAATAGGTTTTAATCCTAAAATAACCTATTATTATAAAATTGTAAATATATTTTTTTAGAACACACAATATATAGAAATTTTAAAAACTTAAAATATTAAGTTAATGTATAAAAAATATTAAGTGTAAAACTATACTCGACTCACTTCATGTCTTGTCCTATCGGCAAACTTCGGTCATATGTTTTTTTTTGCTTTTTGTACACTGCTTTTTAAATACAACTTTAAGTCATGTGCGTAAGGTTGAATTTCCAAAAATTCTCTATATCATGACCATGTCCTTTTTAACCGACTTCCAAAAAAGGAGGTTCTCAATTCAACTGTATTTTTTTTTTTTTTTTAAATGTATGTTACATCAGAACTTTTGACCGGATAGACCGATTTCGACAAATTTTGTTTTAATCGAAAGGCGGTGTGTGCCAATTGGTCCCATTTAAATTTATTTGAGATCTAAAAACTACTTTTCGAGTTATATCTAATAATGCGTTTTTACTTGACGCTTTTTTCTTCGACCTACGTTGTATTATACCGCATAACTTTCTACTGGATGTACCGATTTTGATAATTCTTTTTTTGTTGGAAAGGGGATATCCCTAGTTTGGTACCAGGATTTGATGATGGGATCCCAGAGAAATCGAGGGAAACTCTCGAAAATCCGTAATAACTTTTTACTGTGTGTACCGATTTTGATAGTTTTTAATTTAATCGAAAGCTGATGTTTATCATGTGGTCACATATAAATTTTATCGAGATCTGATAACTAATTTTTGAGTAATCTTTGATAACGCGTAGTTGCTTGACTATTTTTTTGTCAATCTACGTTGTATTACTTGTCGATGTAATTGAAGTCGGTTTTTTTTTCGTTTGCGAGCAAACACTATTATGTATATTCGGACCATATTTGGCGACATTTATAAGCATTACTTTTGTATAAGACTGTGTATCTAAGGTTTTTTATAGATCAATGTTCTCATGAAATTTTGTGTGCACATCGGGTAGGTCTGAGAATCGAACAACATCTATGTTCAACCCCCCTAAATGTTAAGGGTAGTACACCCTTTTTTTTTGATATTTTTTTTATGATCCAACATTAAAAATACGTACAACCCTAAATTTCCAACCCTCTACGATCAACCCTTATTTTTAAATAGCGTTTAGCGGCAAGACAACGTTTGCCAAGTCATCTAGTTATTATATATCGCTGAGTTTGATGGTTATTAATTTAATACTTTTTAATGTTAATTAAACTGAAATTAAAAATTATATTATAATTAAATTGAAATTTTACTTTTCTACGTACCTACATTTTATGCATATGTTTGTAATATGCTTGGACACTGCATAGAAGATATTTACTTATGATACGACATTTTGAGAAAATTACTGCCAAGGCGTTCAAAATGTTGGGTTTCTTGATTCGCCAAACAGCTGTTTTTAAAGATATCAAAACTTTTATTATTCTATACAATGCACTCGTAAGATCGCATCTAGAATATGCTTCTGTTACGTGGAATCCGAAATATGACAAATATAAGCATATGCTTCAAAGTATTGAAGATAAATTCTGTAAGCTACTCAAATATAAGTTTAAGACATCTCCACTTAGAACATTAATAACCCTTGAAGCTCGACGTGAACACCGTGATATCATTTTTCTGTATAAGATTTTGAATAACGAAATTGATTCATCATATTTATTAAATGAAATGTCCTTCAATTGTCCTAAATATAATCCGCGATCAAACCGAACTTATACATTATTTTGCTATTCCATTCTGCAGAACCAATTAGTATGCTTTGAATCGATTTGTCGTTAGGGCCTGCAGACCTACACACTACAATTTAGCACAAATGTAACGGTTTTATCTAAATATTTTATAATTTTATATTATTTTATCTAAATATTTTATAATTTTATATTTTATACTATAGATACTTGATTTGATGTAATTAATAATTAAGATAATTTATCTGCGTCATCTATCCGTCGTTTGAAGTATTTTCGTGTTAAAAATTCATCGGAGTTTATATGGTTAAACATAGATGGCGCTAACAGCTGTACTCCATATTATTTTAGTGATAATATTAGGTGAAACAGTCGCGTTGATGAATTCTTGCTTATAAATACAATAAGGTGACCTTCACAAATCAACACTATGTAAAAGTTGATTGTATACAGACAAAAATCAAAAATTTGGCAATCAAAAATGTAAATTGTTTTATTTATTTTAGGTAGGTATTATAACATAACCTGCAAAAACATGTAAATTTACCTGTTGCAAAGCTTGTCCTATTTGTGGAGCAAGTAGAATTTAGGCACCCCAAATTGTGGTCACGACAAATATGAATGTTTCTTTAATACCTTACATACATAATAAATGTTTTTAATGATTGTGAAATATTTTTGAAATCAATAATTCTGCTCAAATCCACTAGAAAGTCTTTATAAAGAAAAAGAAACAAAGAAGAGAAGTAGGAATGAATAGAAGCAAACAAGTAATATTGCTGATTTTGTAATGGTAAAGAGCGAGAAAGTCTTGTCGCGGAGCTATTCTAACTCGTGAAACAAGCGACAACAAAATGGCGGCTTATGCCAACCGCGCCGAATCGGTGCACGACTGTACATTCGATCACTCTCTCTCCTTCGAGATACTTCGACCGAGGGTTTTAGATAAATATTCCAACTTCTTCTAAACTACAAGAATACAAGATCAGATCACTGCCAAACATTTCAAGACTATCTACGTTTAGGTAAGCGCTAATCATATTTTATTTGAATATTTCAGATATTTTTAGGGCTGCAGCAGATATAGTGCCAACCCATATCTGGATATGATTTACAAGGCCTACCCGCAATGTATTCAGCAGTTCCAACATATTACTTAAAATATGCATTAATTGATTGACGTCACAGCTACTATGATATTGTCCGTATATTACCTAGGTATTATTTTTCTGAGTCGTAGTTCCAATTGGGGCTATTATATTTAAAACAAGACATTCGTCGTCATAGTTATAAAATAGTTCGAAATAGTTGAAGTGACTATTTATTGACCTCAAATCGAAGAATTTTGGGCTTATTTGCATGTTATTCGTAAAATATATTTATTATCTAATAATAGACGATAATATCGGATATTTTCATTATGATATGACAGGTTGTCATTATCAGATGTCAAAACTCAAAACCTATATAACCTAGCCAGTTAACAACAATCGACGTTCCTATATCTGACTCTCGAAAGAGGGTGCGGCAACGTCGCATTTTGTTTCCAACTCGGCTAAAGCGACGTTGCTGGCAACGGCAAGTAGCATATGATTACGTGCCCGACTGGCCATGCACAATTTTATTGTGCTGTGCGAATATAAATTTTTGTTGGAAACAGCTTACTAGTTGGTGATTGCTGAAAACAAAACCATAAAAATTATTAGTCCAAACCATAATAACTTAAGAATCTAAAAATATTTTGTAAAATGTAATGTGGCATGTCATATATGTATATCTTGACATATTTGAAAATGAAATAAAATTAATGAATTGATTCTCCGGTGTCTCGCTATTTAGGTGATTATTCATTTGCACATGATTATATTGTATATTGTTTTAATTTTCTCTTAATTTAACTGCACAAAAGATACTTTTCTATCAGTAACCAAGTCAGTGTTAAGTAGCATTATTTTATCATTTTCTGATTTATGCTATATGTTACTGTAGGTTTTTCAATGTCATCGTAGATTTTATGTATATATATATATATATATATATATATATATATATATATGTATGTATGTATATGGTATATGTATTCCGTAAACTCAGCAGTTAAAAATATATTATTTTTAGTAAATTTGTTACAAACGTTAATTACGAGAAAATGTTTTAAGTCGCAACCTTCATCAAGGCACCCGCCATTTTTGTATGAGTCGATAGTCACTCTGTTCTGACGTAATTTTTTCCTTCCTTTTTTGTTCTGCCAGTCGTTTTATCATTATTAGTTTCATAGGTTGTTTTATATCAAAATTGTCTAAAAAGAAGAACAACAACAACGATTATCCAGATAGAACTTCAATATTTGCAATGGCTACTCATTAAATGTATTCAATTTATAAAGTAAAAAATATATTATGTATTTTATGAATTATTTTTTTTTAATACTTGGCGATTCTTACCATTTTTCTGAGATTAGCTTCACAATATAGATTGCTGTAACTAAGCAAGGATCGGAATGAACATCGCTGTAAACGCGGCGATGTAACGCTATCATTGCGATTGTCACACATTGAAATCGAGTGAATGTCAAAATTATAAATTGAGGCCTTATTATTACAAATATAAGGTATAATTTTGGCATAATACCTACGTCTTCTTTTAATTTTCAAATTAATGAAATTTTTCTTATTGTTGATTTTTTGCGTGCATGAGATATGGGCTCAAATAGTCTTCAGGCGTTAGTCGATTTCTTTGCCATGTAACTTGCTGTATAAGAAGCAATTAATGCTTATTGTACTAACAAAAATTATCTTATCTTCGACGTTTAAGTGTAGGTACCTAGAATGTTTTTATATTATAGCGTCTACAGCGTAAATTATATAGTTTGATTTATAAGTTTAAATATTTATCACTGTACTGTACTGTCATAGCATACAGTTGTAGGAAAAAGTGCATTTTTGCATTCATTTAAAGGTTAACCATCAGAGTCTGATTTAACCAGTGTAACTTTTTAGTAGTATAGTATTTGATGCAGAGAATTTGATTCAGATTGGTTTAGCATTCTTCGTGACTGAACCACTTTAATCTGCTAGCAGATAAAATAAGTCTATTTTTGTGATGACGATCGCATCTGACCTAAGAGTAGGTAAAGCATCGGCAGCGGTCGGCTTCGTTCGTTCACTCTCGGATACGAGTCAGACAACCCATACGACGTGCCCTGTTCTGTGCAGAGCGGCAACGCCGCATGATCTCAATAAATTATAAAAACTCCTTTTACATTTCCTAAATATTTATATTGTTTGTATAGAAATATACTTGATTCGTTGATTCTATTTATTTGTGCCAAACATTTAAAATGTTTATATGTCTTTATAAAATATTTTTAAAAGATCTGTTTCGTAATAAGTAAATTAAAATTAAAGAAATAACTTCTATAGTAAGAAGGGGTTAAATGAGAATAGATAGAGACGATATCAACGGAATAGTAGAGTACAAGAGAATGAGATCACACTAACATGTAAGCGTAAATATCACATTCAACTCCACACTTAGCGGTCACAACGTAGAGTAGCTTACACGCCAAATACGTCAATTCAAACTACGTAATCGACCATTATTTGGCTCTCTCTAACGCACGGGCGAACACAATATGTGTCCTCTTTCCACGAGGATTATAATATTTACGAACGCTAGCACAGCTGCCTCTATACTATCTCTGCCCTGTATTTTTAGTTCCTATTTACGCCACGAGCTACGTCGCCACATTGCCGGACGCCATTTTCTTCTCTCTCCTTCTGCTTGTTAGTGCCGTTTTAGTCGCGATTCGGTGCGCTTGTATTTCGCGTAATTTCGATTCTTCTTGTTCGTTCTTCTTCCTTCTGGATTTTCTGTTATACTCATTAGGTGGGTGTTTCATACTATTAAATATATAATTAACATTAATAATGGTTTGTATTAATGCGTTACTAGTGTGTAATTAATATTTTATTGTTGATTTTCTTTTCGTACCAAAAAAAAAACCTTTTTGTTTTACGGTAGTAATTTTTTTTTATTCCTAAATAGATTTTTTTTTTATAAATAAAATAAAACTTCCACATCGACCTTAATAGCGGAACCTTATATATTTGAACGGGTTGACAGAATTGAAGATTTGTTCCAATTTAGAGGAGTTATTGCATAATTTATAAGCAATATTTTATTCCGATTCTCTTCCTCTTTTGTGACGAGACTATACCGGTCGTCTGTGGAAAACACCTCGTTTTGTACTCGTTTTCTGTTACTCATGCGGCCGTTCTATTGGTGCGTAAGAGATAGTAAACTCTGTCACTTACGTAGTCAAAGAATTACGATCATAATACAGCTGTAGACCAGCGAGTGCGGAATTGTGTATTTCGATGCAGTAAACTGTCGGTTGGCGGCCATCTTGATTTTTGATAAAGAAATAGTTTTTTTTGTATTTTTTCTTGTTTTTATCATCTCTTTGTGATAAAAAAGTAGATTTTAATGTTGCCAGATTTTTTATAGATACTTCTTTAATAAAGTTTCCAATGTCAATAATACTTGCATGTTCTGTTAGAGAATGTGGCATTCGATATTTTGATCAGAATGAGCTGATTACGATGCAGCTGTAAGGAAATGGTTGAAGTAGAAAAAGCAAATTCCTAGCTCGTTATGAGCGCTTAGTAATGAATTATAACGATTGAAATTGCGTTTGCGATTTAGTTATAATGATATTAGTTAGTGATGCAATTTTTATGGTAAATTCGTATGACTCGTTTATTAGTAAATAATTTTTTTCTCTGTTTTTTCTCGAAGTTAGTAGACCAGTGCAGATAGCTTTTGAAACAAAAAAAACTTATAGTAGGATGATACCCATTGTAAAAGAAAGAGAATATAACGAAAAATGAAAAGATAAATAAATGACGGGCGATCTCCTTTTCACTTCGAATGCTAGTTCTCTGCCAAAATGTTGCTTGGAAGGAATCGCTACGTTAGCGAAGTTTTTAGGTCGCCTGTTACTAATCAACTTTATTGTTTTAAGAAAATTTTAGGCACTTTATTTAATTTTAACTTGGTATAACTTTCTTTTCATTTCTGAATCGTTTGGTTGTGAGCAGCCTCAATCAAATCAAATGTTCAAACTAAAAGGAGTTTTAAGGGATAGTTTAACCCTTTTAAGACAGTTTTTTTTTTGGAGGAGATAATTTTTTAAAGATTATTTTGTGATATTATACCTAAGTTAAAGAAATATTTTTATGTTAAAAAATCACAGAAAGTTGGCGTAATCGTAGAACTTAGAAGAGTATAGGACTACGTAAAATCGCTGTTAACTAAAATAAACTTGATTAAAAAAACATTTAGTCAGATAAAACATTTATTGGTACATACTGTGTATTAGAAGTGTCGAAAGGATTAAATTGATAGTTTGGTTATTTATGTTCAATCGCAACAAATTATTTTGACATAAAATGAATTGTGTCAAAAAACTATCGCCAGTAAGCAAAAACAAAGATACGACAAAATAAAAATATTAGGTCACTGAAATCGGCCGTAAGTGTTCTAATGTCACAGTTACGCCATGTCATTTTATTATTTTATATTGCATGATTAAAAAATTAGGTAAATATACATATATAGTGTTTAAGCATTGTGAATTATTATTTATAAACATCTAGTATTTTATATTCTTTGACATAAATTGCTTAGTATTTTTATTGACATACTTTTTGTTATATGAGTAGTCTCAAGGCATAACAGATTTTATAGATATATAAAACTGCCATTTTATATTTAACAGGTTATATACTAACTGATGTGTGGTTTCGGCAGTAAAGAGTATAGCCAGCCCCTATCTTGCCGTGGATGTCGTAAAAGGCGATTAAGGGATAACACAGTTTCACTACCATCTTGGAACTTAAAAAGCCAACCGATGGTGGGGTAACCATCCAACTGCTGGCTTTGAAATACACAGGTCGAAGACGGGCAGCAGCGTTTTCGGTGCGACAAAGCTAGCCCTGCGGTCACCAACCCGCCTACCCAGCGTAGTGACTATAGGCAACACACATGAGCTTACGCCATTTTTGGCGCGAACTTGTGGAGGCT
The DNA here is from genome assembly GCF_905220565.1 of Melitaea cinxia. Taxonomy (NCBI): domain Eukaryota; kingdom Metazoa; phylum Arthropoda; class Insecta; order Lepidoptera; family Nymphalidae; genus Melitaea; species Melitaea cinxia. Next base: position 13,921,889 of record NC_059407.1, on the reverse strand, counting down.
TATGTCTAGCTGTGGACTGCCATAGGCTGAAGTGATGCTGACATTAATTTGACTTATTTTAGCACAACTGAATTTTTACAAATCTAAACTTAATAATTGTTTGTTTTGTTATATATATAGCACAGCAGATGCATATTTAAAATAATACGAGATTTGCATTTGTTAAATTTATATTATATTAAGTTTTTTAAATTTATATTGCTATTAAAAAAGTACTTATCAACTTTTTAGTTTAAAATGAAATTTTTTTTTTTGTATAGCATATTTGCTATTTTCACTAAGCTGTATTTTTTCACATTTCAGATCATACGACTTCTTTTCGCAAGAAGAGTTAAGAAATGCTGAACAATGCAATTAATTTCAAAAAGTGATACTGACATATACAATCAAAGGAAGATGTCAGCGATTGAACAGGAATCGTTTAACGAAAAGTTCATAAACAGTAGTTTACTAGAGAAAATTGATAGCGAAACTTGTGATATTAATAAAGACTATGTTAAAGAAAGAATTGTGGAATTTTTAGATGAAAATGAGTATGGAGAACCTAATGGCATAAGCAATATAAGTAAAGATGATAAAAATATTTTATTGAATTCTAATGAAACTAGTAATGATATAATTAGTATAGACCAAACAGAAAATAATAAAGAAAGTAATTTACCTATAGTCTGCGATCCTGAAAACAGTAATGAAGCATCTGAAATTGTCACTGAAGAGAAAGAGTCAGAAAAAATAAAAAGTAATACGAGTGTTGAAATGGAACATAATGAAGAGAAACAGACTGATTTGCAATCGAGAGAAGATGAAAAATTGAATGAAGAACAACAAGCACATAGAGAAACGCAGGAAAATATAGACAACCAAAAGAATGCAGAACAAGAGAATGAAGAAAAGCACGAACATGCAGAACCTGAGAGTAAAGGAAAACACGAATATGACGAGACACAGGAAGTAAAAGAAAAATTGGAAAGTGAACAAAATAAGGAAATATTAACAAATACTGATTTACAAGAAAACATATGTGGATTAGACACAAGTATGCAAAAAAGTAATAATGATAAAGCAAAGACAATTACTATTACAGATACAGAATCTGATAACAGTAAAGAAATATCAACTCACAATAGTATTGGAAATGAAAATATTATCGATATTCAAGATGAAAAAGAGGATGAAAGTGTCCCAATAAATGATCAAGAGTTGACCAACGTTGATAAACAATTAGAAATTTTATCAAAAAACGAAAGTGACAATATAATAGAAAATAAAGAATCTTTAGAAAAAGATGACAATTCCTGTGAAAAGACAATTTCAACCCCCAAAGAAAGTTCATCGTGTTGTAATAAAGATATTGCTAAAAATGCTGAAGAAAAATGTTTGGAAAATGAACAAAGTAAAAAGGAACCTGTAGAAAATAAATTAACTAATAATAAGGAATCAAAAAATCTTTCACACATATGTAAATTATCAAACACACTAGATATTTTATCTGATGAAGACGAGGAACCTGCACAAGAAGAATCTCTAAAAGAAATAAGTTCGGTTGAAAAACAATGTATTAATATAGATGACGATGACGACATTATGCTAGTTGATGAGGAAACTGATACTAAAGACAATCAAAATGCAGCTGAAACTAAAGTAGAGGATAAAGAATGTCAAGACTCACCTTCTAATTCAACAAATATAGATATTATTCAAGAAAAAGGTACTTTTTAATTTACTTATATTCTTAACTAGCATATACCACAACATATTCAAAATTAATTACGTTTTTGAGGCTAGTTTTAAAATGATAATAAACTATCATAATCTCTTATTAGTAAAATATAATATAAATAATATGTGAAAACCACGTGTCATATTTGTCACGCTCCAAAAACAGCTTGACTAATTTTTTATGTATATTTGGTAGGTATAAGAATAAGTTGAAAAATATGTTTTGATATCCCTAGGTAATTAAGGTGTTCTTTCTTATCTTGAAAAAAATAATTCTGTTAAAACTTCACACTTGACAATTTACAAAAAGGTAATTTTTTTCAGTTAAAAATAATTCATTGTTTAATTGAATTAGGTAATATATTCATTTATATTTCTAAAATACAACACAATTTTAAATCTTATTTATTGTTTACATGCTTGGGTTACATTGTATTACTTTTGTTTTCCAGAAACTGTGGATGCCAATAAAGACAGTCTGAATATTACAGAAAAGGAACCAGACACTCCACAAGAAGAAAATAAATCTGTTGAAAATAAATTAACACAAAAACCATTATTACCTGTTAACTTCCTTAAAAGTTGTAAAAAAAATTTGGCAGACATGACGAGAGATGAACTTGAAGAATTTTGTATATTAAAAATAGTAGAAAGTGTAGTTGATAGGAGTAACTTAAGTGAAATAAAAGCTCAACTAAAAAATATGGGTCAGAATATTGAGGAGTATAAGAAAAAAGCTATGACGATTAGTAAACAAAACAGAGATCTGCAAGTAGTTTTGAAGTCTGTTCAAGAGGAACAGAAAAAGAAATCTGATGTCCCAATCACTCCCTTAAAGATCACACGCTCAGTTGGAATGCAAGTTTTTATGACAGATAAAATAACAGTAAGGAGAAAATCCACCTTAATAGGAAATAATTCACAAAATAATTTAGTTCCTAATAACTCTCCAAATCGTCTTAATAAAAGCCTATCTAATCAAAGTCCAAAAACTCAAAGTAATGGAAATAATAATCAACAAATCCCTGTGCCAAGACTGGTGCCAGCTAATAATACTAACAATAATAAAGTCCAGGCACCTAGTATGAACACTGCTGCAAAAGCCCCAGCTACTGTCAATTTGCCTAATGGCATTAGAACTTCACCTCCGGCTCAAAAACCAGAAAAGAGAACACATAATAAAATGCAACAGGGTAATTCTGTTACCGTTGACTTAACTGATGATGAGCCACCTTCTAAAATAGTCCAACGAAATGTTAATCCTCCGGTCAGATTGGTATCCCCTCAAAATTTACTGGCTCCTCAACGACAACCTTTTGGTTCTAATGTTAGTAGTCCTCGAAAAGTATACATACCAATAAGTGGTTCCCAAAATCAGGTTAGGGCTGGACAGACAATTATGCTTAAGACTGTAACACCTCCTCAAGGTAAGTTCAAAATTAAATTAATATAATTTTAACTTTGCACTGTAAAAATATTAATTATACGTAAATTTTGTTTTAGGTCCAAGACCAAGATTTCCTCCAATTTTACCGAAAGCAAATTCAAATACCAATGTAATAAGAGGGACAAGAGTAAATAACAGGCATCCTGCACCTTTGCCTGACTGCATAAAACAGTATCAACCTCCAAATTGGAAAGAATTACCACCTGCTCCAGAACTCAAACTGTCTAAAGTAGAAAATGGAATTGTAATATCATGGAAAATAGACGGATATCAAGAAGAAAGACACGAAGAAATAGCGAGCTATCAATTATATGCTTATCAAGAGTCGTCATCTCCTTCAAGCACAACATTATGGAAGAAGATTGGTGATGTCAAAGCTCTACCTTTACCTATGGCATGTACTTTGACTCAATTTATGGCTGGATATAAATACTATTTTGCAGTTAGAGCTGTTGATATTAGATCTCGACTGGGACCTTTTAGTGCACCAGGAAGTATACTTCTTTTGAATAAGATGTGAGACTGATGATAACCATTATCAGAAATGCTTACAATGTCATACATTGTAATTAGTTTGTGTAAATATTCGGAAAATAGGTGTTTTAATTTATTAAATTGTCTGTACTCAGGATATTTACTGGACTCAGAAAGGTGTTAAAATTAATCCTCCTTGTATTGTCGTTATTGTAACCTATCGACACACTTCATAAAATGAGTACATTTTTTTACTGTTTAGTTTGCTAGAAGAATGAAGATAAGTAGCAAATTGTCTCTAATAAAAGTCGCCGAGAAATATTATTTACTGTCTTTTTTTAATTCATACCTAAAAAGTTATCCATAAAGAAAAGTTTTCTTTGTTTTAAAAGAAACTAATCTCCCGCGAATTTTCAACATAAGTATTTTACAGGATACATGAAACGATACATGATTACATATAATTATACTGACTAAATAAAAATTTTGCATTTCAATAAAACCGTATATCTTCTTATAAGTACCTACTTACATTATTATACTAATGACATATTACCGTAAAGATAAGTATAAATGTAAGTACGTTTAGATCGAAACACGGAAGTGGGATTATGACTTAATTATTAAACTACGCATGGTAACATTGAAATGACGTTACTAAGGTCAATAAACTACACATTTGTGGGCTCATTATAATTTCATAATTCGCCAACAAATCTTAAACTTATTTCAATACAAAAGTACTTAAGAGTAAAAAAAATTTAGCATTTTCAAGAATCAGTAACATTATTAGATTAACGATCAGACTATTTCTAGAATAAAACCAAAGCGGTCTTGGATTCACAAAATTTTCAGACAGTATTCTACAAACTGAACGACGCATTTAGGTAATATATCGCACCTTCGGTGCAACAAAGTCACAATAGCTCATTTCTTAATTTTACAGGAAAGGACTTTTAATTATTTTTTTTGCATTCTTTTCCTCGTTTCTGGATTACTATTTATGGTAGGTTTGAAATCTTTATAAAACTAATAGTTTACTTTCTTTGCTATAGTTTAAAAATCTTATATTGAATTATCAAAAAGTCCTAATAAAAGACATGGCAAAAAAAGTGTCCTGAATTGTGACTGTTGCACCGAAGGTGCGATATATAAAAAATACGGTTAGAAATTGACGTACTTTTAATGTATGTTATTCAGATTTAAGCAAAACTATTTGTATAATGTAGATTACAATTAAATATTCGTCTGCCTCATCTTTAGTGCTAATGGCTTGCAAATTTCAATGGTGCCAAACGAAGACAAATGATTTCGTCAATTTCTCGTAGAAACGATATTAAAGCTTTAGTTTTTGTATGGTAACACTGTAACTGCCAGTTGTCATTTTACTTTTGAGATCTATGGTTGGAAAACTGGTTTATGGTTTAGTTTCCAGTTGTCGATAGACTCGTAATGTAGTGGTTTGCATACACGGTTTGGTGCGATAACTGTACTTATTTAATCGAAAAGCGTTAACTACATTAAATAAATTCTCTGGTTTAAGTTGTATTACCGCCATGTGTTTTCCAGTCTCATCTGAAGGTTAATGTTGTGCCGTATTATTGTCGATAATTTGACGTCGATTGACATATTATCGTTTCGCAAGTAGTTTCCACGGAGGTGTTTTATTTGTGTACGCTTTTGTGGAAAACATCCGCCAGGTGAAATATATGTGATTTATGTGAAGTGTTTGTGATTTTAGAGATATTATAATATATGATATAGATGTCTCACCACCGATACTAGTATATCGAGGTGGCTCAGTGTTATAATTGTGAAAGTAAATTTTGGGCTATTGAATGTTGTTTGCTGATCTTGCGTCGTGTGAAAAATGCTAGGACGTCGTTTGTGCCACAACAGTTATTCTTTGAAGGTATGCCACAGTTTAGTAAACGTTACAAATTTCATTTAATTATGTAAACTTTTTACATGTCAAGTAAATGTGTTTATAAACTTTTTTTACATGTCAAAAAATATGTAAAGAAAAAAAAAAACTTAAAATAAAGTTGAATAAGTACGTAATTTTCTAACAAGACAAACTTCAGTTTTTACACGCTTATTATTAGCATCGGCTGTATTTTTGTATGTTTGTAACTGACTCCTTTGGAATTTTCATTTTGACCCACTTCAAACGTTCAGATTTCATTTCAACTTGTAGACTAATCGAGGACCAATGATAATACACTAATTTGATAAGATTACTTATTCCTTTTTAGTTTGTTATTTATAAAAGCATGTTTTTTTAGTTTTTTTTTAAACTTAATTATTTAAATTGTAATTATATTTTTATTTGTATACTAAATAGCATCAATCATTTTAAAGATTTTGAAAACAGATAAAAAATGAAAAATAAGTTATTGTAACTTAAAGTATTAAGTGTTATTCCAACTTAAAGTATTCAAAACTATTATATTATATGGTACTAGCAATACCCGTGTGAATAATTTGCACTAAATAAGTAAATAATTGTGATTGCTCGCAAACGAAAAAAAAAAAACGGAACTCAATTACATCGACGAGTAATACAACGTAGATCAACGAAAAAATAGTCAAGTAACTATGCATTATCAAAGATTACTCAAAAAGTACTTATCAGATCTCGATAAAATTTAAATGTGACCACATGATAAACATCAGCTTTTGATTAAATTAAAAATTATCAAAATCGGTACACCCAGTTAAAAGTTATTGCGGATTTTCGAGAGTTTCCCTCGATTTCTCTAGGATTCCATCATCAGATCCTGGTTTTCTTATCATGGAAACAACAAAATAAAACAAAACAAGGGATATCCCCTTTCCAACAAAACAAGAATTATCAAAATCGGTACATCCAGTAGAAAGTTATGCGGTATAATACAACATAGGTTGACGAAAAAAGCGTCAAGTAAAAACGCATTATTAGATATAACTCGAAAAATACTTGTTAGATCTCAAATAAATTTAAATGGGACCAAACGACACACACCACCTTTCGATCAAAAGAAAATTTGTTGAAATTGCTCCACCCAGTCCAAAGTTCTGAAGTAACATACATTACAGTCGAATTGAGAACCTCCTCCTTTTTTAGAAGTCGGTTAAAAAATTACCAACCGTCAATCATGTTGACGTTGTTTCAAAGTTAAATCCATCATATATATAATTTTAATAATTAATTAATGTACAAAACAAAAGCAGTAATAAATTTTTTAGTTGTGAATGCTGGTAGAGCAAGCAATTATCTATAAAATGATATATAATTTATGTGGAGTAATTGTGAGATTTTTACTAAACAGGGAGGCAAACATCTTAATCTTAGCTTATTAATACATATTATGGTATTTAATTAGATATTGTTGCTTACATAGTAGTCTGTTACTACAAATTTTGTAAACCATATTTTTCTTGTTTGTGTAATTTTTTATAGTCTATAGTATACCTTTAATAATATCTAAAAAAAGAATATATAACTCATTGCAAAAATTTGAAGCTTTATTACAATAAAAACAAAAAAACAACAAATTATATTTCAAGTCATTATTTTTTGATAGTCATGATTGATATGATACAGGAAAATGTCAATAGGATTTCAATAATATTTTGCATAACACTTAAAATTTAACTAAAATGAGTTTAGTTCAGTTGTATATTAAATAAATTGGTACTAATAATTGGTTTATAAGAAACAAAAACTTGAATCTGCACCTCCGACTGACCGTGTTGGTGCTTTAGCCAATTAAGCTATGGAATGGATTCGATCCCTACTGGAACTGTCGATTTTTGATATGATATTAAAAATGGTTTAGAATTCCCTAATGTGTGGGTAACACAAAAATAAATATATATTTTTTTTTTTTTAAATGTTATTTTGGTATATGTATTATGTATACATCCATATGAATTTAGTAAAAAGCAGTTATTTTAATATTACAAACAGACACTCCAATTTGATTTATTTGTATAGATTAAAAAAAAAAAACGTAAGAAAACTAATAAATATGAAGTAATTTTTTTTGCCTATTCTGGAAAATAAACACTTTATACATATTTTGCTACTGTTATTAGATCATAATTAATTTTAACAATTATGACATTTTTAAGTCTATTATTGCAATTAATTTAAGAATGAATAATCAAATGTAATATTTAAATTGTTTTCAAAAGAATTAGTTAATTATTTAATTGTGGCTAAAGTGATCCAACTTTTTTTCAAATGAAAAGGTTTCAATTGAAATGAGTGGACAACAAACAATATTGAGTAAAGTTTCAAGTAGGGCACTTCAAAAGCTTTAGCTATGCAATTTTTTTTTAAATTGTTTATTTGAAGTAGATAAAGTAATAAGAAGCATTAAAACTTGGATGTAAGTATTTTATTCCTTACCTAGCGCAATCTGTAGTGTAGTATGTTGTACAAGATATATACCATAAAAATGTCTAAAGCATTTCAAAATTACAAATTATCTAAGAACTATAACGGATATAGGAGAACAGTTTTCAGAATAAAAAATAAGAAGTTTCTGGAATTTAAAAAAACGTGAAAACAGATAAAGAGCTATTTCATCTCAACCTATCACAGTCTACTGCTGGACATAGGCCTCCCGAAGTTTTGCGCCAAACATTCAGGTTTTCCGCAATCCTCCTCCAGCCACCACCGGCAATCTTACATAGATCTTCGGTCCAGGGAACACGCGGTCTCCACTCCAGGACACGTCTGCTCTAGCGCCCATTGATCCTGCGGCACAGGTGACCGGCCCACTGCCATTTCAACTTGGTAATTCTGTGGGCTATGTCGGTTACTTTCGTTATCTCGCGGATCCTGTCTTTGAGAGAGCCCCAAGCACAGACCGTTCCATTGGATTTTGAGCGACTTTAAACTTGTGGACTTGTCCCCTCGTCAGTGCTCACGTCTCCGCACCGTATGTTAAAACAGGCAGAACGCATTGTTCGAAGACTTTTGTCTTCAAGCATTGCGTAATTTTCGAAGTGAAGACTCGACGAAGCCTGCCAAATGCCGCCCAGCCCAACCGGATCCTCCTATCAGCTCCTTCTCGAAGTTGTTTCGGCCTAGGTGAATGGTGTGTCCTAGGCACACATAACCCTGAACAACTTCGACAAGAATACCGTCGACCGATACCGGTCTCAGTTTGACTTAGTTGTTAAACATAAGTGTCGTTTTGTCCAAATTCATACAAAGACCGTCTCGTTAGAATGACTTGTTTAGGCCGGCCAGCATTTGGTCTAGGTTAACCAACGTCTCTACAAAGATAACGATATCGTCGGCGAAACGAAGGTAAGAGATGTATTCGCCGTTGAAGTTGATGCCTCGTTCCTCCAATCCAAGGTCTTAAAGATATACTCCAGCGCAGTGGTAAAGTTTCGGTGATATTACATCTTCCTGTCTTACCCCGCGCCGGAGAAAAATGGGTCTTGTTTTCTGGTCTTTGATATGGACGGTTATCGGGAAGGGTAATTATTATCTCAATTATTGATTTCGGTATTGGTTATTGCACATTAAATGTTTATTATACGACTTTAGTGTGTATTTATCGGTCAGTTCTATAAAATCCTAATAGATGGCGGTTTGGCATCTAAGTTGCACAGATATCCGGTAGATGGCGCCGTATTTCTATTTATATATAAGTATAGAAATGGATTTTTGTCTGCATGTCCTTTATAGAATCGTAAACTATGAATTTGATCATGTCACGATCTTCAGCAAAGTGTTGTGCATGAGCCCACAAAGGTTTCTGAGTTGGTATGATCAAAAAAATAAAAATAAAAAATGTAGCAACGCGCGCAGGGTAGTATTTTAATAAATTATAATTACTGAGCCACAGTAACGCGTGGCTGGGTCAGCTAGTTCTAGATTAAAAATTTAATTTCATTTGTTTTTTTATTAATTATTTTATAAATTATATAAGATGAATTTGGACGAAACTTCATGGTTTTTTATTCTATTTTATATACATTTAGTTATAAATCAACCATTATCTTAATTGAATAATAAAATCGACAACTTTTTTAATTACCAGTCGATTTGACCGTGCGCGGTAGGATTACGAGTAGGTATATAAGAATTGTCAGGTTTAGTGTTAATAATTAAACTTGTGGAGGCCTATGTCCAGCAGTGGACTGCAATAGGCTGAAATGATGAATATCTAAATTATCTATACCTAACACTGTTTAAAAAAAGTTTTAATAAAAGCCTCGTCTGCTTGATAAAGTAATTGAACCCTGTTATAAGACTTCTTTGCATAGTATGAAAATTGCGTTCAAAATAAAATGTTATTAGAAAGTGGGATTTCAAGTAGAAGTTACTAAAATCGATCACTTTTTCTGTCATTGTTGCTGGTAATGCTTTCATTTTTAGCGGGTGCATTTTTTTTTTACTCAGAAAAACTTAAGTACATTAAAAATAATATTCTTAACTCTTTATGCAAGTGACCAAAGTCAGCAAGTTTGATTCTTAAATTAATTTTATTTAAGTAATCAAATAGTTACTAAAAATGTTTAAGATAACTATTATCTCTATAGGAGGTTAATACTGTTTTTGGCCTTCTATTCTTATGCCCCACTTACTAACTTAGAAGGTGATAAGCGTAATTTGCGAGGGATATTTTTAAAACAATTTTAATTTAGAGTGTGTATATGAGCAGTACTTATTTAAGCAATTTTTTCCGCATTCGAGCTGTTATAAATTTATGTTTAGAACTGGCCAGGACTTTGAGCGTTCGAATCGTTTAAGAAAGCAGTCGTTCCGCCGGCCGTTCGATTACTTTCACTATTTGCTCCTTGCAACTTTCGCCGATCGCTAAACGCGTCCGTGGACTTATCCGAATCAAATCGACTTTATAAATAAATACATCGCAGATCAATAACAGTGTACACAATAACACGTATACCGTAAGTGGAACGTATTTTATTCAAAGTTTCTTAGCTCGATATTAGCAAATATGTATTACGGCAATCTGTTGTGTGGGAACCAGACTTGTAAAACATGCACTTTAATGATTTTTTATTACGAATATTTCGTGTTGCCAATATAAATTAAGTATGTGTATATTTTTATTTATTAAATTAAACGCGAAAGGTTAAAACCTTCTGTATTAACTTACGATTCAAGAATATTTTTTTTTTACGAAATCATCTTTCACTTGATAATATGTAAAAAAAAATGATTTGATAATGAACCGTAATCCTTGTCTGATAAGTTATCAGGTTGACATTGTCACATTTCAGACTATCGCGTAGGTGTTTGAAACTAAAAATAAACAATTAATTAAGACGGTAGGTATTTTTACGTATGAAATCATACGATACCGAAATCTATTACTATTTTAATAAATGTCGACAAAAAATTTGATTACTAAACACTTGGTTTGTTTATTGTATAATATTTTTTTAACGTAGTTAGATACATCTTATCGCAAAAAAAGTGTTTGTGCGACACATGACGTTGAAATTTGATTTAGCTGATAGTATTTATAAATGTATGAAACAAATTATTAATTAGGAAACTGAGATAAAGTATAGAAACAAATAAAATGGTCTGGAAAAATTTAGAACCACCGGCTCTTTGATACTTTATTTAACGGCTGGTTTCAATAATCTATCTATCTCTGGTATTGCCTATTAGCGATAAAGTTTTGACTCAATTTGTATGAAGCTTATGTCAAAATTCTATCTCTTGTAAGCAAATTCAGAGATAGATTGAACATTGAAACTAACCGTAAGACATTGACAGGATGCCAGTAAGTTTTGAAAGGAATGATAATTACTTCCATTTTGATCATTTTCCAGATTTTCTGTAGTAACTTTATTTGCCGGTTTTCTGATTTCCAATAAGGGTGACGACAAACGAGCGTAATTTTGTAAGTTGCCAGTCAAGTAATTTCGGTTGCAGAAATTCTGCCTAGCAGAAATTCTGACTCATTTTGCGTCGCCATGTGGCACGAACTGGACGTCTATATGAAACCGAATGCAGCACACCCTAAAGCATAAGGTTAAATTTATCGCTGTACAAGAAAGTGATAAACACGACATGTTAAATATCATACAATTTAGCATGTAACTATTTTATAAGTAAATCTACATTTGGTATGTATTTTTTTGTCTTAGACAAAACAAAAGTGCGCAAGTTGTACCTCGTGGAAGCTATTCTGTTTAGGCTATTTATAGTATGACTATAACAGGTTGCTACGAGGTAAATTAGTTTAAGAATAAACGAGAAAAACTTATAAAATATTCATCTTGTATGTTGCATATTTATCCTTGAAATGTCTTGTCTTGAAAAACTGAGACCGAGAAATCAATGATGGGTGATTAAATTTTTTATTGTAATAAATACGGTTTTCATTTGTCGTATTTCATTCTACATATATCTTGCATTAATACTTATTATTGATTTCTGAATGCGAGTTTTTAATTTGATAGTGTCTACATCCTACTTCACTCGCTTCAGCCTGTAATATCCCGCTGCTCGGCATAGGCCTCTTGTAGGAGAAGGATCAGAGCTTAATCCACTACGCTGCTCCAATGCGGGGTGGTGGATATATTCCCTACTATGAGTAGCGGTCGCTATCACCTACTTCACTCTTAGGTGTGAAATTATTAAATATACAGACGTTACGTATTTTTGCATTGATAATGTTCTTTGATGTGTATATGAGATAATACTTAGATACTTCTCTGGTAACTGATAACCAGTTTTATCTCAACTAATAAAGTTAAAAATAAGTTACACCTGTAGGATTCATAGGTTCTGAATAGAAATTCCATTATGGAACTAAACTATACCAAAAAAATATCTGTTGTATATTTTTATACGTCAGATACAAATATACTTGTTTGTTGCATTTTAGTGAGTTTAGCAACTTTTAAATGAAGTCGAGTTTTTATTTATTTTTTACAATCGTTTTTACGAAATCGATGTGTTTTACAATACTACAACTAGGTATTTCAACTTTTCTCTTTTTTATTTGTTATTTAACGATTTACTGCGTAATAAATTTAAAGATTGCGTAAATTACGCAGGTGAACAGTAAAATGGTAGCTTGAAAACATATAAACTCTTGCTACTCCTTAGTATAATATAATATACACTAGCTGACCCCGAAAACGTTGTTTTGCCATATATGTTATTAACCCCCATAACCTCTCATATAACTTAGGGGTATAAAAAATAGATGTTGGCCGATTTTCAGACCTACTCGATATGCACACAAAATTCCATAAAAATCAGTCCAGCCGTTTCGGAGGAGTACGATAACTAACACAGTGACACGAGAATTTTATATATAAGATATTTAATTAAAAATATTTGTTAAATGTTAAAATTGTATACAATCATCGTCTCGACGCTCGTGAAATGAAATATTACGGATGAAATATTATCGCAACTTTTAGCAATTCACTATCGAGCTTATAACAAATATTGAATCCATGAATACATAAATATTATTTAATTTGACCTTACAAAGGCCGCACCCGGGAAATATATATTTTTTATATATAAGTAATATATATTATCCTTTATTAGGTATATTGGATCAGATGTTATTTTTTTTTGTTGCGTTGTATGTTTTTTTTTAATCCAAATTCAAAAAAGGTGAAGGTTCTCAACTGGATTGTATTTTTAACCGACTTCCAAAAAAGGAGGAGGTTCTCAATTCGACTGTATTTTTTTTTTTTGTATGTATGTTACTTCAGAACTTTTGACTGGGTGGACCGATTTCGACAATTTTTTTTTAATCGAAAGGTGGCGTGTGTCATTTGGTCCCATTTAAATTTATTTGAGATCTAATGACTATTTTTCGAGTTATATCTAATAATGCGTTTTTACTTGACGCTTTTTTCGTCGACCTACGTTGTATTATACCGCAAAACTTTCTACTGGATGTACCGATTTTGATAATTCTTTTTTTGTTGGAAAGAAAATATCCCTAGTTTGGTACCATGGAAACCAGGTAAGCCCATCTTAACCATCTTATATAAGGAAACCAGGATCTGATGATGGGATCCCAGAGAAATCGAGGGAAACTCTCGAAAATCCGCAATAACTTTTTACTGGATTTACCGATTTTGATAATTTTATAATTTTGATAATTTATGTTTATCATGTGGTCACATATAAATTTTATCGAGATCTGATAACTACTTTTTGAGTAATCTTCGATAACGCGTAGTTTACTTGACTATTTTTTCGTCCATCTACGTTGTATTACTTTTTGATGTAATTGAAGTCGGGTTTTTTCGTTTGCGAGCAAACACAATTATTACGTGTGTTATCTCATAAAATTTTACGTGGTCTAATTTTGATAATTTGTGTCATATTCGAAAGCGGCGCTGGTCTGCGGTCCTGTTTTTTTTTTTGTTTGAGAATAAACGCAATTATTATTATTTTCTTTTGAAATGGTAAATATACTAATTCTCTTCCTTCTACGCTGTTTACAGCATCTCTTCTTTTAGAAGTAACGTAATTGAGGGTAGGTAATTTTAGCTACGTACTTTTTTTTTTATACAACTAGGTCGGCAAACAAGCGTACGGTTCATCCGAAGGCAACCCATTACCGTAGCTTATAAGACGCCTGCAACACTAGAAGCATTGCAAGCGTGTTGCCGACCCTCTCCCTAATTTCCTCAGGAGCTCTGGTCACCATACCATAGAAACACAACAAACTGCTTGAAATCATTTTTACTTAGCTATGATCTTTTTTAAGGTCAAGGTACTTCCCCAGTCGGCCTGTTCCAGATTTTGAGCAGGATATTTCCTGCTGTGCCTTATTATTATCATTTAATTTGTAGTGTTTGTAGTGACTAACTTATTTTTGCTCCAGGGTGTCTGGGTATGATTCCCGCCACAAGTTTGGGTGTAATATGAACAGAAATATTTATATATGTTTTGTTCATATGTACGTTTACTCTAAAAAAGTATCTATATCAGCTGCCTGTTACTTGAACAAAGGCATTTAAGTTGTCTATTTTTAGGAGCAGACGACTGCACGATAATGTACTTAAATCATATTTATGATGTATTTTCAATTGTAGAAAATCGCTAACTGTGGAATTTTTCGTTAGAAATTTGCTATAGTTACAATAAATGTTGTTACGTCATTATTAGGAAATCACGTTTATATTGACATTAATTAATAGAAAACATTTCTAGTTTCACAAAACTGGTAGTCGTCACTAAGTTTTGAGTCTTATGTAATTCAGTCAGATATTATAATTAGCTATTTAGACGTAGAATTATAGGTATTCAGTATTATTTTGTATAATACGTTGGCACAGTTGGCAATGAGCCTGCTTTCTGCATCAGGGCTGTGCTTTCTATCTCCGCTTCTAGTTTGGGAGTCTTATTTATATTTGTAGTATGTATGTTGTTAAAAATATTTGTATCAATCTACTATTATCTAAAACAGACATTAAATATTAATTTGTCATCAATTAATTGTCTATAAGGAGTGATTGCGAGATTTAAAAAAAGAAAAAAAATTTCAAAACGAAGGTCTTTATCAGTTCAACAGATGATAAATCTATCATGTCAACACTTTTTAACACTGACTGTACTTTTTTATATACATATATTAGCTCATAACTTTTGACTGGGGGGCCGATTTCGATTATTTTATTTTAATCGAAAAGTGCTGCGGTCATTAAATTTAAATGGGACCACCCATTTAAATTTAATTGACACCTGACAAGTAATTTTCGATTTGTATCTAATAATGCGTATTTACTTGACTATTTCTTTGTCTACCTTCGTTGTATTACTTGTCGATATAATTGAAGTCAGTTTGCGAGCAAACACAGCTATTTCACTTATACGGAACGTACCGCGATTGTCATTTTCAAAACTCTCCGTGTACTGGAGATGATATTATCTACGTAAGATGACCAGTGAAGGCTGGATGAGGATTGTGGAAAGCGGAATGTTTGGCGCGAACTTGGAGAGGCCTACGTCCAGGAGTGGACTGCGATAGGCTGATGTGATGATGATGATGATACTAGAGAGATAAAAAATATATTTTATAACTTACGTTATACGTATATATTGTGTATAAAGTAAACACATATAAACCAAAAAAGAAAAGTAATGTACATAACAACTGAAGATAATAACTTCTATGTTAAACAGGAAAATAAACAAATAAAAATTAAGTATCAATGACAGCTTTATAAAAACTGCTAGTTAGTATTTCTGTTATGTCGTTTTTATAAACATTTTTTTTTTTAATATCATATCAAAAAATCGACCGTTCCAGCGGGGATCAAACCTGCATCTTTTTTGCGTTTTTATAATCGTCGTTTATTAAATTTCTTTTTCTTTCGCAGGGGGATGAAGGAGCGACAATTCAGGACACAACCTCATAATGGTACGTTGATTCTTATATAAAACCCATTGCAACTAAATTTTTCTTTTTATGAATAATTAATTAATTATTTATTATTTTACATTTAATGCTTACTGGGCATAATTTCGTAATAATTTTTTTTCTATAGTATTAAATTCGCTATACAGATTTATGCGTTCGAAAAGTTGATTTAGCTAAATATTGTAAGTGACGCTGTATTCATTATTATCATGCACGATATTACTAATTTTGTACTGAAACACATTTTATATTTTATTTTTAAACAAGTAACTGCGCTGTTTCTTTCCGAGAAGAATTCTCTGCAAAATCTGCATTCCGAATCAGTCGTAGTACTGTTGTTCCACAATAAAACAATTACAGTTTTTAAACCAGAAGTCTTATCCATTATTCGATAAGTGAATTTTTGTAAAAGATGACAAGATAATAAATAAAAAATTATAATGTGAATACCGTAATTCCTTACATTTACTCATGCTTAAATTACCGTAATTCATTACATTGTCACCTGTATTGTCTAACTTTAAATTCTGTTTGTATAAAGACTATCTCTATAAAATTTTAATCTATAGAACTATTTCGGAGCCTTAAACAGTTTGTGCGTAAATTTTATTAATTAAATGTAAACGAACTGCGTGGATCGCTTTCCATGTTTGTTTTTTTTTTTTTTTTTAATCAAAAGGTCAAAACGGTGCCATGTGGTCCCGTTCAAATTTAATTGAGATCTGATAAGTACTTTTCGTACTATATCTAATAATACGTATTTATTTTATTGGATTATTCGTGGACCTACGTTGTATTATACCGCATTACTTTTCACTAGCTGTACCGATTTTGATGATTCTTACGTTATAATCGAAAGCTGATGCTTGTCTTGGGGTCCCATTTAAATATGATCGAGATCTGATGACAACTTTTTGAGTATCTTTGATAACGCGTGTTTACTTGAGTTTTTGTCTACCTACTTTGTATTACTTGATTTGTATTTTTTGTTTGCAAGCAAACACTATTATTTGTTATTCGATCGTGCCTATCTTAGCAGTACCTACACTAGTGTGATTCATAAATCAATATTTTTTGTGGGGTAACTTGTTTACAGATACGTATAAATTATAACTGTTAGTTATGAAATAACATTTTTAACTATAACGCAAGATTTATAACAGTAAAACAGTTAATATAAACGTCAACCATTCTGACAACCGACACAAGAGACAAGCGTTACTTAGCTGTCTAGGGTTTTCATATTTTTTTTTGAAAATGAAGCCTGTGCTTCGCGTTTGCTTTCAATTAAAGTGACGGGTGAGACTTACCCTTTTTATTAAAGATTTTATTTTAAAGTAAATGTAAACATTTATTTATTTCTTGTTTACATAAAGGTTTTAGTATTTCTTCAAATGTAAAAATATTTTTGGCGAAAAAAAAGATTTGAATTTAAAATGAGAATGCTATTAAAAAGGGAATTAAAGTGTTAAAGTACGATCACCTTAGATACACAATAAAACAAGACAGTATCTTTAAAAGAACAATTAAAAATAATAATCATTTATTCACTCGGTAACTTAAATCTTTTGATTATCAGCTTAAAGTAAATAGTAATTTTAATTATTGTTTGTCACAAAAATTAAAATTACTATTTACTTTAAAACGCCTCTTCCAATAACATTTGTTTTATATTTGACCAGCTTGATTCTGTATTATTAGTTTATTACCGTCACTACGAAACAAAATTAAAATTAAACTACTTTAAGGAAGCGTATGGTACCGATTTATAAATAAAACCTAGGGCTAATCCAATCGAAATACGTTTCAAACGAGCCGTGGGCGATCGTAAGCCCGGGAGTTATTCCGAGCTAATGCGAGAGACGATTTGTTGACATATGACGTCATTAACAAACATGGCAGAGGCTTGGCGCCATTCCTTTTTACGTGAGAATTAATAATCGATTATTTAGGTGCGATGACTCTTGTTTTCGTTAACGATGACACGTGTACTTTGAGAATAAATTGGATTCGAATTTTTTTTTTTCATTTAAACTGTTAAATGTTTATTTATTTATTTCTTACATTATAACAAACATTGCAGGCAGAACCCGATTCTTGAGACAGAAGAAAATATGCTTGTTAACCGACTTCCAAAAAAGGAGGAGGTTCTCAATTCGACTGTATTTTTTTTTTTTTATGTATGTTACATCAGAACTTTTGACCGGGTGGACCGATTTCGACAAATTTTGTTTTAATCGAAAGGTGGTGTGTGCCAATTGGTCTCATTTAAATTTATTTGAGATCTAAAAACTACTTTTCGAGTTATGTCTAATAATGCGTTTTTACTTGACGCTTTTTTCGTCGACCTACGTTGTATTATACCGCATAACTTTCTACTGGATGTACCGATTTTGATAATTATTTTTTCGTTGGAAAGGGGATATCTCTGGTTTGGTACCATGATAAGGAAACCAGGATCTGATGATGGAATCCCAGAGGAATCGAGGGAAACTCTTGAA
This sequence comes from Melitaea cinxia, assembly GCF_905220565.1. Classification (NCBI taxonomy): domain Eukaryota; kingdom Metazoa; phylum Arthropoda; class Insecta; order Lepidoptera; family Nymphalidae; genus Melitaea; species Melitaea cinxia. The sequence continues at coordinate 13,903,359 of NC_059407.1, read as the reverse complement.
AATCCGCAATAACTTTTTACTGGGTGTATCGATTTTGATAATTTTTAATTTAATCGAAAGCTGATGTTTATCATGTGGTCACATATAAATTTTATCGAGATCTGATAACTACTTCTTGAGTAATCTTTGATAACGCGTAGTTACTGGACTATTTTTTCGTCGATCTACGTTGTATTACTCTTCGATGTAATTAAAGTCGGTTTTTTTTCATTTGCGAGCAAACACAATTATATTATCTTGAATTCTATATTTTTAATTTTTTATGCACCTAATATGCTAACGCATATGATAGACTTTATTCTGGCCCTACTTAGAGTAGAATAAGATAGGTTGAAAAATGAAAATGTACAGAAAATGCTTATTTTTTTTTGAAGATACCGATGTTAAATGTAACAAGAAATAAAATTGATGGAGGCTTCATATTTTAGGTGTATGTATATGAAATGTCTGAGGTAAAAGTGTCGTGCGGATAGGTCGATGAGTCGACCACATAAACATATCACATAAAACGATGATTCACATTTTTGTGGTATGCGTTTGAAGAAAAAATAAGATTATGATGTTCCCGAGCACATTCCGAAGCACATATTGTATAAAAAGTTGATAAACAAACAACTTTAAGTCTCCATTTTAAATTGAGCTTTTTCGCTTATTTTAGACTTTTATACCTAAATTAACCTAACAGTTCAGCGGCCTCCTAATAGCGTGTCTGTATTATCCTAAAAGTTATAGCAACATAAAATGCCGTGAAACGAACTATAGCTTGATAAAATTTGAGTTGGTTTAGCGTAAAGTACCGCTTCACTTTGTTTATTTTGTTTATTGAAAGTTAAATTTTTGGCAGCTGGTCGCTTTCAAGTCGAAATTGAACTACATTTGCTAAAATTGAGTTTAGATGAGACGCCAGTCCCAAGAGATCGTTGTGATTGCTAACGTGGATACACATTGGAAAGTATGATAAGGTAGGTCATTTTAGAATCGGACAAACTAACTTCCGTTTTCGTAGTGTCTACTAATCAACTTGTCGAATATATTGAAAAATACTTTCGATTTCAATTAACTCTTTCTACCAATGCCTTTCTTTATTAAACTTGTTCTTGATATGACTCTGAAATTCGATATATTTCTGCAGCGCTGTTGTTTAAAACAAATAATTTCATTTCAATAGTTTGTTATAAAAATCTGTTGATAAGTATCATTTAAAATTTATTTTTGAAGAAAGTTTTACACACTCCTTATTTAGTCCTTTGCCCAAAGGTTGCCTGGAAGAGATCGCTGTATTAGCAATAAGGCCGCCTGTTGCAACTAATGCAAATTCTATTTTTATATATCATTCGTAATACTGTTAAAACCTTGTTTTGGTGTGCGAAAGTGTAAATAAATAAATAAATAAGTTTTATGTTCGAGTTTTAATGTGAGGGAAAGCTTTCGCTAGGCGAAAAAGGAGCCACACAAAAAAAACAGATTTACAATTCAAATAACTGTACCTTTTATATAATAGTCATATTTGATTACTAGCTACAAGTAAATTCCGATCTTGTAGGGTAAGTTATTCAGGTTGTGCAGGTTGCACTTTAAGAGATGTATTAAAAATAATTGCGTAAAGATACGTCGTGTCAAGTTGTCTCAAGCTCTGGAATGTTCCGTGGATCTTTGTTTTCTATGTTCTTGTTTTATTAATAATTTTAGTCTGGCCATTTTAAAGACGAAATGACTATTTTTATTAGGATACCACATGCTTTTAGATTATGGAATTATAAAAATGTTATTTTTTACGTTTTCTCTGATAAAGTGATAAATATAATGTCACGTAATGTAAACAATGACTGGTGTCTTTGATGCTTCAAATTCTAAAGCCAATTTTATTGTATTCGTAAAATCATATATAAACGTCATACTTTGTCTCACATATTTTTATATGATTACATCACCGCAAAGAAAAAAGGGTCGGTTAGAAAATCTTCAATATCTTCAAAAGTACCCGTTTTTACGTGGGGAAAATTCTTATGGATACCCCTCCAGCGCGAGGTCACCGAGGAGGCTATGTCAGACTTTTAGTGACCACAAACCACCACGTGTGAGCAGTCATCCGCCTGGGTGGGGCGAGATTGGGTCGCGCTAGCATTCGCCACCTCACCTCGGATCTTCAAAAGTACCTGACCTAGCTTTATGAAATAGACTAAATTAAAGAATATTTAAACGTGCTTTAAAAATGTTACAGATGTGTCGTTTTCACGAATTTAAGTACTTTGTGCAGCTCCGTGAGCTCGTAATACTTAGTGCAGTTATGCGATTTTGCATAAGGTTTTTGAGGCAATGTTATAGAACATTCCACCATTCCTTTATTAGCAATTCTTACACGTGGCGTGATTTTCGGCGTATTCGGGCTGCGTGTTAGCCACTCCTTGTATGTGATACCGAGTTTTTGATATATTATTATTTTTACCATAAAATTTCACCACATTTAAAATAAATAAATTGCATTAAAAGTATAAGTAATATAATAAGATTTTCTTATTAATTTAGTTGCAACAGGCTGTCTAAATCGTTATTCCAGGTAAACTGAGCAGATAACAGATAACATTTTTTTTTCAGTTTTACTATTATAAAATACAAAGTAAAAAAATTTTTGTTCGTTTTGAAACGTGTTCAGAAATCAATTTACACTTCTCAATGATTGTTACTTTGTCGTGTCGAACTGGTCGTGACAACGTATACTTTATTTATTTTAAACGTACTCTGTGATTGCATGACGTAATTGAACCAGTTATTGACTTGTTAGTTTGCCAATTATTTCACTATCTACAAGTCTCTAGAAAAAATGTAGAAATTATTCACAGAACGTGTCGTTTGAGAATTGATATATTTTTTTTTACTTTAATTTTGTCAAATTTTGTTAAATACGATGAAACGCCTACATTCTTGTCCATAAAAATTCAAAAGGTAATATTTATATTTTCAAAATGTGGCTTCCATGTAATAGTAATGATATTAATAAATTATGAAAATTGACTAAAATGTATTCAGAACAAAAATATTTCTGTGGGTACCTTCATGGAAGGAAATAAATCATTTTGATGACAAATAAATACCTTTCTTCATAAGAAGTTGAAAATACTTTTGTTCAGTGCTTAATCAGCTTAATGTTTGAAATGTCTTACTATCCATTATCTATTGCCAAGTATATGATATAGAAGTCATTTGATATGAAACTTTTTGTTAACCTAAATTTCTTTTGGCACGTTTGGAAAAAATGATGAGAGTAAATATTTTCACACGCGCACGCGCCACGCACGCGCATACACACACACACACACACACGCACACAAACACACGCACACACGCACACACGCGCACACGCGCACACGCGCACACGCGCACACGCGCACACACGCACACACGCACCCACACGCACGCACACGCGAACACATACGCACACACACACGCACACACACAAACACACACACACACACACACATATACATATACCACAAAAACCCGACACCCTGAAGTTAGCTCGTCAACGAAGAAGAAGTTAGCAACGCGAAGTTAGCTAGCCAATAAAGTATAACTTCTTGCGTGGGTACATAAACAAACACACTTTTTTTTTTTAAATGAGCCACTGAGATTTGATAAACGAAAAAAGTTGTTAGTACTAGTAAAAATAAGATGAGAGGAAAAAACCGCCAGCATCGGATCGTGTCCTAGCAGTATAAGGCAGTCACACGACTGTCGATTTCCAGTTTTGTTTTATACTTCTTACTATTTTAAACGACTATGTACCTACCTCCTTGATATGTATTGCAATTATCCCATATTATTGAAGTAAAACTTCTTTGGCGCATGATGGTAAAATTTTGACGGATGAAACGGCAAATTTTTTGTCGATTACGCTGGAAAGGAAATCTAAAGCTTTAAATTTACAGCTAAAAATTAGTTTGCGAAAGAAGTTTCACTTCTAACACGTGTACTTTGTACGTACGCACTTTTTTTTTCATTATTCATTTTCAAACCATAAAATTTTCTACCGTGTTCATTGTTAATTAGTCTTTCTATACTTGACAATGACTTATATACTACTTTCTCACTTTTGACGACGCGTTAACGCAGCTGTCACAGCACTGGCTGTTGCGCTGACGCAACCGGGTTCGATCCCCGCTCACGATAAACATCTGTATTGGCCATATAGATGGTTATCGTGGTCTGGGCGCTTGTGCTTGTGTATTGTGTGTGTTTCTGGACCCCCGACACAGGAAATAATACTAGTGGGGGCCGTTAAGTGTGTAGGGTTTATTTACTATTTATTTTACTTTTCAAATGTTATATTATTACTTTTAAAACATGACTGAGTATTACGAACATAAATAACATAATTACGAATATTCTACGCATTAGCTGTTGTTATATTACTGAGTTTTTGGGACACGGAAAGAATATATAAATGTATTTAGCGAGTAAAGATTACTGCTTCATACCTACGCATTTCATTATATGAATTAGCGTTATATTTTTTTAGTTATTAATAAATAAAAGCGCACAAAATGGTTTCTAGTAGTACTAAAAGCGCACACAGACAAAAATGCCTAGACTTTGACAAACGTGTGGTCTATTCTATACCTACAATAAGCTTCAGTCGTGATCAAAAACACGACGGGTCGTTATTTTGAAGATCTTTTAATATTTAAAAAACGAAGCGTTTTTCTTACGTACCGTTAAGTTTAGAACATGTCTTGTACAAATAGCAACTTATCCGGCCTTACTTCTTTTATGGTAATACTGATAGTTAAATAATATCTTATAACAAATATGGCATAATATCATGGCACCTGTAGAAGCTATTAATTATCCTTAATAGTAAGCTAATAACACTTATTATTTTACAATACTTTATAACAAAATTAACGACAGTAATACTACATGTGTACATTCGACATGTTGTTTGCGGTTTTATTTCAGCTAGTATTATTTTCTTGCTGCTGTTCTTTAGTGAAAGTGAAGTGGGTTCTTTTATTAACTAATATTAACAAAGTGATTTTATCATTGTTGCTCTCTACCCCAGGATAGTTTCGGGATATAAAGCTATCTATGTACTATTCTGATGTCCTACTATCAAACTTTCTCCCAAATAGTTCAGTAGTTTTGCGTCAAAGAGTAGTTATCAAACATATGTAAAATATATTATGTACATTTCGATACTCACAAACTGTCGTATTTAATGACATAAGTACGATTTTTTTATAATATTTTACTTACTAACTATAGAAGAATTATTTACATCATTTAATAATTAAATAATTTATTAAATAACAACTGACGTCTTAAAATATCCTCTTTCAATATAAATCAAGATGAACGAAACAAATTTACTACGGTAAACATTAGTTCACTCAGAAATAAACTATTGGCCATACCGGAAATACATTAAATAGTGTATTTACGAAACTGTACAAATACTAATTAATTCTTTATTATTTATCTGACGTCATCGACGTGGTATTTCAGGTACATATGTTTACAGCCTTCGAATGTTAAGAAAAGTAGCAAGGTCATACTCCTGACTTATCGACAAAAATTTGGAACAATTTAAATCTTCTTAGACCGCATTTTCACTTATCATCAGTTGAAATAGTGGTCAAACGCAAGCCTATCATTGTATAAAAAAAAATCTATTTTCTTTCTCAGCATATACTGCGGATTGGCACAGTAGTGACAGGAACTGACTCTTGCGCTACCGGATTCGATTCTTTATCCGGTATATATTGGTCGATCGTGAGGTAGTAATAATGTATTTGTTTCCGAATCTTCAACACAGGCTTCTCATCCCACTAAAGGCTTATAATGGACGTTTTTTCTCTTTCATTGTGTCTTGAGCGCTTTACGCCGAAGCTACTGAATAATGAATGAATTTGAATGAAACTTGACACGATTAGAGTTCATACTACGCGATAGGATTTGACACACGTTGTATGCCAAAATTTACTTCGATTCCCTGAGGATTTGTGTATTATATTAAATTACTTTATTTCATTAGGTCTGACAGTTGAAATATGTAATGGCAAATGAAGTCACGTGTACAGTTAGTATTCAATATAAATGCAAAAATACTGATGCTTTTTTTGTGTATTTTCTTATGACTACAGCGATCGCTTTTTTACTATCATCCGCTGTAGTCATCTAACTTATGCTTTGCTATGAAGTTTTAATAGTCACCAGCAGTGGTTTTGTTCGATTATGCCACGGATGTTTTGAATTTGAAATAACGGATACGAATACAATATTAACAATATTACACAGTTTCATATATGAAAATATATATTTATACTAGCTGTGCTCGCGACTTCGTCCGCGTGAATTTAACAAAATAGGTATTTTTCAGTTCGCAGTGCTATAAAAAAAATTCTACAGTAAAAGTAGCCTAAGTTACTCCTTATTACATCAGCTCAAAATGGGTTCAGCTGTTTCAGAGATTAGCCGGAACAAACAGACAGACAGACAACAATTATAAAAAAAATTACACCAGGTAGGAACGAAGTTCCTTCGAATAGTATAGAAGCAACACAATTTGAAAAAAAAAATGTTGAATTTTATATATATTTTCTAGTTCTTGATTTTTTTTTTGTTGATTGGTTTTTAATTAAGTACATAAAAGTATTTAGGAAATTTAGTATTTTAGAAAATAACAAATACCGTAAAATAAAATAAATCAAACAAAATAATAATAGTAATAATAATAATTCAAACTATTAAGTGAAATAAAAAAACATATTATGTCTTTATTTATTTTTGTCGACAGTATCAGATCCACTTACGCATGTAAATATCCGAAATATATAATCTTGTAGTTCTTAGAGGTCATTTTGCTACACAGTGATGTATCGTGTATTTATTATCATAAAGTAATTTAAATTAAAACTAAAATATCCTGTTATTCATTTCATACAATCAATAAATTATACTATAATTACTTATTATTATTAATAAATTATACTATTTATAAATTATACTATTTTAATTTTTTAGCTCTTGAGAAAATAGTAAAATCTAAATAAATAATAATACGTATAAGGTTTTAGTTTCTTAGCTTTTTACTCAATATGCTACACACATTACTATAATGAAATAGTGAACATTGTGTAACGATTTTGTTTTATCTGGCGCCGTGTCTTGTCTGCCTTGTGTGTCATATCACGGGAAGGTACCGGGTAGATTTCATTAATTGTTCCAAATTTAATACCTGAGTCACTGCCCTTCTAAGCCAATATTATACCTATAAAGATGAACGATTTATGTTTTTAAATGTTAGAATAAACTCAAAAACTGTTAGATCGGTTTAAAAAAAAATGTTTACTAGAAGAGTGTTACGTTATCACGAGAGGCAGTGTTTTAGAAAGAGAAAACGGTACAGCTAAAATCGTGTTATCCTTGCGGGCATAGTCGCGAGCGGAAAGATAGATAATAATATAACGGAATATACCTAGTTGTCTAATTGAATTTTTAACAAATAACATTTTATGAGTTCCACGCTTTCAGTGATATGTATTCGTGCCTTTATTTATATAGTTAACAATGTAGACGAAGTAGGCAGTATCAGCTAATGATGGATACAAATAGATCGATTGAATGACTTCATAGCAAACAGACACGTGATACTCTCTTTTCGCTTTTAATTGATCGTTTAACGTGTCAAATTACTTTGTCAGGATTAATGGATTCTGTGAAGAATGAATGACATTGATTTATTGAAATTAGTGTTACGGAATATTGGATTTATATCAATTTAGCTTAATTTCGACTTGATTGCAGAAGTGATTTTTATGTTACGTTTACTTCAATTTACGGCCAGATTAATTGGTAGATTCAATTAATCTGGTCGTAGATTGAAGAACACGTCCTTGGCGGTTAACTTGCGTTTAGTTCCGATAGAAGATCGACGTTTGTAGTATTTTTTTAAATATTGTTTTCTAATGTTTACGCGAATTTTACTTATTTAATGAAACAACTTTTCGGATTTTATCGCGGTTTATTATTAACTTTTGATTCCCGACGTTTCAGTTACTTTACAGCAACCATGGTCACGGGATTTTTTTTTGTTATGTTTGTGCTGTATTGTAATGTTTTATAGCCCATGCCATTACAACATTAACAGATAGACAAAAATCATTTCTTGTAAGTAAAATCAAAACTGAGTAAAGTATATAGAATAATAATTTTAATTTTCCTATATTAGCGCAGAATTCTTAGGTTCTAGGTTAACAAAAAAATAAAAGAGTAGATGCTATCTCAAATCTGATATTTTCGTTCCAACCTGTTTTCGTATCGTGCTCAAATGGGGACCAACGAAGTTGATCAATATAACTTGTTTGAGCGGGTGTGTCCTATTTACAATATTTTTAGGAACCAGATGTGGAATCGAAATAAAAAAATACAGTAACAATTACTTACAAGCTTCTATACTTATATCAGGAGTCTAAACCAAATGTGTTACAAAAATAAAATAAAGCTAACGTTTAAATAACTTTAACGAATACTAATCGATTACAAAATTAGGCAGGTTAACTCTCCAAACGGACAAGGGTTTCCTACACGAAACACGTTCACAGTTCACGGAGTGCGTCTTGAACTGAAACGCGCACAGCGCACGCGCGTCATCCCTCCTACGGTGACCCTTCTTCACTATTCTTCTAACAATATATTATTTAAAGTTGCGTAACATATTACTAGTGATATGAATATTTAGTTAGAATTTTGAACTGCATATGAAATTGTAAAAAAAGTGCAGGTTTTGTTTGAATGCGTTTTTTTTTACTTTTAGGTATTTGACTATAAAATTAAGTGCAATTGTTATATAATCAAAAAAGAAATACATATACGTGGGTAAAATGGAATCGTTTCTTAGGACAGTTATAGATATTTTAAGATTCGGGTACATACGTCGCAACTCAAGTTGATACAACTGTTTTTTTTAAAACTATTTTTACAACTGAACTGAGGTAGGGCACAGCAGGAATTTCCTGCTCAAAATATGTAGCAGCCCGACTGGAGTAGTACCTCGACCTTACAGAAGATCACAGCAAAATAATACTGTTTTCAAGCAGTGTTGTGTTCCTGTTGGTGAGTAAGGTGACTAGAGTTCCTGGGGATTGGGGATTGGGTCGGCAACGTGCTTGAGATGCTTCTAGTGTTACAGGCGTCTATAAACTATGGTAATCTCTTACCATCAGGTGAGCCGTACGCTTGGTTGCCAGCCTAGTGACATAAAAAAACAACATTTCCTCAAACGATCAAACATTACGAAGTAGAAAATCGCAGGTTTAGAGGAGTGACCCTCACTTGCGGCATAATACTTACTGAGCAGGACTTTTAGAAGTTCTTTTTTTTATATCCCACTTAAACAGCAATACTTGTTTCTCTTAAATCGCTATTAAATATTATTATTTTTTTAAAAAATTGACAATATTTCAAAACATTATAATAACTACAATAACCGTATTTATCTGTAACACGATTAAAATAAATAAATAATTAATTAAATCAAAGAAAAATGCGCGAATAAGCGAATTAAACAACTTTTTTCGAACCAAACCACTTATTCATTCAATACAAATAATCTACAACTAATCTCACAAAAAAACGTTTTTAACAACACAAGCTCGCAATACACTATTGACAATATTGTAGATCAATCATATCATTATTATAGTCGTGGGAGTCTCTGTATAGCTATTATAATTTATCAATTACTTGCGGTTTTGTTTCAGGTGCCATTAATACTATTATGTTCGTATTATAATGACTATCAACTATTTTCAATCTGTATAAATAAATAAAATTGGAGTGTCTGTTTGTAAAATCCAAATAACTGCTTTTTACTAAATGCATATGGATGTATACACGGTACATATACTGTCTGTTTGTTCCGGCTAATCTCTGAAACGGCTGGCCAGATTTTGACGGGACTTTCATTTGCAGATAGCTAATGTAGTAAGCAGTAACTTAGGCTACTTTTATTTTAGAGATTTATTTATTTTGTAACTCTGCGAATAACTGAACAATAACTTTTGTTAATTTCCACGTGGACGAAGTCGCTGGCACAGCTAGTCGTTAATAAAATACTTTTAATAAATTCATATTCAAAATCAAATTTTAACTGATTGTAACGCGATGTAATTTTTTTTAAATATTTCTCAATAAATTTTCTTGGATAATTAGTACAAAAAAACTTTTAATTAAGATTAATTACTTTATTTTAGTTTTTATTTGAGAAATTGACCTAATCAAGTACTGACTTCAATTTTTATAATTATTTTATTTTATTTTATTTTAAGAAAGATTTAAGAGACCTGTGCCCAGCTGTAGGATGGATAGACTGAACCGTAGTCGTGATTATTAACCTATCGCGTGCATCCTAAACCATGTACATGTTTATAGTTTTTTTTTTGTTGTTGTAATTAGCTTCGAAATTGTGTGTAGTTTGAGTGTCCCTCCTGTGTGTACAGGCGACGGAGTGATAAACATACAAATACAATGCCTTGTTTCTGTATGAAATATGAACAAAACCTAGGCCCCTGGTTAACCACATAATATAATACGATTATAGATTTAAATTATCGTAATGTCTACTGTTCGAGGTTATTATGTGCTAGTTAGCTATGTAAATATTATAGCGTTACTAGCTTCTCGCTCGCGGCTTCACACGATTTTGCATTACACGATTTTAGCTGTTCTGTTTTCTCGAGTTGTAATGGCCTATGTTACATGGTGATAACGCAGCATTCTCCCTGTGAAATAATTATATCAAATCGTTCCAGCTGTTTTTATGTTTATCAATTTTAACAAAAAATCATATCCATCCTCTTTATAGTATATTACTATAGATATAAAAAAAATATCACTTATGTGTTATATTGAACTTTAACGTTTTTTAGGTTAGGCTCTTTCGTGTTAATGTTAATTTAATAATAATACTCGCTTCGAATAAAGTTTTACGAAGTGATAGGCACTAAAATTTTATATGTATACTAGCTGTGCCCGCGACTTCGTCCGCGTGGAATTTAATAAAAAAGTTATTTTCAGTTTACAGAGTTATAAAATAAATAAATTTCTAAAAGCCTAAGTTACTCCTTATTACATCAGCTATCTGCCAGTGGAAGTCCCGTCAAAATCGGTCCAGCCGTTTTAGAAATTAGCCGGAACAAACGGACAGACAGATACAAATTGTAAAAAAATGTTATTTAGTTCCATGTGCATTAGTAAAAAGCGGTCATTTTAATATTACAAACACACACCAATTTTATTTATTGGTATAGATGTAGTTTGTTTTATTAGCCCTTTCAATCAAACCATTGTATTTTATAATCACCATCATAAATATTGATTGTGATTGATTTTGTGTGTAACATAAACTACTAAAGCTTATATATTTTATCCTATATATAGTTTGCCGTGGTCTGGGTGTTTGTGCAGTTTTTGTGGGTCTCCCCACCGTGCCTTGGAGATCACGTTAAGCCATGACGCTGAAACTAGCAGCCACTCTTTATATCTCTGCTTCTAAACAACAGATTGATTTGTAACTTTACACAAATTAGTATCGTTTGTTCATCTAACTATGGAAAAAAATTCAAAGGGTAAATACCACCCCTTCTATTTTTTTTTAATTTAAAAACTAAAAAAGGAGGTTAATTCGATACAAAAGCTAAAAAATTAATGTTACTAAGCATAAAATAGGGTCAAAATTTGAAAACAAAGGTAATTTATAATAACAAGAAAGATTATAAAAAAAAAATTACTTTAATTTTTTTTATTTTGGGATTTTTTCTAAGCAGACGATTAAATAAAATTTATTAAAGTTATCATATCTCGGCTCATAGACACTGCATTTTGTTGTAACTTTGCAGAAACCTTTTCTTTACTATCAAGAAAAGATAAGACAATTTTCAAAGCGGATACTCAACCCCTTCTATTTTTTTTTTATTTGTTTTTCTCTAAGACAATGCCTATATACTACTTCTTCAAATGTCTATATCTCTGCTCGTGGACACTACATTTTGTTGTAACTTCGTAGAAACCTTTATATTACTATCAAGAAACGATGATAAAAATTTCAAAAGGGATACTCAATCCCTTCTATTTTTTTTTATTTTTTTTTTTCTCTAAGACAATGCCTATATACTACTTCTTCAAATGTCTATATCTCTGCTCGTGGAAACTACATTTTGTTGTAACTTCGTAGAAACCTTTCTATTACTGTCTAGAAACGATGATAAAAATTTCAAAAGGGATACTCAATCCCTTCTATTTTTTTTATATTTTTTTTTTCTCTAAGACAACGCCTATGTACCATTTCTTCAAATGTCTATATCTCTGCTTGTGGACACTACATTTTGTTGTAACTTCGTAGAAACCTTTCTATTACTGTCTAGAAACGATGATAAAAATTTCAAAAGGGATACTCAATCCCTTCTATTTTTTTTTATTTTTTTTTCGCTAAGACATTGCCTATATACTACTTCTTTAAATGTCTATATCTCTGCTCGTGGACATTACATTTTGTTGTAACTTCGTAGAAACCTTTATATTACTATCTAGAAACGATGATAAAAATTTCAAAAGGGTTGTAACTAGAGAAAAAAAAAAATAAAATAAAAATAGAAGGGGTTGAGTATCCCTTTTGAAATTTTTATCATCGTTTCTAGACAGTAACAGAAAGGTTTCTGCGAAGTTACAACAAAATGTAGTGTCCACGAGCAGAGATATAGACATTTGAAGAAATGGTACATAGGCGTTGTCTTAGAGAAAAAAAAAAATAAAAAAAATAGAAGGGATTGAGTATCCCTTTTGAAATTTTTATCATCGTTTCTGGACAGTAACAGAAAGGTTTCTGCAAAGTTACAACAACATGTAGTGTCCACGAGCAGAGATATAGACATTTGAAGAAATGGTACATAGGCGTTGTCTTAGAGAAAAAAAATTTAAAAAAAATAGAAGGGGTTGAGTATCCCTTTTGAAATTTTTATCATCGTTTCTAGATAGTAATATAAAGATTTCTACGAAGTTACAACAAAATGTAGTGTCCACGAGCAGAGATATAGACATTTGAAGAAGTAGTATATAGGCATTGTCTTAGCGAAAAAAAAAAAAAAAAAAAAAACTAGAAGGGATTGAGTATCCCTTTTGAAATTTTTATCATCGTTTCTAGATAGTAATATAAAGGTTTCTACGAAGTTACAACAAAATGTAGTGTCCACGAGCAGAGATATAGACATTTGAAGAAATAGTATATAGGCATTGTCTTAGAGAAAAAAAAAATAAAAAAAATAGAAGGGATTGAGTATCCCTTTTGAAATTTTTATCATCGTTTTTAGACAGTAATAGAAAGGTTTCTGCGAAGTCACAACAAAATGTAGTGTCCACGAGCAGAGATATATTCATTTGAAGAAATGGTACATAGGCGTTGTCTTAGAGAAAAAAAAAATAAAAAAAAATAGAAGGGATTGAGTATCCCTTTTGAAATTTTTACCATCGCTTCTAGACAGTAACAGAAAGGTTTCTGCGAAATTACAACAAAATGTAGTGTCCACGAGCAGAGATATAGACATTTGAAGAAATGGTACATAGGCGTTGTCTTAGAGAAAAAAAAATTAAAAAAAATAGAAGGGGTTGAGTATCCCTTTTGAAATTTTTATCATCGTTTCTAGATAGTAATATAAAGGTTTCTACGAAGTTACAACAAAATGTAGTGTCCACGAGCAGAGATATAGACATTTGAAAAAGTAGTATATAGGCATTGTCTTAGAGAAAAAAAATAAAAAAAAAAAAAAAATAGAAGGGATTGAGTATCCCTTTTGAAATTTTTATCATCGTTTCTAGACAGTAATAGAAAGGTTTCTACGAAGTTACAACAAAATGTAGTGTCCACGAGCAGAGATATGATTACTTTCACAAATACAATATAATTGCCTCCTTAGGGAAATTGCAATATTAAAAAAATAATCAAAGTGGATTATTTATTTTTTTACCTTTTTTTCTAATTTTTTTTTTTTTTTTAATATTCTAAACGACCTTTGATTTAAATTTTAACCTTATTTCATGCTTAAAGACATAGATTTTTTGCTTTTATATCGAATTAACCTCCCTGTTTGGGTTTTTAAATATAAAAAATAGAAGGGGTGGAATTTACCCTTTAGATCTTTTTCACAACGAGATGATATAACGTCACTACTTTCTGTACAGTTACAACTTAATCTGTTGCTTTTTTAAGAGATATAAAGCGTGGCTTCTAGTTTCAGTGTCATTTAATTGTGGCTGCTAGCTGCTAGCTGCTAGTTTCAGTTTCATGTTAAGCCGTCGGTCCCGGTTGTTATCATGTACACCTGATAGCGATCGTTACTCATAGTAGGGATACATGCGCCAACCCGCATTGGAGCGGCGTGGTGGATTAAGCTCTGATCCTTCTCCTACATGGGGAAAGAGGACTATGCCCAAATAGTGGGATATTACATGCTGAAGCGTAAAACGTTTCGAACAGCAACAAGCTTGCAATTTTAATTAAATTAGTTGTAAATAAAATAACACATCATTTGTGAGCCTTTTAATTTGAGTGAATTTTCTAGCAATTTTACTTTTTTTTGGTTATAAACGTTTTCATAATGATAATATTGGTTTATTTTTTTTTGTTTCAGGCGAGTTCTAGTCAGCGGCAGTGCGACATCGCCGCCAATCATGTTGCGACCAGAATCGCCTCTCGCTGATCACCGCAGCCTGCTGCCGCGGCGCCTACTGCCGGCCAAAGCTCAGATTGCTCCAGCCGATAAGAAGAAAAACCGAAGATCTCTCGAATTAAACCCTCCGTCCAACGATCATGCTCCTTACGACTACCCGAAACTCCTAATTTCTAAAACAACCGACTCCCTCAACACTGAGTGTCCCCGCAAACTCATCAACAAACAAGACTCCACTGACAGTTTGAAAAGAGCACTCCTATCTAAAGATGATAAAAAGTGCCCCGCTAAGGAGAACGATAAAAAGCCGGTCGTCAAACAGGATTCGACCGAAAGCTTAAAGAAATCATTGCTCTGTCGACAAGACTCGAACGACAGCGCGAAAAGAAGAGACTCCGATCCAAAATGGATTCAAAGACAGGAAGAGAGTAAGAGGAGTTTGGAAGTGAAACGTGGAGGAGACAAAAAGGGTCTATTGGAGACTGATATAGATGATACCAGTAAGAGAATATACGAAAGAAGAACGGGATGCGCCAGGCCTACTCTGCCGCCTGTCGCGGAAAAGGGAGTTTCGCCTAAATCTCCTAATGGCAACCCTCTGACCCCGGGAGTTGCGGCAGTGGCTGAGGGAGTGGTTCGATGGGGAAGCGGCCTCCTGACTCCGAAAGAGGAGCCGAGGTTAAGGCCCGCTAGAAGCTGGTACGGGTATGGGACGCTGCCGACTGACACTGATAAGGTAATTATTTATACGTAATTTATTTATGTATACTTTATAGTACCATTATGCACCACCATACACACCACTGTAACTACAGACACATTATACATAAATATTTTAAGATAGTTACATACTGTGTACAATGGGCTGACTTATAGCTACTTAGTTATTCCATAATCCATATGTATTTTCAAATATATATATATATTAATATACAATAATTAGTTTAGCATTTTAGAGAATTTTTGTTTTTAATTTTTCATTGGCATATAACATTCATATTTAAACTTGAAGAACTCGTTTTGTTTCGAAATAGTGTATCGATAATCAATGCATTAAAACTAAATTTATTGGTGAAATTAAAAGAATACTAATTTATTAGCAGCAAAAAAATAGAATAATCAAGCGACAATATGTTGCACAAAGTAAATATGTTGACAGTTATGTTTTTAAACAATTCTCTGTAACATGAAACATCTAGACCGGTAGAAACGATATGGACACGGCTGAGGTATAGTTCGCGTTCGGCCCGGTTCCGGTACGGCCCTACGTACTATAGTACCCTACTTGTACTCAATCTTTGAGCTTTTACCAAGGCTCTCGTCGGGTATTCTGAGCCCGATAAATTATGTTATTTGATATTGTTCGATCGAAGAGATTAATTTTTTGTACATAGGTATAACAGATACCTAAGTTATTCCTACTCCGCCTAGGAAATACATTAGACATGCTAAATGAAAATGCTAATTTGAATTTATAGGATACTTTGACTACCCATTTAATCCCACAGTTTAAAAAAAAATGTCCGCGAATTAAAAACACGTTTCAACAGTTTTTTTTTTATTTTCGTCACATATATCATACTATACCTTATGATTTATTTATTTATCCAGCTGTTTCAGAGATTAGCCGTAACAAGCAGACAGACAGACAGTCAGACAAAAATTAAAAAAAAATGTTATTTTAGTATATGTACCGTGTATGTATCCATATGCATTTAGTTAAAAGCGGTTATTTTTAACCGACTTCCAAAAAAGGAGGAGGTTCTCAATTCGACTGTATTTTTTATTTATTTATTTATGTGACATCAGAACTTTTGACCGGCTGGACCGATTTCGATAAAAAAAAAAATTTAATCGAAAGGTGGTGTGTGTCATTTGGTCCCATTTAAATTTATTTGAGATCTAACAACTACTTTTCGAGTTATATCTAATAATGCGTTTTTACTTGACGCTTTTTTCGTCGACCTACGTTGTATTATACCACATAACTTTAAACTGGATGCACCGATTTTGATAATTATTTTTTTGTTGGAAAGGAGATATACCTAGTTTGGTACTATAATAAGGAAACAGGATTGATGAGGGGATCCCAGAGAAATCGAGGAAAACTCTCGAAAATCCGCATAACTTTTTACTGGGTGGGGGTTTTGGTGGGGGTACCGATTTTGATAATTTTTAATTTAATCGAAAGCTGATGCTTATCATGTGGTCACATTTAAATTTAATCGAGATCTAATAACTACTTTTGGAGTAATCTTTGATAATGCGTATTTACTTGACTATTTTTTCGTTGTATTACTTATCGATATAATTGAAGTCGGTTTTTTTTTCGTTTGCCTGCAAACACAATTATATTATGACAAATAGACACTCAAATTTTATTTATTTGTATTGATATATATCTTTGTCTGTATGCCTGTATGATATACATATATTTGACTTGTGGAACAACCGTGCATATTATTTTTAGTATTTATTCTTGTGGTTTCTTTTGTAAATAAAGTACATTTATATATTTATTTATTTAATTTTAATGATTCTTTTTTTTTTAATCTGAAGCCGGTGTTTGTCATGAGTCCCATTTAGATTGAGATCTAACGACTACTTTTACAGTTTTATTTTAAAGATAAAATAATATAATCTTCTTATAATATAAAAATGAGTCGCTGAATGTGTTGCTAAGCGCAAAACTCGAGAACGGTTGGACCGATTTCGCTAATTCTTTTTTTAAAATATTCCTTGAAGTACGAGGATGGTTCTTACGGAGAGAAAAATTCTAAAAAAAAAATTTAAATTTCCTGAAAAAATCTAAAAGCAACACTTAATTATAAGTCAATATTTAAAAGTCAATTTGAACTTTAATACCATACGATAAAGTTTGTGTTAGGCGATACGAAGTTCGCCGGGTCAGCTAGTGCATTATAAAATTAATATTTTGAACAAAATATTGATTTTTAAAATCGGTTGACAATTACCAAAGTTATTGGTAAGTTTGAAATAATGGAAAAGTTAGAGACGTTACCATTTTTTTTAAATCGGTCAAAAAAGGCTTACAACTTTTGTTATTGAATGAGCTTGATTTATATTAATCAGATTTCCTTGAAATTAACGATTCTGTTTGTATTTAAAAGTGAATGATACGAATGAAATAAATCAAGGCATTTATCAATGGTGACACATTGTTCATGTTTTAACTGATATCGTAATTGGATTAAGTATATAATATAGTGTAATGATTTAAAGTTATGTATAATCGACGGATAAACGTTTGATCTCATTTTCCTTTTTTATCACAATTTAAATCTACCTTATCTGTCAAATATTTGTATTCGCAACCAGCGAACCCAAAATGTTTAGTTCATTAGTTGAGGTAAAACAGGCTCTAGGTGACTCATAATATATTCGTAAGAATAATTTTGAACAATAGTATCTACATGTAAAAAAAAAATATTGACTATATTATCGTTAAAAATTCATTTAAAAATAGTGTCAATAACACCTTTGTTTTGTTATTGCAGCCGTCGAAAGTACCTCTTGTTTTGAGTGAATTATGAACTAAGCAAGGCTAACGATATTGCTCATCGCTCGATGTGGGTCAGTCAGTCAATGTATTGTTCGGAGGATAAATTAGCAGAGGTCACTTGCCTCTGTCACCTCTGCGCAAGGCGCGTTTCCGTTACATGAGCCACTTGCATTATCTTTGTTTCCAAGTATTGTTTCGTTTCTTTGAAACTTGAACAACTGTTTGATATAACAGGAATCTGAATTTAAATTGACTAATTTGAAATGTTAATTTATGACACCAGTAGCAAACCGTAGCTTTATATACGTTTATGTGAAAAATAATGATTAATATTTTTGTAATATGCAATCCTAAATCTATCTCTTTATCCTCATACATTTTTTTTTATATTATTAAACAATTGTTACTCATTTAAACGATGGCTTGTATATAATGACTGTTGTCTAATATGTTGTCTAATTTTGATACACAGCAAATGACTGTTTAAGACAATCGATTAAATCTTCAATGTTATAAAAGGTCATTAAACGCCTAATCTTCAAACCGAGAACATTCGATAACAACAAATAACGCTAATCTTCAAACTGATCTAAAGCTTACGCAAACAATACTTTCATAGCATCTTCTCAAATCGAGGAAGTGTAGTCATTGAATTGAATACGAATACGGAATTCATTTTGTGCTACAATTAACGATTCCTATTTTTTCCTTATCAAGGAAATGCCGGGAGTCGTGACAATTGACTATTTGACATTTGTCGTCGCGCGTTCGTTGTACTTGGACGTGTGTTGCGTCCGCGCGTGTTTTATCACAGAGAAGCGAGTAACTTTCGTTTTCCATGTAACTTATCTATTAGAGTGAAAGTTTATTAGTGAAGTGAAGTGTTACGAAATAGTGCAGTGCTCGATATCGTACGCATTTTGGAACGTTTGGATCGTACGACCATGCCTAATGATCGACGCAATCGAGTAAGGTTTTTCTTTTTGGTCGGTTTTCCTCTATAATTATTAATAATTTGAAGTGAATTATGATGTTAATACACGACATCTGTAGCGAGCATAACACGAAATTAAAATGAAGATTAATTTAATTTAATGTATTGTTTTACGAGCAATGTATAATACAAGTAAAGTCGAACTGATAAGAAACCTTTAGTCTTTTACTGATTTGTTATGAAACTTGAGATATTTCAATTGTTATAATATTTATATTTTGTTCACAACTTCTCCGAAATTCAAGGAAAACGAAGTCGCGAACATCTGTAGCTCAAGCGACTCTTAGAATAATTTTATTGTAACATTCTGCCTTTGCCTTCACGTCCGACGGTGTAAACAAACGCTTATCTTTAAATATGATTTCGATTGAGAAATATACGAAAATAACTTTAATTAAACATTTTTTATGTACAAAAATCATGTCGTAGCAATGGAGTAGTCAATTTTTTTTTTCATTATGTTTTCATGTTTGTCTTTATACACACTGTCAATATTTTTCTTACCAAAAGCATATTTGATTATTATTATTATTTATATATTTATTTGTTTTGCTGTAGGTAAATGTAATAAAATTGTGAAATCCGAAACTTTTATTCCTTACAAAAGTAGGTATCTACCTACTTACATATTTACTTACTAGGTGATTTTTGTATGGTTATTTGTTACACAGGAAAGTCTAAAAACACGTATGATACCATCTTTACATGTTTTTTTTTATACACTTATTATAGCGACCATATATCACTCATACAAATGGTATAGTATCAACTCGTAGTCGTTAAAAAGACATATATATTTAATTCCAAAAGATCCTTGCGAAATCTAAAAGCTACGTTCCACGTGTATATGTATATCCTAATCTATTATTAGAGCAAAAAAAAAAAACTCACCAATTCTAAATTATTTCATAGCTAAAAAAAAATGTAGATCTACTTTGATGGCTTTTAATGATGTCAAAATAGCACAGATGATTTCGCCAATGACACAATGATTTTATAATTAGTATTTTTAATTTGGCTATTCTTTACATCAAGGGGCGTCATTTTGAAGTTAGATAGGTTAAGGTTATTTTCTTTTGTAACGAAATTATGTCGATAAATGGTCAAATTTTGATCTTAGATCATTCGACGGCCGTTAATCTAAAGACTTAATTTTTAGACGTTTAGTTAAAAATAATAGTTTAAATAATTAGTTTTAAATGATAAAGGATGAAACATGAAGTTCATCGAATAATGAGAACAAGGTTGTGTCTCAAAATACGCGACTGACGGAATCTTATCGATAAATAAATAATTGGCTAAACTGGTCTTGAATATATTTGAATAGAAATTACATTTTAATAAAAATAATAAAACAACACGTTTTGATCTTGAAAACATCTTGTTTGGCGTCTATTCGTTTCAAACATGTTGCACGAAATTTAGGTTTTTTATTTTTCCTAGCGTATTTCAAATATAATTGCAATAGTTGCAGTGGCTTGCTGTCTGCTCTAGGATCGTTAGTTCGATTACTGATCCGAGTTTGGGTGTAATAACCATATTGTTAAACAGTTTACGAACGTTTTTACTTTTCGTACTAAAATACAAATTTACATCTACCCTTCTTCACCTTTTCTCCCGTAATTTGATATAATTGTTATTTATATATGTATATACAAATATACAAGATATCATAAGTTCATTGTTGAAGAAAGTATTTGCAAGTTGGTTTAGAATGTTTTTTTTTTTTTTTACTTCACGTTTCTCCTATATGCTATACCTAATGTCGATGATCTTTTTGCGTTCTAGAATTTACCTAGTTTAAAATTATTCGAATTGAATTGAAAATAATTCTCTACCCAAGTACCCAACGAGAATGTCAATAAAGAAACGGAAATAAACTCGTATAAGTAAAAAAGGGTCAAGGAAACGTTAAGTTTCCATTAATGTCATCATTATCGAGTTATTAACATAGGTCAAAGTGATTAACATGTAACAATTCCAATTAAAATATCTGTTTCCGATGTATGAAGACGATGCACGAAGTGTGAGTGATACAGCAACAGAAACAGTACTTATTTACTAGTTTAATTAATAAATAGTAACTAACCCCTACGTAGTCTCTGTTTTATTTATTTTTTTATAATAATTTTACATAAGTTGTAAGTGTTGTTTTAAGTAAATTGTACCTATATGCCAGTTATGTAAAATTTTAACATTAAATGTTATCCAAATGTTGTGTTTATTTATAAATTAGTGAATAAATAAATAATAGAGGTGTGTAATACAATCAAAACCTGGTCAGTCTTAATTGTTATCTCGAATTGACAGCTATCACTCCTTGAGTTTAATCTATTTGAACTTGACCTATGACGTCTTCAAATGTTGGCTGACGCCTTGTAGTCCGAAGCTCATATTATAAAATAATAGTTTTAAATATGAGTTGTAGGTACGTCTAATGGTCCGTGACCAGACGGTGAAGAACCAGACGGAAGTGAAAATGAACTGAATGTAGTCCATATTCAGTATGATTCAGTATATTTTTTATATAACTTGGTCGGCAAACTAGCGTTACGGCTCACTTGATGGTATTCTATTACCGTAGCTTATAGACGCCTGCAACACTAGAAGCATTACAAGCGCGTTGCCGACCCTATCCTAATTCGCACCAGGAGCTCTGGTCACCTTACAACAGGAACACAACACTGTTTGAAAACAGTATTACTTAGCTGTAACCTTCTGTAAGGTCGAGGTACTACCCCAGTCGGGCTGCTTCATATTTTGAACAAGAAATTTCCTGTTTTACCTCAGTTATAATTTTAAAATGATTTTTTGTCCATGCATTTTATATTACGAATATGATGAATAAATATAATTGTATTTATTAGAGGATAATAAATGTTCCGCTAGCCTTTACTTACTGCTTAGTTTGTATAAATCAAAATAAAATGTTAGCTTCAAACTAATCTAATGCAACATATTTTTTTAAGCGATAAAATAAAATATGAATGCGTTCAAATAAATTTTAACTCTCATCGATATCTCAAGAATAATTTACCATTCTACTGGTAAAAGAATTTCTAAAATCATAAGTAGATTGTAGTAGATGACGCCGCGTTGGCGCAACGGTTACAGCCATGGATTGTACCTGTTGCGCTGGCGGTTGTGGGTTTGATCCCCGCACATGATAAACATTTGTATTGGCCATACAGGTGTTTGCCGTGGTCTGGGTGTTTCCTTGTGGGTCTCCCCATCGTGCCTCGGAGAGCACGTTAAGCCGTCGGTCTCGGTTGTTATCATGTACACCTGATAGCGATCGTTACTCATAATAAGGAATATATCCGCCTATCCACATTGGAGCAGCGTGGTGGATTAAGCTCTGATCCTTCTCCTACACGGGGAAAGAGGCCTATGCCCAGAATGGGATATTACAAGTTGAAGCGTATAAGTAGATTCAGAGATTACCCACTTTAAACCTATTAACAAATTTACTATCTTCACCGTATAACAAGTCGACAACCCTGTAGTAATACTGTGTAGTGGTATGTATTAATAGAATATATGCATGTACATAAACCAGATCCTTTAACAGTTTAAGCGTTGCGGTAATTTTGATGCGTTTTGTTTATTCGACCTTGACTCTGCTTCCAATACGCTTTGGGTTTCACAGATGTTCTAACCTAAATAGCTAATACGATTTTAATGATAACTAGTGGTCGCCTAGAAGTCGAAATTCGATCTTAATTAAAAAAAATGTAATTGAAGAAAACAAAATATAATTAAAATAAACAACCTTTTTTATGGCCTATGCCCAGCTGTGGGATATTACAGGCTGAAGCGATATAGATAAGTAGTTAAATCTGTGGTTAAGCGCAAAACCTGAAAGTAGATGGATTAGGTATGGCTAATTTTTTAACCGACTTCCAAAAAAGGAGGAGGTTCTCAATTCGACTGTAATTTTTTTTTTTTTTTTATGTATGTTACATCAGAACTTTTGACTGGGTAGACCGATTTCGACAAATTTTGTTTTAATCGAAAGGTGGTGTGTGCCAATTGGTCCCATTTAAATTTATTTGAGATCTAACAACTACTTTTCGAGTTATATCTAATAATGCGTTTTTACTTGACGCTTTTTTCGTCGACCTACGTTGTATTATACCGCATAATTTTCTACTGGATGTACTGATTTTGATAATTCTTTTTTTGTTGGAAAGGGGATATCCCTAGTTTGGTACGGTGATAAGGAAACCAGGATCTGATGATGGGATCCCAGAGAAATCGAGGGAAACTCTCGAAAATCCGTAATAACTTTTTACTGGGTGTACCGATTTTGATAATTTTTAATTTAATCGAAAGCTGATGTTTATCATGTGGTCACATATAAATTTTATCGAGATCTGATAACTACTTTTTGAGTAATCTTTGATAACGCGTACTTGCTTGACTATTTTTTCGTCGATCTACGTTGTATTACTTGTCGATGTAATTGAAGTCGGTTTTTTTTTTCGTTTGCGAGCAAACACAATTATTTTAAATGTCTTCTAATAGTATTTAGAAACTTCTAATTGAATAAAAAATAAGATAAACGCCTTGTAAATTTAAATGCCTAAACTGACTAGTCTATGAGTACACAGAAAATTGACTTGAAATATCAAAAACCAATCAAAAATTGATTGTATCAGTAATGGTCTGTTAATCGATTGCTTTTATAACATGTTATCATTAATTAAATCAAGAACGGAACATGTCAATGATCATGATTCAAAGTTTTTTGTTATTTTTGTGTTTTAGATTTATGATATTTACAACGTGAGCTTACAATATAAATTAATACAATTAGTATTAATGTAATGACATCACATTGACTTAATTGCAAATATAATCTTAAAAAAAGGAGCTGATTCAACAGATTTGTGAGAAAAATAGTGTGTGCTTAAGACCGATCAGCAGAAGTGAAAATAATAAAAACATCGACAGAAAAGCGATGAGCAGCTGTATCTGCATGTGTACTGTATCTTTCTCGCTCGGATACACTATCGGTAGTCCCGAGTTCACCCGATCGAGCCTTTCACCTTAGAGCGTGACGGATCAGCCAAAAGAAGTTTTCACTTCAAAAACTTTTTTTAGGAACTGTCAAACGCTTGATTTTTATATTGCAAAAAATATTTATATTTAATATTTTGAAGTTTTTTTTTTTTTTTTTTTTGAATAGTTGCATGAACGTTGTTATCGTTATAAGTCAGATAGCTTTATAACATATTTTATTCGCGTATCGTACTTTTAACCAAATTAAAATACAAACCTTAGGTTTTGATATACTCTCATTAAAGGAAACTTCTTATTTGACAAAAAAATATTTTCCTTAAGTATAGAGTATACCTACAATTAAAAAAAAAACGCGTTTGTAATATCATCGATGTTAACGCGAATTTGATGATATGACGTTTCGGTCAAGATCAAGTATTCTCTTTTCGTTAGATTAAATAATAAAAGTAATAGGTAGTTTTGTTTTTAATTGTACGAGTTTGTATGTTTTCTGCGTCACTGGCAGCCTATAAGGTATTCGCTTGCCATTGGTCGGCGATAAGGCATGATGTAATTATGCATGAACAATGAATTTGATACGTATAAGAACTATTTTTTAAATTTAAACACAAAGTACAAGGATAATTATTATTGTATATAATACATAAAAAAAACTATGTATCAAGATTGCCCTTCGATTTTTAAATAAAATCCCCGCGATGGTTCTACCGCAGTACAAAAATAAATAAAACAATAAAATACATTAAGATTACTCAGGCGGTGCACGCGTACCGACGTTTAAATATTTACAACACAACATGGAGTACAGTCATCGCTAGAAGCTTATATTCATATTTTGAATGAGGAAAAAATAGTTTAAAAGCTTAACGCTGTATTGATTCGATTTTAGTACTTCCACATGTGTAATGTCCATTTACTATGTCGAGTTAAATTTAGATCGATATACTTCAGCCTATCGCAGTCCACTGCTGGACACAGGAATCCACAAGTTCGTGCCTAAAATGGCGTGAACTCATTTATGTTGTCCATAGTCACCACAATGGACAGGTGGGTTGGTGACCGCAGAGCTAGGCTTTGTCGCACCGAAGACGCTGCTGCCCGTCTTCGGCCTGTGTATTTCAATGACAGCAGTTGGATGGTTATCCCGCCATCGGTCTAAGGTCTCGGTTCCAAGGTAGTAGTGGAACTGTGTAATCCCTTAGTCACCTCTTACGACACCCACGGGAAGAGAGGGGGTGGATATATTTTTTACTGCCGTAACCACAGAGTGATTTTGAGTTCGGTTATAATATCGTTGGTTCTAAAAAGCCCACGCCTATTGCTAAACGAACCGAGGATCGTTTAGTGTAATAGAATCTTAATAAATTTCTCTGCGGTATTTTGTGGTTAGTAATAATTGATATAATGAGCTTATGACGTATACAATTTAAGTCTTATGTTTGTGTCAATAAATTTCCTCAATAAACACTTGATAACATTTTTATTATTAATTCCATATGTTTATCTTTATGAAACAAACAATATTGTATGTGTAGTTGTGTATAGTCTTATATTGAATGTAAGTACATGTAAATATAAATTACATACTAAGTAGGTACTATTATAGGTATAATAATTAATGGTAAACTCTTCACTTCGAAGATTCCGCAATGCTTGAAGACAAAAGTTTTCAAACAATGCGTCCTGCCTGTGTTAACATACGGAGCCGAGACGTGGACACCGACGAAGGGACTGGTCCACAAATTTAGGGTCGCTCAACGTGCAATGGAACGGGCTATGCTTGGGGTCTTTCTCAAAGATAGGATTAGAAATGAGACTATCCGCGAGAGAACGAAAGTAACCGACGTAGCCCACAGAATTAGCAAGTTGAAGTGGCAGTGGGCTGGTCATCGGTGTCGCAGGACCGATGGCCGTTGGAGTAGACGGGTCCTAGAGTGGTGACCGCGTCTTGGCAAACGCAGTGTGGGACGTCCTCCGGCCCGTTGGACCGACGATCTACGTAAGATTGCCGGTGTCGGCTGGATGAGGATTGCGGAAGACCGGGATGTCTGGCGCGAACTTGGGGAGGCATATGTCCAGCAGTGGACTACGATAGGCTGAAGTGATGATGAAGTGATGAATTAATGGTAACTAGGCTGAACCTGCGTCCCAGATAGGAGATTGATTATTTAAACCTATAAAATCCCACTGCTCTCTTATTCTCCATGTTAAAGCATACATATATGATTAGGTTATCAAACAGGTGTACGGTCCACCAATGGTAACGGTTACAATACACTGTTGGTACCTGCTATATCGTGCATGTATCGCGCATGTAATCCTTAAGGTAGGCACCTTAAGGATTACATGCGCGATGGCGACCCCCTCCAGGAGCTCAGGCCATTTAATTAATGCAGGAACACAAAAGTAATTGAGAGCAGTACTATTTAGCTGTGAACATCTGTAGATTGAGGCACTGAGGTTTTGCCCTAGATTGACTGCTACAGATCTCAAGCGGGATATTTCCTGCTGTGCCCTGCCTTCAGGACTATTCTAAAACTGACATTTGTATAAATGATTGGAAGTATTTTCCCATATAATAAATTATGTATTCAGTATTTTATCATACGGTTACTCAGAGATAACAGCGGCTACGTGCTTGAATATAATACTCGTTTGATAACGATTACGGATCGGTAAACGTGATCATTGCAACAGATTGATGGTCACGAGTTATGTTCCCGCCCGTGACTTTGTACAGTCTGTTATGACTGCGATGTATTTTATAATAGTTTATACTCAATATAATGTTGTATTACTTGTTTATTTTCAACATAATATATGTTTAAAAACGTGTTCCTCAAAAACATTTCTCAAATCACTGACCCGTATATTGCAAAATGTAAACATTTTAAAATATATTTGTATTAGTTTGTTTTATATTTTTCGCTTCTAACAACTATTATTAACATAATTTGTTAACATCAATCATGCAAATATAGCAATAAAAAATAATAATAGTATAAAATTAAAAGAATTTAATTTTAATTTCCTACAAATATATGCAACTACGTGTTACGTTAATCGCACAAAATTTACATTTATTTTTTAAAATTTAATTCGCACACATAAAAACGCAGTAATGTGATAAATTAAACGTATTTTTGAAGTAATATATTTGAACATGTAAGACAACTACACAGGTAGACATGATGATACCTACGTGTTGCCGCGTGCGACTGTACAATCGATTGCATGTTCTGGCTTCATGTGAATTATTGTAAACGATTTAAAACCCGCCATTGTCTTGCCTATGTGACCTTGAAAGTTGTTTTATTTACATATCATCTTCAATTAGCATGGGCGGCTGTTTAGGTCGACTTATCGACTCACTGCGTCGGCTATGAGCTACGGGCTAGAGATTTGTCTTTGTCTTGTTTTTCAATTATTTATAACGTTTATATTTTACTATTTCATTGAACATAACAATTAGAAGCATGTTTGGCAGAAATTCTATTTCTTTATTGTTTACAATCAAATATTATCAAGAGCAATGCGTTATAATCTAAATAAATAAAAATGGATGTTGCTAAACGCGTAACTGATAATGGCTCGACCAATCCGGCTAATTTATTGAAAAAAAAAATACTATTCACTTTTGATAGAACGAACTCTGTCCGGGTAGTCTGTCTAGTTATTAAATATTTATATCCTCATAACTGAGGTAGGTATATAATTAGGATTGACAGTTATCATAACATATTCTCCACCAATACCAATAGAAATTATTTTAGGAATTAATCATATAATGCAAAATTTTAGTACTTTTAATAAGAAAATAATAACAGATGTAATCAAAATTTAAATTTGCGATAGCGTAACATATTGCAATCACGAAATTTCTATGAAAAGAAAAATGGAATCACCATAACTCTGTTCATTAATTATATATATACCTAATACAAACCATTTCAGACAGCTTCCAGGAGTTCGACCCGATAATAATGCCGCATTAATTCGCCTGACTCACGCACCCTGTTCACTTTGATAAGTCGAGGAAAAGCTATGAATTTATTTACTCGAAATAACAGTTATAATACCAAATAATGAATGAATAAAATATCGCATATTTTAAGAAAGTCTTGTCTGTTGTTTTTGGCCTATAAACTGAATAAATATTTTATTAAAATATAAGATTAGATTACTGGAAGATTCCAATGTTTTTTTAAAACTAACGTTGAGTTTTATTTTTAACGGTTGTCGTTTTTTAGTTACTCTGTTCCGTATAATCACAGTGTTATGATAAGCATTTTCCTAATGGAGATAGATAGTCAGTCCCTGTATTCATCATTACATCATTACAGCCTATACAGTCCACTGCTGGACATAGGCCTCCACAAGTTTACGCCAAAAATAACGTGAACTCATGTGTTTTGCCCATAGTCACCACGCTGGGCAGGCGGGTTGGTGACCGCAGTACTGGCTTTGTCGCACCGAAGACGCTGCTGCCCGTCTTCGGCCTGTGTATTTCAAAGCCAGCAGTTGGATGGTTATCCCGCCATCGGTCGGCTTCTTAAGTTCCAAGGTGGTAGCGAAACTGTGATATCCCTTAGTCGCCTCTTACGACACCCACGGGAAGAGAGGGGGTGGCTAAATTCTTTAGTGCCGTAGCCACACAGCTATCCCTGTATTATTTGATCTATATTATATTTTTTATTGTATTTTTTAGCTACTTGCTTTTCTTTCTGGATTTAGTTTCTTTTCAAGAGATGGGATGATTTACAAAATTCGCGCGGAGTTTACGTGAACATTTTATCTTTTTTTTAGCAAAATCGAAAATATTTAGGATAAGCCCGACATGAAGTAGGTATGTGAAAGAAAATATATGAGAAGAGTAGGTGGGCTCGTTATGATTTTAACACGTCAAGTTTTTTTTGTAAATGGATTATTCGAGGACTAATGAGTCATTGAATAATCGTTGACAAGCAAATGGAGAAAATTGGATAGCTGGCGGTAGCAAAATTTCCTACCAGGCAAGGAAAGTCTGTTCAATCCATACTGAATGAGATGGCATTGGCTTACGAAGACTCTTGCTCAGGAAAAACAGTGGTTTACAAGTGCCATCATTTGTTTAAGCAGGGCAGGGAGTAACTTGAAGACGATCTAACGCTGGGTCGCTTTGATGAGGCGACCACGTCAGAACTTGTTGTAAAAATAGAAAAAATGGTATTGCTGGCGTAACTAAGGTTAGTGCAAGATGATTGCCGCGAATGCTCACGCCAGCGCAAAAACAACAGTGCCTGGAATTTTCCCGTGTGTTTTTGAACTTCTGTAGTAAAGACAATGATGGCATGTTAAATCGAATTGTTAGTGGTGATGAAACATGAGTTCATAATTATGAACCCCAGTGCAAAGAAGACTCCATGCAGTGGCATAAAAAGGGTACAGCACCACTAAAGTTTAAAGTGTCACAACCCTCCGGGAAACTAATGGCGACAGTCTTTTGGGACTCAGAAGGAATTTTATTGATACTATGCTTCAATTTTAGAATCAAAATAACACCGCAGAAAATATCAATTATTATAAAATTAGCACCTTTATGACCGAGTTTTGCTCGGTAATTTTTATTTCTAGAAGACTCCGGTTCGAGTGCAGATGTCGCCAGTCCGAATAGTTTTTTTTTTTTAATATACTTAGATACGTATAAGATGTGTTAATAAAGGGCTCCCAATAATAGTTTTTATCGTGAGAAAATAACTAAAAAAGGGGAAAAAATCAGACAGGAGCCATGTGGACTCGAACCGTGGTTTTCTTGTTTCAAGTTTACCCGACTGAGCTATTATAATCTAGATGGTGGGGAAATTTACCTTCGTATTCTAATGATATTGTAGCAGGTTTTTACTAGTTTCTTATTGCCTGGAATTACGGATAAAATGACATTTTCTAAAATGAATCCTAGGTAGATCGATTTATCCTCTGATCAGTTCAGATCGATTTATCCTCTGATCAGCTCTGATGAGTTTCTGATTATATATGTATATACGTATGTATATACAAGAATTTCTCGTTAAAACGTATGATATAAGTCATGTCTTGTCTATCGTATCATAACAATTATATACTTTTAATGTACGGTTTATTTGTTCTCGAGAATCTTAAATTAGATTTCAATTAGGTAGTTTTTTATGCAACAATAAAATTGTAATTTATTACACGGAAAACATTTGGTGAGATTTTATAAATACAATTATTTTTATATTTTAGTGATTGGCAAAAAATTGGTATTTACTTTCAAGGTAAACTTGAATGTGCATATTGTACTCATGTATGTAGTAGATGACCGTTGCGATTTCAGCTACGTTTCTCATATTTTACAATTACACATTCATTATTTTTTTATTTACACGTAATTCCTTTTCTATAAGTCAGTGTGTTTGTTTTGTGGATATAGTTTAAATAGCACTTTTTTTTTTTAAATTGAACACGGCTAGTCACAGATACTGTCGGTCAGATTTGACACATAGTTCTTGCGCTAGCTAACCGTTTCTTTATATTATAAAGGTGGATAACAAGCTTAAGGTCCACCTCATGGTAAGCGGATACCGTAGCTTATAGACGACTGCAATATCAAGAGCATTACAAGCGCGTTGCTGACCCTTACACCTTACTCCGTGGAGATCTAGCTACCTACTTAACGCAGGAAAACGACTCTACTTGCAACCACTATTACTTAGATGTGATCTTCTGTAGCGTTAAAGTACTTCCCTAGTCGAGCTGCTCCAAATTTTGATCAAGATATTTCCTCCTGTACCTCAATATATCCTGTTCATCTATGAAAGGTTTTTGGTTTAAAATTATTATGACTCACAGCAGAAAATTATTAATCGTAAATATCGATGAATATAAAAAAAAAGTTGCAAATATTTTGTAGGCCTTATTTCAGCTTAATAGTTGCATTACATGCTAACGTTATTTGGAAAACATCATTTTTGTTAATATATGGCAGGGAAAAAATATAACGCTTGATTTTGTGAATAGATAGGCGCATTGGTTAAACTGTCCGGAATTAATAATATAAGCAATTTTTTCGTCTATCTGTCAAGGTAATTATTCAATTTATCTGACGGGTTTATCGCTGGAAAAAAATTGAAACTTTCAAGCCATATAAGCTATATACAACTTATGCGCAGAAATGCATTTGTCTCTTAATATTTCAGATATTAATAGCTAATAGTCATCACTTAATATTGTGGGACCTACCAGTTTTTTTGTTTGTTATTTCTATCAGAAAATCCCATTCTTCTTTATTATTTAGGGAAGACACAACAATTAATAAATGTTCCAAACGAGATTATAAGCTACGTTACTTGTAAAGTATATCTGTTTTAAGCTGAGACAAATAAAAGCAACAAACAGACTAGGAAAAGTTATTTATATATATTTTTAGTAACTTCTTGAATTTATTTTAACTTGAAAAATGCCAATTTTTTATTTATTAATCTACGGATTTTCTATAAGATCTCTGTGATGTTACAAATCTGTCAATCATTTTTGGAAATGAAAATAGTCAAAGTTTTTGACAGACAACTTCATTACTTGTTACAAATATCATATTATTTCATCAGAATTATATTTTTTCATTTCTATTTTATTTCTTATACAGTGAAAGTTTACTAATAACAAGCATATGCAGATGTGTTTGCTAAATGAAACGTAAAGTAAGGAATTCTGCAGTTTAGTGTAAAAATTGTAACACAGGATTGAGTTTTTAGTTTGTGGTTACTGTTTTTTAATAACCAACGAAGGTAAACTTTACCTACTTTGACCACGTATGTAACTTGAGGAGCATGTATAATCAACACTGCGTAAGGTATGGAGTATCGATGATCTTTTTTAAATTGTCTTATTAATTTGGCACATCCTTTTTTCGTTGTCCCAGGGTAAATGATTTATGAATACACCACGGCCCGGGGGAGCCGAGGGCTATAACGGATTCGCATTGACCAACCCCCTGAAGTGTTTCTTCGATACACGTGGGTGGAATCACGGGGACGCTATTGTACTTCCGCGATCCTGCTAGCGTTTGTAGGCCCGTCGCGAGTATTGCCAAATACTCCTGAGAGGCTCTCTCGAACACTAAGATCACCTCCCTCTTCGGGACCATGCAATGCGGACGATAAATCCCCCGACCCATCGTCAGCTGGTCCCGGCGAATGGGGAGATAATTCTTCCACCCTAACACCGTGCCTTCTCAACGCCGCGCCCTCTGCAGCGCAACCCCGTGCTGATACAGTGCCCCAAGTGTTGACGCGCACTGTACACTACCCCCGGCCTGACCGGCGGCAACATAGAAATTGCCTCCAGCCATACACGTAGTCTTGGTCGACTTTACCACCACACGGTCGCCATAGCCAGGGATAATAATATAATATTTAATATATTTATTTATTTCAAATATTTGGTACACAACAAAAACAATTTGTAACGATAATAAAGGATACGATACGATAAGGATACGATAATAAGCTATAGCTGTCTGTGGCAACCGTGTGGTGGTACAGTCGACCAAGACTGCGGTGGCCATAGCCCTTACACCGCGGATTTCGGCCTTAGCGCCCCTAAGCATTCAACGGGTCCACTCTGTTATAAGCAAGAGAACTACCCGGTGCTCATCCTTCCCAGTCGTTCGCTAGCCGCGATTGGCAGCAGTTCTGTAACTGTGAAATTGTTGTTTTTCTTTCGATTTAATCCGGCGATATTATTGTAATATTATAAGTTTTTAACAACAAGTAAATTAATGGCGTTAAATATGAACAGAAAAACAAAAATGTGAATTGACTTTTCTGTACATATATCTATCTTTTTTTTGTATATTGAAGTTTTTTCTAATATTATTAAATGTCTAAAAAACGACTGATAATAGTCAACGAAACCTTTGTTTTCTCACTTCAAATTTATAGTTATTCATTCACAGTACACGCTTTTAACTACATTGAATACGTTATCACACTAATCACTTATACGCCATTAATGGAGTAACAACGTTAGCCGCACAATAATTAAACAATAACTGCTTCTTCGATTACAAATTATCATATTTATAGGACAACAATCTGAACACTGACAAGCCAAGACTGAGCAATCATAAAATTGGTATTAATTACTATTCGGCTGATGGTGTCTCCATCTTTATGCTCTTCCGGTACTTCAACAAATAATAATCACAGTAAGAACAATACAATCTTATAAAATTATTAAAAGCATAAATTTAAATGATAACAGTATTTATTGTTTAACTACCCTGCAAAACAGAAAACAAAAATAGTGACTGACTAATCTTAAATGAATAGGTACTAACCATTCGGATGATGGCGTCACCATCTTCGTACTATTTCGTATTAGGCGAATAAACAATAAGAGTAATATCGACACAAAATACAATATTTTAATAACTGTCACAATTACAAATTTAAATGCTAACACGTATACAGTGAATTTTCTTCTTAAACCGTTTAATAATTATATACCGTTATCTATTTGTGTCTAGATGGGAGCAGGCGCGCCCGGGCCAGGCGGTCGGAGAGCCCTTGAGCTGATCCTAAGCGGCGGTCTCAAGTCGCTAGCGAGACCCGCGAAGCCTGTCAGGAGAGCTGCCTCAAGGGACTCGGTGCTGTCACAACCGCAACCACTATTAGAAGGTAAGCAACAAACTAAATATTATAATACTAGCTGTGCCCGCGGCTTCGCCCGCGTTGAAATCAGTGTGTCACAAAGTTTTCCCGGCAAACTTCCAGTGAAACTCTATCAAAATCGGCTTAGCCGTTTCGTAAACCTTCCTCTTGAAGCTCTCTCTCCATTGGTGAAACCGCATGAAAATTCGTTCAGTACATTTTGAGGGAATCGACTATATACACTTTTGAGGACTTTGTTTTATAATACACTAACTGTTGCCCGCAACTACGTCCGCATGGTTATGAAGATATGCATTAGTATTAAGCGGTCTTACTTATAAAAATCTCGCTAAGCAATACTTAGCCACCGCTTAGTTAAACCGCTCTTAAGCTACAAATCCATGTTTAACTTTTGTTTACTTATAAACGTTGATTAGCTGTTACTTAGTTAAGAAACAAACAAAGAATGATAATTTTTTTTTTAACAAACACACGCAAGTAAGTAGATCAAACGTCACAATATAACAGCTGATTTATGTGAAATCCGCCATCTTGCCGCTTAGCAGGAGTTAAACTATGCCTCGGCAGTGTTTAAATTTGACGGCTATTTAAACACTACTTAACGACTTCTTAACGCTAAATAGTGTTTATAAGTGAGGTTTTTGCTAATCCGTTGCTAAGCAATTGATTAAAAATTAAGAAACGTTTATAAGTAAGACCGAAGATGTTTAACGCAAATTATTTTTTTATGTCAGTCACTTGAAATGTTTATCACACTGAATAACTTTTTAAAAGGCACAATTTAGTATAATTTTATAGTTATTTTTATAAAACCTCTATACACCACATTTTTAGTTTTATTTTCAGGCTGCAGTATAAATAACCTTTCAGGCACACTTATAGGTGCTGTATAATTATGTTTCATACAAACTATCAACCCCAATTAAACCCCCTTAGCGCAAAATCCGTTCTTAGCGGACGTCTACTAACTATAATCTACCTCCCTGCCAAATTTCATCTTTGTCCATCCTGGATAGATGGACCACCCAGCGGTTTTTGTGTTCTCGTGATAAGTGAGTCAGTGACCTTTCTCTTTTATTTAAATAGATTACGATGCATTCTTTGGACATATCCTCACCATCTATAGAGCACACATTTTAAATTTCAAGTCTCTTATTTCAAAAATATAGGACTTTCATACAAACTTCCAACCCCCGTTTTATCCCTTTAGGGGTCGATTTTCGTAAAATCCGTTCTTAACTGATGTTTACGCTCTATAAGTAACCTACCTGCCAAATTTCAAGTTTGTAGCTGTGATAGGTTCAGAGATTTCGTGATGAGTGTGTCAACGTACCAGCCCCCGCTTTAACCCCAAAAGGGAGTTGATTTCTAAAAATACCATTATTTGGACACCTTCTCACCATCTGTAGAGCATAAATTTTAAATTTCAAGTCTCTTACTTCAAAAACATAGGACTTTCATACAAACTTCCAACTCCCGTTTTATCCCTTTAGGGATCGAGTTTCGTAAAATTATTTCTTAGCGGATGTCTACGTTCTATAAGTAACCTACCTGCCAAATTTCAAGTTTATAGGTGTTATAGTTTCGGAGATTTCGTGATGAGTGAGTGACCTTTCGCTTTTATATATATTATAGATTATAGATTTAATATATCGGCGTTGTAAATATGTTGCTGTAATCTTGGTAAATAAAAACCCGGAAAATAACGCAGATCAAATCTTCTTTACAACATTTTTTTCTATGTACTTATTGTTATAAATGTTATCGATAACTCAAATATTATAATATGGCAGTTAAAATGGTTTAGCAAACCAATCAATATGAAGGAATTACACTTCAAAATAAGTAAGGTACAAATACCACGCAACGATTCAGTCGCCAGAAATCTCAACGAAGCTTAGAGACCTCCGCTGTGAGCATGATGTATTCTGATTTCGAATTTTATTACCAACCCTCCCGATCCTCTCAAATATCTGAATGTAAATATTATATTTGATTAAACTAACACAGCCACAAAATTCAGGCCTTGTTTGATTTATATGATATGTAACATACTAGCGACACATTGTGGCACAACTTAAAATCATTACATAGTGTAAAACAAAGTCGCCGCTGTTTGTATGCTTAGATCTTTAAAATTACGCAACGGATTTTGATGCGGTTTTCTTTACTCAATAGAATGATTCCAGAGAAAGGTTTATATGTATGACACATGCATAATATAGGAGAGGAACACTGATAGTTTTTGCAATACTAGTACTGTATAATATAAAGCTTAAATTTTATTTTAGATTTACAGGTTCACATCAAGTTTCATAATAATCACTAGATTTTGTTTGAAACGTTAATATAATACCCTATATATGGTAAATTCATCTTGGTCTAAATTCAAGTTTAATAAAATACAGTCTCCAGTAGGGATGGTTTGACTTTTAATAAGGGTTTTTGTGTTGTCTAGTAATAAGTTCCTCTTATGCTCGAATCGGAATGTCAATTAAAATATTATTTTAAAGTTTTTTTTTTTAATAGTACCTTCGTTACTATTGTTGCTTTAATTAAAAATGTACTTATGTCAATATTCTTAATTTTGGGCTTACATGGTGTGTGCTTTTATTGAAACAATCAAAGTATTACAACGAATTTTTACTGTATCAATGTTTATTTATTATTCACCGATGCATACTCCGTCTATCGACTAGATCGAAAAACTGTTTAAAAAAAAGGATAATAAATATTGAGTTCGTGTCACAAAACCTTCCATTCAATAACATAAACTACGAAAAAATTTTACTGCTCTCTCTTTAGCCTTTAACTTTTAAAATGTTGAATTTTTACACATTTATTAAAAATGAGGGTAGTTAGTCATTGTTCATATCATATGTAGGTACTTGAATCAGAAAATGTTTGATATTCTTAATATACCTACCTATAGAAATATATTTGAGTTAATCCTTTAAATAAATGTTCCTACACTTTTTGGTATAAAAAGTATGAATAATAAAAAATGTATAAAACAGAAAAATCTAGAAAACGAGTGTTACATGTTACGTAACTTTATACCTAACATAAAACTAGAATATTAAATAAGTTTTATTTAATAATTACGTATAATATTTTGTAATAAAATGTTATCCAAAAAACGTAGTTCTTTACGATCTAAATGGAAAATTAATGGAACAAACGAGTTTATGAATAAAAAAAAGTAAATTCATATAATGGATTATTAATAAAAACGCAAAAGTTTGTGGAATGCATATATTTTTGTTTTGTGATTATTATTTTTTTATTTCAAACTAGCTGAACTAACAGACGTTGTCCTGTCTTGCGAACTGTCAAACGCATGAGTTTGATTTCATAATAATATCGTACTTTTTTTTGACTTTTCATTTTTTCAAGTATTCCATACATTTTTTTTACGACAGATCAGAAAATTTAAACTAAATTCAGTTAAATATTATCCAGCCGTTGTCGAGTTAGAAGGTTTGCTATACATTTTGGGATACTTTTTTTGTATAGATTCTGAACGGAGTCAAGTACAAGTCCTAATTAATAAGTCAGGTTAAGTACAATTACAACTGCTCTGGTTTAGTGGTGCGTTTGCCGTGTAGGCCTTGTTACCGTCTAAACAACGGCAGTTTGTGGGTTTGATTCCCGCTCGGGATGCATATATGTATTTTTACAAAATTGGTTTTTTGGTTTCGATTTCTGTGTTGTGGGTCTTCTCTATCGTACCTCGGAGAGCACGTTAAGCTATCGGTCCCGCTTTCTGCATAAACACCTGAAAGCGAACTTTACTCATAGTTAAATAAATAACTATTAATAAATTCTTTATTTGACCAAATTCATAATCCGCCAAACTGCCTGACAATTTATCGGTTGGGAGTAGGGCCCAACCCGCAGTAGGGCAGCGTGGTGGAATAAGCTTCAATTCTTCTTATGCATGGATATAGAGGCATTTGCCCAGCAGTGGGATCTTACAGGCGGAATCGTGAATCGAAGTTAAACTAGCTTATAATATACACGTTACTTTTTTCATCAGGTCTCAGAAAATGCTCGACAGTGCTCGCCCTGACAGACAGGGAGAAGGTTCCCGAGCCGA
This sequence comes from Melitaea cinxia, assembly GCF_905220565.1. Taxonomy (NCBI): domain Eukaryota; kingdom Metazoa; phylum Arthropoda; class Insecta; order Lepidoptera; family Nymphalidae; genus Melitaea; species Melitaea cinxia. Next base: position 13,865,330 of record NC_059407.1, on the reverse strand, counting down.
TAAGAGCACACAACAGACTGCGCGCGCCCTCCGTCTGCTCTCGATGCTCATCGCTGCTCTCACTCGCCGGCGCCGGAGGGTCCAGGTTAGTTTTACTACATTCTACACATATACACACAAACATAATCAATTATTATATATTAAAGTCTAGTCTGTTTGTATTTATATTGTCACAGCTGAAATTGCCTCTTTGTTGTGTATATGAATAGCTTAGGTTTTAGACTCAATACATAATTAAGTTATGTTTAACAACCAAGTCATACCGATACCGGTATCGGTCGATGGTACCCTTCTCGAAGTTGTTCAGGATTATAACTACCTAGGCCATACTATCCAACTAGGCCGCAACAACTTCGAGAAGGAGGCCGATAGGAGGATCCGGTTGGGCTGGGCGGCGTTTGGCAGACTCCGTCGAGTCTTCACTTCGAAGATTCCGCAATGCTTGAAGACAAAAGTTTTCGAGCAATGCGTCCTGCCTGTGTTAACATACGGAGCCGAGACGTGGACACTGACGAAGGGACTGGTCCACAAGTTTAAAGTCGCTCAACGTGCAATGGAACGGGCTATGCTTGGGGTCTCTCTCAAAGACAGGATTAGAAATGAGACTATCCGCGAGAGAACGAAAGTAACTGACATAGCCCACAGAATTAGCAAGTTGAAGTGGCAGTGGGCTGGTCATCTGTGTCGCAGGACCGATGGCAGTTGGAGTAGACGGGTCCTAGAGTGGAGATCGCGTCTTGGCAAACGCAGTGTGGGACGTCCTCCGGCCCGTTGTACCGACGATCTACGTAAGATTGCCGGTGTATGCTGGATGAGGATTGCGGGAGACCGGGATGTGTGGCGCGAACTTGGGGAGGCCTATGTCCAGCAGTGGACTGCGATAGGCTGAAGTGATGACATAATTATGACTGTTAATGCTGAACTTATGGTAAAAATCAGTTTTGATATTTTTGTCGCTTATGTCGTTTTATTGTATTAATCTTATAACTCGTAAAGGTTAGAATGATTTTGACGGAAGTTTCATCGGGAGGTAGATGACATTACCTAAAAGTAACATACGCATAGGCGTAAGGGCCTTAAGAAGTCGTCGAAAAAATATAGAACATGTAACTCAATGGTAAATGTTATATTCTAAGTGGGCTAAACCGCAGCTAGGCAATACCAGTGAAAAGAAAATTATTGTTATTTAGAAAGATAAACTTTGAACTCAATTGATTTTAATTATTTCTGTCACATAAATTATCTTAATACGAGTATATCTATATAAACTACTCGTCACGTTGTTTGTCCGCGATGGACTCTTAAAGTACTTAACCGATTTTAATCATATTTGCACTCCGTGTGCATTATGATCAAACTTGAAAGATAGGCTATATTTTATTTTGATATATGTAATTATTATATTTAATTTTAAAAAAATAAGATGGTCGAAGTTCGACAGGCTAGCTAGTTAGGAGTTTAGGACGGCTATTTTTAACCGACTTTAAAAAAAGGAGGAGATTACTCAATTCGACCGTATATATATATGTATGTTCAGAGATAACTCCCTCGTTTATGAACCGATTTTGATAGATCTTTTTTTGTTGGAAAGGAGGTATCCCTAGTTTGGTACCATGATAAGAAAACCAGTATCTGATGATAGGATCCCAGAGAAATCGAGGTAAACTCGAAAATCCACATAACTTTTTACTGGGTGTACCGATTTTAATGATTTTTAATTTAATCGAAAGCCGATGTTGTGGTTACATTTAAATTTCATCGAGATCTGATTACAACTTTTGGATTAATCTTTGATATTGCTATTTACTTGACTATTTTTTCATCTACCTACGTGGTATTACTTGTCGATATAATTGAAGTCGATTTTTCTTCGTTTGCCAGCAAATACAATTATATGATAAAGATATAATGTTAAGAAATTATAAAGTTAATTCGTAAATCGTAAAATGATTTGCCGGTTAAAGAAATAAACAGTAGCAAAAAAGTTTTAACGTTAGTCATAATTAGCGATTATATTGTAAGTGTTCGTCGTAAATGCTGTTAATTTGTTTTATTTTTTACTAAAGGAGATTTGTTGATCCTTATCAACAAATCATCAATGTCAGCATTTGTTTTTATTACATTAAAAATAATTTACGATTGTGTACCATTCTAATAGTGAGGTCGCAAACAAAAAAAAAATGGATTTCAACGTTGATTGACATGTAATACATACAATGTAGTATATAGTCGTTTGATTAAAAAAAGAATGTACAATGTTCATGTTTAGACATGTAGACATAATATCGTGAATATTTATACTGATTTGAATCAGGATCACTGGTGCATGTGGTGTTCAAGAGTACCTAATGGTGTCATTAAACTTTTTTTTGTCGCAATGATAATTTATTAATAATAACAAACAACATTTTTTTTTGCATCGAACTAAAAATGTCGTTCTTGTATGAGTGTAAAAATACCTTTACCGTACGTATGTCACCTTTAATTATTATTTTGGGTTTATGTTTTACTAGCTGCGCCACGCGGTTTCACCCGCCTAACTTCTGATCCTGTGGGAATGTCGGGATAAAAAGTAGCCTATGTGCTATTGTAGATCTTCAGCTATCTGCGCATCATGTTTCGTTAAAATCGGTCTAGTAGTTTTGCGTGAAAGAGTGGCAAAGATACATACATACATACATACATACATACATACTTATACACATACATTCACACATTTACATCGTCCATACATTCATTCATTAATTTATACATAAACTTTTGTATTTATAATATTATAATAATGTGCGAAAAGCTTAGAGTTTATTTCTCTTAACAAGCTACTGATAAGTTAAAGATAGCTGTCCGATAATAACGGTTTTCATCAAATATTTAAACAATAAACCTCACTTTATATGTCAAATATTACTATTCGCAGTCTATGAACACTCTGTATATAATGTCATTTACGAACAAATCTGCAACGGAATTATGTCTATTATTAAAGATTATTACGAAATGAGTGTAATTTACAAAATAAATGTAATTTTAGAACATTATCCTATGATTTAGTAATATCACGATATTTTATAAGGAACTAGCTTTTGCCCACGACTTAGTCCGCGTGGAACTTTTAAAGTGGAACAATTCCGTCATACATGATTTTTACGAGACATCATCTGTTTACGCAGCGTAAGCAGTGGAAGCTCTCAAAAGGCAAAAAACTTACGAGTTTGAAACATTCATTGGTGCTCCACTCCTATTGGTCTTAGCGATGATATAATTATAGTCTTCCTCGATAAATGGGCTTTCTAAGACTAAAAGAATTTTTCTAATCGGACCAGCAGTTCCTAAGAATATCGCGTTCAAGCAAACAAACAAACTCTTCAGCTTTATAATATTAGTGTAGATTATTACAGACGGTGAAAGGTCAATATGGCGAACATATAGTTTTTATCGAAATTGTAATAAAAGCAAAGTCATACGAATAGTGTCGTGTAACCAAGCAATATAACCAAGCAATAGACGCCGCGTTGGCGCAACGGTTTCAGCCATGGATTGTACCTGTTGCGCTGGCGGTTGCGGGTTCGATCCCCGCACATGACAAACATTTGTATTGGCCATACAGGTGTTTGCCGTGGTCTGGGTGTTTGTGCAGTCCTAGTGGGTCTCCCCACCGTGCCTTGGAGAGCACGTTAAGCCGTCGGTCCCGGTTGTTATCATGTACACCTGATAGCGATCGTTGCTCATAGTAGGGAATATATCCGCCAACCTGCATTGGAGCAGCGTGGTGGATTAATCTCTCCTAGGAGAAGTCCTACATGGGGAAAGAGGCCTATGCCCAGTAGTGGGATATTACAGGCTGAAGCGGTAACCAAGCAATATTTAAGATTACGAAATTACTAAAATCGCAAATTCACAAAAATATTTATTAATAATTGTTCATATCATTCTCTTTCACGCTTGAACACTTACGTTTAATACTATCCAGAGCCGAAGTTCCAGAGATGTAACATAATTAATTATCCAGACCACAACATATATCTGAACGATCTTTACAACTTTTTAACTCACTTGATTTTTTGAAAGTTTAATCTGTTATTAAATATATTCATGAGATTAAAGAAATAACCAATTAATAGTCTCTTTTGAATCAGTTTAACTGTTTGAGTATGAATATATGAAAGAGATTAGTGAATGTACAGTATGTGTAATATTTGTTACGCATATACATCGGTACCGCGTGGCTATTCGTCTTATCGTAGCCGCCAACTCGCTACGCTAAGAATATAAAATACACTGGTAGTTGTATTAGGTGTTAGTATTTGGCTCATTCAAAAAAGACATTGTCCTATTTTTGAACTCTCAAACGCGTAATGAAATAGGAAAAAAATCTGGATTGAGATAACCTGGCGATATGAAATATGCTTTAGGATATACTGTGAATCTGCTACGCTGACGCTGCGTTGCGTTGGCGCAACGCTCAGAGCCATGGATTGTACCTGTTGCGCTGGCGGTTGCGGGTTCGATCCCCCGATATATCCGCCAACCCGCAGTGGAGCAGCGTGGTGGATTAAGCTCTGATCTTTCTCCTATATGTGGAAAGAGGCCTATGCCCAGTAGTGGGATATTACTGGCTGAAGCGTAGTGAACCTACTAAATATACACAAAAACTTTCATAAAAATCGGACGATAGTGCGACCGAACAAATAACTAAGCCTTGAGTGCTGGTTTACCTTAAACAATTACAACTTTAGAATCTCAGTTGCAAATTGGATTTACACGGTGAAAATAGAAAATACATCATAAATTTTTATCTGTTTGTATACAGTCAGTGAGTCGTCTCGTAAAGTTTTATTATTATTCTTTAAACATTCTAATAGTATGAATTACTTTGATATCATTTCTATAGCATGCTTATTGTGTGAAGGGTTACGATATAAACCACATGTTTGCACTTGTATATATTCGTCACGAGCAGTGGAGGTCACTAATGAGGAACATGACCTGTTGTTAAACTCCACTTACTAATATAAATACAGAAACTCCTTGTGTTTATAACGGACTTCAAAAAAGAAGGAGGTTACTCAATTCGACCATATATATATATATATATATATATATATATTATGTATCTTCGGGGATAATTTCGTCATTTATGAACCGATTTTGATAATTCTTCTTTTCATAATATGGAAACCAGGATCTGATAATGGAATCCTAAAGAAATCGAGGGAACTTACAAATTCAATAAAAAGAGAAACTAATCCGAAAACAAGAGAAACGTAATTCGTAACATTTCCAACACAACAATAAACGTATGGAATTTATATACATATAAATAATAATTGTTGCGTATTCAATCTTAAAGGTTGGTTATCTTATTCGTGAGAATGGTAGATACGAATTTTCCGTTATTAACGAGTAAATGTAAAAAGATCGAAATATCACTCAACTCTACTATTAGTCCCGTTAATTTAGACATCCAGGGTTACAAAAATTCGCACCCAGCTGAATATTATTAGTAGGACTCTCTCCTATTTTTTGGTCTAATTTGACCAAACTATATTCTATAAACAGATGTGTTGACTAACATTTAATAATAAAATTTAAGTGATAAAAATCATATATAACGCGCTACATTCTACCATGTGTAATTATCGTCTGAATATATTTTATATTAGTCAAAATAAATAATGACAAGAATTTACTAAAACGGCCTCGTTAAACACGCTTCGCTAGTCCCCGTGTTATATATTTTTTGTCAACTCGGTTTTTAATTAATTTATTAATCTATTTATAAGTTTATAAATATGTATATTTATATATAAAATTAAAACTATAACATAAAATAATTGGCTCTGTAAAATACTCTTATTTATAAGACTTCATTATACTATGTGTGGATTATCGTCTGAATATTAATTAATTAAAAAAATAATTACGAGAATTAACTATAACGGCCTCGTTAAGATCACGCTTCGCTCGTCCCCGTTCTATTTTTAGTTCAACTGGGTTTTTAATTTATTTATAAAAAAAATATTTTTAAATTAAATATATAATTATGACTATAAAATAACTGGCTCTGTAAATTTATACTCCTGTTTATTAGATTTCGCTTTTTCTTCATGTGAAAACAACAAAGTTTTAAAAATTACTAGAATCATAATCGTGTAACAAACATATTGTACTCAAATGAGATGTCGGTACAATTGTCTGAGCAACTAGCTAGCTATTGTACTAGCGGTCGCGTGTTTGATCATCGCACATGATAAATATTTGTATAGACCATAAAAAGATTTGACTAGCCCGTTGGCGCAGTTTGTAGTGCTTTCTGCTCCGAGGGTTGCGGGTTCGATTCCCACCCCTAGTCTGGGTGTAATAATATAAATATTTATTTATATATGTATTATTTATAAGAATATTTATTGAAAAAAAAAATGTAGCTATACCAATCGGCTGTTACCTATAACACAAGTATTAAGTTTCTTACTTTAGGAACAGATGGCCGTGCGGGTATTGTGTAGATATTTATTTATTTATTATTTATCTAATATATAAAATTCTCGTGTCGCGATGTTTGTAGTTAAACTCCTTCGAAACGGCGTTCGTTTTTATGTAAATTTTTATCGTGTAAATTTAGTTTATTTTTAAGTTCCGTTCGTCATTGGTTTAATAAAATTTGTGGGAAAATGATTGAAGATAGACAAAGATAAGATAAGATGATAGAGGGTTTATCTTCTATTCGCTGCCGAGCGTGGTCCGCAGCATGCTCGGCAGGTAGAGGTACTGGTCGGCCGTAACCTCCTTCTGCGAGGAGGTCATGGCGCTAAAGGAGGCTGCGGAGCGACAGCGCGAGGCTGACGCCAACCCGCTTCGCAGGAGACGACCGGGGGAAAGAGACGCCGTTATGCTGCTCCTTCACCCTTCGCAATAGAGTGGGAGAAGGGCACCACTATTCGTCTGTATGTCCTTTATAGAATCGTAAACTATGCATTTGATCATGTCATGATCTTCAGCAAAGTATTGTGCATGAGTCCACAAAGGTTTCTGAGTTGGTACGACCAAAAAATAAAATAAAAAAGCGTAGCGTTGCGCGCAGGGTACATTTAGTATATATATGTACAGATAGAGTATCCGTGTCACGCCAACCAGCAGTGTAGAAGCGTGGTAGATTATGCTCCGATTATTCTTCTACATGGAGAAAGAGCCCAGCAGTGGGTAGCTACAAGCTGAATCGTTACAGATAGTAACTCAAATTTTAAGAAAAAAACTGCTACGCATTTAAAACGATTTACATATTGTTAACAATTTGTATTTTATATTTGCTTAACATACATCATTACATAGTATAAAACAAAGTCGCTTCCCGCTGTCTGTATGCTTAGATCTTTAAAATTACGCAACGGTTTTTGATGCGACTTTCTTTAGTAAATAGAGTGATTCCAGAGGAAAGTTTATATATACATATAATACATGCTATACTATATTATATAGTGAAGGAACACTGATAGTTCTTGCAACCGTGCGAAGCCGGGGTGGGACGCTAGTATACCATATAGTAAGCAATGCAGACGTAGTCGCATATAAGCTAGTTTTCTAAACGAATACAATATTAATTCAGACGTGTTAGGTTACTAATAAAAACAAATCGCTTGGCGAAAATCAAATAAAATCTTAATCCGCTCTATAGAAGTGCCTAAATAAATAGAGGAAAAAATTCAGCTCTTAAAATAAACGGGTACACATCGCTCGAGTGTTGTTGTATTTTCCCATTAGGTATGCTCGGCGCTGTGTGCAGTTACTTCTAATTTTACTTCAAGATTTTGGTATTTTTAACATCGGTAAACAACTTTTTTCCGATCAAACTGAGATCCGTCTTATGACGTCACACGCCTACCTTCGTACGAAGAGGTATAGAATAACTTATAGTATGTCAATATACTATTTTACTAACTCAACGAATTCTAGCGGTCATTCCAGGGTAAAGTGGTCTAATTTTAGAAATGGTCTTAAAGTTAAATGACCTGTTAATTGAGGAAGGTCATGAATATTTTACAAAACTAGTTGAAGTAATAAGGCCCAACAATCAATAAAATATACATTATTTCTTTATTTTCTCTGTGCAAGGATACTTTTCCCACTAAAACCTAAGATATATTACCTAAAATCCAAATTAAAAAGTAACAATTTGAATAAGATAATTTTTACCTAAGGTTTTCATGTGTACTATTATCTATTTTAATTATAAATCTTAATAACATGTAATAAAATAATACAACACAAAATTATCTTATTTTTATAGACGTGATTGTCTTAACCAAAACATGAAAAAAAAAAAATGTAAAAATACCTACATATGTTAATGTATTGCTACAGGATACAATCGGTACTGTACTTTGCCCTCTAAATTAACTTGGCAACTAATTGTACATCTTAACCAACTTTGATAATAGCTGTTCATGACTCATGTGGCGAGAAGTAACGATTAAATTAAAGTGTTCTCAAATGATTGTAATGCATGGTACATTATAAGATGAGTAAGCTGTTGTTGTTATGGGGATTTCCTTTGTGAAAAGAGTTCATTTCCAACCAGAATACATCGATCCGATATAAGTTGAAGTGTTTGTATGCGTTGCATATGAGTAAGTAAAAAATCATTACAGCCTATCACAGTCCAATGCTGGACATAGGCCTCCATAAGTTTACGCCAAAAATAACGTGAACGCGTGTGTTTTGCCCATAGTCACCACGCTGGGCAGGCGGGTTGGTGACCGCAGGGCTGTCGCTGCCGCAGGTTTTGTCGCACCGAAGACGATGCTGCCCGTCTTCGGCCTGTGTATTTCAAAGCCAGCAGTTGGATGGTTATCCCGCCACCGGTCTCGGCTTTTTAATTTCCAAGGTGGTAGTGGAACTGTGTTATCCCTTAGTCGCCTCCTACGACACCCACGGGAAGAGAGGGGGTGGCTATATTCTTTAGTGCCGTAACCACACAGTACAAGAAACAAAAAAACAAGTAAAAAATAAAAAAATAAAAATAGTTCATACTGGACAACTTGGAACCCTAAAAATTATTAATAGATAAGGACAAAAAAAAATCTTTTAGGAATTGACTCCTTAAGAATCGATTTTCATATAAGGCCCACGGTATGAAAAAATATTTGGAGTAAACTCTATTGAATGAATGACCTCGTTACGTTTTTGTTAACACTATCTATCGGAATCCAAACGGGTTAGATGGCGTTACGACGTTTTCTAATAGATGGCGTTATTTGATTCGTTTATTTACCATTTCATACGGTATTAATCTTGTTTTAAGACAATTAAGCCATTTTTGTGCCTATTTAGACAGTCGATCTGAAGGAGTAAACTCCAGTCGTGCGTCGGAACTGACACTTTTTCATATTTGTTGTGTAATGTAATAGCTGATGCTATAAACAATTATTTAGATACCCTTTCCACTGAATGTTAAAAAATATACATAAAATATATGTAAATTACCTCAAAATGACGTGTACCATACATTTATACAATTTTGCATCTGTGCAAGATTACGTTGCACTATATCAAGAAAAACTAATCTGTCTCTCCTGCACCCGAGTCGTGACCGATATTCCCAATGTGAGAGATTGATAGTGTTTTGATAATTATTACAAAATAAGCTGGTGAACCAGAACCAAAACCAGAGAACGGTTGCTACAAGTTGTTATCCCTCACTCGCTCGCCCGCTTCAGTCTGTAATATCCTAATGCTGGACATAAGTCTCTTTCCCATGTCAGAGAAGAATCAGAGCTTAATCATCCACGCTGCCCCAATGCGGGTTGGCGGATATATTTCCTAGAAGAACTTTTAGCGTAGTTCATCGTAGTCTTATGCTACTGAGTCAGTCAATCAGTTTCTTCGTCAATCAAGTTCGTGCCAGACATCCCGGTTTTCTATTGAGTACTATTATTATTATTGCTACTTAGTATTGACTCAGAATACTGACTAAGATTTTTTCCCGATGTATTTTGTCTTAACATTTTTTAGTATGATATCAAAAATCGACCGTTCCAGCGGGGATCGAACCTGCATCTCCGACTGACCGTGTCGGTGCTCTAGCCAATATTAAGCTATGGAACGATGTACCCGCTAGATCGAAATTTTTGATATGATGATTTCAATTCGGTCTAAGCGACCGTGGCGCTTGTTTTGTCTTTCTCACGATGACGACGATAATATTGTCTAAAGTACCATTGATGGACAGCCCCGTGTTGTTTTATGGTATATTCCTTTCTTGCAAAGTAATATTTCCAACGAGTTCAAGAATCTATTTAAAAAAAATGGAGTTTATAGATTATGAAATGTCGAACTTGTTATATTTTGCCTCTTCTTCATTAGTTAAGAAATTGTAAGCAATTTTATTACCTATATTATTTATATTTATACAGTGGCTTATTTTTATACCGTGTTATAAACATGGCTATTTCTGTTTTTGTTTTTTTTTTATTCATAAGATTTTTTGTTTACAGATACTCCTTGGACGGCGCCGGCGGCGTATTTGTGCCGGCAGCTCCCATTAACTGCAAACTTTGTTTGGAGGACGCAACACCAGATAAAATTACCGTCATCTCGGGATGCGGTTGCTCTTTTTGTACTAGGGTGAGTTTACCTTACTACTTTTTTATCAGTATGTTTTTCTCCTATACACAAGTGGCAGAGCTACCTTCGTCATCAAGAAATTAAATGAAATTAAAAATTTATTTCAATTCACCAAAATTTTCTAAATACTATGTCGTTATTGTATTAAAAAAATACATATTTGACAATTAAATAAAGTTAAAGTTCAAGTTACAAAAGGTCATTGAAAATTTCAAAATTAAATATTAAGGTTAAACCGGATGTACCTACTAGTATGGAACAATTTTCAAAAATCCTCTGCAAAATTACTTCCGGAAGTTCTTGAAATGAGTATAAATCTAAGAAAACCCCTAGAGATAGCAGACCTTCTTAAATATAACGTAATATTTTAGGTCTAGACAACGCTTACAATTTTTTTTTTTACTTAAAATTCTTATTAAGGACTTGCTTTGTGGTCACGAATAGTGACGAAAATGTATAATTTATTATTGAGTGTCGTGAAAGGCGACTAAGGGGTAACACAGTTCCACTTCCACTTTGGAATTTAAAAAACCGACCGATGGCGGGATAACCTTCCAACTGCTGGCTTTGAAATACACAGGCCGAAGTCGGGTAGCAGCATTTTCGGTGCGACAAAGCCACCAACCCGCCTGCCCAGCGTGGTGACTATGGGTATAACACATGAGTTCACGCCGTTTTTAGATTGAACGTGTCGAGGCCTATGTCCAGCAGTGGACTGTATTAGGCTGAAGTGATAATTTGTTATTTATAATAATTTAAAGAATAAAAATAGATTAAAAAATAATAATCAATAATAAACAATTATTCTTGTATTTCAACATTCAAAATAGCACATACATCTAAATTAATGCTGTCTCAAAGCAAGACGTATTATTGAGATTATTTTTATCTTTTAAGTATGTCAAATAAATTGGCCGTTCGTTTTCAAACGGTTTATGAGCGCTTTCGACGTTTTCTACGTTTCTTGTTATATTATATATATATATTAATCTTCTAATAGACGTCAGAAGTGTCTAAAGTTTAAATTAAAAGCAGACTGGTGAATAGGACTAGCTAAATTAAAACGGGTAAAAGCGGACTCTAAAAATAAAGTTACTTCAATTGAATGTTATAGTATAAAACATTTTGATTTATTTCAATAATGTTCCTTGAATTCGTTTTATACAACGAGCCATGATTCTATTAACACAACTTAATAATAATATAAATGTTTTATAACATTTAATAAAGAAAAACGAATTAAATTCTATATTTAAAACGTATATTTTATTTAAATTCTATATATTTTAAATTAGTGTACACAATCAGTAGAGGACAAACTTTTTTACTTTATTATACTAATTTTAAAGAACTATATTTGTGTGATTAACTGCGCTGACCTTATAAGAAACTGAATACATTTAAAAATAAGATATGCATGCATTAATAAGCTGTGTGGAGCTGTGAACGTAACGCGACAACTAAGCACCACCTAAAAAAAATACTCTTACAAAAAGTCTTAAGTGTTTATTTAGACTATTCTGTACCAGCGGTCTATAAAGTATAAAGTCAAACATCCTTCCGAAGTGAACAACAGTACAGTTTTTGCTATAATTAATGAGCATAAACCCGCGTTTCAAAATATTTTTTTACAATATTAGTAGCAGTTAATATATAAATTAATTCTAATAATTCGCGAACAGATTTTTTATTTTTATTACTGTGTCCTTTTGAGCAGTTTTATTGAGGATGCGTTCGTTAATTTTAAGATACAATAAAAAATTCTAATGATTATAATAATGACTTACATATATGAAAATTTATAATAATAACTATTCGCGTTTACGAGGTAAAATATATGTTGTTGTTATGTGTGTTGTAAATCACAGTTAAGTGATAATTGTTAGTCTTTTGTTAATTGTACTTATTTTATTCTTATTTAAAATTAAAAATTAAATAATGATTGTAAATCCAGCGGTTAAAAACTGTGCATTAAGTTTAATCTATACATATATTATAAAGCTGAGTGTGTTTGTTTGATTAAACGCGCTAATCTCAGGAAGCTGGTTCGAATTGAAAAAAAAAATCTTTTTATGCTGAATATTCCATTTACCGAAGAAGGCTGTAAGTCTTATTTTTTCTCTCAAATGAACGCGCGTTAAACCGCGGAGCACAGCTAGTATTGAAATAAAAGAATGAAATCGTTAATTATGCGTAAGTTATTATTACGTAAATATGAGACATATTAAAAACCTTATAAGTAATTATGAGAATAAGTTACTAAATATTACACCAATAAATAATTTGTAAAAATAAAATAAGTATTTTCTGAAATTTCGACTTTAATAATTTTCATACATTAACCATGTCTACCAGTACTTGCTATGACGTTATGTATGATAGAAGCGAGGTTAAAGTTTTCTCACCTAAAAAGGTTCATTGACATAAAACCGAATTTTGATCAAACTTCAATCACATATATAAAATTTTCGTGTCACAACACTCAATGTTAGTTACAATATTCCTCCGAAACGGCTGAACTATTGTGTGCTATCGGGTAGGTCTGAGAATCGGCCAACATCTATTTTTCATACCCCTAAGTTATAAGATTAAGGGGATTAATAACATATATGGCAAAACTATGTTTGCAGGGTCAGATAGTAATTTTATAAACGTTAATAATCGTTTTACACGTGCAGTCCATCTAAGTATAAACCGTAAGAATACAAAATAACGACGTAATCTTACAAAAACTTTTCACTTGGACCGCATTCATCTTTTAATACAATTAACTGTGAGGTTAGGATTCATGAATAAATAAGTAATTTATTTTTATCTATATAAATAAAAATGAATGTTACCAAGCGTATAACTCGAGAATCTATATAAATAAAAATGAATGTTACCAAGCGCATAACTCGAGAATGGCTCGACTCGAATAATTTGGCTAATTTATTTTTTGTATGTTCAAGTATGGTTTTTACAAAAAAATAAATAACCAAAAATTAAAAAAAAAAATCTACAAATAAACATCTATTAACTTTTTACAGAACAAAGACTGTCAGCAAGTACATAATAAAACTATGCAACCTTCACGTATTCGCTTTCAACAAAAATCATCACACACTCGAATTCGAGAGAGTATAAAATACTTGATGTATTGACGAAAATCGTAGATAACATCTCCGCTCCTAAGGGGCAAAGACAAAAAATTACACATGTACGAGTACATTGATTTATCAAGATATATTAATAAATAAATATTTTGTATAATTTCGTTTATAAAATCTATAATTTATTGGCATTATACATCGCAAACGTTTTATAAATAGCTCTGTCTATTTATTTTATGGTAATATAGACTTTCTATACGCTTCAGCCTGTAATATCCCATTACTGGACATGGCCTCTTTCCCCAAAGTTCCTCTCCCAATTTCTGTAGGAGAAGGATCAGAGCTTGATCCACCATTTGCACGCTGCTCCAATGCGGGTTGGCGGATAGACTTTTTAGATTTACAGTTAATAGCTTATATTCATTGAAATATACTTACTAACTTTTCCAAGTGAAACCAAAAAGATTTTCCCCCATCGGATTATTAGAGTTTAGGTTGACGTGAACATGTCCAATCAAACAAAGTTTTTAACTTTATTGTATTGTGTAAATAATCTAATTACATACTATTAATAATAATTAGCAGTAATCAAGATACGATTCAATGACAAATATTGATTTATATTTGTAGAATAGATTAAACATAAGGAGTATAATCATGCAAAATTATAACGAGCTCAATAATTTTTCGTTTATTTAAGCGATTTCAAAAAAAGGAGGAGGTTACTCGATTCGACCATATATATATATATGTATGTTCGTGGATAACTTCGTCGTTTATGAACCGATTTTGATAATTCTTCTAGAAAGAAGATAATCCCCGGTGGTCCCATGATAGGGAAACCAGGATCTGATGAAGGGATCCCTGAGAAATCGAGGGAAACTCTCAAAAATCTGCATAACTTTTTACTGGGTGTACCGATTTTAATGATTTTTAATTGAATCGAAAGCCGATGCTTATCATGTGGTCGCATTTAAATTTCATCGAGATCTGATAACAACTTTTGGAGTGATCTTTGATAATACGTATTTACTTGACTATTTTTTGCATCTACCTACGTTGTATCACTTGTCGATGTAATCGAAGTCGGTCTTTTTCGTTTGCCTGCAAACACAACTATTTCAATCAATACGTTATAATTTTATAATTATTAATAGTATAATATAATGCGATCGATGCGATCTTTCATAAAGACCGGCAAAATGTCAACGACCCGACAACAATAGATGTAGGATGTGTATAATAAACTAGAACCTTGGGGCATGGCGATTGTGAGGTAGTCTAGATAGAGAATAGTAATGGATATTTTATTATTTATGGTAAAAATATGGTAAAAGTATGATTATATACAATATGAAGCTTAGAGAGAGATATAAGTTAGTGGAATAAATTAGGAAATTTAAAGTTTTAGATTCACGATTGGGAATACTAATATGCCATTAGTGATATTAGATAGTAAAAAATAGCGTGAATGGCAACTGGTGATAAAGGCCCTCAGTCTAATAAGTATGGAATAAACTTGA
Source organism: Melitaea cinxia (assembly GCF_905220565.1). Taxonomy (NCBI): domain Eukaryota; kingdom Metazoa; phylum Arthropoda; class Insecta; order Lepidoptera; family Nymphalidae; genus Melitaea; species Melitaea cinxia. The sequence goes on along the minus strand of NC_059407.1, from coordinate 13,850,095 downwards.
CTCAAAAAAAGTATGCAAACCTGAAATTAAAATCCAAGCAGTTGAGCACATAGATCGCCTCTGTTGAGCCTAAGAAAAAAAATTCATTGTAGTGTGTGAGACTATTTGTTTATGTTTCAATACACGAACTAGTGGCCGCCCGGTGGTCGAAATTCGACCATAATTAAATTAAATTATAAGTTTAGACATTAATAAGGTTTTAATGAATTTATTATGGTTTTATTTGACATATAGTAAAGACAAACAATATTAATCTATAATCTGTTCTCAATTTGACCAATGATTTCAACCACAAAGTATAGATACATTTTTTTTTTTTTTTACGTGGGGAAAATCCGTTATGGATACCCTCCAGCGCGGGGGCGCCAGAGGGTTATGTCAGACTCCTACTGACTAAAAACCACCACGTGTTAGCAGTCATCCGCCTGGGTGGGGCGAGAGGGGTCGCGCTAGCATTCGCCACCTAAAGTATAAATATTTTAACTATAAACAAAAGAGTATTCATGTGTGGGTGTGTGTGTGCCAAATACATGCTGGTGTGTGTAATGTTTTTTTATTGATTTAATATATTTTTATAAGTGCGAAATTTCATACTCCCTTCACCGCGCGATTTTCGTTCAAAAGGGGTTCAAAGTTTTTGCTTCACGTATTAATATATAGATACTGTTATTAGTAATAGAAAAAATTGTACGTAAGATTAGGACGTCGTGTCTGGAACTAAATAAAATTTAAAAATATTTTATCTAGTCTTTGATAATATGTTATAGAATATAATATACTTGGAAGATCTGTTCCGCTGCCATGAGTCGTAACGTGATGTTTTATTGCCTGTCTTACTGCTGCATAATGTGGCTTTCTAATAGTAAAAGATTTGCTCGAACTGGTTGAGATTATTTTAAAGTATTTTTATTATTACTTAAATCTAGTTTCAGATCTAATCGATTACAAGCAAATCTTGATTTAAAGCATTTTAATACGAGTATAGATGTTTTGATTCGTTTGAAAATATGGAGCATCGTAGATTTTATGTTTTAAACTGGCTGTGCCCGCGACTTCGTCAGCGTGGAATTTTACAAAAAAGTTATTGGTCAGTTCGCAGAGTTATAAAATAGATAAATTTCTAGAATAAAAGCAGCCTTAATTACTTCTTATTACATTAGCTATCTGCCAGTGAAAGTCTCGTCAAAATTGGTCAAGCCGTTTCAGAGCCGGATCAAACAGACAGACAAAAATTGTAAAAAATGTTATTTTCGTGTATGTTCCGTGTATACATCCATTATGCAGTTTGTAAAAAGCGATTATTTTAATATTACAAACAGACGCTCCAATTTTATTTATTTGTATACATGGTTGCTGATTATTCCTGATGTAGGAGATAAAATAGAAAATAAAGCAGAAAATATTATTTGTTTGTTTAGTAAATTTCCAATTTATCGTTTGATTTCCATAGTAAAAGCTTCTTATAATATTAGTATCTGTAGTAGGTTATTAATTAGGTTTCTAGGAGAGTTGATTAGGTTTCTATAGAGGTGTTTTTTATTAATTTGAAACCTATACGTGAGAGAGAATAATACTGTTCGAATAATCCAGATATTTTAACGACAGATGAACTATGAAACGAATTTTTGTCATATTTAAAATATTTTATTTTCAAATAATGAATTTTTGACTAGGTATTTAATTCATTAAGTCCACAGACAATCCAACAGTGTGAATTATAAAACAAATGTATTAAATAAATAATAAGCCCTGCGGTCACCAATTTGCCTGCCCAGCGTAGTGACTATGGGCAAAACACGTGAAGTTGTGGAGGCCTATGACCAGCATGGGCTGTAATAGGCTGAAATGATGATGAAGATAATGATGATAATGATGATAATGATGATTAAATAAATAAATAAAGACATAATATAAAATAAACTAAAACCTTTAAAAAAGCATTGTAATATTGTTGCACTACAGTCGTTTGGAAAGATTGTTTTTAATTAGCTGCTGTTTTTGTAACTTCTATGTTTTCTATTTAGTGATGGATGGTATTTCCGTAAATCGAGTGCCTTTGATTGGTAAATATTTTTTATAAAATATTATAATTCAGGTGAATTATTAAGTTCTTATGAAAATTATGGGTATATGATGTATATTATGTAAAACACCTTTTAACCGACTACAAAAAAGGAGAAGGTTCTCAATTTGACTGTATTTTTTTCCGACCGATTTCGATGATTAATTCAGATCGAAATGTGGTGCGTGTTACGTGGTCTCATTTAAATTTAACTGAGATCTGACAAGTACTTCTTCGAGCTATATCTAATAATGCGTATTTATTTGACTATTATTTCGTCGACCAACGTTGTATTATACCGCATAACTTTTCACTGGGTGTACCGATTTTGATGACTCTTGTAGCATCAGCTTTCAATCAAAAGTAAGTACGAAAACCTGTCGTGTAGTCCCATTTAAATTTGATCGAGATCTGATGACAACTCTTTGAGTAATCTTTGATAACCCGTATTTACTTGACTAATTTTTCGTCTACATACGTTTTATTACTTGTCGATGTAGCTGAAGTTGGGTTTTTTTCCGTTTGTGAACAAACACAATTATTGGAGGAACACTAGACAACCCTACTCTACATGTATTAAAAATAATCCATCGCCGAAATGCGAACAAATGTACATTACAAATGGTAATTTAGCTTTTAATATAATTCTATTATATGTGGGGGCGATGGTTAAAATATTTCGTTGATCATAGTTGAACTAAATATGTTAGAATTTTATAGCTTCAGTAGCCCGTTGACCTCGTCTAAAAATAAGGTGAAAATGTGATCGGATTTTCGTACTTACTTTTCTGTTGTTGGGTGAAAGTATTTTCATATTTATCGAATTCATTGATGAACCGTTATAATAGTTTTTAAAATTCATTTAAACTAATACCCAAGGTACTTGGTTCATTTAAACTAATACAAGGTACTATACAACTTGTAAAACTGTACGGGCAACGGTACTGTAAATGTTACAATTAATAATATATTCAAAGTACTGCAAGTGTGTAAATATTTATATCTTCTAGACGTTACAATAGTATATGTATTCACATAAAGAAAACAATAAAAATAACACGCTCGTTATTCGCAGTCACGTATTTAACTGTTTCTTTTTTTAAGTCGTAAACTCGATATAAAACGATGATCACCATTTTATAATAACGTCTTGTAAAATTATAAAATTCTATATAAACACACGAGTTTTAATTATTATGTGAAATTTATCTATCTGTGTATATATGTGTGTACATAAAAATGAACATTACATATTCATTTGTATGTACCTACGCGCTTAATTTTCAAATGACTACCAAATTATTGGCTGGACAAAGTTAATATGAAAGAAATTAAAAAAATATATATATAATCATGAAAAACAAAATGGCAGTTTCATCGGTTAAACGGGTATTAAATATTTACTATACTACGTCATTGTGAGATAGGTACTGTATACACACTCTATGTATTAGGTAGTTTACCAATGTGAGCCTGTTTGGCCGGCATCTTATTTACAATAATCTAATCACATAATCATATATATATAATCAGGTAATTCTTATCTATAATACGATTGTGAGTATCGTCACATGTTTATAAAACTAGCAGACCCACGGGGCTTTACCCGCGTCGATGTTAATGATAACTTTTTAACCGACTTCCAAAAAAGGAGGAGGTTCTCAATTCGACTGTATTTTTTATTTTATTTTTAACCGACTTCCAAAAAAGGAGGAGGTTCTCCATTCGACTGTTTTTTTTTTTTTTTTTTTTTTTTTTTTTTATGTATGTTACATCAGAACTTTTGACCAGTTAGACCGATTTCGACAAATTTTGTTTTAATCGAAAGGTGGTGTGTGCCGATTGGTCCCATTTAAATTTATTTGAGATCTAACAACTACTTTTCGAATTATATCTAATAATGCGTTTTTACTTGACGCTTTTTTCGTCGACCTACGTTGTATTATACCACATAACTTTCTACTGGGTGTACCGATTTTGATAATTCTTTTTTTGTTGGAAAGGGGATATACCTAGTTTGGTACCATGATAAGGAAACCAGGATCTGATGATGGGATCCCAGAGAAATCGAGAGAAACTCTTGAAAATCCGCAATAACTTTTTACTGGGTGTATCGATTTTGATAATTTTTACTTTAATCGAAAGCTGATGTTTATCATGTGGTCACATATAAATTTTATCGAGATCTGATAACTACTTTTTGATTAATCTTTGATAACGCGTATTTACTTGACATTATTTTCGTCACCTTACGTTGTATTATACCTCATAACTTTTTACTGGGTGCACCGATTTTGACGTTTCTTATATAAATTAAAAGCTACTATTCGTCACGTGGTCCCATTCAAATTTAATTGAGATTTGATTCGTAATTTGTGAGCTATATCTAATATTGCGTATTTACTTGACGGTTTTTTCGTCACCCTACGTTGTATTATACGTTATATCTTTTTACTGGGTGCACTGATTTTGATCTTTTTTGTATAAATCAAAAGCTAATACTTGTCATGTCGTCCGTTTTAAATATGATTGAGATATAATGAGCAATTTTTGAGTAATCTTTGATGACACGTATTTACATGACGATGTTAAGACGACTGTGGTCATGTTCAATACTTTGCCACAACGCCATCTATCAAAATGTATTGAAATTACTTCGTTCACTATCGATCAAATTACAATATTCCACTAGAGTAGAGAGTAGCAGTTTATTCGTTATAAATATATTTGAGCTTTTAATTTTTGAGTTATCGCTAATACTGGGTATTTACTTGGCTATTTTACGTCGACCAACGTTATATTAACCTCATTACTATTTTACTGGGTGGACCGATATCGATGATTCTTTTTTTAATCGATAGGTGGTGCTTGTCATGTGGTCCCATTTAAATATAATTGAGATTTGACTCGAACTTTTTGAGCTATATCTGATATGGCGTATTTACTTGACTGTTTTTGGAGTTTTCTCCTTAAGAATCGATTTTCATTTAAGGCCCCGGAATGAAAAAATTGAACAGTAAAATCTACTGAACGAATGACCTTATTAGAGATGGCGTTCAGACGTTTTCTAATAACGCAATTAGGTTCCGATAGGTGGCGTTATTGCATTCATTTATTTACAATTTGATATAGTAATAATATATTTCTTAGACTAGTAAGCCTTTTTGTGCCTATTTAGACAGTTGATCTGAAGGGGTAAACTCCAGTCGTGCATCGGAGCTGTGTGAAAACATGAACATTACATATTTTTAATAAAAAAGACATAAACCGTAATTCAATATAAATCCGCTTCAACTAAAAAACCCGCCGTAATAAGCGATGTCAGCGCTTCGCGCGAATCGACGACGGGCCTTTTATGAAATTTCTGCCTACAATCGCTAACAAAATGTTAGAAATAACAGTAGAACATTATATAATTCTACAATTTTATAATGTCGCGTTATATGGAATACGAACAAAGTATTACTATTTTTTCGTCGATCTACGTTGTTATTACTCTTCGATGTAATTGAAGTCGGTTTTTTTTTCGTTTGCGAGCAAACACAATTATTAATAAATGTGTAACAATTTAACTTGTGCCGTCAGCACATTACATCATATGTATTTGCAGCCCTCAGTTGGAATGAGACACTCGAATGGGATACTCGCACACTTAATAAATATATCGTTCAGTTGTCGTGTTTATTATTATCATTATATACCATCGAGCCGCTAAAGTGGTGACCCCGACGTGATCCTAGTCTGCTGGTGATGCTCCAGGATATCGGAAGGCACACGACGCTATTTATTAACAATTAAAGTACTTCAAGGTTCCAACTCGCAATAGTAAAGAATGAGTATCCCCGTCGGGCAGCAGAGCAAAATGACGGTTCTATCAACACCTCAGAACGACGCTGTCGAGCTAGCTTCCGTAACAGTATCTTCAAGGTTACCAGAATTTTGGTGTGACCAGCCACGGCTATGGTTTGTGCAAAGTGATGCGGTTTTGGGACCACAAAAGCTCAGTGACGATGCAAAATTTAATTTAATCGTTACTAAGTTAAATAAAGACATTGAAAAGACGGCAATTACGACACCTTTTGGATTATACGAGTTTACTCGCATGACGTTTGGCTTAAAGAATGCAGCACAAACTTTTCAACGTTTTCTCAATAACGACGTTTTTAGAGACATGGATTTTTTATTTTCCTATATAGATGACGTCATAATTGCATCAGATTCGCAATATTTGCATAAACTTCACTTAAGAAAAGTTTTCGAACGTCTTAATCAGTTTGGTCTTACAATTAATTTGGCGAAATGCGAGTTCGGGAAAAAGGAATTAGACTTTCTCGGGTTCCACGTATCAGAAAAAGGCTTACGGCCGCTTGAAGATCGAGTTAAGACTATTTCGGAATATCCAAGGCCAGAGACCGTAGATGAACTACGACGCTTTTTGGGGATGTTAAACTTTTATAGACGTCACCTTCCCAAGGCAGCAACCATTCAAGAAAAATTAAATGCTTTTCTTCACAACTCAAAAAAAAAAGATAAGTCGCCTATTACTTGGACCGATGACTCCATTAAAGCTTTTGAACAATGTAAGGAAAGCTTAAAAAGCGCAGTTACATTGTCTTTTCCATCTCAAAATGCACCTATGTCAATTATGACAGATTGTTCTGCCACCTGTGCCGGAGCGGTTCTACAACAAAAAGAAGGAGACTCATGGAAACCACTTGCATTTTTTTCAAGCAAGCTGAGTGAAGCGCAACAGCGCTACAGTGCTTTCGATAGGGAACTGTTGGCTATTTACATGGCTACAAAGCACTTTAGATATTTAATAGAAGGCAGACCCTTAACTGTATATACAGATCATAAACCACTAGTTTATGCATTTAAAAATAATTCTATTGGAAAAAATGATACACCTAGACGGTTAAGACATTTAGATTTTATTTTACAATTTTGTACAGCAATCGAATACGTCAGCGGGACCGAAAACGTTGTAGCTGACGCATTATCAAGGATTTATACTATCGATTTTCCTTCTCCGATAGATTACGAAAAACTCGCAGAAGCTCAGGAAAATGATAAAGAATTGAAATATTTAATTAATTCAAACAATTTGAAATTTAAGAAAATAATTTTGCCGAATAGTAATATACCTATTTACTGCGAAGTGTCTACAAATAAGGCACGTCCATATTTGCCGCTGGAGTTTCGTATTACAGCATACAAAGCCATACACGATGCCAGCCACCCAGGAGTTCGCGCCACAAGAAAATTGATCCGAGATCGCTATGTATGGGCCGCGATGAATAAAGATGTTGCCATGTGGGTTAAATCATGTTTAGATTGTCAGAGATCGAAAGTGCAACGTCATACGATATCGCCAATTGGAACATTCCAGAAGAGCCAACGTTTCGAACATATACACGTAGATATTGTTGGCCCACTAACTATTTGTAAAGGATATCGGTATTTAGTTACCATGGTGGACAGAGCAACCGGTTGGTTAGAAGCTTATCCAATTAAAGATATTACGGCTGATACGATATCATGGATAGTTTATTCTGGCTGGATATCAAGATTTGGATGTCCATTGCGGATTACCACGGATCAAGGACGTCAATTCGAATCTAACTTGTTCACACTGTTGGCAAAGCGAATGGGTATAAAAAAATTGAGAACTACAAGTTATCACCCGCAATCAAATGGTGCCGTTGAGAGAGTTCATCGATCTTTGAAAACAGCCCTTATGTGTAGAGGCAATACGGAAGATTGGGTGAACGAATTACCGTCAGTTCTACTGGGCTTAAGGGCGAGTCTACGCGATGACACAAGTGTGAGCGCCGCAGAAATGGTTTATGGACAAGTCATACGCCTACCAGGAGATTTCTTTTTGCCCACAAAGCAGGAAATCACTGAAAATGAAACTTTTTTGCAAAATTTGCGACATAGGATAAAGCAAATTTCATCGGTTCCGAAACGAGAAAATAGGCAAGGTCGTATATTCGTACATCCTGAATTAAGCTCGTGTACGCATGTTTTCGTTAGATGCGATCAAGTCAGGAAGCCACTTTCGCCACCGTACTCCGGGCCATACAAAGTCATCGAACGTACAGACAAATATTTTAAAATATTGAAAGCAGATTCGCAGCAATGCATTAGTATCGACAGATTAAAGCCAGCATTTACAATTGACACCAAGGAATGCAAAAGCGCGCCATATGAGGATACGACTTATGTAAACAAAAAGCCGAACGAACCGAGGATTACAATATCTGGTCGTATTAGCAAGCCAGTCGTTCGCTTTACTCCATAATAAAATTATCTGTGTGAACATTTATAAAATTAATAAACGTATAGGTAATTGTAATAACGATGGGAAAACAACAAAGTAAAGATATCAAGGAGGAAATAATAATAGCGCAAAATGGTGCCGGCAACGAAGCATCTGCAACTACAAAACACACGGAAACGATATTCAGAATTGAGCTTTATTTAGTTTTCATAACTTTATTTATCCTGGCAATTATAGGATATTTAATTTGGAAAAATTGCAAAACTAACTATGGGAGATACATGCGCAGAGAGTTGCAAGATTTAGGAATTACACCTTATCGCATAAGTGACCAGAGCCCAAACAGCCCGGTTACTCAGCAAGTGATTGTGTGATGTGAAGTGAAAAAAATTTGGTGCCTAGTTAAGAGTGCAAGTTATGTTACATTAGTTTATTGATACTATAATCGAATTATGAACTCTATACTTACGTAATATACCACATATGTTAGTTAATAAAACAAAATACATTTAAGCATTTCTTTTCCAATTTCATGATGTAACATTGAATATTATTATTTTATGTTGTACTTATATTAAAACAACTTTATTTTGTAACATTTAGTTAGCGGCTAATCGAATTTCGATATGTGAGTAGTAATCAATACTTAAATTTTTTGCGTGGTTTCAAATGAACATTAATGAAAACAATGTTTATTTTATTTTATTGTGTTTTTGTTCTGTATTCAGAGGTTATGTTGCAAAACTATTATATAATCCTTTTTTGATGTACAAAGATTTTATGTTCTGTGTGAAATAAGTTTCATATTTTTTGTCACTAAGAAATTGTATTTACTTTATTTTTATTTTTCAAAGGGGGGTGTTATGTGCCGTCAGCACATTACATCATATGTATTTGCAGCCCTCAGTTGGAATGAGACACTCGAATGGGATACTCGCACACTTAATAAATATATCGTTCAGTTGTCGTGTTTATTATTATCATTATATACCATCGAGCCGCTAAAAACTTTTTTAAAGTTAATGGCTAAAGAGAGAGCAGTAAAAGATCAAATTTATTGTTTCGTAGTTTATGTTATTGAATGGACTGGTTTTGTGATTAGAGTATTTAATATTTATTTATATTTTTAAATAGTTTTTCGAACTAGTTAATAGACCGAGTATGCATCGGTGAATAATAAATAAACATTGATACAGTAAAAATTCGTTGTAAAACTTTGATTGTTTTAATAAAAGCACACACAATGTAGCCCAAAATTAAGAATATCGACATAGGTACCTTTTTAATTAAAGCAACAATAGTAACGAAGGTACTATTACAAAAAAAAAAAAAAAAAAACTTAAAAATAATATTTTAATTGACATTCCGATTCGAGCATAAGAAGAACTTATTACTAGACAACACAAAAAACCCTTATTAAAAGTCAAACCATCCCTACTGGAGACTGTATTTTATTAAACTTGAATTTAGACCAAGATGAATTTACCATATATAGGGTATTATATTAACGTTTCAAACAAAATCTAGTGATTATTATGAACTTGAACCTGTAAATCTAAAATAAAATTTAAGCTTTATATTATACAGTACTAGTATTGCAAAAACTATCAGTGTTCCTCTCCTATATCATGCATGTATTATACATATAAACCTTCCTCTAGAATCACTCTATTAAATGAAGAACCGCATCAAAATCCGTTGCGTAATTTTAAAGATCTAAGCATACAGACGGCGGTGACCTTGTTTTACACTATGTAATGATTTTGTGGCTGGGTTAGTTTAATCAAATATAATATTTACATTCAGATATTTGAGAGGATTGGGAGGGTTGGTAATAAAATTCGAAATCAGAATACATCGTGCTCACAGCGGAGGTCTCTAAGCTTCGTTGAGATTTCTGGCGACTGAATCGTTGCGTGGTATTTGTACCTTACTGACTTTGAAGTGTAATTCCTTCATGGTGATTGGTTCGCTAAACCATTTTAACTGCCATATTATAATATTTGAGTTATCGATAACATTTATAATAATAAGTACATAGAAAAAAATGTTGAAAAGAAGATTTGATCTGCGTTATTTTCCGGGGTTTTATTTACCACGATTACAGCAGCATATTTACAACAACGCCGATATATTACATATTATGATATTTAGTTTTTTGCGTACCTTCTAATAGTGGTTGCGGTTGTGACAGCACCGAGTCCCTTGAGGCAGCTCTCCTGACAGGCTTCGCGGGTCTCGCTAGCGACTTGAGACCGCCGCTTAGGATCAGCTCAAGGGCTCTCCGACCGCCTGGCCCGGTCGCGCCTGCTCCCATCTAGACACAAATAGACAACGGTATACATTTATTAAACGGTTTAAGTAGAAAATTCACTGTACACGTGTTAGCATTTAAATTTGTAATTCTGACAGTTATTAAAATATTGGATTTTGTGTCGTTATTACTCTTATTGTTTATTCGCTCAATACGAAATAGTACGAAGATGGTGACGCCATCATCCGAATGGTTAGTGGTACGATTAGTCAGTCACTATTTTTGTTTTCTGTTTTGCAGGGTAGTTAAACAATAAATACTGTTATCATTTAAATTTATGCTTTTAATAATTTTATAAGATTGTATTGTTCTTACTAAGATTATTATTTGTTGAAGTACCGGCAGAGTAAAAAATGGAGACACCATCTGCCGAATAGTAATTAATACCAATTTTATGATTGGTCAGTCTTTGTCTTGTCAGTGTTCAGATTGTTGTCTTATAAATATGATAATTTGTAATTGAAGAAGCAGTTATTGTTTAATTATTGTGCGGCTAAAGTTGCTACTCGATAAATTTCGTATAAATGATTAGTGTGATAACGTATTCAATGTAGTTAAAAGTGTGTACTGTGAATGAATAACTATAAAATTGAAGTGAAATAATTGTGTTTGCTCGCAAACGAAAAAAAAAAACCGACTTCAATTACATCGACAAGTAATACAACGTAGATCGACGAAAAAATAGTCAAGCAACTACGTGTTATCAAAGATTACTCAAAAAGTAGTTATCAGATCTCGATAAAATTTATATATGACCACATGATAAAACATCAGCTTTCGAATAAATTAAAAATTATCAAAATCGGTACACCCAGTAAAAAGTTATTGCGGATTTTCGAGAGTTTCCCTCGATTTCTCTGGGATCCCATCATCAGATCCTGGTTACCTTATCACGGTAGAAAACTAGAGTTATCCCCTTTCCAACAAAAAAAGAATTATCGAAATCGGTACATCCAGTAGAAAGTTATGCGGTATAATACAACGTAGGTCGACGAAAAAAGCGTCAAGTAAAAACGCATTATTAGATATAACTCGAAAAGTACTTGTTAGATCTCAAATCAATTTAAATGGGACCAATTGGCACACACCACCTTTCGATTAAAACAAAATTTGTCGAAATCGGTCTACCCGGTCAAAAGTTCTGATGTAACATACATAAAAAAAAAAAAAAATACAGTCGAATTGAGAACCTCCTCCTTTTTTGGAAGTCGGTTAAAAAAGGGTTTTGTTGAGTGTTATCAGTCGTGTTCTACACATGTAATAGTATAAGAAAAAACTTCAATATATAAAAAAAGATATATATATGTACAGAAAAGTCAATTCACATTTTTGTTTTTCTGTTTATATTTAACGCCATTAATTTACTTGTTGTTAAAAACTTATAATATTATAATAAAATCGCCGGATTAAATCGAAAAAAAAAACAATTCCACAGTTACAGAACTGTTACCAATCGCGGCTAGCGACCGACTGGGAAGGATGTGCATCGGGTAGTTCGTTCGCTTATAACAGAGTGGACCCGTTGAATGCTTAGGGGCGCTAAGGCCGAAGTCCGCGGTGTAAGGGCTATGGCCACCGCAGTCTTGGTCGATTTTACCACCACACGGTTGCCACAGACAGCTATACCTTATTATCGTATCCTTATCGTATCGTATCCTTTATTATCGTTACAAATTGTTTTTGGTGTGTACGAAATATTTGAAATAAATAAATATATTAAATATTATATTATTATCCCTGGCTATGGCGACCGTGTAGTGGTAAAGTCGGCCAAGACTGCGTGTATGGCTGGAGGCAATTCCTATGTTGCCGCCAGTCAGACCGGGGGTAGTGTTACAGTGCGCGTCAACACTTGGGGCACTGTATCAGCACGGGGTTGCGCTGCAGAGGGTGCGGCGTTGAGAAGGCACGGTGTTAGGGTGGAAGGATTTTCTCCCCATTCGCCGGAACCAGCTGACGATGGGTCGGGGGATTTATCGTCTGCATTGCACGGTCCCGAAGAGGGAGGTAATCTTAGTGTTCGAGAGAGCCTCTCAGGAGTATTTGGCAATACTCGCGACGGGCCTACAAACGCTAGCAGGATCGCGGAAGTACAACAGCGTCCCAGTGATTCCGCCCACGTGTATCGAAGGAACTCTCCAGGGGGTTTGGTCAATGCGAATCCGTCATAGTCCTCGGCTGTATTCATAAATTATTTACCCAGGGACAACGAAAAAAATGATGTGCCAAATTAATACGACAATTTAAAAAAAATCATCGATACTCCATACCTTACGCAGTGTTGATTATACATGCTCCTCAAGTTACATACGTGGTCAAATTAGGTAAAGTTTACCTTCGTTGTTTATTAAAAAACAATAACCCCAAACTAAAAACTTAATCCTGTGTTACAATTTTTAAACGAAACTGCAGAATTCCTTACTTTACGTTTCATTTAGCAAACACACCTGCATATGCTTGTTATTAGTAAACTTACACTGTATAAAAAATAAAATAGAAATAAAAAAATATATAATTCTGATAAAATAATACGATATTTGTAATTGATTGACTGATTTAATGATATTTGTAACAAGTAATGAAGTTGCCTGTCAAAAACTTTGACTATTTTCATTTTCAAGACGATTGACAGATTTGTAACATCACAGAGATCTTATAGTGAATCCGTAGAAGATTAATAAATAAATAATTGGCATTGTTCAAGTTAAAATAAATTGAAGAAGTTAGTAAAAATATATATATATAACTTTTACTAGTCTGTTTGTTGCTTTTATTTGTCTCAGCTTAAAACAGATATACTTTACAAGTAACGTAGCTTATAATCTCGTTTGGAACATTCATTAATTATAGTGTGTTTCTTAAATAATAAAGAAGAATGGGATTTTCTGATAGAAATAACAAACAAAAAATCTGGTAGGTCCCATATTAAGTGATGACTATTAGCTATTTAATATCTGAAATATTAAGAGACAAATGCATTTCTGAGCATAAGTTTTATATAGCTTATATGGCTTGAAAGCTTCAACTTTTTTTCCAGCGTTAAAGCCGTCAGATAAATTGAATAATTACCTTGACAAATAGACGAAAAAATTGCTTATATTACTTATTGACAGTTTAATCAATGCGCCTAACTATTCACAAAATCAAGCGCTATATTTTTTCCCTGCCATATATTAACAAAATTGATTTTGTTTTTCAAATAACGTTAGGACGTAATGTAACATGTAAACTGAAATAAGGCCTACAAAATATTTACAACTTTTTATTTATATCCATTGATATTTACGATTAATAATTTTCTGCTGTGAGTCATAATATTTTTAAACCAAAAACCTTTCATAGATGAACAGGATATATTGAGGTACAGGAGGAAATATCTTGATCAAAATTTGGAGCAGCTCGACTACTTTAACGCTACAGAAGATCACATCTAAGTAATAGTGATTGCAAGTAGTGTCGTTTTCCTGCGTCGTAGTAGGTAGCTAGATCTCCACTGAGTAAGGTGTTAGGGTCAGCAACGCGCTTGTAATGCTCTTGATATTGCAGGCGTCTATAAGCTACGGTATCCGCTTACCATGAGGTGGACCTTAAGCTTCTTATCCACCTTTATAATATAAAGAAACGGTTAGCTAGCGCAAAAACTATGTGTCAAATCTGACCAACAGTATCTGTGACCAGCCGTGTTCAATTAAAAAAAAAAGGTGCTATTTAAACTATACAAAACAAACACACTGACTTATAGGAAAGGAATTACATGTAAATAAAAAAATAATTGTAAAATATGAGAAACGTAGCTGAAATCGCAACGGTCATCTACTTCATACATGAGTACAAAATGCACATTCAAGTTTACCTTGAAAGTAAATGCCAATTTTTTGCCAATCACTAAAATATAAAAATAATTGTTTATTGATAAAATCGCACCAAATGTTTTCCGTGTAATAAATTACAATTTTATTGTTGCAAAAAAAACTACCTAATTGAAATCTAATTTAAGATTCTCGAGAACAAATAAACCGCATGACTTATATCATACGTTTTAACGAGAAATTCTTATATATATATAATCAGAAACTCATCAGAGCTAGGATAAATTGATCTAGCTAGGATTCATTTTAGAAAATGTCGTTTTATCCGCAATTCCAGGCAATAAAAAACTAGTAAAAAATTGCTACAATATCATTAGAATACGAAGGTAAATTTCCCCACCATTTATAGGATTATAATAGCTGTCGGGTGAACTTGAAACAAGAAAACAACGGTTCGAGTCCACATGGCTCCTGTCTGATTTCTTTCCCCTTTTTTAGTTCGTTTCTCACGATTAAAACTATTATTGGGAGCCCTTTATCAACACATCTTATCGTTATAAGTATCTAAGTATATTAAAAAAAAAAAAAAAACTAATCGGACTGGCGACAACTGCACTCGAACCGGAGTCTTCTGGTTACGGGACCACACGATTTACCGAAATAAAAATTACCGAGCAAAACTCGGTCATAAAGGTGCTAATTTTATAATAATTGATATTTTCTGCAGTGTTATTTCGATTCTAAAATTGAAGCATAGTATCAATAAAATTCCCTTTGAGTCCCAAAAGACTGTCGCCATTAGTTTCCAGGAGGGCTGTGACACTTTAAACTTTGGTGGTGCTGTACCTTTTTTATGCCACTGCTTGGAGTCTTCTTTGCACTCGGGTTCATAATTATGAACTCATGTTTCATCACCACTTACAATTCGATTAAACATGCCATCATTGTCTTTACTACAGAGGTTCAAAAACACACGGGAACATTCCAGGCGCTGTTGTTTTTGCGTTGGCGTGAGCATTCGCGGCAAACATCTTGCACTAACCTTAGTTTCGCCAGCAATACCATTTTTTCTATTATTACAACAAGTTCTGACGTGGTCGCCTCATCAAAGCGACCCAGCGTTAGATCGTCTTTAAGTTACTCCCTGCCCTGCTTAAACAAATGATGGCACTTGTAAACCATTGTTTTTCCTGAGTAAGAGTCTTCGTAAGCCAATGCCATCTCATTCAGTATGGATTGAACAGACTTTCCTTGCCTGGTAGGAAATTTTGCTACCGCCAGCTATTCAATTTTCTTCATTTGCTTGTCAACAATTAATTCTAAAATTATTATTCCGCGAATTTAAAAAGGCATCCTCGTATATTTTATTTCATATACTTCATGTCGGGCTTATCCTAAATATTTTCGATTTTGCTAAAAAAAGATAAAATATTAACGTA
The DNA here is from genome assembly GCF_905220565.1 of Melitaea cinxia. Classification (NCBI taxonomy): domain Eukaryota; kingdom Metazoa; phylum Arthropoda; class Insecta; order Lepidoptera; family Nymphalidae; genus Melitaea; species Melitaea cinxia. The sequence goes on along the minus strand of NC_059407.1, from coordinate 13,834,188 downwards.
AACTCCGCGCGAATTTTGTAAATCATCTCATCTCTTGGAAAGAAACTTAATCCAGAAAGAAAAGCAAGAAGCTAAGTTAGATGGTTATCGAGCCGTCGGTCGCCTTTATAAGTTCCAAGGTGGTAGTGGAACTGTGTAATCCCTTAGTCACCTTTTACGACATCTACAGGAAGAGAGGGGGTGGATATATTCTTTACTGCCGTAAACACACAGTGATAGTATAGTACATATTATTTAGGGTAACTGAAAATCTATTCGTCTGATCTCGCTCAAATTCTACTGTGGCCACATGAGCTTTAGAATAATAATTAAAATAATTGTGTTTGCAGACAAACGAAAAAAAACCGACTTCAATTACATCGACAAGTAATACAACGTAGATCCACGACAAAATAGTCAAGTAACTACGCGTTATCAAAGATTACTCAAAAAGTAGTTATCAGGTCTCTAAAATTTAAATGTGACCACATGATGAACATCAGCTTTTCATTAAATTAAAAATTATCAAAATCGGTACACCCAGTAAAAAGTTATTGCGGATTTTCGAGAGTTTCCCTCGATTTCTCTGGGATCCCATCATCAGATCCTGGTTTCCTTATCATGGTACTAAACTAGGGATATCCCCTTTCTAACAAAAAAAGAATTATTCAAATCGGTGTATCCAGTAGAAAGTTATGCGGTATAATACAACGTAGGTCGACGATAAAAGCGTCAAGTAAAAACGCATTATTAGATATAACTCAAAAAGTAGTTGTTAGATCTCAAATAAATTTAAATGGGACCAATTGGCACACACCTTTCGATTAAAACAAAATTTGTCGAAATCGGTCCACCCGGTCAAAAGTTCTGATGTAACATACATAAAAAAAAAAAAATACAGTCGAATTGAGAACCTCCTCCTTTTTTGGAAGTCGGTTAAAAATATAATATAGGTCAAATAATACAGGTACTGATTATCTCTATTAGGAAAATGTTTATCATAACGCTGTGATTCTACGGAACAAAGTAACTGAAAAACGACAACCTAGTTAAAAATAAAACTCAAAAATCTTCCAGTAATCTAATCTTGTATTTCAATAAAATATTTATTCAGTTTATAGGCCGAAAACAACAGACAAAAGACTTTCTTTAAATATGCGAATATTTTATTCATTCATTATTTGGTATTATAACTGTTATTTCGAGTAAATAAATTCATAGCTTTTCCTCGACTTATCAAAGTGAACAGGGTGCGTGAGTCAGGCGAATTAATGCGGCATTATTATCGGGTCGAACTCCTGGAAGCTGTCTGAAATTGTTTGTATTATGTATATATATATAATTAATAAACAGAGTTATGGTGATTCCATTTTTCTTTTCATAGAAATTTCGTTATTGCAATATGTTAGGTTATCGCAAATTTAAATTTTGATTACATCTGTTATTATTTTCTTATTAAAAGTACTAAAATTTTGCATTATATGATTAATTCCTAAAATAATTTCTATTGGTATTGGTGGAGAATATGTTATGATAACTGTCAATCCTAATTATAAACCTACCTCAGTTATGAGGATATAAATATTCAATAACTAGACAGACTACCCGGACAGAGTTCGTTCTATCAAAAATTAATAGTATTTTTTTTTTTTTTTAATAAATTAGCCGGATTGGTCGAGCCATTCTCATTTACGCGTTTAGCAACATCCATTTTTATTTATTTAGATTATAACGCCTTGCTCTTGCCTTGCGCTTGCTCGCGCTTCTAATTATTATTTTCAATGAGATAGTAAAATATGAACGTTATAAGAAATTGAAAAACAAATTTCAGGGACAATATGTACTTGAGACAAATTTCTAGCCTGTAGCTCATAGGCGACGCAGTGAGTCGATAAGTCGACTAAACAGCCACCCATGCTAATTGAAGATGATATGTAAATAAAACAACTATCAAGGTCACATAGGCAAGACAATGGCGGGTTTAAATCGTTTACAATAATTCGCATGAAGCCAGAACGTGTAATCGATTGTACAGTCGCACGCGGCAACACATAGGTATCATCATGTCTACCTGTGTAGTTGTCTACATGTTCAAATAATGTTACTTCAAAAATACGTTTAATTTATCACATTACTGCGTTTTTATGTGTGCGAATTAAATTTTAAAAAATAAATGTAAATTTTGTGCGATTAACGTAACACGTAGTTGCATATATTTGTATGAAATTAAAATTAAATTCTTTTAATTTTATACTATTATTATTTTTTATTGCTATATTTGCATGATTGATGTTAACAAATTATGTTAATAATAGTTGTTAGAAGCGAAAAATATAAAACAAACTAATACAAATATATTTTAAAATGTTTACATTTTGCAATATACGGGTCAGTGATTTGGGAAATGTTTTTGAGGAACACGTTTTTAAACATATGTTGAAAATAAACAAGTAATACAACATTATATTGAGTATAAACTATTATAAAATGCATCGCAGTCATAACAGGCTGTACAAAGTCACGGGCGGGAACATAACTCGTGACCATCAATCTGTTGCAATGATCACGTTTACCGATCGCTAATCGTTATCAAACGAGTATTCTATTCAAGCACGTACCCGCTGTTATCTCTGAGTAACCGTATGATAAAATACTGAATGCATAATTTATTATATGGGAAAATACTTCAAATTATTTATACAAATGTCAGTTTTAGAATAGTCCTGAGGCAGAGCACAGCAGGAAATATCCCGCTTGAGATCTGTAGCAGTCAATCTAGGGCAAAACCTCAGTGCCTCAGTGCCTCAATCTACAGACGTTCACAGCTAAATACTACTGCTCTCAACTACTTTTGTGTTCCTGCATTAATTAAATGGCCTGAGCTCCTGGAGGGGGTCGCTATCGCGCATGTAATCCTTAACGTAGGTATATAGCGGGCATCGATAGGGTACTGTAACCGTTACCATTGGTGGGCCGTATACCTGTTTGCCAACCTAATCATATAGATATGCTTTAACATGGAGAATAAGAGAGCAGTGGGATTTTATAGGTTTAAGTAATCAATCACCGATCTGGGACGCAGGTTCAGCCTAGTTACCATTAATTATTATACCTATAATAATACCTACTTAGTATGTAATTTATATTTACATGTACTTACAATATAAGACTATACACATTTACACATATAATATTGTTTGTTTCATAAAGATAAACATATAGAATTAATAATAAAAATGTTATCAAGTGTTTATTGAGGAAATTTATTGACACAAACATATTAATAAGACTTAAATTGTATACGTCATAAGCTCATTATATCAATTATTACTTACCACAAAATACCGCAGAGAAATTTATTAAGATTCTATTCCGTAACGATCCTCGGTTCGTTTAACAATAGCCATGGGCATTTTAGAGCCAAAGATACTTATAACCGAGTTCAAATAAGGAGGAGGTTCTCAATTCGATGATATATATATATTTTTTTAATTTGTATTAATTACTTCATAACTTTTTACTGGCTGCACTAAGTTTAATGATTTTTAAACGACTTCCAAAAAAGGAGGAGGTTCTCAATTCGACTGTATTTTTTTTTTTTTAATGTATGTTACATCAGAACTTTTGACCGGGTGGACCGATTTCGACAAATTTTGTTTTAATCGAAAGGTGTGTGCCAATTGGTCCCATTTAAATTTATTTGAGATCTAACAACTACTTTTTGAGTTATATCTAATAATGCGTTTTTACTTGACGCTTTTATCGTCGACCTACGTTGTATTATACCGCATAACTTTCTACTGGATACACCGATTTGAATAATTCTTTTTTTGTTAGAAAGGGGATATCCCTAGTTTAGTACCATGATAAGGAAACCAGGATCTGATGATGGGATCCCAGAGAAATCGAGGGAAACTCTCGAAAATCCGCAATAACTTTTTACTGGGTGTACCGATTTTGATAATTTTTAATTTAATGAAAAGCTGATGTTCATCATGTGGTCACATTTAAATTTTAGAGACCTGATAACTACTTTTTGAGTAATCTTTGATAACGCGTAGTTACTTGACTATTTTGTCGTGGATCTACGTTGTATTACTTGTCGATGTAATTGAAGTCGGTTTTTTTTCGTTTGTCTGCAAACACAATTATTTATGTATGTTACATCAGAACTTTTGCCCGTGTGGACCGATTTCGACAAATTTTGTTTTAATCGAAAGGTCGTGTGTGCCAATTGGTCCCATTTAAATTTATTTGAGATCTAACAACTACTTTTCGAGTTATATCTAATAATGTGTTTTTACTTGACGCTTTTTTCGTCGACCTACGTTGTATTATACCGCATAACTTTCTACTGGATGTACCGATTTTGATAATTCTTTTTTTGTTGGAAAGGGGATATTCCTAGTTTGGTACCGTGATAAGGAAACTAGGATCTGATGATGGGATCCCAGAGGAATCGAGGGAAACTCTCGAAAATCCGTAATAACTTTTTACTGGGTGTACCGATTTTGATAATTTTTAATTTAATCGAAAGCTGATGTTTATCATGTGGTCACATATAAATTTTATCGAGATCTGATAACTACTTTTTGTGTAATCTTTAATAACGCGTAGTTGCTTGACTATTTTTCCGTCGATCTACGTTGTATTACTTGTCGATGTAATTGAAGTCGGTTTTTTTTTCGTTTGCGAGCAAACACAATTATTAGCTTGAAAGATACTTAAGCTACTTTTAAATATATATTTTTTAGTTCTTTTTTGCTAATTCTGAACAAACCTAGAAGACCAAAAGATCTAAAACACGCTTTTTTTAGATAATGATATCACGTCATATTTTCAACGCCAAGTTGTAAAAGATTATATTTGCAATGTTTATACGTCTTGCAAAAATAATCGGATGGTTTAATTAATTAAATGTCTTTTTTAATTTAAACAACTCATAAGTTGCTGATAGGATTTATCAGCGGGAAGTTTAACAGGCTCTATTTTTTCTCATCTAAACTATAACTAATGGATTCACAGGTAACGAATTAAAATATCTGATAAAGTTGAATTTGATGGAGAAAAAGATAAATATATCGTAATTTGTATCCATTGGTTGCACATCAGATAGTTTTATCAGTGACCGGCGAAACATACACATCATCCTTCGTATGCGTTCATAACATCAGAGTGAAATTGATTTGAGGAATCTCAAAATACATCAAAGAAATCATTAAATACATATTCTTTTACTAAATTTGTACTCGCAAACTTTACGACGTATTTAAATAATGTTTAATTATATACTTTGTAACATATCAGTGCGTAATAATTTGTTTAAACATTTAAATGTTAAACTGTGGTTGTCGTCACGATATATATTCAAAGTATTATTAAGTTTGTATAATATTAATAAATCGCGCGTATATATTCAATCAATTTGCATATGTATCGTGTATGAAATAATGTTTTTCTCATGCCATATATGCATAATTATGGTTAAATATTAAGAATTATTTAATTAGCTATGCTTTATAAGCTAGCTATATAATAATATTATCAAGATTTTTTCCTCTATCAACTTCTTACTTTACTTATCGGTTAAATGTTTATTAAATAGCATTACAGGTATATGTTAATTTTATAGGTAAATGTTTCATTTTCAATTTAATTCCTCAGACATTTTTTTTAATGAACTTGAAATGCGTTGAATGTCGATGACTAAAAATTTTTATTAACGTGCTGTAGTGCTTATCAAATACTAGCTACTGCCTACGACTTCGTCCGCGGTGAATAGTTACTTGAAAACAAACCCGATTTTAAAACATTCTTAGTAGTGCTCCGCTTCTATTGATCGTAGCGTGATGATATATAGCCTATAGCCTTCCTCGATAAATGGGCTATCTAACACTGAAAGAATTTTGGAAATCGGACTAGTACTTCCTGAGACTAGCGTGTTCAAACAAACAAACAAATTCTTCACCTTTATAATATTACGAGTAGTATAAATAATTTCAATCGCGAAAGTTATCTCTGTCTGTTAATTTTTTCCGATATTTATACGAGATCTTGCGAGATAACGAGCTATGCTAGTGGATACTAAAATAAGTTGTTTTTCGATATCTTTTTTCAGTGACAAAAATAACAAATTTATCGAAACTTTAAAGAAGAATACGGTCAATTAATTACCTTGGTGTCGTTCAGTACGAGACATACATAGAGAACATAGATATATTAAATTGATTTTATTTAACTAAATTCTTTATTGTCTAGCCAACCAAAAAGGCGTCGATAAGTAGGTTTTACGTTGTCTGTATAGTTTACAGTAATACAATTGTGACTTAGGCAGTTAAACATGAAACTTGAATACAATGTATATTACAATGGATTTTATTGCTCTGCAGTATAAATACGCGTATACCGTTAAAATGAGATGTATTTATATAGTTAAGTAGACTAGAACTAACTTGTTAAAAAAACGCGTGAGCGTTCAGACCACACGACCGAAGTTAAACTTGACTCTCTCTTTCTATCTTCACTAACTTATATTTCCCTCTCAACTTCCGTTCGCCTCGCCTGATCACATTTTTCGTAACACTTTTGTCAAAAACATGAAATCTTCATCTACGTTCGTAGTCTTACGTTTTTTTTTTTTTTATGCATTAGATACCATACTTTTATGAGTTCTATGACGTTAGTGCGTCTCGTTCTATTTTAGAGCTGGTTTAGGTAAGTGTAAATTACATTCAACAATGAACAGTCTCCGCTCGGTACAAGTTTCATAGCAATGAGCTGTAGTTAACGCGGAACTATTTAAACCAGATTTGATGTGACAAGTCAGTCATCCGTTATAACAAGAGGTTAATTTGTACTTTTTTTATACCAGAAACAATTTTTTAATTGTTTAAATCTTATTGGGCATTCTATCGGTACTATTACTACCTAAAAAGCCTACTGTTGTCAAGTTTCCCTGTTCGAATTTTAATTTCTCTTTTTGTTTGAATGCTTGTTTTTAAAAGAATGTTGTAGGCATCATAACGCAAACATAGCGTTTTATGTGTAAACGAAACCGCCCTGGTTTAGTAGTTAGATATTGATGTAGGCTCAATTATATTTATTTGTTACTAGCTGTGCCCGCGACTTCGTCCGCGTGCAATTTAACGAAATAGTTATTTTTCAATTCGCAGTTATAAAAAAAGTGGCCAAAGTTACTCCTTACTGCATCAGCTATCTGCCAGTGAAATTCTCGTCAAAATCGGTTCGGCCGTTTCAGAGACTAGTCGGAACTAACAGACAGACAGACAGACAAAAATTGTAAAAAATGTTACTTTTGTACGTGTAACGTGTATAAATCCATGTGCATTTATAAAAAAGCAGTTATTTTAATATTACAAACAGACACTCAATTTTATTTATTTGTATAGGATACATTTTGGACCAGAGTGAAAACAATGGTATTATAACAACGATGATTCTGTAAGGATTGTTATTAGGATATAGGATGTTCTGTTGTACAATAATGTATCAGGCACTTTGTAAAAACGTTCACTTTTACTCTTACTCTTAAACATTGATGTTCTAAATACTACAGCAAAACATTTCATCATTTAGAAATATCGGAAGATTTTCTTATCGAATTTTATAAATTACTAGCTGCAAACGTTGTTTTGCCATATATGTTATTAACTCACATACATATTAAGGGGAAGGCCCTTTACTTAGGGGTATGAAAAATAGATGTTCGCCGATTCTCAGACCTACCCGATACGCACACAAAATTTCATAAAAATCGCTCCAGACGTTTCGGATGAGTATTGTAACTAACATTGTGACACGAGAATTTTATATATAAGAAGATGTCAATACAAAATATATAATTGTATTAAAAATCTAGTAGTATTTTTCTTCTCTGTTTTAATCTCGCAGATAATGCAGATGTTTTTTTTTTCGTTTAATCAAACGTCGTACGTTGCAACTTATATTTATTTTACATTCTAGTTTATCGTACATGTTACGCTGTATTCCAGGAAATAAAAGATCTCCCGGCGGATAGCTAAAGCTCTATTTACTTTGTCCAAGAAATAGAACGGAAAAGCAACTTACTATTTTATAACACCCGACAGCGATGGGAATAAGTAATGTTTTATACTCCACTTTATTTCTTGAATATTTTCTATGTTTGATCCAGAAAAATTTAGAATTTTCGAAATTGTATTGCGGATGTAATCTCAAATGCACCCCTCGATCCCCTTCGTGTATTCACCATTCTACATGTGACATTGGTAAAATAATCTGTACTATCTTGCCACAGGTAAAAGCCAGTAATTGTAACTAATTATAATAAATTCTTCTTTAAGCTTATTGTATATCTATTTAGATCGATTCTAACTCGTTGAGTTATACAGGATGTTGTATTTTTGATCAAGGTACTCATTGGTAGAGGAAATGTTTCTATGAACATTCTATTTTCGTGATTTGTCAGTAACTAAAAAAAACGAGTATGCTTTAGACTACTCACTGAAAGAAACGACTGATGTAAAACTTCTTTAGCTCAATCTGACTTATCTCCCTCTAAACTTCCGTTCGCGTCGCCCGATCACACTTTTCGTAACGTTCTCGTCACGCATTCACCAGCTTACTCCTCGAATCCAGCGTGCATAAAGAAGTTTTACTTCAAAAAATCTCAAGCTTAATCTCGAAGACGAAGACGATATAAAAAAATATGACACTACTTAAAAAAAAATTCTTATAAGAATGATGCGGGTAAAACAGCAGCTTTTTTATGGCTAGGTCGACAAACAAACGTACGGCCGACCTAATGGTGAATGTTTACTATAGCGTATAGATGCCTGCAACATCAGAAGCAGTTCTCCCAGGATTTTTTAACTGTGATCTTCTGCAAGGTTGATCTACGTCCCCAGATAGACTGTTCCAGAATGTGAGAAAAATACATATATCCTGCTGTGCCCTACCACAAAGAGTTGATGCTAGCAAGCTTGTTTTTATCAGATTGAAACAAACAGGTATAATGGCATGCACGAAATTGTTTGTCGGGTCGATACGGTGACTGGAATGCGTAATTGCGCATTCGATAACAATTAATTAGAATAACTATTGCTTTGTTTTTGTCCATTGTATGAATAATAGAATAATATTGTGTGCTGCAAGCTACTGAAAAGAGCGATAATTGGTCGCAAACGAAAAAAAAACGACTTTAATTACGTAGACAAGTAATACAACGTGAGTTGACGAAAAAAATTAACAAACGCACGATTTTCGAGGGTTTCCCTCGATTTCTCTGGGATTAATGAAATTGGTTCATAAACGAAAACATACACCATATATATATATATATATTTGAGTAAACTCCTCCGTTTTTGAAGTCGGTTAAAATAAATAACTGAAAAATATTTAAAGATACATTGTAAGGAAACGAGACATTAATTCTTATATCTATGTTCATGTCAAACCTCATTTTTCGTTTTTATATGCATTATTATTATTAATATATTCCTAATTTAAATAAATATATAATCACACGGCTGCGACTCTAATAAAGCTTAGCCGCTAAAAATTCGGTTATTAAATTTGTTTTAAAATTTCATTCCATCGTCGACAGGGAAAATCTGCATTGTTTACTGTACATAGCTGTGTTTATGCCTAACTCTCGTCGTTACAAATATCACCTCCGCTAATAAAGTCCTTTTACTAAGCTTAAAGGAAGTTTTCCTATCGCGAGTAAAGTATCGTCTGCAAGTACTGTTATTGTAAATTGATATGTTTATGCTTTCAAATCCTAATTTAATTTGCGACAATTTTTTCGATTAAATAGCGACCCGTCGTATACGAGTAAACTGGATAGTTGAACGGCCACTATCGCTTGAGGTCAAAGTGACCGTTTCGAGGTGCATCGCTCTAGAACTGGGTCGTAATGTACGCTACTGCGCCGGTTACTTTTTTCGGTTCGTAATACGGGAAGTAACGTTAAGTGGAAAAATTCGATCAGTAAGTAATAGATTATTATTAAAACGAATTTTTATCACGTTAAAATTCTTCGATTGGTGAAAAATGGTTTCTGTGTGTAATTCGATTTTTGTAATTATTACAAAATTTGCGTTTTTTTTTTTGTACGTAATAATACAATTACTGTAGCCACACAACAGTAAAGAATATAGCCACCCCCTCTATTCCCGTGGGTGTCGTAAGAGGCGAGTAAGGGATAACAGAGTTCCACTACCACCTTGGAACTTAAAAAGCCGACCAATGGCGGGATAACCATCCTACTGCTGGCTTTGAAATACACAGGCCGAAGATGGGCAGCAGCGTCTTTGGTGCGACAAAGCCAGCCTTGCGGTCACCAACCCGCCTGCCCAGCGTGGTGACTATGGGCAAAACACATGAGTTCACGCCATTAGCGAGAACTTGTGGAGGCCTATGTCCAGCGGTGGACTAAGATAGGCTGAAATGATGATGATGATGAATATAATTACCGGATTAATAATATACAGTCATTTTTCAACTGTTCTTTTTTTCACACAACAAATGGCGCTGTTTGCATAATACGTACCCATAATAATTGATTTAATAAAATCACAAATTACATTACATTTACAATATTACAGTTATAAGAAAAAAAAATTATAATTTATGATATAACATATGATGATTATGGGTTGTCTGGAAGAAATGGCTAATTAGCTATAAGTCCGCCCATTGTACTTCACTGTCTGTAACTATCTTTATGCTTTGTTTGTAATATATTTGTGGTGTAAAATAAAGTATAAAATAAATAAGATAAATAATTTTTTCAATTTCCTGGTAAAAACTGCTATATCTTCGAGTAACGTAATATTTTTTTATGTGACTGACAAATGAGGGTAATAAAAATCTTAGTATGTAGATTTCGATAGTTTGTGACGCATTTCGTCTTAATTGTTATGATTTTTATGTTTTATTAACATATTAGTCTTTACGTAGTTGCTGTGTTTTGACAATTTATTGTATTTTTAATTTTTTATTTCTATGTTTTTGTATTTCTTTTAAAACAAAAAATATCATTAATAAAAAGTTTTAAATTCGTTTTGCGTCTGTATAAGTTAAACATTTACGTTATTCGGTTTTAGAATTTGAAGCCTTTTGGTAAATTTAAGATTATAGTAAGAAATGTATACATATGTTACTGATAAACGTATTTTGTGATAATTCGAAACTGAAGTTGTAATAATTTCATGTAATTTTATTTTATTTTTTAAATTAAGTTGTTTTATAGGGAATAATGGTAGGTATAATATAATTAATGACTAGCCAGATGCTGGCTGGACGACGCGTTGGCGCAACTGTCACAGCACTGGTTTATGGCTGTTGCGCAGGCGGTTGCGGGTTCGATCCCCGCACACATGATAAAGATTTGTATTGGCCATTCAGATGTTTGTCATAGTCTGGGTGCTTGTGCAGTCCTTGTGGGTTTCCCCACCGTGCCTCGGGGAGCACGTTAAGCCGTCGCTCCCGGTTGTTATCATGTACATATAATAGCGATCGTTACTCATAGTATATAATTATATCCGCCAACAAGCATTGGAGCAGCGTGGTGGATTAGGCTCTGATTGTTATTCTACATGGGGAAAGAGGCCTATGCCCATCAGTGGGATATTACAGGCTGAAGCGGTAACCAACCAATATTTAAGATTACGAAATTACTAAAATCACAAATTAACAAAAATATTTATTAATAATTGTTCATATCATTCATTATTATCATCATGGGGAAAGAGGCCTATGCCCAGCAACGGAATATTACAAGCTGAAGCAGACAGTTTTCTGTTTCATTTGTGTATTCTAATATGTGTAAGTAGATTTTACGTATTACTGACACAGACAAACAGTTCTTTATTTTGTTTCTATTGCTTTCATAATAAAATTATATAAAAAGTTTTTATATATATGCCTCCTATATGTATGTAAATTCCAGCTGCAGTTTTATTATATCAGTCCAGTCAGTTAATAATTGTGTTTGCTCGCAAACGAAAAAAAAACCGACTTCAATTACATCGACAAGTAATACAACGTAGATCGACGAAAAAATAGTCAAGCAACTACGCGTTATCAAAGATTACTCAAAAAGTAGTTATGAGATCTCGATAAAATTTATATGTGACCATATGATAAACATCAGCTTTCGATTAAATTAAAAATTATCAAAATCGAAACACCCAGTAAAAAGTTATTGCGGATTTTCGAGAGTTTCCCTCGATTTCTCTGGGATCCCATCATCAGATCCTGGTTTCCTTATCATGGTACCAAACTAGGGATATCCCCTTTCCAACAAAAAAAGAATTATCAAAATCGGTACATCCAGTAGAAAGTTATGCGGTATAATACAACGTAGGTCGACGAAAAAAGCGTCAAGTAAAAACGCATTATTAGATATAACTCGAAAAGTAGTTATTACATAGATCTCAAATAAATTTAAATGGGACCAATTGGCACACACCACCTTTCGATTAAAACAAAATTTGTCGGAATCGGTCTACCCGGTCAAAAGTTCTGATGTAACATACATAAAAAAAAAAAAAAAAAAAAAAAAAAAATACAGTCGAATTGAGAACCTCCTCCTTTTTTGGAAGTCGGTTAAAAACATTAAAGTAACTTAACAAAGAACACGATTAACAAAGATTACCATTTGTCACAACAAACTAAATGATGTCACTGCAATTATAACAACGTTCGTATAATAATAATATCGAAGATAAACATTGAGTGATGTAAGAATATAATAAAAAGTAAAGTAACATATGTATACATATTTCACGATTTTTTTATTTCGATTTAAATACATAATTACTTTATACTCGCAGAAAAATTGTAGATATACTTACTGTGAACGACCAAAAAAAAGGTTGGTGATTAAGACAAAAGTTTAATACAGTTTTCTGTTTCATTTGTGTAATCCTAATGTGTGTAGTAGATTTTACGTATTACTGACGAATATATAGGCGGACAAATAGTTCATTATTTTGTTTCTATTGCTCTCATAATGTATATATATAGCTCAGCCTATTGTAGACCACTGCTACTAGACATAGTACTCCCCATCTTCGCGACAGATATCCCGGTTTTCCGCAAGCCTCATCCAGCCTACACCGTCAGTCTTATGTAGATTTCATCTCAAGTTGAAGTAGCACTGGACTGGTCGCCTGTGTCTTAACAACCACCTTTAACTTGCTAATTTTGTGGGCTATGCTTATTTATAACAATAGATGATTTATATAAATAATTTGTATCATATTATTTAATTATATATTTTCGTATTATAATCAATATTTTATCGATATACATTGTTACACTTAGTTACGAAATAATTTTGAAAATAATATCAATTTAATTGATACCTAAGGATTGTGAAGGGCAGATTACAAACTACGATTAACATAATGAGAAAAACCTTGGAAAATGCCGGGTAGTGATAAGATTTTTATAAATAAAATACAGATTAATTAAGTCGAAAATGAGTTTTTAGTAAAAAAAAGTCTTGATAATATCATGAGAGGATGTTATATTGAAATAAAAAAATAAACTACAACGAATTTAAATACGTTTCATTGTAATAATGGTAATGAAAAAGATAATTATCAAAAATATTTACACCATATTTTTACAAAATATGTTATCAAAATATAAATATAATATAATAATATTTTAATTAAATTCCGTTAAATATATATATGTATAAAAATGAAGGTTTGGAACGATTTTTTTCATTTATTAGTTTAAATTCACGTAAAAGTTTTAGTTAAAACAAAAATTAAAGATTTTGAATCATCCATTTACATTTATTACATTAGGTACATAGGTACATTAGGTACGTTGATTAATAGCAAGTAGTATTATCTGTACACGAGTATTACATGGCTTACATATTGATAGTAAGACTGGAAGTTTCCGGTTTTTACAAAGTAATAGTACCTAAGTAATACAGTTGCAAATTTGTAAGTATTCAAACATTTTGTAGCAAAAATTTAAACTACTAAAAACGTAACTGATACGTGATAAACACAGAACAGACTGCAGAGACTTTGAATTTTATGTTTCGATTTTTCAATTTACTTTAGATTGGTTTTGCATTGTTATATATTGTTATTGAATACCAGTTTATCGAAGTATAGACAATTGTTTCGCGTGTTATTGTTGGTAGAGCGTCTGTTTGTTCATTCTTAGCGAAGATCCGAACGAGTGATATTGCGATCAACAGAGCAATGCTCTCTCCGCGTACGAGTTCGTTGGCTTAGGATTTGAAATATGTAGAACATGAATAATCTTTTTATACTGCAACGGTTCTAATCGTGCTGTGAGTTGTAAAGGAATGTTTTTGAACATAATTTACTATGGAATGTACTGTTCTTGTAGAATAAAATATTTTTACAAAAATAGAGACCAAAATTTCTACTTTTAAAATGTATTTCTTTGAGACGTGTTCTTTTTTATTGGTGTATGTGTTAAAGTATTGACAGTATTTTCTAGAACGTCTATTAAAAAAGGAATAAGTATATGCATTTGCAATTGTTCTGATGATTATGTGATTTTTTATTGTACTAATACTGTACTGTAATAAAAGTCGACAAAAATTTGATTACTAAACACTTGGTTTGTTTTTGTATACCTAATATGTTTTTAACGTAGTTAGATACATCTTATCGCAAAAAAGTGTTTGTGCGACACATGATGTTGAAATTTGTTTACGCTGAAGCCTGTAATATCTCACTGCTGGGCATAGGCCTCTTTCCCCATGTAGGAGATGTATCAGAACTTAATGCATCACGCTCCCCCAATGCAGGTTGGCGGATATATTCCCTACCACGAGTAACGATCGCTATCAGGTGTACATGATAACAACCGGGACCGACAGCTTAACGTGCTCTTCGAGACACAGTGAGGAGATCCACAAGGACTAACAACCAGACAAAAACCAGACCGGAAATAAATATTTGTATAAACATAAATATCCAATCCGAATGGGAATCAAACGCGTAACCTTCGGTGTTAAGGCGCCGCCGACACGGCACACGCACCATTACACGAGAACGGGCGTCATTTTTATTAGTTAATCGTTTTTTTATATTACTATTATAGAATAATGTAACTTAAATCAAACGCGTGTGACTGTGAAGTTTGCCTAAAACTTCCCGTGCATCATATAATAGTATGTCGCCCATTGTTATCCGTAGTTTATGACCAATTACACTACTCGTGATTTAGGTGCGTCACAAGCAATGGTGAGATACTTGAAATTAGGTCATTCATGCTCTGCACACTGACCCGCGCCAGGGTACATCAAGTTGTACCACTAAAGGGGTCGCATTACTGGGTCGTGTCACCTGGTTTACTTAGAGGGCCCTCGGCGTCGATTTTTAGTTGAAAAAAAAAAAAGCAGTTTTTAATACTGCTTATGCTCGCGTTTGCCATTCAGCGGCACGGAGTTCTGTGTTGAATACGAAAGTTGATGATATTCCAGCGAAAGGACGAATACACGCTTATAGAAATGTTGAAAGCAGACAGACATGGACGGCTCTTTGATAAAATAGTCTGTCTAAATGCTTTTCATGCGAGGGAAAATATTTTGATGTATGTCGACGAAGTTTCAACCTATTGAAACGTTTTCAGGGCGCCTTTGTATTAAATTACATTCGTGTATGATTTAAACTGTTACGAGTACTATAGGGCCTTATTGATAATCATTTGAATATTTGAGCCTGAATAATAAACAATAGGATTGTAAGATACATATGTATTGTTAAGTAAAACATTACTTGTTCTTCTGGTTTTGCGCAAGAAAACGCTTTTATTTGCTCTTTGCTTCTTTTATCGACTTTTTTTTTCGTTTATACATTTTAATTTCTTGTTAGTTGAAATGGTTACGTACTTAATTTCGGACTAAAAAGTATCTAGTACCCTAGCTCGTATGGGTATGAACAAATCAAGTTCAGTTACGCTTAAATCATTTAAAATTCATTCAATAGTTTTCGTCGAGACAAAGTCTTACTATATGCCTTCAGTATAGACTAGAAAGCGCTCTAATTATTTTTTCCTTAAGATCTTCAATATACAGAATAAGATAACTGACGTAGAGCTCAGAAGAAAATATTATGCTCAAATGTGGAGCAACCCGACTGGGAAAGTACCTCGACCTTACAGAAGGTCACAGTTAAATGATACTGCTTTCAAGCAGTGTTGTGTTCATGTGTCGAGTAAGTTGACAAGAGCTCCTGTGGGGGTTTGGAGTAGGCCCAGTAGT
Source organism: Melitaea cinxia (assembly GCF_905220565.1). Classification (NCBI taxonomy): domain Eukaryota; kingdom Metazoa; phylum Arthropoda; class Insecta; order Lepidoptera; family Nymphalidae; genus Melitaea; species Melitaea cinxia. The sequence goes on along the minus strand of NC_059407.1, from coordinate 13,817,936 downwards.
GCGCTGAGTTGACGGCGTCTATGAGCTACGATAATCGTTATCTAGTTGTATAAAAAAGGTATTTTACAATTTATTTAGACATTCGAACAGTATATATACGAAAAGGGAATTATAACAAAGGAAAGAGGTACAAGAGATGTTTATACATCATTAAACACGTGCCCCTCGAATCGTACGACACTTAAGAGACTGCATCACGGACTACCGTAGGTACTATGGAAAGATTGGAAATTGAATATTTTATATCAGTTACAGCTTTCTAACTTTAAGTACAAAGGTTCTTTAGCACGAAAATGATATTAATTCTAGTTGATCTGGCCAACTTCGTACCGCCATATTTTTTCATTTTTCAATATAAATATATATATATATATATATTTTATTTATTTATTTATTTAACACTTTATTGTACACCATACAAATAAAATAAGCAAGCAACATTAGCAATAATTTGTAGAAAAAAAAATGTACAAAAGGCGGCCTTATTGCTTAAGAGCAATCTCTTCCAGGCAACCTTAGGGCAAAGGAGATGATATATTGACGGTGTAGGTGTAGAGTATAATTTTATAAAAAATAATAGAAAGCAACTCAATAAATAAACATACATACTAACACAGATAGTTTGTTTACATACATACGAACACACACATACACGCAGACACACACCCATACACACACATTCATACACACACATACACACAAAGTTCATACTAGATAACTAAGAAGTTTTTAAAGAAAGTTAATAGTGACAGAAGAAGACAATCATAAGACTGGAAACCTAAAGCAAAGGATTAATTCCCACCCATTTTAAGAAAGTGTAGTTTAACGGATTTCTTAAAAATAGGAAGGGATTGAGAACGTCTAATCCACAAGGGCAAAGAATTCCAAAGTCGAGCAGCTTGTACGGTGAAGGATTTGGTGTAGAAAGTAGAGGAATGAGAAGGAATTTCAAGAAGTAGATTGTTGTTCGACCGTAAACTACGTTCATGTAAATCAGTTAGATATTTAAACCGCTCTTTTAGGTAAGATGGAGTTGCCGGATTAAACATAATGCAGTATAGTAGCCTGAGAATGTGAGTATTCCTGCGAAGGCGAATTGGGAGCCACTTGAGTTTTTTGCGAAAATTGGAAATGTGATCATATTTGCGGAGACCAAATATGAATCGGATACATAAATTTTGAATGCGCTCAAGCTTATTCAATTGCTCCTCGGTTATGTCAAGGTAGCAAGTGTCAGCATAGTCATAGATAGGTAAGAGAAGACTATGTACGAGCGCAATTTTGGTGGACGTAGGAAGGAAATTTTGTAGCATGCGAAGGGATCCCACAGCAGAAAAAACTTTTCGACTTATCTCACAAATCTGTGGACACCACGAGAGGTTTTGATCAAATATGATTCCCAAATTTGTCACTTTTTCGCTATATGGAATTTCAACACCGTTAAAAATTACAGGGGATAATTGTGTCTTATTTAAGCGAGGAATAAGTTTAGAGCTTCCAATAATGATAGCTTGTGTTTTTCTTGGATTCATTGTTAAGCCAAAAGATTGACTCCATTTAGAAATGGCCAGTAGATCTTCGTTAATACGAGAAACAGCCTCTGGTAATTCTGTAATGGTACAGTGGGTGTAAATTTGCAGATCGTCAGCGTAGAGATGATAATTTGAAGATATAACGTTAGTGACCGAGTTAATAAAGATAGAGAATAAAAGAGGAGACATATATATATATATATATATATATATGTCTCCTCTTTTATTCTCTATATACATAGACATATATATACATATATATATATATATATGTTCTTCCATTTTTACCAAAGATGGACAGATAATAGTTAAATTTAAATTTAGTTATAGTTTTAATTGTACTTATAGTTGTAATTGTACTGTGTGGCTACGGTACTAAAGAATTTAGCCACCCCCTCTCTTCCCGTGGGTGTCGTAAGAGGCGACTAAGGGACAACATAGTTCCACTACCACATTGGAACTTAAAAAGCCGACCGGTGGCGGGATAACCATCCAACTGCTAGCTTTGAAATACACAGGCCGAAGACGGGCAGCAGCGTCTTCGGTGCGACAAAGCCAGCACTGCGGTCACCAACCCGCCTGCCCAGCGTGGTGACTATGGGCAAAACACATGAGTTCACGCTATTTTTGGCGTAAACTTTTGGAGGCCTATGTCCAGCAGTGGACTGTGATAGGCTGTAATGATAGTTTTAATTGTGTGAAATATAATCTATCTCTATCGAAACGAAAAAAAAAAACTAACATTAATTTATCTCGAAAACGTAAGTAGACGAATAAATATTCTATTAAATACGCATTATTAGGGATAAATGAAAAAATACTCGTTAAATCTCAATCAAATTTAAATGGAACCACGTGGCAAGTACCAACTTTTGATTAAAAAAAGAATAATCAATATAGGTAGGTACAACCAGTAAAAAAATTATGAGTAATACACATAAGAAACTACAATCTAATTGAGAACCTCTTCCTTTGTTTGAAGATTGGTTTAATAAAAGACTAAGTCCGTAATCCGTGTGAATCGACCAGCAGCGCGTCACCAGTCTTGAATACATTACTAGTAATCGTAGCGTCGTTAACTCGGTTCTCGTAGACGTTGCAATTTTTCTAAAAACATAAATTTTAATGACTCCTAATAACACAGTCGTTTTAAATGTTATTGCATTCCATTAATCATAAGAATAATTGTTATGTAAAATTTTATAAGTCCATCAAACCCTTTATTTGTGTTCGTATAATGTTAAACGATTATTTTTTATTGAATAACTTACAAAAACTTAGGCTATAATTTAGCGCTATTAACAGTGGCAACGCTTTTCGCTCTATGGCTGTAGGTTGGATTCCAGCCTTAAGCTTGTAACCAATATTTATTTATGCGTTGTTTTGTATACGAGTATTAACCATTTAAAAGAAAATGTATACGTCGGTTTTTACCTATAAAACAAACAATTAAGTTGCCTATGTGAGGAACAGTATATGTTAAAGACGACGATTCGGCCTATAACATCTCATTGCTCACCATAGGCCTCTTTCTCCGTGTAGGACAAGGATCGGAGCTTAATTCACCTCGCTGCTTCACTACGGGTTAAATAGGCTTTAGGTGCCTTTTTTTACGTGGGGAAAATCCGTCATGGATACCCTTCGGCGCGGGGTTGCCAGAGGGTTATGTCAGACTCCTACTGACTAAAAAACCACCACGTGTGAGCAATCGTCCGCCTGGGTGGGGCGAGATGCGGTTGCGCTAGCATTCGCCATCTCAAGGTTTTAAGTGCCTATCTTAGGGATAGACGACTGTGTGAGTTTATCATATTATATTCTTATACAAGATAATCGTAACAACAAACATCAGAATAATATACGAACGTCTATAAAATACTGTTTAATATTCATAAGGATATATGTGAATATCTAACCTTATGTTAATTCTGATATAAATTACGTATAATGAGTTCGATTTTAATAACAAATTGAATAGATAGAGAAGGGTTCGCAGCGAAATAATATAACTATTTAACTTCACGCTCTGCTTCAGTATTCCAGTGTCAAGTGACTGCGCGCGTGAAATATGCAAGTTTAATTGATTGTAAGGTTAATAATTTTATATGAATAATAGAGGCTTATTAATGATTGTGTTTTAGGTTAACAGGTGATTCATATGCGTGCATCTGGTAAAAAATGTGCATATAAATCATGCATATACACATAACCTACCATAGCTGAAATTATACGTGAACAAAATGAAGCAGTAGTAAGTACAGCTCATTACTAAGTAACTTTAAAATCGACAAATTTGAAACGTCGAAAAAATGTTGAAATCATGGGAAAATTAGCTAAAAATAAAAACAATAAAATAACTTAACTGTAAAACTCAGGTGATTAAGTCATTGACACACCACTAACGTACAAACGACGGTAATAACTTGTATAAATAATAATTATTTAATACATTATTTTATTATTATTATTTATTATCAAAGGGATAGTAAGGGTAATTAAGTAACATATTTAGGTTATAAAATCGATTCTGATATCAAATGGAAAGGACGCTAGTTTAGTAACACGTATAAATAAATTTATATTACTCCCCGGATCAGGGCGGGAATTGAACTACATACCCGGAGCAGAAAGTAGGGTTCACTGCGAACTATGCCAACAGGCCTAGGCTATAAAATATCAAATACTTTTTAATAACTTACTTACCCGTGTATATTGTTATGTTTATAATCAATCGCTCTTTAGCGTTAAGTTAGCAAATTGTACACAAGACATCATTTGCATAATAATTATTATGTTAACATAACTTTATAGATGCCGCGTTGGCGCAGCGGTCACAGCCATGGATTGTACCTGTTGCGCTGGCGGTTGCGGGTTCGATCCCCGCACATGACAAACATTTGTGTTGGCCATACAGGTGTTTGCTGTGGTCTGGGTGTTTGTGCAGTCCTAGTGGGTCTCCCCACCATGCCTCGGAGAGCACGTTAAGCCGTCGGTCCCGGTTGTTATCATGTACACCTGATAGCGATCGTTACTCATAGTAGGGAATATATCCGCCAACCCGCATTCGAGCAGCGTGGTGGATTAAGCTCTGATCCTTCTCCTACATGGGGAAAGAGGCCTATGTCCAGTAGTGGGATATTACAGGCTGAAGCAAACTTTATAGTATTTCTTCTGGAACAATAAAGTGTATATACGTGTTATGTTATATACTTTTTGAATGCTAAAACTGGATTACATTTTTTACGATTTCAAAAAAAAAAAAAAAAAAATGAACGAACCAACGACTGCACAATTTATTCATTCGTGGTTTCGACATTACTTGAGTGATTTGAATTTTAAATTAGTTAGTTTTGCAATAAGATATGTTATTTATTTGATAGGTATTTATCAGACTTCAAAAAAGGAGGAGACTCACAATTCGACTGTATTTTTTATGTATGTTAACCTGAGACCTTTTGATTGGGTGGACCTATTTCGATGTTTTTTTTTCAATCGCAAGGTGGTCTATAATTGTTATGTTAAGAGGAAGTATTTATCTGTCTGTTTGTTTGTTTTATAATTCTTTCTGCATTAGAAAGCTTAATTATCCAGCAATACTTATTTACGAAGGCCAAAACCACTATTATATTATGTATACGTAACACGGACTAAGTTATATATAAGTAAGTAATAACAAAAAATATGTGTAAATGTGCAATTATTTTAAAACTGTAGTTAGGTACATATCAAATTTTTCGTTTTTAAAATCTTTTAGCGAGAAAAAATATAACCAAATGTTGGAAATGTTTATTGTTTCACTATGTGAAAGGTCATTGACCGCACTGGTTTTACACAATTAACTGAAATACCATATCGTGTACAAGTGACTCATTTGTTTTTTTTTTTGCTTCAATTATTAAAGCGTGTTGACGTTAAATGTTATCCCATACCTAATCCTTAAGATTAAAGACTATATGATAACTAAAATCTCTTCTAAAACAAAATATATAATATTAATTTTAGTAATGCAACGCTATACTTGTATCATTGCGTCAATATCATGAGGAAGGATCTCTCTATACCAGATTCTACCTTTATAGCCGTCATTTTAAATATTTCCCCTGCGTTAGAAAAGTGGTCTAAGTATAGAAGTATAGCTGACTGTTCCTGTAGCGGTTGCAGGTCGACTTATTGTTTTTGGACAAATCAAATGTCTACGTATATATATATTTTCAGATATTCGTTGTTTTTTGACCGACACTTCATTCCGCCACCGATTCGATTTTCTCATTTAGGGTATAAATATCTTAGGCTTTGATTTAATTAAGTTGATATGTCAGTCGGGGGGCATTGGTATGATATATTTGTATAATCAGGATCATAAACATATTTTTGCGTTTAAAAAAACAACTAAAACAAGTACAAGGCTGTCATAAATCACAGGAGATGATGTAACGTTATTAATTTAATAAGAGTTCAAAATAGAACCGTAAGCTGTGTTAATAAATAAGCTGTATAGTTACAACCCTATCAATTGTTTATTTGTTTAATGAACAACTAGCTGCGCGCGTTGCTACGCTTTTTTTATTTTTTTGGTCGTACCAACTTAGAAACATTTGTGGGCTCATGAACAACACTCTACTGACGATCACGACATGATCAAATGGATACTTTACGATTATATAAAGGACATACGGACAAACATTCATTGTGTTTGCAATTCATTGTGTTTATATATAGATTATAATGTTTGTACATTTTAAGGTGCAACCTAATTCTATATGAAAACTTGTGAACTTTTTTATCGCCAACATTTGTTAAAAGTCTAAAACTACATCTAAATAAATAATAATAATAATAAAAGACATAAATGAATGTGTAAGTAGTTTATATTGAATAGTTTTGATAAAAACCTATTAATAGTCGATAGTTGTTGTTGTTGTTAGGTATATGCGTCATGAGAGCGATAGCTGCCTGGCTGCACACTTTTGTGTTGAGGCGAGCGTTGTCCTGTTATGCAATAAACGTTATTTTGTCTTTATTGGCCAGTTTTATTTTAAATTATAGTAAAAATAAGTATATGTTTAATGTAATGTGAAACATATGAGTTTAATATTATTTATTTTCTCTTCCAATCAACTTGCTTACTATCGCATCCAATAATAATAATTGTGTTTGCTAGCAAACGAAAACAACCGACTTCAATTGCGTCGACAATGACTACAAAGTAAGTAGACGAAAAAAATTAACAAACACACTAGTCAAAACCACGATTTTCGAATGTTCTCCTCGATTTCTCTGGGATGCCATCATCAAACCCTGTTTTCCTTATCATGGTACCACCCTTGGGATATCTCCTTTCTAACAAAAAATGGAATCAGCAAAATCGGTTCTTAAACAATACAGCTATCCGCCAGCACATTATATATATATATATATATATATATATATATATATATATATATATATATATATATATATATATATATATATATATATATATATACTAGCTGCTGCCCGCGACGTCGTCTGCGTGAACGCTATACAGCACCAAAAATACCTACGATTATACCTTTTAAAATATCATTAATTTACCCGTTTCTTCTTTACAATTCATATCTACAGAAAAATCTCATAGATGGCGCTGCTTTAAAATTGTCTTGTCTACTTATATGCATTTAATTATGTTTATCGGCTTAGTTACTTATATTGCGTGATTTTTATAGTGTGAAGCTAGCTTATATAGCATGGTTATTAACATAATAAAAACAACATTCAAATATGCGTCCGTTAGATTACACGTTGTTACAGAATGCGTTGACGAAATAAAGGTTCACTGCTCGTTCTCGGTAGGTGATAGCATGATAATATGTAGCCTATATGTTGACCCGACTTCTTAATAATATTCGTGCCAAATTTGAAGTAAATCCATGCGGTTCTTTTTGAGTTTATCCCGGGACATACATACAGACAAACAGACAAACAGTTCTAAAAACTATATTTTTGGCTTCGGTATCGATTGTAGATCACACCCCAAGTATTCTTTTAAAAATATAATCAATGTACAGTTTTGACTTTCCTACCATTTTATTATATATATATATATATATATATATATATATATACATATATATATATATATATATATATATACATATATATATATATATATATATATATACATATATATATATATATATATATACGGTCGAATTGAGAAACCTCCTTTTTTAAAGACTACTAAAAGATTACTTTATAATTTTTAAATTGCTCAGGATATGCAACATAAAAATAAGTCAGATTTATCTTCTTTATTGAGCAACGTTTAAATTCAAGGATAAAATATATTTAACGATGTTATGTTTTTAGTAAATATAAAAAATACAATATTCGGCATTGAATATCGTTACAAAACATTCGCCAATGGGCCAGAGGTCTTGGCAATCGACGACACTCTGATCCGCGCGAAAGTGAGAGGCGGGGGCGGTTTCCTTATGAATTATTTCAATGTCACGAACTGCAGCATTGTTTTCTTTCTTTTTTTAGGCTTGATATAGAGAATCATTTATACTTTTTATATAAAGAATCATTGTTAAAACTACAACGTATATCACTTGAATAAACAAGGTGAAAATTTCCATGTATTATAATACCTACGGTGTTATGTAGTTGAATAAGTGTGCAGATTTGTCACGAAGCCAGATTAAGTACATAATCCTAATGTTCATTGTGTTCGCGCTGTGTAGTCGTCACATTATATTTTAAATCGATTTCAATAAATAACATTTCTTTATTATAAATGCCTCTTCTTTCTTCTCTCATAATAAGTGCTGTTTAAATTTGATAATGACATTTCGTTTTTTAAACAAGCAATTCCTCGACGTCTTAGTGATTTTATTAACAAGGCGATGACACGTGAATAAAATTATGAGTAATTTTTATAGTAAAACTATCTGTACCTTGCGGGCGTTGCTACACTTTTTTTTTTGTTATAAAACTCGGAAACCTTTGTGGGCTCGTGTACAACACTGCTTAAAATCATGACATAATCAAATTCATAGTTTACGGTTCTATACAGGACATAAGGACAAACATTCATTTTTATGTATATATCGCTTATAAGATTCAACAAATTGGTAAGCTTTGCTGACCATTTTTGATAAATAAAAATAAACAAACAGAGAACCCTTGATTTTATGTAATTGTTCAGCACCGCTGGTGGACAAACACACCCCTAATATTAAATAACCTACCACTAATTAATACTTGTACATAGTTGACGTGCCGTTCGCGCAGCGTTCTTATACTCGTAATCTATCTATGTAACTGTTATTTTGACATTACTTGAGATAGAAATCTGTATACATATAATTAAATCGTCGAAACCTATGTACGAGCATAATCTTTGACCGACTGCACTTAATTGTTACTAGCCCTTTGGCGCAGTTTGTAGTGGCCCTGCTTTCTGTTCTGCGGGTTGCGGGTTCGATTCCCGCCTGAGTCTGGGTGTAATATAATATTTGCATTTATATATTTATATATGTATTATTTCTATGTATGTTTATCAAAAAAAAAAAAAAAAATAGCTATAACAGTCGGCTGCTACCTGTAACACAAGCATTAAGTTGCTTACCATAGGAACAGACGAACGTGTGTGTGCGTTATACGATATTTATTTATTTATTTATTGGATAATTCCATTTTTTGTTTTCATTATTGTCGGGTCAAGATTTGCATAAAAGAAAATTCCAAAATATGTATGTTTACGAAAAATAAGTAGAACGAAATTCACCAACTTACCAAGTTTTACATACAAAATTATATTCCATACGAACTTATGTCAATATTCCAAAAATCTTAAATGGATAAGTTAAAGGTTCCGGCAGTAAAGGGATAAAAGGGAGTGTGGTAAGGTTGAAGCACGTTTTATCCTCAACGTTATTATATTACATATAACCTTCAATTAATATCACGTGGTCCAGCTGTAAATTACTACGTTAATCTTTAATCAAAATGTAATTTTTGATATATAATTATAAATGGAATTCTATTTTCGCCAGGGATGCTTATTAAAATTAGGGCATTAGAATTTTAATTAAAATAAAATTAAACGACCGGACGAAGAGTTTTGTTCATAAACGTTTTAATTTCGCAGAAGACCAAAGTCCGATCTTATAGGTATACTAGCTGTGCCCGCGACTTCGTCCGCGTGGAATTTAACAAATAAGTTGTTATTCAGTTCGTAGAGCTATAAAAGAAATAAATTTCTAAAATAAAAGTAGCCTACTTTACTCCTTACTATATCAGCCTGTGAAAGTCCCGTCAAAATTGGTCCAGCTGTTTCAGAGAATAGCCGGAACAAACAGACAGACAGATAGACAGACAAAAATCGTAAAAAATATTATTTTGGTATATATAGGTATACATACTAACTTAACAATTTGTCTGAATTCAATTTTAATATTGTTTTAAATAAAATTATACTTTTTAATGTAATTCTTTTATATGGATTTATTATTACACTGAATGTTCGAATGAGCCCTTTTAATAGTTTTTTTTATATTTTATTAATATGTATCATTTTATTGGTTCAAATTACATATGACTGTAAAAGTTGTTTTAAATAAAATCCTTGTAGGTAGATGTTTCCGCGTCCGCAATGAATGTACACACAAGAGTACACCAAAAATCAAAAATTTCGTTCATTGCGTCCTTTCCATCAATATGTATTGAAAAAAAAAAACAGAAACACGACACTATAGGAGCAGTATTATTTGCCTGTAATCTTCCGTAACGTTGATCTGTGTATATAGGACGGGTATACGTCGGGCTGCGCAATTATTTGAACAAGATATTTTCTTCTGTGTCCTACCGCAATAGCTAATAGTTAAATATTTAGGGATTATTTACTAAAAATCTATCGAAATTCAGTCTAGACATAATTGTATAAAAATGAAAAAAATCTAACAAATTATTAAAATGTATAGAACACTAACGGCGCTCAGTTACGTCCGAGGCATAAATTGTATCAGAACCTACGCGATCTGTGCGTAGCCTTGCCTTTATCCTGAGATTTATTTTTAGTTGTATTTTAATCAAAGCGTCCTCATTAATGTGTACTAGAAACGAGATGCGACGCGACAATTGTTTGCGTGCGAGCAGCAAGCCGCTTAACCGTAATAACTCGACAACTGTTAACCAGTTTTTCGAGCGTGTTGTCCTCTTGTTGTTTTTTAAGATAACACTCGGAGAGTTAATGGTAACAAGTTAACAACAAATAAACGGGTAGAATGTAAACAGATCGGCTTTTATTACTGACGAGTTGTTGACCGATCCTGGAATTAATTTTTAAATAAGGTTTTCTATTACATTTAATCTTATTTTTCTTTATGTGGTGAATTAAAAGTGGTTGTAATTTAAACGTTGCGATCACACACGCAACAACACGCAATGTTTGTGGAACAAATGTAAAGATTACTTTTAGACCTCGGGTATGAAAGTATTCACTAAAAAGATGAACAATTCTGATTAATATCATCGAACTGTAGTAGGCTATTTTATATATTACTAGCTGACCCAGCAACCGTTGTTTTGCCATATATATTATTAACCCCCTCAATCCTCCCCCGCCCTTGTAACTTAGAGGTATGAAAAATAAATGTTGGCCGATTCTCAGACCTACCCGATATGCACACAAAATTTCATAAAAATCGGTCCAGCCGTTTCGGAGGAGTATAGTAAGTGGTAACTAACATTGTGATATGAGAATTTTATACATAAGATGATAGTAATTAAAACTATGCTGTTCCTGTTAACTTTCTGTAATTAAATATTAATATTACGTTTTTATGTTCATATATTTGCGTATTTTTACGTCTAAAGAAATACTAATAAGCCCTTTGGCTATTACAATATTTTTTTTTGCTGTCCGGGTATTAAATGTATAATTATATTGTATACTAGCTGCCCGGACAGACATCGTTCTGTCAATAGTTTACTTTATTTATATCTCATGTTTTTTTTTTATTTATTTAAGTATTAAAACCTTCCAATTATATTTATTCTCATATATCTTAAATGTGCAGACAGCGACCAGTTACATTTTTATTATATGTATTGACAATTTTTCCGTATCGCCGATTAATCGAAATTAAAGTTACCATCAAAGTTAAGGAAGTGATCTAGTAATGTAAAAAAAAAAAAAACGTAGAATTTAATCGAGGTACTTAATTTATTTCAAGTGATATTACGATACTTAGGAAGGCCTCATTAAAAATATATCGGCCACTCGACGGAACGATTCAATTTATTACTCAAGTCTTTATCTTCATTATATTTTACATCTCCAAGGCTTATTTCTTTGGCCGCTCTGATGTTTATATATATTTTCGATGGAAGCTAATTTTGTTTAGTTGTTTTGAAAGTTTTTGTTATAATTTATAATTAAAAAGTATTAAAAACTACATTGTAAAAACCTGTAAAGATTCGATTTACGTAACCATATTCTTTGGATTATCTGTGTAAAAATCAAAATAAAAATCTTAAAAAAAAAATAAGAATTTGCTTTACATTAGCTTGTTTTTGGATTGGCTATAAAACAGCAAGTTTTATGGATACAGAGAAATAGCTGTGGATACCGACCGATAAAAAAACTATCGAAAATAAACTATGTTGAAAGCGTGTGGCGTTTAATGTTATTAATAAATAACATTTCTTTATTATAATGTTTTATGATGTTTAACAATAAATATATGTATCGTGTAAACATATTTTATGACATTCGTTGAGCGACCTTGTAGCGTGTATAAAAATGTTTTCTAAACACAGCAGTTATCATCGTTGCGATAAGCGGGTAAATTAACATGTGTGTAAGGTTGCGATGCATTACACGTTTTTTTTTTTTTATTATTAATAATAATTATTGGTTTATTTATTTGATGCCAATTTTATTTTTCGTGAATATATCGGTAGTTTTTTTTAATTTCCATCCCTATTCAAACTTTATCCTGACAGTATTTAAAAAAAAGATATACATATATTATAGTGGTTAATTTGTCTATATGTACTAGTTATGTACAGCGATTGACAGACAGTGAATATATACTTGATATGCAAATCTTTCTGTAACTTTACTACATATTTTGAAAGAAAGAAAAATAAGGCTCTGTTGATTGTGTAAGTGAAAGATCTGTAAGTCTAGTTAAACTGGCTTACATGCGATCAATGAATCAAAAAAATATGTTTTTTCATGTAAGCAACAAAAGCACATTTGGATCGTGATTTTACCTAACCTTACCTAACTAACATAAAACTTTTAATTATTGTATATATTGGTATTTTTCAAAGAGTTTCTGTTGAATTTCTTGCTGTATTGTGTGTAGTTATTATAAGAATATAAATATTATAATAGTTATTTATAAGAATATAAATTTTGGAATTGGCGGTAGCTTCAAGTTAACATAAAACATTGCACATTGCATATAATGTGTATAGAAAGACATACATAGCATAGCACACGTGTCATCGTAATACGCCTATACAATCTCGTGCATTATGGATACAATCGAAATGGTACAGCTTAACTTAATACCATTAGCCGGTCTCGTCTATCACGTTGTACATAACGTGAAACATGCAGAATTATTCATGTGAAGATCTCATCTATACTTACACGTTCATGTGTTACATGCATGTACATATATATATATATATATATATATATATATATATATATATATATATATATATATATATATATATATATGCATCACCTTTTTCTAAAATCTGCAAGCTTTTTAGATTTCTTGTTTTTGTATGGTATAGAAAAGAATTTGACCTGTATGGTTTAAGATGAAAAAAAAATACAGTCGAATTGAGAACCTCCTCCTTTTTTTGGAAGTCGGTTAAAAAGCACTACCTAAATATAATTAAATATATATTCGTAATGAATCAAACTCTTATTAATATATTATTAATGTAACCGTAATTTAAGCAAATTTGTATAGAGAACTGGGGAGTGACATCGTCAAGTTTACAAAATCCCTTTAAATTAAGGTTACACGGACGATGTACGGCAACCCTTACATCTTTATCGACACGATAATTAATATTGACAGACCTTTACGTCGCCCGTGACTTTGTTTGCTATAGCCTATAGTGATAGATAAAAGATAATTTCCGTGGTTCTCGGAAATCCAGTATCGTTTATTAACTAGATGTCTGACCTGACTTTGTCTGCGAACTAGTTTAGTGCGCTTTTTTTATATTTTTAGCTTCCTTTTTTAAATGAGAAAGGCAATAAATGTATATATGGTCATCTCTTGTTTTTAGCGATAAAACCGCTATTGTACTCGTACATAGCTTTATAATTTTCTTATTAATTATCTTTTTTTTTCAATTACGTACAATATAAAGCTATAAATATTAACATTTTAAAGAAGGGTAAACAAGTGATAACTAGGCAACTTTAATTTTAAAATACTTTTAATTTTTGTAATAAAAATATTTCACATACAGATGAAAAGGTTGATGATACGTAAAGTAGGGTAAAACTCAAGGTATAACTAGGTACTGCTTAAAATTATTTTTGTTTCTAATCTATATATATATATATATATATATATATATATATATATATATATATATATATATATATATAATGAATGTTTGTCTTTATGTCCATTATAGAATCGTAAACTATGCATTTGGTCATGTCATTATCTTCAACAAAGTGTTGTGCATGAGCCCACGAAGGTTTCTTAGTTGGTACGACCAAAAAAAAGCGTAACAACGCGCGCAGAGTACAGCTAGTAATAAATATTTAACATACATATACGGTAATCTGTTTTTGTTTGTTAATATTATGTAGCGTGGTTAATACTATCTGTTAATTAACGTAATGTTTATTAATTTTAAATTTGTAATTTAGCACAGTAACGTTACATTGTTGACGTTTATTGTTATATAATCGGGATTAAGACAATAAAGATATTCATGTATGTGTTTACTTGACTAACCACGCGGTTTCACTCTCGTCTATGGTTACTGCTCCATTCTATTTATTGTTGCGTGATGTTTTAGTAGCTTTTTGCAAGGACGTATTTACCCTAGGGCTAAAAGGGCCATGGCCCGGGGCGGTGTTCTGCGAAGGACGTTGCAAGTCGAGCATACGTACTAAGGTTGTGAAAAAAAATCTTTTGAAGTAAAATTTCTTTAAGCACGCTTGACTTGAGGAGTAAGCTGGTGAATGCGTGAAGTCGAGAGGGAAATATAAGTTAGAAAGAGAGAGAGTTACGTTTCGTAAGTTTTACTTCAGTCGTGTGGTCTAAAGCGCACTCGTTTTACTTTTAAACAATGGATAACATAAAAAAAGTTAGATAATCCAGATATTTCCCGACTCGATTGTTTTATGGAACTATCGAACAAAAAGGTCAGCCTAAAACTTTACCGAAAATAATCGTTTATTTATTAACACGTCCCTAATCGATACGCTGATTTTACATTTTCCCCTCCATTTATGGTAAGGTAAAATAGCCCGTGTAGCGAATTGTAGAAATAAATAAATAAATTCATCATTATGAACAGCCACCAGTAGGATTTGTATCTTTTGCATTTATCCTCAAGGTAGCTGGAACATGCACAACAAAAAAAAAAAACAGCTATGCTATATATTGTAGTATGGTATATTATATCTTTTTGTATACATAAATAAACGCGTCAAACGCCCTCAGTAGAATGTGCTTATGTGGCATTATATCCTCGAAACTTTAGAAACACACGCAAAAAGTACAAATGAAAAGTGCAATAAATCTGAATGTTAATTAAAGTTAATGTGTAACTTAAGATGAGCGCTTTAAAAAAATAAAATTATTGGGCGTAAATCGATTTTAAAAAAAAATCATATAAATCACGAGAGTTGTTTCAAAACGGAAAAACTAACAATTACGTATTCTTGTTTGAATTACTAGTGATCTTGAACACTGAACAAACAGACGTTGAATCAATAAATATATATAAGTTTACGCAATACATTGACAAGTGGAAATTTAATGGGAACTTAGGATGCGTCGCTCGTATGAAGTGTTTTACTGTCACACCGACGCGTAATTGTGGCGTAGAATTAAATCAAAATAATAGATAAGATTTGTATCTGTTTGTAATTAATTCGACACCAGCAATTTATACTAAGCTAACTCATAAAAGTGAACTTTACAATAGAGGCTTATAAAAGGGAAAAACGTGCTACCTTTTATATTAATTAAGAAGCTTATTTGAAATTTGGTATCTTTAATAGTTAATTTATTCATTGCAATTTCACAATTTTTTTATTACATATAAAAACACATTTTATCAAGTTCGCATTAAAAAAACAAACTTATCGAAAAGTCGAATTAGCGTAGTATAAATTGGTGGTGTCGAATTATAATGTAATGATAAATAAAGAAGTTTTTGAATTAATTTTCTAAGCATCTTTGCTTAATGAAATTCTATTCTTCAGTGTATATTTTAGTAAGATTTTATTTTATTTGTGTTTTATTTAATAAGGATTCCAATAACACGTTGAAACGTAATTCTGTTGTTGGAGTTAATGTATTGTTTGTATGGTGTCTGAGAGGTGGTATTATTGGAACTGTTTATTTTAATAGCGACGTGTTTTTATACCGTACTGTAACACTCAACTGCTGGGCTTAGGCCTCTTTCTTCATCTAAGAGAAGGGTAGGTCTCAATATAAATGACTCTATATGTTATTTATTATAAATTACGATCGATGCCTTTTGATGTTTGTTACGAATTAATATTGTATTAGTTTTTTCATCCATTGAATTAAAGTTTTGAACTAATCGTAAGCTAAACATAGGTAATACACGATGTGTGTGGTAAACGCGTAAAACATATAATGAGTACCGATATATAACTAAAAAGTCGCACTTTACAAGTTTACGCGGGATACGCACACATCCATATGTTACGGTTTTATTCATATACAAGTAGATGTCGCCCACACACAGAACTTTTGCTCCGTTTCTATTTATTTTTTGCTGGACTATTTCGAGAAGTTTCCACTGCACAATACGTATAGATTTCTGACACAATTCATTTGGTTTCGAAATACGAATATCAAAAAGGTAATTGTAGCTAGTTTATTTAGATAGGCAGTTACTTTTTAACATTGCTATGAAAAATAGAAAATGAAGTCAAAATGTTTATATTTAAATTGAAATATTTACTTGTTGATGTTTGTAAATTTTCATTTTTTTTTAATAATTAAAATATTTTCTATAAAGATATGTTAGCGTCTTAGTTTGACCCAAGTGAAAATCTTACTATGTTTTTACTTCATATATGTTTTGCTCTATGAATCTCTACTGTGGTTGACGATAAATTCGTCAACTTAATTAATTTTTAATTTTATTTTCGCAATATTATTTATTTTATTACCGTATTTTACAACCTACGAGACATCCATATGGCGATGTGGCCTTACCTTCATATTAAACACGATAAAATTTATATAAAATGTTCAAATATCATATCATAAAGAAAATATAGTTTTTTTGGACGTTCTAAAAGATCACAGCTAAATAATACTGTTTTCAAGCAGTGTTGTGTTCCTGTTGGTGAGTAAGGTGACCAGAGCTCCTTGGGAATAGGGTAGGCAACGTGCTTGCGATGCTTCTGGTGATACAGACCTCTATACAGACGGTGTCAAACAAAAATATTTATGAGAAATAATCACAGCGAAATATCAATATGTTGTTTTTTTTTTAAATATTTCTAGAATTGTCGACTTGTCAAAGTACTAACTGAGGTAGGGCACAAGCATCTATAACTACGGTAATCGCTTACCATCAGGTGAGCCGTACGCTTATTTGCCGAACTAGTTACATAAAGAAAAGAAAAAAAAATATTGTACCATTTTAACCAACTGAATAAGTCATGAACCAAAATTGTATTTAATGTTTCTGTCTTTTTTATATGAAACTAGCTGCTGTGCCCCTTGGTGTCACACGCGTTAATTAAAAAAAAAAAATAGCCAATAGGCTTCCTCGATAAATGGGCTATCTGACACTGAAAGAATTTTTCAAGTTGGACCAATAGATCCTGAGATTAGCACGTTCAAACAAACAAACTCATCAGCTTTATAATATTAGTATAAATAAGAATATAAAAATATAATTACAGTCTCAGCTCTTAACACTTAAAACAAAGTAAATAAATATACACTAGCGACCTCTGTTGTCTGTCCGTCCACATTTTTTTACACGATAATTAATCACCAACATACATATTAAAACCTTCTCTGAAACACGCCGCA
The DNA here is from genome assembly GCF_905220565.1 of Melitaea cinxia. Lineage (NCBI taxonomy): Eukaryota > Metazoa > Arthropoda > Insecta > Lepidoptera > Nymphalidae > Melitaea > Melitaea cinxia. The sequence goes on along the minus strand of NC_059407.1, from coordinate 13,800,112 downwards.
TCTCATGGTATAAGTATTATTCCGATCGGTTCAGTAGTTTTCGCAGTATAACCGAACGATAAAACCGACTCTCCATTTATTAGTATAGATAGATTTCTTGGAATGTCAAATACTTATTTAATGTAAGTAAATTAAAAATAATATTTTACAAGGCTTATGATCAGATAACTGGTTATTATTTTACGATAATTTGAATCATGCAAGATAAAATCTCGAGATGGTTTTAACGTAATCGTTCAGATGGTGTTATTATGTTATAATAATTGAGCTGTTTAAACTGTGTTATTAACTAAACAGTAAATATGTTTATGTTTTTGAAATATATACATACATATATATATATATATAGGGTCACCAATAAAATAAAAAACTATGGAAGGTCGTATATTTACATGATATATATATATATCCTCCTTAGCGAACAGGCTTTCAGGTGAAAATGAGTTTTCAAAGTCGATTTTATAACAATGATAACATAACGTAACAATACGCTTTATTGTACACTAAATAAGAAATATTACATACATTGATTTTGACAGTGTCATAAGGTATAGAGGTTGGCCTTATTGCTAAAAAGCGGCAAGGCAACCCACGGGCAGAGGAGATGGTATTGTATACTGTAGGTGTACCTACAAATAATCTTATTGGTAATAAATTAATTTGCACATTTATGTCTGTAGGTCGGTATAAAATTCAATAATATACAAAAAACATTAAAAATCTAATTGGGACCAACATCATGGAGGCATAATCTGTAAAGTAACAGGAAATTAAGTAGACTATCTTTTTTATTATAATATTCAAAATGTCAAGCCCGCAACTTCAATTGCTTGAAAACGTATTTCATTAAAAAACAGTTTATTTTATTTGACTTTGTATTTTTATGTTCGGAAACGCGTTACTGATCAATGCATTATGTGCTCATGCTTACTTACTTTCTATCTGATGAATATGCTTTTTAGACACCATGGTAGAATAAACAAAATTAAAAAAAATTGGGATAAAGTTAGGTCTGCACTTTTTCAGACTAGTCATTCTTTGTATCATATTTGATCGATATCCGTTTACCCACTCGCTCGCTCGGTTCAGCCTCCTGGGCATAGGCCTCTTTCTCCATTTAGTAAAAGGATCAGAGCATATTCCACCACGCTGATCCAATGCGGGTTTACTCATTCTGGCGTAATTGAGAGACAAACATCAATTTAAACTCACATAAAAATAATAAATAAAATTTATTTTAAACGAACCGGTAATTTTTTGCGCTATATAGCGTATAAAGTACTATCGCGAATAAATAAGCAATTCGACTAATACGCAAAATACTAGATATACTAAAACTAGACAAGTCACTGACACCGCGATGAACATAACGTGTAAACATTCAGTCGACGTATCCTTGTATTTAAAGCTTTTCTACATTAACAGAAGTACTTTAGTATTTTCCAGAAATCCATCTGTCATTTATTACAATTTTAGTATTTAAATTAGTCGTATTATAGTTACGTATGTTTGTGTACGTGTCTGTGTAGGTACGTGTGCTCGTTGCAGTTTATGTCGTATGTATATGTTATTTGCAACTTTAGTTTAGTTAATATTTATGTATAATTATTTATTTAAAATGAAATAAATTAATTTAAATTACAATCGCTCTGGTGTAATGCTGCGAGTAGTCGGCTAAAACACTGATGGTTGGCGTGTTCGATTCCCGTTCGGGTTGAATTTCTATTCGTACAAATATTTCTTTTCGGCTTAGATACCTGTCGTTTTGGGTCTTCTCACCGTCCCTCGGAAAGAACGTTAAACCGTCGGTCCCGTTTGTTATCATAAATACTTGATAGCGATCGTTACTCATCGTAGGAACATATCCCCCAAACCCCCAGTAGAGCAGAATGGTGGATTGAGCTCCAATCCTTCTACATGAAGAAAAAGGCCGGTTGTGGGATGTTAAAGGCCGAACGAATTTGTTTAAAATAAAATTAATAGGTACTCGTGAAATGTTATTTGTATTATAATATCGTACTCCTATTTAAAAATTAACAAGTATTTGCGAATATAACAAAGATAAAGGACCTCGAGCTACGAGGACATGTTGTTATATAATTCATATAGGCAACTAAAATAACTCATTGTAACTGTGTTACGTATTTCCTATTATTCGTGCTAGTTAATACTGCGGTTTAATTACTTTTATTTCGAACCTCTATAGACCTCTCTTTACTTATTAAAATTGACACTTATGTAATACGTTACATGGTAAATAATTGGAGCGATCAGACAAGCGGTTGACACGCGACGGTTGTGGTTTACACGAAGGTTGTTTTGGGTCCGTAGCTTAAGATTACTAATAATATCTTATTATTAAGACTATTTGTGTCATTCTGTTTGTTTCCGACATCCTGCCTATGGAGTAGTAATCGTATGTATGGTTGTATGGAAGATTTGATTAATCATTATAAACCTTACGCTTTATTTCTTACAAATAATGATTCACCTGTAACATCCTACTTCTTGGGCGTGGGTCTTTTTCTCCATGTAGAAGAAAGATTTCACAAATAAAAGAACCCCTAAATGTGCTATAAATGTGCCTTTTTCCACATCGAATATCAAATAATTTGTAAAAACGAGATTTTTTTTTTAAAAAAAAGGTGGGTTCAACAAATTCTTTAAAATGTAGACGAACAATAATTTTGTAACTGATGAATTAATTTGTTAACGTGTTTTAAATACAAAAAGGTAAAGGTTCTTCCGCAAGTCGCATGATATTTTTTTGACATTTCCATACATTTTAAATGACTGTTAATGGTTATATTTTAATGGTCACTTACTCTTTTCTATGCTCGCTTTACGTAAAATTTTCAAGTTATGTCTATTACACCCATGCGTTCTGAAGCTATTTTAATACTAGGCTGTGTGACAGAAACACGGTTACATGATAATGGATTTATAATATAATAAATAATAAATATCTACACAATACACACACGGTCGTCTGTTCCTAAAGTAAGCAACTTAATGCTTGTGTAATAGGTAACAGGCGGCTGGGTATAGCTACATATTTTCTTTTTTCGATAAACATACTTATAAATAATACATATATAAATATATAAATAAATATATACATTACACCCAGACTCAGGGTGGGAATCGAACCCACACCCCCCAGAGCAGAAAGCAGGGTCACTACAAACTGCCCCAACGGGCTAGTCGATAGATTGCAAATTACTTGCGGGTGATATCAAACAGTTTTTACTTAGTTGATAATATATTTTAAATGCTTTTTTACGTCGATACCAAATATAGGTATACTGAATATGTTTAAGTTTTTTAATACCTAGATATTTAATATAGGTTTATTATTTATAAAATCCAATATCAAAGACAGTTATTATATGCTTATGCTAAATAAAAACTGAAAATAAAACGAGGTCAAATATAAAAGAAGAACGAAAAGCGATTAAGCAAATATAGCGTATATACTTAACTTCAGTAACAGGTCGTACCAGTTAGTAAAATGATTTTAGGCCGACTTATACATTTAATCCGAAAGGAAGCGGAACAATATTTATGTATAAAAAAGACCTTAAAATTGTTATTTCGAGGTAAGAGACCTAAATAAACGTGTTAATTAAAACCGGCCAAGAGTCGAATTCGCGAACCAACTGTTCCTTATCGCTGTGTATTTTTTTTTTAAATCCAGCAAAATAATGTCGATAAACACCTTTCTTGCATAGACTTAAAAAGTTTTTAAACGTATTTTTTAACTGAATTAAATAATTGTGTTTGCTTGCAAACGAAAAAAAACCGACTTCAATCATATCGACGAGTAGTACAACGTAGATCGACGAAAAAATAGGCAAGAAACTGCGCGTTATCAAAGATTACTCAAAAAGTAGTTATCAGAACTCAATAAAATTTATATGTGACCACATGACAAACATCAGCTTTCGATTAAATAAAAAATTATCAAAATCGGTACACCCGGTAAAAATCGGTAAAAAGTTATTGCGGATTTTCAAAAAGTTCCCTCGATTTTTCTGAGATCCCATCATCAGATCCTAGTTTCCTTATCATGGTACCAAACTAGGGATATCCCCTTTCCAACAAAAAAGAATTATCAAAATCGGTACACCCAGTAAAAAGTTATTGCAGATTTTCAAGAATTTCCCTCGATTTCTCTGGGTTCCCATCATCAGATCCTGGTTTCTTTATCATGATACTAAACTTGGGATATCTCCTTTCTAACAAAAAAAGAATTATCAAAATCGGTACATCCAGTAGAAAGTTATGTGGTATAATACAACGTAGGTTGACGAAAAAAGCGTCAAGTAAAAACGCATTATTAGATATAGCTCGAAAAGTAGTTGTTAGATCTCAAATAAATTTAAATGGGACCAATTGGCACACACCACCTTTCGATTAAAAGAAAATTTGTCGAAATCACTCCACCCAGTCAAAAGTTCTGATGTAACATACATAAAAAAAAAATAAATAAATAAATAAATAAATAAAATAAAGTCGAATTGAGAACCTCCTCCTTTTTTCGAAGTCGGTTAAAAAAGGAGGAGGTTACTCAATTCGACCGTAATATATATATTTTTTTTTATGTATGTTCGGGGATAACTTCGTCGTTTATGAACCGATTTTGATAATTCTTTTTTTGTTGGAAAGGAGATATCCCTGGTGTTGTACCATGATAAGGAAACCACGATCTAATAATGGGATCCTATTATCCATTTACTGGGTGTACCGATTTTGATAATTTTTAATTTAATCGAAAGCCGATGTTTATCATGTGGTCACATTTAAATTTCATCGTGATCTGATAACAACTTTTGGAGTAATCTTTGATAATGCGTTACGTTGTATTACTTGTCGATATAATTGAAGTCGGTTTTTTTTTTTTATCGCAATGAGTAGTATGTTATATCTATACTACATTTACCATACTAAATTTTGTAAGGTATAACTTTATTTTAATTTTAATTTGTTTTTTCAATTGATTTTTTGAATGAATAAAATCGTAATGAGAACTGTGCTAAAAATATTAAATAATGTATTATGCGAAAAGCGTGTGCATCACAAAACCGCTATTCGCACTGTTCAAGTACCAGGCGAATATAACCGCGTTGAGGTTTTGCAACTGGTTTCCAGTGCACACTTGCATAATTTGAGTGTGTAGTATTCAGCACACAACATTGAAAATTACGTCAAACGTTTTATTTAGCCTTATATGTAGATCTGGGTAAGTGCGTGTGTACTGGCAAACCACTTGCTGACTCTTACTTGTATATGTTAGCCTGGTACTAGTTTAGCACGCAAGGATACAAAAGGGTCTCAAAGGAACTTAAGTTTTTTGTTGTACTTTGTATGTGAGACCTTTACAAGTTATAAAGTATAAATGTAACCTTTGATAATATGATATTTTTCAATAAGTATTCGACAAATAAAATAATTTGATATTACGAAAGAAATATATATAAAGGCTAATCTTTTAATGTCATCTTTCTCTTAATATGAAAACCTGATTTTGTCTCGTCAATCATTATTTCCATATAGTTACTAGACTTTTTAAACTTAACAAACACTTCAAGAGCGTTATGTCAACGACCCTCTACATTAAACGTTTTAAGTACAAGTTTAAATGTTCGTTTTTTATACGTAATTTGAAATAATAAAAATTCATGATCTGACCTTATGTTTTGTGTGTCTAGCAATTTATATTAAAGAAATATACCTATAATTAAAACGAAACCCTGAACTGTTAAATTTTCGTAAGAAGCAACGTCATAAACCGCAACACTTCTCGCATTACTGGTTTTAAAAGTTATTTTTCCGGTCATTTAAAAAGACCGGTACTTCGATTTCTGTAATGTCAAGTACACTGCGGGCTTTGAATAATGTTATTTGCTCTTCGTGTTTCTGTTACATAATCCATTGTTCCGACAGGTTACGTGTTGTTTTTGGCTGCCGCTCGGACACTATGTGCTCGGTATTCATTATCAAAGTTTCGATCGTCTATTTACTCGTTCTTACATAAGAAGTAGAGTAATTTGAATTTTGTTGTTATTCAGACTTCACTGTCGTATGTGTATGTTTTTGCAAAGAAATATAAGGCAACAGACACAGATGTGTTCAAATAGTACATTTTCAATGCAAAATCATTCATCAGAAAGTATTTTTTTATTACACTTTAAAACAGCTTTAAATATATTATTATATGTATGTATATATTATTATATTATATGTATGTATTTAAAACTTAATTTTTTCTAAATTATTTATGAGTTCTAGATTATAAATTATAGCTTCAATTATAATTGTAGTAGAAAATTTTATTGTTAAATTTATATTCGCTTATTTCAAGATCTACTTGACCGACATTTTAATAATTCTCGTTGTGTAGCGAAAGCCTTTTTGTTTGATAAGATAGTGAAACGACGCCGCGTGGGCATAACGGTCACAGCCATGGATTGTACCTGTTGCGGGTTCGATCCCGTGCCTCGGAGAGCACGTTAAGCCGTCGGTCCCGGTTGTTATCGTGTACGCCTGATAGCGATCGTTACTCATAGTAGGAATATATCCGCCAACCCGCATTGGAGCAGCGTGGTGGATTAAGCTCCGATCCTTCTCCTACATGGGGAAAGAGGCCTATGCCCATGGGATATTACAGGCTGAAGCGTAAGATAGTGAAACATCACGGTATAACGGCTATACAAAAACATAGTGTGAAACCGCAAACTTTAGTTCAGCAAATATGATATTTAATACTTCAACTTTTTTCTTTGAAAGTCAATACGATCGAATTACGATGTTAATGATGAAAGCGAAGACCCTTGAAATACCATGCCCTCTTACCTCTGAAGTTTAATACAATATGTCATGAGCCAATATAAATAGATAAAACTCAATGCAGTAGGGACACGAGAATAAATTTTATGTCAGAAGCTTAGAGCTATTTTTAATGCTCGTATATTCAATTACATTATTTCTAATATTTTTGTCGTTAATGAAATAATTGTAGTCAATCCCTTCAAGCAACGTCGTTTTATATTTGAATAGTTTTTTTTAATACGTTGAACTGGCTTTTCTAAGGATCTACCGTCGACGTAGTCGTCAAATTATTTTAGTAGTGTAGACAAATTGATTCATGTTCCATATTTTTATTTAATTCTTTTTTTTATGATCTAACAGCGGTAATAGCAAATAATTAGTTCGGTTAGTTGCGACTGAAATATAAAATGGAAACTTTTTATAATTACTACGAGACACTGTTTAATATATGTAAATTGTCTGATAGAAAAATAGGCTTGCAATTATTTCTAATAGCGTTTCAAATGCGTGTTATTTTTTTTTTAATAAGTACCCATAACTTAATTAACAACTCAATTCATACAATTAATCTTATTTTTCCTATAAATGTATTTTATTTATGAATGTTTACGTTTTTTTCTACATACATAACGTTACATAAATCAATAACTTGTTGTCGATGTTGCGACTTGCAAACATATTATTAACAATATGTTATTATAATTAATAATTACACTACGTCGACTAATATTATGATATCAACTTTAGATAAACACTAGGTACAAATTATCATAAATTATTTCATTTTATTTAATTTTTATAATGCTTTATAATACCTTTTACTCACATGTGCACATCACAAATTAATATTATAAATTATTATCTCACATTACAAAGGCACACATAAACATACCTTTAACCATCCGTTGTAAAGGCTGTAAAAATAAACATTTTTTATTTCTCTTTATCAATGAAACGCTCAACGAAAAGGTTTTTTTTAAGAGTATTTTTATAAGGGTTACCGATTGGAATATGTTAGGTATATGTATTTCCATTTTTTGTACAAATAGGTATAATCTTATTACCAATTCCAAATTCACTGTCGTGCCCTACCTCAGCTAGCTGTGATCTTCTGTAAGGTCGAGGTACTATCTCAGTCGGACTGCTCCATATTTTGAGCAGGAGAATGAAAATTTAAATATAATATTTTTACGAAATATAATTAATAACTTTTTACGGAAATTGCGCGGACGGAGGACTATGAAATTTCGTACACTTATAGTTTATATAGAGAAGGAGTGCAGGATGCTAATATTTTTTTTACAATTATGCATAAAAATATATTAAATCAATACAAAAAACATAAAACACACACTACCATGTATTTGACACAACACGCATATTATACTATTTTGTTGATTGTCAAAGTCTGTAATCAAATTGAAAATTTAAAAATAAAGTTTCTTTATATTTATTATTTTATGGTTTTTAGTAATTAATTTTTTTAATTATGGTCGAATTTCGACCGCTGTGCGACCACTAGTGGATTTGATTAAATTTAGTTTTTGTCGTCAGTTAAAATCTTATTATTTTTTTAAATGTAATGTTAAACCTATTTAAATTTGATTTTTATTATATTGAAATAAAATAAATTTTGTTGCTTTACCGATCGGTTATCGGCAATTATTTAGTCTGTGTTATTTTGTTTCTAACAATAATTTTTAAAATAAATTTTGAATATTCATTGCTGTGTGTATAGGTATTACCTACATGAATAATTGTTCATTTAGTTTATTTCGATGTTTACGATATTCTAAGTAATTTGAGAACACCAGTAAATAATTAGGCAATTATCTAAATACCGATGTTAATCTTGTTAATGTTATATTCGTTGTTGTACTACTCATCAGGAAGTCTCAGAAACTATAACACCGACAAACTTGAAATTGGGCAGGTAAATTCCTTATAGGGGTGTAGACATCTTCAAACTACTTTACTACCGCTAGTACTTTAATATTAACATAGAAAATCAAGACACATCAAATATACAATATAAAACGAAGTAACAACCCTATAAACGTATAAATTTAAATAAACAACTCATCTCAAGATGAAAGTGACTCCAATGCGAGATTAGCCATTCTTAACCCCGTTACCGACATATAACCGGGTAATTTGAGACGTAATATTACCGTTTCCGGCAAAACTGCTTGCACGCGACGCTATAACAATTGCCTTGGTGCACACATTTACTCGGAAGTGCCGCTCGCCTCTTGTTCCTTATTGTCTTTAAAAAATGTAAACTATTTACAAGTTAAACATTATATATTAACTGACGAAAACGAATTTAATTTTTGTTTATGAAATGACGATAAGTCTACTTAAATAAATTAAAATGTTAATAAATTAATAAATTAAAATGTTTGTAAATAAACGTGAAGATTAATTTGGTTTTCGTTTTTAATAACTTTCGTTGTAGTCAGCATAATGTTCTGACGACTATTATTCGAAAATTTTCCAGAAATTAATAATTTACGTCTACGGAATTTGAGACTATCTCTGTATTAACTTTATATAGCTCATATAATAAATTGTTTAACAATGGCCTTATTATCTAACCAATGTATAAAGGAGTCGTCTGTCACTGTGTTATTGAGGTTTAATTTTATTATTAACTTTAAGGTAAAAGAAATTTCGCTTTCTCAAATATTTTATGTTGATTTTGATACATGTTTGCAACATCTGGTTGGTATGCTTTCTCAGAAATAAACATATTTCAAACAGCAACTTTGAAAATTTGACTCACAACGCTATCTCGAATCGAAATAAACTCCTTCTGGAAATTTCTTGGAAATATACGGATTTTTCTGCAATATTTACCTTCATATCAAGTGAAATGGTATACCAACAAAGGAAAATTTTATATGCATTGCAATTTGCAGTTTATACAGTTTTAACAGTCTAAACATCGCAGATTGATTTCGTATTTTTTGTGTTATGGTAATACATAGATCAAAGATTGACGTCAAGTCATTCGTCTAATTTTTATACTATTGCTTGCGGGTTCGACGGAAGTTTGTTTAACACAAATAATATTTTTAGTTATTATAAACAACGCTCTTTGTTACATACACAAATAAAAAAAAAATTAAGGATTTCAGTTGTTTAATAGTATGCTAACATACTAATAAATTGAACGTGACGCACAAATTATTTTAGGTTCGGTGATAATTGTAAATGTTCTCCTAAATGATTTGACAAATTTTTGTATAACTTAACGTTTGCAGTCTCAATGAGATAGTAACAAAAAAAAAAAGAATATAAGTGACATCTAATGCTATAGATGCGTAATCACTTATTATTTATAATTGCAATGATTTATGATGACTGATAATAATAATATTTACTTTAAATATTAAAAGAATACTTTAATGCAAAACGTTGTCACCAACCCGCCTGCCCAGCGTGGTGACTATGGGCAAAACACATGAGTTCACGTTATTTTTGGCGTGAACTTGTGGAGGCCTATGTCCAGCAGTGGACTGTATAGGCTGTAATGATGATTAATGCAAAACGTTAATAATAACTAATAACGAAAAAAAAAAACAATGCTATACGACCAATACAAAAACAAATAAAATAAAAAAAGATATTAAAGTGTGTTATGTATGCATGTTTGATGTATGAACGCTGTGCATTATGTTGGCTTCCCATAAAGTAAAATACACTTCTATTAATAATTACATTCTTCCTAGTACAAGGTTTTTCTTATATCATCATTCTAAAATATAAAATTATCGTGTCGCGGTGTTTGTTACCAGACTCCTCCGAAACGGCTGTCATATCGGGTGGCTCCGAAAATCGGCCAACATCTATTTTTTTTATTCTTTTAACAAACATTTATTTTTATTTTATTATGATTTGGCATTGAAAAATATACAACCCTAAATTATTATCCTTCTACCACTAATCCTTATTTTTAATAGTGCTTAGCGACAAAAAGTTTGTCGTTTCAGCTAGTATCTAATATAATATAGTACATATGACATAAAAAAGTGTTTGTTGTAGATATAAGATAATAATGCACTGATTGTATCGTGCATACAGCATATTAAACAGTTGGTAATTTAAGTCCTCAATTTAAGTAATGTGTTTGATTTATGTGAATTATTCCCTCGATGTGAATGATGTGAATAACGTTGTCGTTACGATTTTGTACTTACTGTATTTGCTGTGATTTATTCCGGCGGTAGATTATGGCGCTTAAATAACTATGTGTTCAAATCTTTTACCTATTATATGCGATAGCATTTTTATTAATCACTTTATATTACTTTTTTATATATAAAAGTTATATAAATTGATGAATTTTATTATTTTGTCGACGTTTTTCATAAACATACACAATATTTCGACTTCATTAACCGACTTCCAAAAAAGGAGGAGGTTCTCAATTCGACTGTATTTTTTTTTACACAAACTGTACAATGCACGCCGCAGTTCAGTCGTTTAGGGTGGTACAAAACCCAGCTACAAATCGGAACCACGCTTAGTCCAGTTTTTAATAATTAATTACTGTTCTGTGATCATAATTAATAAATAAATAATTTAGTTTGTCACGAAGCTGTGCTTTTATAGTAAGTAGCACAATGCGATGTAGCCATACAGCCTAATATCTCTATTTCCAATTTCCGTTGTTAATTCTATCTCACCGCACCACAGTTTTTAATTATTTTATGTTTTTTCATCAGAAGGCCCACATTTATTTATATTTATTTATTTATTTATATTGTGTAGATAGTTATAATTACGACTCGTCCATCCGCCCTAGATTAAGATGCATAGAATAAGATATATAAAAAATAAAATGCATAGAATAAGCAAAAGACGCAAACACAGCGTCTGGTCCACCCACCCCCCTCCCCCTGACATCCGCTGGGCCGAGACTGTTAAAGTTGACTCAGATATATTAAAACCTCCAAATCGGTTACATGTCTTTTATTTATTTTTTTGATTTAAATTAAGTTAGTTAATAGTTAATTAGTATAAATAGTTTTCATATTTATATTAATGCTCGTGATACATAAAAAAACATTGATCTATGTTTATTGTTTGTAAACAGTGGAGATAAATCCTCTACCTACATAAAAATTAGTAAAACAAATATACAATATGCTCATACATAAGCCATATATGCGAGTCACATGACATATTGTGAGATGTAATTAGCGAACAAGATTATCAGATTATTATTTATGATGTGTCGCTTGAAACGTGACTTACATTCATTAGAAATAATTTTATACTTAAACTACCTTACCTTGCGGTTTTATCAGGGAGTGTTTAAGATCTCCAGCTATTTACGTACTTTAGGGGTTCGGTTGCTCGTGAGAAACTAGTGCATATGTTAGTGATAGGGTTTATCAGCAAGAGGTGAAACAGTAACTTTGAGTTTCACTTCAACTAATAAATGTTTGAGTTATATTGTGGAGTTCGTAAATAATTTGAAAAAGTAAAATCCTATCCTATCCTATATGTCCTATGATATTAAAAATGTTAATGTAAGTTTGTTTATTACGCTTTCACGCAAAAATTACTTAACCGATCATCATGAAACTTTGTACACATATTCTTGCAGATATTAGACGTAACATAGGATACTTTTTATTTAAAAAAAAATTCAATGCGAGCGAAGCTGCGAGTAAAAGCTAGTATATTATAAATTTTTATCTGTTGGATACTGTTATACGTCAGATAGCTTTATTATCAAACGTTATAATACGCCCTTAATAGTATCATTGCGATCGACTTTGTTTTTTACCTGTATGTAAAAATATCCATCTAAACTTTCCCATATATCAATAATACTATCCTATAAGGAAATTCATTATGTTTTTTAGGAATTTCCTGTTCATATATTATACAATCAAACGTTGACCTTTAATTTTTTGTTATGTTCAAATATGGGAAAGACCATGTTTAAATGGATACTCGATAAACCCAATTTTGTTGCCGTAATTATAAATAAGGTTATCTATTTGACCCCTATTTTTTCCAATAGTATAGTAGCTGACTAAAACAATTTATTTTGCTGGCGTATCCTTCACGGAAAATAGACTAAGTTGTAAGTAAGAAGTTATTTTAGTGTAATTTGACTTTTTTTTTGTTACTTAATTTTTTTTTCAACTTAAATAAATAATAATAATGTCGTCTTATGAGTCGGTATCTTAATAATTTATAGCCATCTAATCAACATGGTACGGTTAAAGTTAAATTTTTTTTTCGTTGAATTTTAACTGTGTGTAAAATAATCTGTAAACGTAAGTACTCCAAAGAAATAGTCAAATCTTCTTTTTTTATATTATTTGATATCGTCTAAGTTATGTAAATTTAATAATTTAAATACTTTGGAAGTTATAAGTAACGAAAAATATTTGAAGTAAATTTTAAGTTATAACATTAATTATTGTTTACAAATAAAACAAATAAAGTAACAACCTACAAATACATAATGGAAACTGGACTCGTGAGAAAACTATAATAGGTAAATTATAATAATACATATGGACTTTAATTTAAATAAATTGATAACTTGGTAATCAGTGTCACAGACCCCAGACCCATTTCTACTTCAGCGGTCTTGATGAATGTCGCTGAATAAAAAATACATATATCACTTTCCATATATACCGGTGTCCGCTGTTCGTTCGCTTTTTACGATGGTTTGATATCGCGACGTAAAATATTATGAAACATAACGTGGATTCCATCACATCAAAACATAGATAAGAAAGAATGTTTACTTTTTTCGTTCGTATAGGTATATTTGTATTACAGTATTAAAATACTGTTTATAAAATAAAAAAATTTATATCTATCTATTGAATTTAGAATAAACATATAATTTAGTTTAAAATCTAAGTATATGATCACCTGACGGACGCGACGAATAGAATATTTTCGTAAACACATTCCGTTCTTATCTGCTATTCTTTTATTTTTCACACAGTGCACTGTTAAACTGTTAACTGTTTTTGCTGCACCGTTTATCACATAAATTGTTTTTTTTTTTCTCTAAATAATTAAGCAATTTGTCAATAAATATAAAATTTAAGTTAAATAATTTTATCCAAAGACCGCATAAACCTACTCGTATCTTGTCTACATTATAAGTAATAGAGTATAGGGAAACCTAAAAGTATACCTATACATCCCAAAAACTTATAGAATATAATTATTGTTCAATCCTAATAATATAATTGTAATTGTGTTTGCTAGCAAAGAAAAAAAAATCGACTTCAATTTCATCGACAAGTAATACAACGTCAGTAGACGAAAAAAAATTAACAAACGCTAGTGGCGTTACGTTACGTCGTCACTACGATTTTCGAGGGTTTCTTTCGATTTCTCTGGGATTCCATTATCGGAGTCTGGTTTCCTTATCATGGTACCATCATTGGGATATCTTCTTTCCAACAAAAAAAGAATTATCAAAATCGGCTCATAAACGACGAAATTATCTCCGAACGTACATAACACACACACATATATATATATATATATATATATATATATATATATATACGTCGAATTTAGTAACTTCCTCCTTTTTTGAAGTCGGCTAAAAAACAATATAACTAACAGTAAAATCTCTTTCTGCAGTGCATGAAAGCGTATGTGGATTTTGAAGTATGCAACGGCGCATACGAAGTGTCCTGCCCGGACGACCGGTGCTCGACGGGCGCCGCCCTCACCCTGGACGAGATCTCAAACCTTGTAACACCTTCCGTCATGGAGAAGCATCTCAAATTCAGGCTTAATCACGGTAAGTTTATATTAATAATGAGGGTAGGGTACGGAAAACAATATCTTCCTCAATATCTATATCTGGACTGAGGAAATACTTAAGGTACATCTTTGCGTTACAGAACTTAAGAGACAAATAATACTTATGCTATGCTATGATTTCAAGTAGTATCGTACTTAGCTCCTGGGGAGTTTAATTCACCCTATTGCAGTAAACTGGTGTACAAAAACCTCCTCAAGCTTTCGCCAATCATCCCGGCTGTCCGCAATCCTAATCCAGCTTCTGGGTCAGTCAGGGTTGGTGTTAGAAAAATATATAAAGACATGAGAGTTACACAAGAAACAGGTACTAGCTAACAAGGTGAAATTCATGTCCGTGGTTTCACCAATTGTTTGAGAAGACATCAAGTAAAATTCGGCCCGGATCACTAACTAATCTGTGTAGAAACGCTATCTCAACAACCGTGATATATGACGCAATAGATTCGCTTTTTTTAAATAGATTATCACTCAGCAAGATAAACTGTTTGACGTAATCAAACAGAGATTAGTTTAATTATAACATAATCTTATTATTTTTTGAATCAGCTACACTTCACACTCGGATTCATTGTAAGAAGTAAGTTGGAATAATTTCAATTCATAAAGACAAATTAGAAAGAGTACAGAATACAATCATCAAAATAGCTTGAATGATATGGCGATTTGTTAAAGTTTTATAGAATGAGTTCTCTTGAAAGCCACACAGACATCATGGACTTATGTTTTCTACATAAACTATATTTAGGTAACATCATAGGTAACATAGATTGTTCTGTATTACTGACTCAAATTAAGCTAATTGTTCCGAGAGAAAATGCAAGGTTTTGTAAATACAAGGATTTTCGAAAGTCGATTTATTTAAAACAAATTTATGGGCAACCGCTTCTTTGGGTCTTAAATACGTATAATAATATTTATAAAGAAGCGGATATTGAGTTAGTGAATGACAATATAACAGCATATATAAAAATGAAATCAAAAATATTATGATGAATTAAATAAATTGATAATATAGTATGTTTTACTTAATTTTTATTTGATGCTAATTTAAATTTAATTTTCTTGCCTTGTACGAGTACTTTATTAGTTAAGTAAGTGTTTAATTTTTGAAGCTATATTTCTTTTGGCACGTTAGGGAAAAATGATGAGAGTAAATATTTACAATGCGCGCGCACAACGACACAAAAACCGACACCCTGAAGTTAGCTAGTCAACGAAGAAGAATTTAGCAAGGTGAAGTTAGCTAGCCAATGAAGTATAACTTTTTACATGCGCACATAAGTACACACACTTTTTTTTCTTTTACCTGGCGTAGTTTTTCTTTCTTTCTTTTCTTTATAATGCATATTTTCAAAGATGTGTTGAGTTAGCCTTTAATTGCAATGTGTAACAAAAAAAAAAATTATATTGTTGTATTTAATATAAAAAGTGTAAAGTTATACATGTGCAGGCTTTCTACATGATAAAATAAAATTATAAAATAATATCGCTAATGTAATGCCTACACATATAAGCTATTGTATGTTACATCAGCTATGATAATAGGATAGCAATAAATCTTTTGACGTTTTCCCACGTGAAGTGCATTGTATTACAACATGGCATTTTAATGCACTTAAGTAATTAACCCATAAGAACTATTCTTAGCCTAACCTTGGCCCGTTTTACCGAAAACAAAGGAAACGTAGACTTCTAAATGCTGCAGTACTTTTCTTTAGAATTAAAAAAAAAAAACAGGCTTGCATTCGGAGCCAAGTAAACACATACGTGTAAATACTTGAATCTTAGTTTACTGTGATTGAAAATAGCCTAATTGGCGAATGAAATCAACGTTTGTTTATGATATTCAATACGGTAACGTTTTAACTTTAATCCAAAGATATTTTGCTACTGTACTTTAAGGATCTGTTAATATATCACTGCTAGGCTAAGGTATCTCCTATTAATGTTATTGTCATGTAATAATTGTTTTTGCACGCAAACTAGAAAGACCGACTTCAATTCCATCGACAATTAATACAACGTAAGTAGGCGAAAATATACTTAGTCAAGCAAATACGCGTTATCAAAGATTACTCAAAAACTACCAACCAGATTTCAATCAAATTTGGATTACAAGACAAGTATCAGCTTTCGATTAAATCAAGAATCATCTGAATCGGTATATTTAGTGATAAGTTATGCGGAGCAATACATCGTCCCATTTAAATTTAATGACACGAATCACCTTTCGATTAATAAAGTCATCAAAATCGGTCCACTTAATCAAAAGTTCTGAGGTAACATACATTAAAAAAAAAAAAAAAAACGAGTGTGGTTAAGACCACACCACTAAACTAAAACTTTCTATCTTCACGAACTTAAATCTCCCTCTCAACTTGTGTTCGCCTCGCCCGATCACACTTTTTATAACGCCCTCGTCACCCATTCACCATCAGCTTACTTCAAACTACAATCGAATTGAAAACCCCTCCTTTTTTTAAAGTAAATTAAAAACCTAAAAAAAATATATTGTTTATCTATATTTATATAGTTCTTGTTTAGTTGGTATATTATTTTTTTGGGTAATTTTCAACTTGTCACGATTCCATAAACATAGTGAATATGGTACCTGCATGCTCCAAGTTAAATAATATGAAAATGTCCTTTGTGTTTGCACTGGTAACTAGAATTTTCCAGTTTTTAGCGTAGGTGTATAACAATTCCGACGACGCAAAAAGTTATGAAATAAAACCGTATTTATTGCATTATCACGTTTTCATTACGGCGCCGAAATATTTTCCGTACGGTCCCGTCCGCCGTACGAAATTACTTAAAATAGTTCGAATATTCACCGAACGCCGCCTCTTTCATTATTCCGTTTTATTTCGGAATATTTTCCTCGCGGAACATACAGTCGACGTACATAATTAAAGGGCCCTGTACACGGTCAAATTTATTTGTCAATTTTGTTTGTCAAACTTCATGTTTTCATCGAACAAAAGCGCATACGATCAAACCAATTGATCAAATAAACTAGACTCCTGGAAACCAAAACAAAAAATATATAATAAATATAAATATTTATATGTTTCAATTACCCAAAACACCAGAAAGATAGAAAATATTGTCACGACAATTTAGAAATACATGGAGCTATGATAACTGCATTGGAGTGGTAGATGGAAAGCATATCACTTTACAAAGACCTGAGCATTGCGGTTCCTATTATAATAATTATAAAGGAACACACAGCCATTGCAGTTGTGTTCTCCATGGTTTCAAGGCGATAACTGAGATTTTATATGACAAACACAGTTGCACACTATCAGGTTTATCAAACACACCGTCAATCGAAATTTCCATCAAACGTGTCAAATATTTAAATTATTTGACAAACACGTCAAACAAGCTCGCACACTTTCAAAAAATT
Organism: Melitaea cinxia; assembly: GCF_905220565.1. NCBI lineage: Eukaryota > Metazoa > Arthropoda > Insecta > Lepidoptera > Nymphalidae > Melitaea > Melitaea cinxia. Next base: position 13,782,042 of record NC_059407.1, on the reverse strand, counting down.
TGACAAAAACATTTGTCAAACTAAAATTTGACAAATAATTTGATCGTTTACAGGGCCCTTTACGCATCTAAAATTAAATAATTCGAGGATAAATTCCGAATAAATCAAATCGAAGAATGTAAAATTTACATAAACATGTTTGTTTGATACTTTTTTCTGAAATGAAAATAAAAAATTCTACATGTTTTGATTGTGAGCTGTTTTTCATCTCATCTCTGTTTGTAATTCTAATTATATGTCTTCTATCATCTTGTATTTTGTAGGCGTATATATTGATGATGATATTTTCATAAATTTCGCTTGGTCATCTCTGTTCCATAAAATACGTTAATAAAATACATTCACAAAATAAATTAATACTTAAAATACAAGAATGTCTAGATACAATGCGATAACCAGTTCGTGCAACGATTTTTTTTTTTTTATATTAAATTAATATATACGCTATTAATGGGAACTAGGAGTTTGGCAGCTACGAAAACACATTAATCAAATTATTGTCTTGAGCGGAATTGAACACGCAATACTAAAACGCAAACATTACTTAAAAACAATAATAATTACTAAAAGAAAAACAGAGTTAATATGCTTCAAATTATTATTTTTAAAATATCTGTAATGGTAACTTGAGCTTCTAATAATTTTTTGTTGCAATAAATAATACTCGGACGTTAATGAAATGTATATTTTATGCATGTGTATCTTATTATGTGTTCGACAATGTAACGATGTATCCTTAGTACAATATATTGTTCCACCACGATTATGTTATTTTAATATTTGCGTAAACGACTTGTCACGACGTGACGACTGTGATTATACTTACATGTGATCTTTCATTTTATGTGTGTATTGAATGAATTATATTTTGTTATTAAATTGAAGTAGTACACTCAACGGCCCCAATTACAATGAGTTAGTGGTTCGGGAAATAGAGACATCCCAATACAAACGCCCGGACTAAGATAAATATATTTAAGGTCTACACAAACATTTTTGTCTCGTGTCTAGATCTAACTCATAACCTTTACAGCTCAACATTTCATTTTGCCACCTTTGCGCCCAATTTTAGGTATAAGTGTTCTTAACACGAATGAGTAATTTAGATATCACTATGTAGCACTTTCTAGACAATGTCACTCTTCACTGTCGAACACGAGATATTTACTTCTTTACATATCTATACTAATATTATAAAGCTGAAGAGTTTGTTTGTTTGAACGCGCTAATCTCAGCAACTACTGGGCCGATTTGAAAAATTCTTTCAGTGTTAGATAGCCTATTTATCAAGGAAGGCTGTAGGCTATATCATTACGCTGAGACTATTAGGAACGGAACACCAATGAAGAATGTTTCAAAATCGGGTTTGTTTTTCCTTTTGACTGTTTCCGCTGCGTGCCCTGCGTAAACAGTAACTTTTGCAAAAATCATGTATGACAGAATTTTTTCCTATTCCACGTTGACGAAGTCGCAGGCAGAAGCTAGTTAACTGTATAACTTCCTTAACATTATAACTTCTTTACGCACGCTTGACTTGGGGAGTAGGCTGGCGAATGCGTGACGAGAGCGTTACGAAAAGTAAGATCGGGCGAGATGAACGGAAGTTGAGAGAGATATAATTTAGTGAAGATAGAAAGAGGGGGAGTTAAGTTTCGTAAATTTAACTTTGGTCGTGTGGTCTAAAGCACGCTTTTTTTTACTAAAGTACTAAAAGTTACAAAAGATTACAACTACAAAACTTTTGTCGGCCGTCACTTCCACCATTGCTGAGGACTGATGGATCACTGGCCCATTCTGCAAAAGAGAAAGCGGATTTGTTTGCATCTCTTTTTGCTGAGAACTCGCGTCTGGTTGTTGCAGGAAAAGCACCACCAATCTCAACTCGTGCTGACTGCATTATGGCAGAAGTACGCATACGCCAAAAGGAGATCCTTAAAATCCTGCAAACTCTAGACGTAAACAAGGCCAGCGGACCGGATGGTATACCAGCGATAGTCCTGCGTACCTGTGCCCCTGAGTTGTCTCCACCTCTTACACGCCTGTACCGCCTGTCACTTAAGACTGGCAAAGTGCCGAAGTCTTGGAAGCTTGCCAACGTGCAGCCTGTGCCCAAAAAAGGTAGTCGTGCAGACCCTGTCAATTACCGTCCCATCTCGGTCACATCCATACTCTGTAAGACTATGGAACGTGAACTAAACAACAAACTCTTGGCCCACTTGGAAGGTAACGATCTCCTCAGCGACCGGCAGTACGGTTTCCGCCAGCACCGTTCGACTGGGGACCTTCTAGTGTATGCCACACATATTTGGAGTGAGGCCATTGACAAACACGGCGAAGCACTTGCCGTGTCTCTCGATATCTCGAAGGCCTTTGACAGGGTTTGGCACGCGAGCCTTATAAGCAAGCTTCCTTCATATGGCATTCCACCTGGCCTTTGCACTTGGATTTCTGACTTCCTGAGCGAACGTTCAATACAAGTTGTCCTTGACGGGTACTCGTCGGACCAAAAGGCTATCGACGCTGGTGTTCCTCAGGGATCAGTCTTGTCCGCTACCCTCTTCCTGCTGCATATTAACGATCTGCTCGTCCCCGGTACCTTTGGGTACGCTGACGACTGCACAGTGACGGACAGATACTTTTCGAGTGCAAGGGCTAGTAAGGATGTTATCCAGTCTTGTCGAGAGGATATGGTCAGCCGCTTGAACGTCGCCCTCCAGGCAGTCTCCGAATGGGGCGATGCCAATCTGGTCACGTTCAACGCTACAAAAACACAGGCGTGTGTGTTCTCCTCTAAACGGAGCCCTTTACACCTGGCTCCGACTTTCCGGGATGTTTCTGTGGAAATTACCGACTCCCTACAGCTCCTCGGTGTAGAGCTATCGTCCAACCTGAACTTTGGGCAACACATCGAGTCCAAAGCAAAAACTGCAGCAAAAAAACTAGGCATTCTCTCTAAGGTCAGGCGATACTTCACTCCAGAACAGCTGCTTCAACTATACCAAGCACAAGTTCGGTCTTGTATGGAGTATTGCTGCCATCTTTGGGATGGATCCGCCAAATACCAACTGGCAACTTTGGACTCGGTGGAAAAACGAGCTAAGAGACTCATAGGTGACCCTACTCTGACAGACACCAAGTTGCAGAGTCTCGATCATCGGCGTAGGGTAGCTCGTTTGTCGGTGTTCTACAAAATATATTTCGGTGAGTGTGCGAAGGAATTACACGATCTAATTCCCCCAACAACCTTCCGCCATCGGGACACTAGGCGCGGTCGATCGTTCCATCCTTATGTCGTCGATATGCCACCTACGCGCACAAAACGCTTTGGCTCTACTTTTCTGATGCGCACAGCTAAGGAATGGAACTCGTTGCCCGCGTCTGTGTTTCCCGAACGATACAATCTGGGTGCCTTCAAGGCCAGAGTGAATAGGCTGTTATTAGGCAGGCATGCTCCACCTTCGACCGCATCGTCACTTAACATCAGGTGAGATTGTGGTCAAATGCCTGCCTATTTGTCATAAAAAAAAAAAAAAAAAAAAGATTGTACCACTACTCAAATAGCAATTATTTATTCATTGTCATTTAGCTCTAAGCTCACGGTTTTATGTTGGACATTCTCAGAGAAATGGAGAGACGTGTGAATAAACCACGAGACATAAGTAAATTTTTTGTATCGTATTACGCGCGAAAACACGCAAAAAATATATATTTACGTTATTGATAATATTGCTTACATATGAGTATTTAAGTAATCAGAAATTTCCGAAGAATTAATAAAAATAATATATACGTATTATTGGTTTGTCTTCAGTAATATTTATGAAGAGGCAAAAGGAAATATTTGTTTATTTGTGAGCGATAAACTCTTAAGGGTCTGTTTTACTGGTTGCTGATATAATTTATCTTGCACTTGAATAACTCATAGTTTTAATCAGCCGGAGCCAAACTACGAGTCTTGGAATAATATCATGCGAGTATTCGAAAGTTAAAGTGTATCTAGATAATGTTAATGGAAACGTATATCAAGAATTTTCATCAATTTATACCTTTATACGTCACATAGATTTCTGAACTGGTAAAACAAACATGAAAGTATTAAATCGATTCAAGAAATTATTTCACATATTGTTTTCTAATGTTTACGCGAATTTCACTCATTATGATGAAACAAACTTTTCAACCATTGTCACGGGAGGTCCTGCCGTGATCCGAAACGCCTGGCATCTAAAAAACTTAATAAACAGCGATAAAATCCGAAAAGGTTGTTACATTGTAAATTATTTCACGATTAAAAGGATCTTATTGTTATAGGCTATGAAATATCGTCATATAACTCATAGTAGATGAATAGTATAATATGTGTCAAGGGGGGATGAAACCCCTAACAGTTTCATTTGCATGTTAGCTGACAATTAATCTTGTTTAACGATACATGTAGCGGTGTGAGGTACTTTGCCAAATTTGTAACTCGTTTACAGTATGTGTGTAACAATATGTATGTATTTAATTATTTAAATGGGTTCGTGTCTTTATTATATTGATCGGGAGTAAAGTTAAATTTACTTTAGAATAATACCATTGTTAACGTCATAAACTTTTAAGTAATATAATAAAAAGTAATTTTGAAGCCTACTCCATATAATTACAGGTTATATAAATATAATAAATAATAATATATATTTATAAATAAAATAAAATAAACAATATATATAGGTAGATATATCTAGATATTACTTTTATTGAACGCAAATTAAATTTCCCTTTCTAAGTTACTAAAAAATATCCTTTACATTCTATATCCTCCACTGTTTTTGTATTTAATATAACATTTAATTTTAATAATTAAAGTATAAATCAATTTAAATAATATAATAAATTAATTAAACATAATAATAATAAATATATATAATAAAATAATAATTCTCAGACCACTTTATTAAATAATCACAAGTTAAAAATATATTTATACTAGCTGTGCCCGCTGCTTCGCCCGCGTTAAAATCAGTATGTGACAAAGTTTTCCCGGCAAACTTCCATTGAAACTCCCATCAAAATCGGCTTAGCCGTTCCGTAAACCTTCCTCTTGAAGCCCTCTCTCCATTGGTGAAACCGCATGAAAATTCGTTCAGTAGATTTTGAGGGAATCGATCACATACACTTTTGGGGACTTTGTTTTATAATACACTAACTGTTGCCCGCGACTACGTCCGCGTGGTTAGGAAGATATATGCGTTACTATTAAGATGTTTAACGCAAATTATTTTTTTATTTCAGTCACTTGAAATGCTTATCAAACTGAGTAACTTTTTAAAAGGCACAATTTAGTATAATTTAATAGTTATTTTTATAAAACCTCTCTATACAACACATTTTTAGTTTTATTTTCAGGCTGTATATGTTTCATACAAACTATTAACCCCAATTGAACCCCCATAGCGGTGGAATATCGTAAAATCCGTTCTTAGCGGACGTCTGCTAACTATAATTTACCTCTCTGCCAAATTTTATCTTTGTCCAACCTGGATGGATACAGCGGTTTTTGAGTTCTCGTGATGAGTGAGTGAGTGACTTTTCGCTTTTGTATATATAAAGATTATGATGCATTATTTGGACACCTCCTCACCATCTAAAGAGCGCACATTTTAAATTTCAAGTCTCTTACTTCAAAAACATAGGACTTTCATACAAACTTCCAACCCCCATTTTACCCCCTTAGGGCTCGAGTTTCGTAAAATTCGTTCTTAGCGGATGTTTAAGCTCTATAAGGAGCCTATCTGCCAAATTTCAAATTTGTAGCTCTTATAGTTTCGGAGATATCGCGATGAGTGAGTCAACCTACCATCCCCCGTTTTAACCCCAAAAGGGAGTTGATTTCTAAAGATATATTATTTGGACACCTTTTCACCATCTATAGAGCATACATTTTAAATTTCAAGTCTCTTACTTCAAAAACATAAGACTTTCGTACAAACTTCCAACCCCCGTTTTACCCCCTTAGGGGTTGAGTTTCGTGAAATCCGTTCTTAACGGATGTCTACGACCTATGAGGAGCCTACCTGCCAAATGAAAAATTTGTAGCTCTTATAGTTTCGGAGATATCGTGATGAGTGAGTCAACCTACTATCCCCCCTTTTAACCCCAAAAGGGAGTTGATTTCTAAAGATACATTATTTGAACGCCTCCTCACTATCTATAGAGCATACATTTTAAATTTCAAGTCTCTTACTTCAAAATCATAGGACTTTCGTACAAACTTCCAACCCCCGTTTTACCCCCTTAGGGGTCGAGTTTCGTAAAATCCGTTCTTAGCGGATGTCTACGTCTTTTAAGGAGCCTACCTGCCAAATTTCAAGTTTGTAGGTCTTATAGTTTTGGAGATTTCGTGATGAGTGACCTTTCGCTTTTATATATGTATATAGATATAGATATAGATAGATAGATAGATATAATATATTTATATATAATATATTATATTATATATAAATATATATAAATATATTATAAATATATTATATATAAATATATTTTTAACTTGTGATTATTTAATAAAGTGGTCTGAGAATTATTATTTTATTATATATATTTATTATTATTATGTTTAATTAATTTATTATATTATTTAAATTGATTTATATAAAACAAACATTCAACTGACTGGTTGAGTAACAAATTAAAAGATTTATACTATACGATACGATTATATTGGAATGGAGAGGGTTATATGAATATCAGACGTTTTCCCATAAAGCAAGCTTTTACTTTAGTGAATAACGGTTAGGCAAAAGGAAGAAAGAACTTCTTTGTCGATAACTCAAAAAAAAATAAATATGATTGTTAAAATGTTTATATAACTTTCTCACATTTTCTTGTGTCAGTAAACATCATTAAAATCGCTAAATTATCGTTTTTTAACTTGCAAAACAACAGATTCGAATCAAACGGTATTTTCCGTTATCTGGTTTTTCTCTTTCATTTCAATACAAGAAAATATCATATTATAAGGTTAAAGAAGACACAGTCTAATGGTGTCTGTATGTAACATGAACATCCCAATGCTGGGCATAGACCTTTTTCACCATGAAGTTTTTTTTTTCGATCAAGTAGACCAATATCAAAAATAATTAAACACGGCTGGACACGTTACAAGATATTTACCGAAGTCTGGCTATTTCGTATCTTATTTTGTAGTTAAGTAAAATATAAATAAACAAAATCTGCATATACACTTTGCCAGTAGACATAACAAACTCGAAGACAAAACAAACTTTTGAGCGTAATATGATATTAGTTGAGATGTTTCGGAGAATGTGCTCAGCAGATAGCAGTAGCAGTAAACATTTTCTCGGTAAAAGTGTAACCTGAGCTAGGTTTAATTCAAACTTACTATCAAAACAAATTTTAACCTGCATGCCTGTTTGTCTATCGTATACTTTTTATTTTATTTGTTTTTATCTTTATCACACAATTATAATGACAAATAAATATAATTTCAGTCTGCCCCATGGGCAACCATTTTAAAAAAATTACAATATACCAAACAGAAACAGTTTCAAACGTCTTAAAAGCCCCCCACTAAAATAAAATATCATAATATAATTTCGTTTACTTATATATATATATATATTATGTAACTAGGAAGGCAAACAAGTGTACGGTTCGCCCGATGGTAAGAGATTACCGTAGCTTATAGGCGCCTGCAACACCAGAAGCATCGCTAACGCGTTGTCGACCTTATCCCCAAATCCCCATAGGATTTCTGGTCGCCTTATTCATCAACAGGAACAACACTGCTTGAAAACAGTATTATTTAGCTGTGATCTTCTGCAAGGTCGATGTAGTACCCCAGTCGGGCTGCTCCATATTTTGAGCAGGAAATTTCCTACTGTGCCCTACCTCAGTTAATCAAGTTAATCAGTATATATTAAAATGGCATTAGAAATTTATGCAAATATAGTATGTAATATTTATAAAGAAATGCGTAAGATAGAAGCATAGCGGATTAACTTCCTAAATCATTTTCCTAAGGGAAAAGCCGGGCATTGCCCCGCTATGGTTATAAGTAGCTACTGATGTTACCTAACATTGAAATTTGCTTAGGATTGGTAATATTAGACGGTGAATAATTTACTCCTTAATAAAGTTTTAAATATGAGTTGGATGCTATATCAAGTCCAGAGAACTTCCATATTCATTATATTAAAATGCCTAAATTTTTTAATATGACGCACGGAGCGGAGGGGTTGTCGTAAACGCCAACGAAGATAGATTTGCTGTAGAATCACAGTTCTAACATATCGCTATATATCTATATAATACATATCATCATTCATCATCATCATCATCATCATCATCATCATCATCATCATTTCAGCCAATCACAGTCAACTGCTGGACATAGGCCTCCATAAGCTCACGCCATTTTTGGCTGTTTTGCCCATAGTCACCACGCTGGGCAGGTAGGTTGGTGACCGCAGTAATTATGTATGTATGGCGCTATATAGATAATTCAAATATAAACGCTTCACACCCTGAGTGTGAACTTGTGAAGCATTTATATTTTTATATTTATCTATTTTATTACTTACGTGAAACAAAAACTTTGTACCCCTTTTCACGAAAATCGTGCGGAGGGAATCGCTTGAGAAATTTCGTACACTTATATAATAATTTATATAGAGAAGGAGTGCAGAATGCTAATATTTTTTTAAAGTATGCATAAAAATATATTTTAAAAAAAGCATTACACATGTTGACACACCCACGCGTACACTCAATATATTTGTTTATTGTTAAAGTCTGTGGTTAAATTATGGTTGAATTTCGACCACTGGGCGAACCACTAGTATTAATTAAAATATAAATGTATAAATACTTATAATATATTTTTTCGCCTAAGGAGTGAAACGAAAAGATATTTTTAATACTCGTGGTCAACATAATATTTTTTACTCTGAAAATGAAATATGAAACCAATGAAAGGAGGGATCAGCGACGTAAGCGTGAGATATTGGAGATATCTAAACACAGACACACCACAGACAGACTGGCGACGATATTCAAGGTTTACTTTTATTCGGAAAAGCTATGTAATATAATCTTACAGATTATATTTTATATATTATGAAACTGGTACAGAGCATCTACTCTCAAGCTAAATAATTTTTTTAAACATTTATTTTTCTATATAAACAAAATTCATTTATGGTCGCCGTAACGTGTTGGGAGTCGGTTTGCGCGAGATTTAGATCCCATGAAAATAAAGGATTAAATCTTAATAATGATTATTTTAAGACATTTTTTTTTTGCGTTTTGTTCATCTTAGAATAACGACCCTTGCAGAATCAACTGTGTATGTATCTTTCTGTAATTACAGCACCAGAATCACCTGGTACGATTGGAAATATATGAGTTAATAACTTATATACACATTCACATTACACAGTCACATTATAAATATTAAAAAGAAATGAAATAAAAGTTTCGCTTGTTATTTCAGTAAAAAAAAAAAAAAAATTATCGTTAAAATAAACTATTTCCGGCCTCTTATATTTTAGTATGATATTTGTAGTGCGGAGGCCATTTTGTTTGTTTGCGTTTTTGAAGAAAAGGTAATATTATATTTCCGTGCCTTTCCTTTGGCGTTGTTTGCTTGTGAATGCTCGCTATGTGTTCGGAATTTATAAACTCTGAAAGACCTTCATATTGTTCACTGACTTTCATAAATTCTCTTGTAATTCGGTTATCACTTGTTACCTTGATTTCTCGTTAACTGTTGATTTTTATAATGTCGTATTATATAGATCCTAAGATCGTATAACAAAACTTTAACAAGCTTTCAACACAACATTACAAACGTATTTTTTTCGATTTTAATGGCAGATTATTTTATATTCCCTAGTACTATTTTTAAAGTTATCGGAAATATATATGTGAAGAAATAAATAAAAGTACGACAACGCAGATACGTTCATCACTTGAGGAGAATCACGTACTCGTAGCGCTCGCAGCGTGTATTCAATAGCTACTGGAACACAAGATCCCTGTTATAGGAATTAGTTTTCTTAGCACACACGTCGAAACGAAGTCGGTTTAGTTTGCTTTACTAGTACTTAAGGACTTCTATTGATCCTTAGATTTGATATTGATCACTCCTAATTGAGTTTCATAAGTGTTTTTTTTTTCTTTAATATTTAAAGAGGGTTTGTTCAATTGTTGAAGATTATTAATTGAGAATTACATTAAAAGTATTTATTTGTAAAAAATTCTGATCTATTAATAAAACTAAGGTTTGATCTAAGTAGGGAATTCCTTTCACTTTTAAATCAGCTAAAAGTAAATTGTTTCCGATGGTTCATGAGTGACGAGGATTACAAATAACTAGTAGGGGAGAGAGGGGCTTGTTGTAACAGGGGTAAGTAGTAACAGGCTCTTTTCACTAGGATCTTAAACTTTATCAACGCATTTCTTTGACTCGATTTAACCTATAAACCGCGCTGCATCATGTTGCCATAGCCAGTGTCCCGCCAGCCGGCGCAATGAGTGAAATTGTGCACGCGCATCATTTTTGCCAGGTAATATAAAATTGTACTGTCGTAAAATTTTGGTTTGCATTATTAATATCGACTAATTTCAGACTTTCTATATCTTATTTACATACAAATTTATCTATCTTTCATAATGTGTAACAGTTTTTAAGGTTGCTAAATTGTTTAAATAGTTATGTTGATAAATGTTAAAAATCATACCATGGGGTTAGTTGTAACAAAAACCCGGGGCTAGTTGTAACAAAATTCCAGGCTTGATGTAACGTGTTACAATATGCCCCAAGTTATGTTCTTCTAGAATGAGGGTGTATAAAAGAAAGTCAGAGCGGGCAACACAAAGCCAAGAAGTGTACGAGTTAGCGGCAGCTAAAGTTTTAGAAAAAAAAATGCAGTATTCGGAAAGCTAGTCAGACTTTCGGATTATATCACGTATCTCTTTATAGACACATATTGTCTGGTATGTGGTGAAGCTTACACAGATTCAAATAAAGAAGATTGGGTAGAGTGTATCATTTGTAAGATGTGGGCACATGTAGGATGTGTTACAGGAGACACTATTTCTTTTATTTGTATTAATTGTTGCTCAGATGAAGACTGAATTTAATTATAATGAAACCTACCAAATGTTGATTCTTATATAAGTACAATACTTTGCTAGATAGATATTAAAAAGAGATAATTACGAAGCATACCTTACATATAAATAATTTAATTACTTACTGTGATATAAAAGTGCAATGATGATTATAAGTAGTGTTTAAGTACATAAAACAGTTAATTATTTAATTTTTAGGCGTTGATTACTTAAAGGTCTATTTGAGTTGATTTTTGATAAGAATTACATAATACCTACTTTAAAAAGGTGTCAATTTTGTTAAAAATAAACAAAGAATAAATGATTACAGGTATTAGTGTCGTTTTTTTTGTCGTTACTACTTGCCCCGGTAGATGTTACAACTTGCCCCAAGCACGAGGTAAGTTGTAACACCGCACTTCTTCTAGAAAATAATTGATTGTAAAATAATGACTATTAGTTATGGTATTATTTTTACTTTATTGGGTAGAGGAAGAGCTACAGCATCCATCCATCTTTATTTAGTAGCAATATAATCAATAGATTTCAAGATATATTAGTTTTCATGAAAAATGTTACAACAAGCCCCTCTCTCCCCTAGTTGGTTGTTGTTTTTTTTTTTAATTAAAAAATAACCGTAAAGTTTTGTGCTGAGATATTCTTTCTACTTTACTTTATTGGTATATTTTTATAGGTATATTTTCGTGGTAAGATGTCGCTGTTTTCAAAACATTTTAAACACTCACATAGAAATTTAAAATGAAATTTCAAAGAAATAATCATTGAGCTAAAACTACTATATCAAAAAATCCAAAGTAAACCAGGATAAGTTCGTAATAGGATGTGCAGTGCATGCTCGCAGACCTCGTTCCTCGTGCACGGTGACTGCGCAGTAATTTCACCCCCATTTCAAACACAAACTCTGCAACGCCCTGATTGCTTCCTGTATAAGTTTAAAGCCAGGTACACAATGAGATAACGAGCCGGTTAAACTGTTTACAATCGCAACTCTTCGTTTGCTATAGAGGCATGAATCACAATCTAGAAGTATTCAATTGAGACTCGAAAGAATTAAGGGTTGGCGGCTGCATGTATTTTTTGACATAAAAAAAACTTAGACAATACAAATATCGAGCTTTAGTTACTTTCATTTCAAGCAAAATTTTTGTTAAATAATAATGCAACAAGTAATATTGAGGTTTTTAACATCATTTGTGTTTTTTTTCTAATTATTTAAAAAAAAACTAAAAGTCATTTTTGTAAGTTATTAAAACAGGTCCAAAATAAAAATAAGTAGTGATATCCTATGCAAGAAATACTAAGATTGATAACTCTAAAAAGGTTTTCTTCAAGCCGTACGAAGAAAGCTTATATTTAAGAGAGTTACATGTTTCCAATATAAATTTAGTATAGTCAAATAGGCCGAACAATTACTATAATTAAAAAAAATAATTACAATAAATGCCACTGCTTAACGTGGCAAGGAAATTGTCGAAAAAGCTTAACTAACGACCATAATGTATGATGATGTAATTAAAATGTTATTCGCCTAATGAAATTGTTTGCAAAGAGAAAGATATGTTTGTAATATTTTATTTATTTAGGCCATGTATTAAAAATTAACAAATTGTTTCAAATACATAGTTTTTCAACAATCATCGAACTTTTATAATATTAGTAGTAACGACAGAACTAAATATTTTGAAAGTATTTGCTTAAGTTCATTACAATAGAAAGCTTAAAAAAAACTCATAATTAAAAAGAAGATTTAAAATATATCCTACATGAGTCAAAAATCAGCCTGTGTGTCTTCACTTTATTTCTACATTCATACTTGATAGAGAACAGACGTTGAATTGCAGCAATTAAAATCATTCGCTTCATTAAATTACTATAATGGAGTTATTTATATCAGGTCTGCCGTGCCCGTGACTTCATTGACTTTGAATGTGGAAATGCTCGTATTATCTCATGATCTCCTGGTCGTGCTAGGTATAATTTGACTATTTTCTATCTATGACTAGCCTATTCATCCCGGTGTCACTTACGATGACTCACTAATAATGGTTATTGTCAAATATGGTTATATGTTATTTCTAATCAGTTTCAAACTGTAGCAAATTTTTAATCTTTAAAAATTCCTACACAATTTTAGGGGCAACTACATAAAGCTTAAGGACATATTTGAACATCGTATTAATCATCAAACGCGATGATTTGGAAGAAAGGGTTTTTTTTTTGCAAATAGTCGTCCGAAACCCGGCAAATAATTAATTATAAATAACGCCAAATCAAAAAAAGTTTATAATAGCTAAAACAAGTGGAAACGGCGGAGTCAAGTATAACACGGATCCAAATAAACCTTCAATTTCAGCACTATTTTTTTTATCTGAGAAACGCTACATCAAACTAATTAATGAAAAACATTGTTAAGTTGAAAAAAAATCTTAAAGTTTTTCCGCGGAACCGTCACGCAGGAGTGGCGGCTCGTACATCACGTATTTCTTAACAAAAACACAGTTGTATGATTAATATCTATAATTATTCAGTACATTAAAATTCTTTATAGTTACAAAGTCTAGATAACTAAAAGACTTGTTAGGATTTTTTTACATTACAAAATACTATATATATTTTGCTTTATATTCTATTCCTTTTATGAAACATTTTTGGTCTTTTGTAATTCATGTACTAAAAAATTGTATATGAGGCGTTTTCTATCTTTTTCTCTTGGAATTATCTTTTTGTGACTCTGTTACTAATGATAATAAGGTCTATGTTGCTTTGTCCTGAACAAGAATTATTAAATTTATTAACCTGAGTGAATTCATTAACATTTGAATTGAGATAGGGCACATCATAAAATTTCCTGCTCAAATATGGAGCAGCCCGACTGGGGAAGTACCTCGGAAGTACCTTACAGATTACAGCTAAATAATACTGCTTTCAAGCAGTGTTGTGTTTCTGTTGGTAAGTAAGATGACCAGTGCTCCTGAGGGAAAACGAGAATAGGGTGCGCAAAAGCTACGCTAATCGCTTATCATCAGGTGAGCCGTAGGCTTGTTTGTCGACCTAGTTACATTTAAAAAAAATATTGTATGACCCAATTACAATATATTCAATCTTTGACCCTAGTTGTATATTGAAATTTTAATTGAAAATTCTATTGTTACCGAATAGTCGGTATGGTAATCTTTTGCACCATTTGAATAGTAAAAGTTATTATAATATATTAACTTTTTCGGATTTTATTGCAGTCTATTAAGTTCTTTAGATGCCCGACGTTTCGAATACTTTACAGCAACCACGGTCACGGGAGTAAAAGTTGAATAATAATGTGAATAAAATTTTAACAATCACTCGACTGTGGCGTCTTTCCACTTGATTTTATGTCGTTACTTTTACTATTTTTATTTTTCATTTTTTCACTGTATTTAACATTCGTCATCAATGTTCTACAATGTTGTCCCAGTCCATTCGGTCCTTTATTTGCATTTTATAAAGGTTTGCTCGTCGATCCTAGACGGTGTGTCATACACATACATACTAAGTGAAATATGCAATAATGTAATTATGAATTATACGTATATTCCACTTGGTAGCAACCTTTTTATAATGCGTAAAACCAAACCTTCAAATTTTTGAATTGAGAACGCTTCTCGTTTCTATTCTTTTATAACATTGAATGTTTCATTATTTGCTTTCCTAATAATATCTTTGAAGTATAGATACCATTTTATAATATTTTTATTTTATTTACTTGGATAAAAAATATAAGGCACCGTCTAACAAAAAAAAAACTTATTTTGCAAATTGTAACAATCTTAATTTTAGTAACAGTTTTAGAATATCTAATTATGTGGTGTCATGGGACACCAGGTAGGAACGAAGTTCCTTCGGATAGTATATGTAGAAGCAACACAATGTGAAAAAAAAATGTTGAATTATATATATTTTAGTTCTTGATTTTTTTTTTTAATTTTGTTGATCGGTTTTTATTAAGTACATAAAAGTATTTAGGAAATTTAGTATTTTAGAAAATAACAAATACCGTAAAATAAAATAAATCAAACAAAATAATAAAAATAATAATTCAAACTATTAAGTGAAACAAAAAACATGTCTTTATTTATTCTTGTCGACAGAATAAAATTACATAAATAATTTTAAAAAAAGTTTATTAGTAATATTTTAGTTTTGCAAACGTCATATTATACAGTCGTGTGACTATTACGTCACTTCCAATGTATATTTTTCTTACGGTTTTAGTATCACATTTTTTTCAGTTCGGTCGCCCAGCCAAATGTCAAGCCTTGCCGTAAGGAACGTTCGTTCCAAAATATAACAATGCAATATTTTTTAATATTATAAATTAATTGTCAAAGAGAATGTCATTATAACTTCATACAGATGATAATAGACCAATACAATAGTAGGTTCATGTTCTACGAGTGTATGATACGTACGTACGAAAATTATATTCTCACGGGTACAATTAATATTAATAACTTAATTGCGTCACAATTATTACTCTTTAAATATTGTGCAAGAATTAACTATAAAATTAACGATGTTATGACGTCAACATAAAGAAATAGACGCCATCAATTATCGATAACTAACCGCTGTATAACGCTGTATATGAAATTATAAACTAAATATCTGACAGTAATTGAACTCTAATTTTAATCGTTCTGTCTCAAATTATCGCAAATCTATCTAAATATCTAATCTAATTCCTATATCTAAGGCACGCTATTATAGGACGCCAAGAACGGATTTTGTGCCAGGATCGGATTGACGCGCTCTAAGGGCTCTCGCAACTTTGTATCTGTCCACTAATAAAAGGTTTGTAGGACAAGTTTGTTATTTTTTCGAATTAGAAGCATGAGATTTTTTGACTACTGATTAAAAACGAATAGGTAAATACGTATTTCATCATTTGTGGACATTTTGCTCTCTTGAACAAGTGAAATAATGGTTAAAATACTAAATTGAAAGTTCGTCACTTTTGAAGCTGGAATCATCTAATTTTAATTCTGGACTACTGATTAAAAGTAAGCAAACAAGCGTTCAGCTGTTGTGGCCATTCAAACTAATTTTTAGGTAAAAAATGGCTTGCGAAGACTTAAGGAAAACTGTTGTTGTTGTGATAGAAAAGGAGCTCTGCAAGCAGTCTATTACGTCTAGTGTACAAAAGGTGTATCATAAATGTCGTACACAAAGAGGTCGTAAATTGTTGTAATATAATAATTAAATATATTAAATATTAAATATTTACACAATTACACACACGGTCATCTGTTCCTAAAGTAAGCAACTCAATGCTTGTGTTATAGGTAACAGCCGACTGGTTATTTTTTTTTCGATAAACATGCTTATAAATAATACATATATAAATAAATATTTATATTACACCCAGACTCGGGGTGGGAATCGAACCTACAACCCTCGGAGCAGAAAGCAGGGTCACTACAAACTGCGCCAACGGGGTAGTCAAATAAAAAACACTGCACTATTTTAGCCCTCCTTGTAAATATTATCAATTTAAGGCAAGTGCTAGCTGCTGCTTGAATCGATTCTATTTAAACCAAATATATACACAGCCGGAGTACGTTTAAGCTCCCACAAAGGCACTTCTACTTTATGAGTAAAAATAAAGGGCACATTTAGTCATAATATTATATATTACATACCTATATACATATAGGCCCATCCCCTTAATTTTAACTTAAGAATATTAATTGAATTGTGAATTATATTAAATTTCATTATTACGCTGCAGGTGTGTATCAGTGCATAATTTGTTTCATTATATATAATCATTTGCCTTTCTACTGACCTTCAATCTTGTCACAGATGGACAGTACTAAAAGTATTGTATGTAAATAGCTTGCTATTACAGTGACGCAAGTTCAATCCTCCTGCATGGTTTAACGAAGAGCACACTACTTTACTTTACTATTATTTTCTTTTTATTATTAATGGACTAAAAAAAATTGAGTTTTGATGTTTTTTTTTTTTTTTTAGAAAGCTGGCGCCTGTTTAGCCCCATTTAAATTTGGTCAGAATCTGACGAGTAGTTTTTGCGCTTCCGCTACAAATAGTTCGATTTCGAACACGACGAAACCAGCTTTTAACCCGCTAATTTTAATGCATTATCACTTCAGCCTATCGCGATCCACTGTTGGACATAGGCCTCCCAAAGTCCACGCCGAAAACTCATGTGTTTTGCCCATAGTCCACACGCTGGGCAGGCGGGTTGGTGACCCCAGGGCTGGCTTTGTCGCACCGAAGACACTGCTGCCCGTCTTCGGCCTGTGTATTTCAAAGCCAGCAGTTGGATGGTTATCGTGCCATCGGTCGGCTTCTTAAGTTTCAAGGTGGTATTGGAACTCTGTTATCCTTTAGTCGACTCTTACGACACTCACTGGAGGAGAGGGGGTGGCTATATTCTTTACTGCCGTAACCACACAGCTCAACCTTACACACCTTAGTATATGCTAAGATATAAACAATGAATCAATTTATTTAGGTTAGATAAACTCTACGTCGAAGGACCGAATACGAAATTATTTTATAGATAATAAATATAAATAAATGTAAACCGGTCGTGTCAGAAAAGTGTTTGGCATCTGTCTTAAGATAATTATTTACTTAAAAAGATTCACGATACGAAAATACATCTTCTTTGATGTTCATAAAAAAGAATTTTAAATATTTCAGTAAAATTGTGACTACACGTTTGGAGTAGCACCGTCGTGAGATTTATTATACGCAATTAGTAGCGGCTGGTTTTAATAATTTCTTTCTGAATTAATTTACTATCGATATATTTTTGACATAATTCGTTTAAATTGAATATGTAGGTATGTGATAGTATCATTAAGAATTAAAACCGGTTCCTTTATTCAAAAAACGATTCGTTTTGAAAATTCGATAAAATATGAATTAAATCGATGTCATCGTTCTCGAGCTATAACGTGATTAAGGAATGGGGCACTATTATACATTTATAAGATTTTTGTTTATTTCAAAGGTGGCAAACAATTGTAAGACGGGCTTCATGATAAGCGGATATCGTAATTTATTGACTCTAGTAACACCAGCTGAGGAGCAATGCCAGATTCTCCCCCGGAGTTCTGACTGACTACCTTACTCGTCACAGGAACACTACTACTATTACTTGAGAGCCAGTGTTATTTAGCTGTGACCTTCTATAAAATGAGCTTTCCAAATCGGACTGCTCCAAATCTTGGGCAAGATTTTGCCTGCTGTACTCCACCTTATTATCTCTAATATATAAAATTGTCGTGTCGCGGTATTTGTAGTTAAACTTCTCCGAAACGGCTTGACCGATTCTCATGAAATTTCGTGTGCATATTGAGTACGTCTGAGAATCGAACAACACCTATTTTTCATCCCCCTAAATATTAAGGGTGGTCCCACCCCTAATTTTTTTTTAATTTTTAGATAAATTATTAATTTTTTACTTTATTATGTTTTGGCGTTGAAAAATACATACAACCCTAAATTTTCACCCTTCTACCACCAACTCCTATTTTTAAATAGCGTTTAGTGGCAAGACAACGTTTGCCGAGTCAGGTATTACAACTTACAAATATTATATACATAAATAAATGATCGTTAAGTAGCATATGACATTGTGTCAAGTTGTATCTAATAAAAATCCATCTTAATATTCTTGACGTATTGCTTCCGCGTGCTGCAGCACTAGATTGTATCATTTGATCAAGGGTATCGGAGCCGGAGACCGGAACTCCATCTCTATACATTAACCAATCTTACATCTCATCATGCTTTGTATGACAGCACAACTTAGCTGTTTTTTTTTTTTGTATTAAATTTTTGTTACTGTCTTTTCTATTGGTGGAAGATGAGGTTTCCGGAAAACTGGGATGTTTGGCGGGAACTTGGAAAAGACTACGTTCCGGCTGCGATACGCTGATGTGATGATGATGATGATCACGATATTTTACATTAATTGATATAAAACTCTTTTTTGAAGTAAATGGAGCTTTGAAAAATATATAGAGGCGTGTACGTTTTATTGTAATTTTTTTGGTAACATATCTTTTTTTGGTTACCCGTCCGTACTTTTGCGTGGATGGTAGTATTTATGGTCTTATAACGGGTTTAATTAATGAAAAATTACATATTTTCTTTCAATCTATTAATAAACGACAAATTTTCATAACGTGTAACGAATGCGGTAGATTCGTATTTTAAAATTATGATGTATAATAATAGAGACAACTTATTTTTTTAAGAAAACCTCTTATTTTTAACACGCTCAATATACCTTATATTTTGCAGATTTTTGAGTTACGGTGTGTTTTTTTACAATTTGTATTTTTAGGTATCTTAGCAAGTTTCCTTATAAGATTATATTACTGTTTTTTTTTTTTTGTTACTTCGACCGACCCTGACTCCGCTACAAAATATATTAACTAAATATGTAACGACACGTTATGTACACATTTCGTTTTACTTATAGCACTTAACTAATAGTTATAACGCGAATCCAATCACCTCCAATGACAGGTTATTGTACGGCCATGAATCGAGTGAGATTCGTATGTTTCTCCACGAGTAATTTATACTTACGGTCGCTGTTTTGTGCGAATTTATCTCTGTTTTAAGTTTCCAGTTATATAGAAAGTTGTGTCATTAAATTTTATAACAGTACGTCAGTCGTTTTAAGATCTTTTCTTATACAAAAACAGGCGTAATTACTTCCGTGTATCCCTATTGTAATATAAATAATAAAAAATAATCTTTTGTTCGCAGAGGTAGCGATGGATGCGATGCGTGCGTTCTGCCCGCGGCCCGGGTGCGACACGGTGGTACAAGTTCGCGCCGCCAGTCCCGCACATTGCCCTACATGCAGACACGACTTTTGTTCGCAATGCAACCAGGAGGTAATTCACATCTCCTCACATTTTATGTTATCCTGATACCTGCGAGTAGAGATAGTTTTGTTTTGATACGCGAGTGAAAACAATACCGAAAACTAGATAATTCCTTTAGTTCATGTTACCCTAGTACCGTCTACTACTTGTGCCAAATTATTTCTTTATCTGTGGTGAAATTTAGTTTTTACTCATAAAAAGTATTTATATATTTTTCTTTTAAGTTAAGTAAAAGTATTAAAAATTACAAAATTTCCGGTAAACATTTAACTTCGAAATTCGAACGAAATTTTTTAACGTAGGTGCTACGTGACACGAAAAAAATATATTACTAATTCTCCAAGGCATACTTAAAAATGTACAATACATATTGAACAGTGCTAATAGCACTATTTTAATAAACATTTGTGTATATTCTGAAACCGTGCGAACTATTGTCCGATGCGAAAGGCGACCGCTTTCCACTGGCTCATTGTCTCGTTTCGTTCGGCATCGGCGGCTTCGAACAAGGGCTATTCTTTGTTCTGTGTGAAAATGTTTTGAAAGGCCCCTAGAGGCTACAGTCACAGACATGCTTGAGGATTAGCGTGAAAATAGCCGTACGTTCAGAACACCTACGAGGTTCGAATAACATCTTTAATTTTTGATAGTACTTAAGGTAGCTTGAATTTTTTATTAAAGACTAGATGACCTGGTGAACCTTGTATCACCTATATACATGTGTTGTGGAAAATATGGACAAAACACTTTCTGAACGTACTTATAAATATTTGACTACTAACTAACTACTACTAACTAACTACTACTAACTAACTACTACTAACTAACTAAGTTAATATTTTTCACAAAACACATCAAATGTTTCGCAGATAGGACTATTTTCACAGCTAGGATATTTTGTATTGGAAAATTATCGTTTTTAGTATTTTCCGTTACTTATTATTTACGTTTCTCATCCTTTAAACCTTCCCTGAACTTCCACAAATATAATACTAGATCAAAATTATCCAAACCGGTCCAGCCATTCTCGAATTTTAGCGAAGACAAACGAACAGCAATTGATTTTTATATATGTATATATAGACTTTGTAGTATTGCTTTTTTCTATTTGCGTAAAAGCCTTGGTTTCGAGTAATGTCGCTGTGAAATTAGTCATAAGCATGGAATGTTCATCGTAAAAAATACTATGCTGTTCTCTAGGCACGTTATGATCATAAAAGTCTTTTAATTAGAATTACTGATTAAACGTGTACACTCATTACCTCTATAAAGATTTATTTGTATGCCGTTCAAAAAGTATTCGTGACTAAAGATGCTGCAAGCGCGTCTTTGTAGGTTGAATTCCAAACGAAATTGCGACTTTGTTTACAATCAATTAGTTCTGGCTAGTTACGAAAAGTGTGAACGGAGCAAGAGAGAGAGGTGCGAGCACAAATTTTCTTTCTTTCTCTCATAGCCTGTTACGTTTCGTATATCTAGGCTATATGTAGGCCTATTGTGCAGACGTCTTACTGTCTTGTGGTCTAAAGCACATTCGTTTTTTATATGACTGAAACAATAATATTCAAGAGGCAAATTAATATAAACAGTAATAAGACAGATGTTGACACCCTTGAACTTGTAATCCTTGGTATTTAGATGGCTGTTTTGAATGTGACTTGAGTTAAGAGTAAGACTAGTTAACCACCTAGATTCGGTATAAATATTATTTTGTTTGCCCGCAAACGAAAAAAAAAATCGACTTCAATTATATTGAAAAGTAATACACCGTAAGTAGACAAAAAACTAGTCAAGTAAATACGCGCTATCAAAGATTACTCAAAAAGTACTTACAGCGCAAGTATACAAAAAACTAGCCAAGTATTTTTTTTTTATATATCACTAGGTCGGCAAACATGCGGCTTACCTGATGGTAAGAGATTACCGTAGCTTATTAGACGCCCGCAAAACCAGAAGCATCGCAAGAGCGTTGCTGTTGGTGAGTAAGGTGACCAGAGCTCCTGGGGAATTGGGGATTGGGTCGGCAACGCGCTTGCTATGCTTCTGGTGTTGCAGGTGTCTATAAGCTACGGTAATCGCTTAACATCAGGTGAGCCGTACGCTTGTTTGCCGACCTGGTGACTTAAAAAAAATCTGCGTGAAAAACAAAATAATTATTGTTCAGTTCGCAGTTATAAAAAAATCTAAAATAAAAGTAGCCTGAAAATGTTATTTTGGTATATGTACCGTCTACAAATAATTACAAACATGAATTTAGTTAAAAGCGATTATTTTAATATTACAAACAGATACTCCAATTTTGATTAATTGTATAGGTTCTTTGACAATTTGCTTGCAAAATATCGGACTTACAAAAATTGGATTAGAATGTATTATAACACTGGCAACTGGCGCTTTTAGAAAAAGAATTACATATTTATAAAGAATTTTTATTTTTTAATAAGAAAAAAACACATTTTTGCTCAAGACAAAATAGAAACTCAAAAGGCTTTTAGAGCATTAGTGAAACAATGCAGCTGACGTCTAGGGCGAGGGTGGATCGCTTCACGCCTATGAATGTAGGTCGAGCACAGAGATCTAGTGCCTTGGCAACATTCCTGCGGTCGCACTCCATTAGCTTTCTGAGCTCCTGGTACTCACCAACGACAACACGTTATGCACACGTCAAACATGTTTCATATTCATAAAAAATATTATAAATTACAGACTTCCTTAATAATTATTATTAAGGTACTTAATACAAATAAGAATAATTAAGTTTTGTGACTTTGTGCTCGTTTGTATGATAATCAATTATGAAATCAAATAGTTTAAAATCAAAACTCAGATTATTTTCTATAATTTTTAAGTAAGTTATTTTTTGATACTTATAAAACAGACAAGGTTTTGCTATGATAATAAAAAAATGGGAAATTAACTAAGTAGGTCAACCATCAAAAATCATCACCATACCATCACATAACACTTTGTAAAGTAAACAGGCTCTATGAAACAAATGTACCTCTTACCTGTATGTAGTCTTCTGAAGACTGTTGTAAATGATATCTAATTACTTTGCCAAAGTCTGCAAGTCATTAAATCAAAGAATACATTAATTATACGAAGAAATGACATTAATTTCCTTAGTATTCCGACGTAACTCAATAGCTGAGTAAATGTGTAAATAACTTTATGAATTCAAGTAGTGAACTATGGCAACGACGTGTACCTACTCTGTTTGTTTTATGAGCGCCTGGTTGGTGTATAACTCTCGCTTAGATCTATGATACTCAAAATCAAGGCTTTTGTTTACTTTTCTGTACTTTTCTACCTCCGGAGGGCTGGCTTAAAAAATTAATCTGTGTATGCTTATTAAAATATTTGTTTCTAAAACATAAATGAGTTTATATTAAATGAAAAGTATAATATTCTTTATATTTTTATCCAATATTTTAAGGCTTGAATTACTAAGAAGAGAAATTAATTAAAATTTTGTGTCGTAAATTTTCCGTGATGAGCGGACAAAAAAAAGACATCATATGTGAAAATAAAAGACTTTATTGATTATAATCTATTTATTTAAGTATTATTTGTAAATAGAATGCAATAATATTTAAGTTAAATCTGTTAGTTCATGAATTGCCTTTGTTTATAAATAAATAACTAGTCAGATCGTATACAATTTTATCAAGAAAAACACAATTATATTCCATTACATAGAAAAACATTATGCATAGCAATAAAATAATAATATATTAACAGTAAATAGTAATCACTTACACTTTTTAAGTCTTTACTGCTCGAACGTCCGAAACGAACTGGCGAGGCAATGGCGACATCTCCATTTTATTTACAAAGGGTGGGGATGGCGCCATGCCCGCGTGTTTAATAATACAAACGAAAATTAACTTGTATCTATGTTATTTAACTATTAAAAATCATTATAATATTTTAAACTACATTTGCAACCAAGTATGAGTTTCATTAGCTAACCTCATAATAAATGGAAACAATATTGTTGACACGAGGCAATGGCGGCATCTCCATTTTATATAGAAAGGGTGGGGATGGCGCCATGCCTGCGTGTTCAATAATTAAAAGGAAAATTAGCTTACATCTATGTTATTTTACTATTATAAAACATTATTATATTTTAAACTACATTTGCAACCAAGTACGAGTTTTATTAGCTAATTACATGATAACCGGATATAATATTGTTGACAGTCGGTCATCCTATTAGTGTACGTCCTCGTACTTGACAGCAATCATTCTGTATCTAAAACGAAGACAATTTTGTTTACAACGATTAAAACGATATTGTTATATAAAATGAAACTCTTTCAAAACGACCCAATTGGTCGTAAACTTTATAAAGACTCAATTGGTCGTAGACCCAATTGGTCGTATTATTACACATGGACCCAATTGGCCCCAAATGTTAAAAGAACCCAATTGGTCCTAAATCACATAAAGACCCCATTGGTCCTAAATCACATAAAGACCCCATTGGTCGTTAATTATTAGAAACCCAATTGGCTCTGAAACATAAACAATTAGTACATGTCATTCACTATCCGAGTCATTATTAAATTCTCTATCACTTATTAATGTATCATCGTGAGGTTGTTGAGACTCTTGAAGAGATTACTTGTACATGATAAACCACGGTCAGAAATTATACATTTAGGTACACCAAAGATACTAATGAATTCATTTAAATATTTACTGTTATTTTGGATTTGGCACTCTTTACAGGTTTTAATGAAATATATTTCGTAAACGGGTTAATCAATACTAGAATGTACATGTTTTTTTTTTTTTTGCTACTACACACAAATGGCCCAACATGATTCATATAGATGGTGTCAAACAGAGTATCTACTTTGTGGATAGGGTGTAAAAAAAAACGGGTCTCTTACCACCGGATGTCTTACTATATGCACATTCTAGACAAGAGCCTTCATATTTAGTGACAAAACTTTATGCGTTCTAACGTCTTGTCTACCACGAAATGGCCTAGATCATCGTGGTTTTGTTTAATGATTTGCCAACGCACACCTTTAGGCACAGCCCATCTATCAGCTTCAGCTGTAATTCTAAAAAGTTTACTATTTTTGAGTTTGTAGTTACTTTTTATATCTACCACATCGTCTCAATAATTCGTTGTATCTTCAAATCAGAATTTTGTACTGTTGAAAGCCAATCATTTTCAGTTACTGCATTAATAGTTCGTTCAGAACGATTATTATTATTGGTGGGTTGATGGGTTACGGCTCAAAGCGTCCACATGCGCCATTGATGAACCTAGTCTATACTCTATTTCAAAAAAAAAAAAAAATCGAGAACCCTTTTACAAACCTACGAAAAAAACTCTTTAGCCTCTAAAAAAATTGTCTGACAGTATGTTTATCTACTGATGTTCGGTGTTATGTGGTGTTACGGATTTCAATTTATCGGATCCCCGTTGGATCAAAATCAAAATCAAAATTAGCTTTATTCAAATAGGCTCCAAGAGCACTTTCGAATCGTCATTTTACAAATTAAAACTTTAGAAATTAATTATTATTTTTGTAAAAGTGAAGCTACCACCGATTCGGAATGTAGATTCTGCAGAGAAGAATCGGCAAGAAACTCCGCAGTTACTCTTTTGAAAATAATATATAAACTGTGTTTTAGAACAAAATTAGAAACATGTTGCATGAAATACAGCGTCACTAAGTCCACACATCTTTATCAACTATGTAATCCTGCACCGAGTAATAAGCTTTATCTATTAATTGATTTTTTTTTTTTTTTTTTTAAACTTTAAATTTACGTTGAGACAATTTCAAAATCGTTTGTGGTATTTTATTATACATGCGAATACCATGACCCAGAAAGGAAACGTTTACTTTGCGCAGTCGAAAACTTGGAGTTACAATTTTGTTATTCCGTCTCGTGTTTACAATGCGATTATGACTTCTTATTTTTTTCAGTTGTCATTATGTCATCAAAACTATTATATAAAATATCAAAATGTTCACCAGTTTTTTGAATTACATGATGCTGTTATGTAAAAGCCTGTCCTATCATGGAAGACACTTCCATAACATAATCAGGTACAATAAGCTTTCACCCCATCAATTTCTACTTCGCCATTAATTTTACCCACAGAAATAACTACGGAATTTCCAAATCCTTTAATTACAGGCAAATCATCTATAGTTATGTGAATAGTTCCTAGTATGGGTAAGTGCGATTTTTTTTTTTTTTTTTTTTTGATCATCGAGCATTAACTACCAAGGTCAACGAAGGAATCCATCTCTATACCATTAACACGCGCTTTTCTTGAAATATTTATCTAAACATATACTGTTATTCGTAGCCCTATTAATAACCTTTGCATTTTAAGTCTTTAGTGCAGTAGACGGGACCTGATTTTCGTATAACATTGCTCCGTTTTATGACCTATCCTGTGACACCTAGTACATTTCTTTAAGGGATCGGGACATTGACGTATATAAATTATAATTGTGTTTGCAGGCAAACGAAGAAAAACCGCCTTCAATTATATCGTAGGTAGACAAAAAATTGTCGAGTAAATACGCATTATCAAAGATTACTCCAAAAGTTATTATTATATTATAAGGTCGATGAAATTTAAATGTGGCCACATGATAAACATCGGCTTTCGATTAAATTAAAAATCATCAAAATCGATACACCCAGTAAAAAGTTATGAGTCTTTTAGAGAGTTTCCCTCGATTTCTCTGGGATCCCATCATCAGATCCTGGTTTCCTTATCATAGTACCAAACTAGGGATATCTCTTTTCCAACGAAATAAGAATTATCAAAATCGGTTCATAAAAGACGGAGTTATCCCCGAACATACATAAAAAAAGTATATATACGGTCGAATTGAGTAACCTCCTCTTTTTCTTTGAAGTCGGTTAAAGTTTGCGAGCAAATACAATTATTCTTATACAACTAAGTCGGCAAACGGACCGGTCGGTTTTTTTGAAGTTGGTTAAAAATGGCGTTAGTCTACGGTCTGGTATTGGCTTTACTTTCCTAGCATTTTTCAGATAGCTAAGTAATTTATGAAGGTCCTCATACTGAGCCTTGGCTCCTAGTCTAGTCTCTGCATGTCATCTATGCCTTGCGGAACGCATTCTACTGCTCGTTTGCCCGTTATATTACAGTGGTAATAAAGGTAACCTTCTCGTAGTAATATTCTTCAAGAGAATCGTTGAAACGGGCGCGCCTAGCCAACATATCTGCTAACATCTGTCCATAGTTCTAAACATTTTTTTTTAATTATATTTATCATATCAAAAATCGACCGTTCCAGCGGAGATCGAACCTGCATCTCCGACTGACTGTGTCGGTGCTCTAGCCAATTAAGCTATGGAACGATGTACCGTTAGATCGAAATTTTTGATATGACGATTTTATATTCGGATTAAGCGAACCGATATGATATTAAAAAGAATTTTAGAATTTCCTAATGTGTGGGTAACACAAAAATAAAATCCTCAGGAGGAAATGCTGATAGCAATTTTGTCTGTGACTCACTCCAAGAAAAGAACACCGATGGCAATCCTTCATATCAACGCTTTGCGACACCTCGTAGTATTGTAATTGCAAAGTGATTAAATTAGTTTCTCATTTAGTTTACGTATCCACATAGACATCGTTTGTTCTTTCCTTGCAGGGTCAAATTCGGGGACACTATCTTTAAACGAGCCTATTTTGTCACTATCCGGGATCAAAGATTTCAATGTTTGCAATAGCGCATTTAGAATATCAGGTAAATTATTGTTTAGTAATGAATCGCCACTGCCAATGGTGTTACTTGGTGGTCCTTGCGTAGTCGATGCTCGGGGCTCAGGCGTTGCTATTGTGGGCCGCCGCGTCTACGTTGGACGGACTACGTTGCAAGCTGCGAAGCCGGCTGCGGCGACGTTGCAAGCTGCGAAGCCGGCTGCGGCGACGTTGCAAGCTGCGAAGCCGGCTGCGGCGACGT
Organism: Melitaea cinxia; assembly: GCF_905220565.1. Classification (NCBI taxonomy): domain Eukaryota; kingdom Metazoa; phylum Arthropoda; class Insecta; order Lepidoptera; family Nymphalidae; genus Melitaea; species Melitaea cinxia. The sequence goes on along the minus strand of NC_059407.1, from coordinate 13,754,003 downwards.
TGCAAGCTGCGAAGCCGGCTGCGGCGACGTTGCAAGCTGCGAAGCCGGCTGCGGCGACGTTGCAAGCTGCGAAGCCGGCTGCGGCGACGTTGCAAGCTGCGAAGCCGGCTGCGGCCACGTTGCACGCTGCGAAGCCGGCTGCGGCCACGTTGCACGCTGCGAAGCCGGCTGCGGCCACGTTGCACGCTGCGAAGCCGGCTGCGGCCACCTTGCACGCTGCGAAGCCGGCTGCGGCCACCTTGCACGCTGCGAAGCCGGCTGCGGCCACCTTGCACGCTGCGAAGCCGGCTGCGGCCACCTTGCACGCTGCGAAGCCGGCTGCGGTCACCTTGCACGCTGCGAAGCCGGCTGCGGCCACCTTGCACGCTGCGAAGCCGGCTGCGGCCACCTTGCACGCTGCGAAGCCGGCTGCGGCCACCTTGCACGCTGCGAAGCCGGCTGCGGCCACCTTGCACGCTGCGAAGCCGGCTGCGGCCACCTTGCACGCTGCGAAGCCGGCTGCGGCCACCTTGCACGCTGCGAAGCCGGCTGCGGTGACCATAGTGCCGGCCACCACTGCAGCGCTCGCTGCTGTGTGACGTGCGGCGACTGCTCCCGCCATGACGTACAGGATTACGCAGCCGTTGACTGCGAGATTCGCGCCGTGATTGGAAGCGCAGCTGCTGTCTGGCACGTTGATGCTGGGGCGGACTTCGCACCCGCCGATTCACGCGGCGCCTCAGGGAGCTGCGCGAACGGCTACGGGATTGTAAGCTTCTGGCTGGGCTGCATACCCTACTACATCTTGACCTCTGAGAATCTGGAGTTGGGCTGCGACGGTCTCTCCTATTTCTTTTCAGAACTCTTCCCACACAGCGGGGACTTCTCAAGTATTTTCTCCATAATCCCTCATTAAAAGATGAAAAAAAAGAGAAAAGAAAAAAAAATAAGTATACATCCAAAAAAAAATTAAATGAGTTACCTATCCCACTTCTGAATTGTGAAAATAAAAGACTTTATTGATTATAATCTATTTATTTAAGTATTATTTGTAAATAGAATGCAATAATATTTAAGTTAAATCTGTTAGTTCATGAATTGCCTTTGTTTATAAATAAATAACTAGTCAGATCGTATACAATTTTATCAAGAAAAACACAATTATATTCCATTACATAGAAAAACATTATGCATAGCAATAAAATAATAATATATTAACAGTAAATAGTAATCACTTACACTTTTTAAGTCTTTACTGCTCGAACGTCCGAAACGAACTGGCGAGGCAATGGCGACATCTCCATTTTATTTACAAAGGGTGGGGATGGCGCCATGCCCGCGTGTTTAATAATACAAACGAAAATTAACTTGTATCTATGTTATTTAACTATTAAAAATCATTATAATATTTTAAACTACATTTGCAACCAAGTATGAGTTTCATTAGCTAACCTCATAATAAATGGAAACAATATTGTTGACACGAGGCAATGGCGGCATCTCCATTTTATATAGAAAGGGTGGGGATGGCGCCATGCCTGCGTGTTCAATAATTAAAAGGAAAATTAGCTTACATCTATGTTATTTTACTATTATAAAACATTATTATATTTTAAACTACATTTGCAACCAAGTACGAGTTTTATTAGCTAATTACATGATAACCGGATATAATATTGTTGACACATGTTGTTATGTTGATACTGTCCTAAGGTACCCCAGTGGTACAAAGGGCCCTCGTGAGACGTCTCCATCCGCTCCTGTCCTGTGCCTCTCGCTCCACGTCCCTCCAACTAAGCCCGGCCGCTCGCAGCTCGGCGCCGATAGTCCGCTGCCACGTGTGCGCCGGCCGGCCCCGCCTCCTACTCCCGCGCGGCCTCCACGTGAACGCGACCCTGGCGGCGCTGTCCTCTGGTCTTCGGAGGGTGTGTCCTATCCACTTCCACTTCCGCTGAGCAATTTCTTGCTTGATCGGGATTTGGTGGCATCGATTCCAAAGATCCTCGTTGCTGATAGTGTTCGGCCAGAATCTGCGCAGGATGAACCTAAGGCATTTGTTGACGAACACTTGTAGCTTGTGCGTCAGACCCTTTGTCTCTTTCCATGTCTCGCAGCCGAAGAGCAAGACAGACTTCACTAAGGAATCGAAAAGGGAAATCTTGATCCGCCGGGTGAGCACGTTCGAATCCCAGACCGGTTTTAATTGGGCAAAGGTGGCTTTCGCTTTTTTGATTCGCGCGTCGACGTCGTCATCAGAGCCCCCGCTGTTGGTCACGGTGCTGCCGAGATATACAAATTTCGTGACAGTTTCCAGTGGTGCACCGTTGAGTGTGATGGAGCGATTGTCGCATGACTGAACACGCATTTCGACGGTCTTCCCAGTATTGATTCGTAGCCCCTTATCTTGAGCTACCTCTCGTAATGAGTTCAGCTTCATTTGTAGATCGGGCAGTGAAGACGAGATCAACACTATGTCGTCCGCGTACTCGAGGTCCTCCAGGTGCGAGCCATCGCTCCATGCGATGCCTCTAGGTGTCTCGGTTACCTTCCGCATGACGTCGTCGAGCAGGACGACGAAGAGCAGCGGCGACAGGAGGCAGCCCTGTTTGACTCCTGCAGTCATCGAAATTGGTTCCCCTAGGGCTTGGTCGTGCACTACTCTGCAAGTACTGCCATTATATAGGGACTGGATTATACCTATATACTTGCTCGGTATTCCTCTTCGACTGAGGCTGGACCACAGTGCGCTCCACTTCACGGAGTCGAAGGCTTTTTCGAAGTCGACGAAAGCCAGGAAAAGTTCGGCTCGCCACTCCACGCACGATTCGATGAGTACGCGCAAGGTGTTCGTGTGGTCAGTGCATGAACGCCCAGAACGGAACCCAGCCTGCTCCTCCCGAAGTGTTTTCACAATCTCTGGGGCCATACGGTTGAGAAGTACTTTTGCCAGTACTTTAGTAGCAGTTGGTAAGAGTGTTATGCCTCTCCAGTTATCGCTGACTGACAAGTCACCTTTCTTCGGTACCTTCACGAGCAAACCTTGCTTCCATTCACAGGGGACACGCTCCGTCTCCCAAACGCGCTGCAAGAGGGGACAGAGTATCTCGGCTGACCTAGCCGGGTCCGCCTTAAAGAGCTCCACGTTGATGTTGTCCACTCCTGGCGCCTTTCCTGCCTTGAGCTGTTTGATGGCAGCGACTACTTCTGCGTATGTAGGTGGAGTCGTTGGCAGATTCAGGAGTGGTCCTGGGCTGTTCGGAACAGTCGTCGGTTGAGTTTGGCATTGGGTCAATAGCTTGGAGAAGTGCTCGGTCCATCGTTTAAGTTGCTCCTCTGTAGTACAAAGCAGCTGTCCCGTGGCGTCCTTCAGCGGCTTTTTGGAGGGACGTGACTTGTTGCACAAACGCTTAGTGACGTCGTACAACTCCCTCATGTTTGATACCTTGGCTGCTGCGTTGGCCCGGTCGGCTAGCTCGTCGGCGGCGCGTCGTATGTCGCGTCTAGCCAATTTACGAATTTGGAGACGTATGGCTGCGTATTCTTCATCGAGGGTCTTTTTGGTGGTAAAGTTATTAGCGGCCAGCAGGTCTAGCTTTATACTCTGCCTTTTCTCTATTGCAGACCACAGCTCCTGGGACATCCAAGGTTCTTGTTTGGAGTGTTTATAGCCTAGGGCTTTTTCGCCGGCTTTAGTGAAGGCAGTACGCATACGCTCCCAAGCTTCGTCCATGTCCTCGTCTTCCAGGTCTTTCAAAAGTTCAAATTGGTTGCGAAGGCAAATACTAAACTCCTTTCTTCCCTCTTCGCTCCTCAGGATCTGCAAATTGAACTTTTTTGATGCCTTCTCAACCTTACGTCGAGCTGCTGCCATCCTGAGACGTACATCAGCAACAATAAGATGGTGATCGCTATCCGCATCCGCGCCGCGACGGTTCCTAACATCGAGTAGCGATGTTCTCCATGCTCTGCTTATCGCAATATGATCGATCTGGTTTCGGGTCACAGCATCAGGAGAAATCCAGGTGATTTTGTGGCACTCCTTGTGCTTGAACAGGGTTCCTCCGATCACCAGATCGTGTGCAGAGCACAGGTCGCCGAAGAGTTCTCCGTTTTCGTTTATTACTCCGGCGGCCCCTTCGCGTCCCATGTAATGCTCTCGGTCCTCGTTGTCTGAGCCCATCTTGGCATTCAGGTCTCCCATCAGGATTACTATATCCTGCTTCTTTGTGCTCTTCAAGGTCGACTCCAGCTGCTCGTAAAAACTCTCCTTTTCATCCGGCAATGCCGAGTTAGTCGGGGCGTAACATTGGATCACAGTGATTTTTCTGACTCTAGATGAGAACCGAGCTGTGATGATTCGTTCCGATATCGGATTCCAGGACAGAAGGCTGTTCTTCGCGCTACGGCTTAGGAGCAGCCCCACGCCGTACTCCCGAGTTGCGTTCTCATCCTCTTTTCCACTGTACAGAAGGGTCGAGTCAAAATCAGATGTTATTTCACCAAATCCGTTCCATCTCGTTTCGCTTAATCCTAGGATATGAATGCTGTAGTCCCACATGATTTTGGCTACCTGCGGAAGCCTTTCAGGTTGAGTCATGGTTCTGACATTCCAACATCCAATCCGTGTCCGTAATTTCGCGCTAAAGGTCATCGGTAATAAGGGGGATCGGTCTTTCTTTCTCTTTGAGGGTTTCATAATCTGTTACTTTAAGAATGTGCAGGTGATTAGCCCACAGCATCCCGATCACGGTGACGGGGCTGCCATCTTTGCAACCGTGCTCACAGGGCCAGTCTTTTTAGGGAGACCTAAGGCTTCTGGTAGCCTAAACCGCTGGTTTTTACCAGTGAGTGGTTCTTCTCACGAACCCTCCTCCTTTCACATCCGGGCTTGGGACCGGCAACGGCGGAGTTGACACATAATGAGATAAAAAATAGAAAATACGTAAAGATGTATTTTCTTTGTGAGTTTTTATACAAAATATTTTTATTTATTTATTTTTTTTTTTTATATCCATCACCACTTTCGTTCCGCGAAAAAAAATCCTTAAATAAGAACTCAGGAAGTGGTAGTTTTTCCGCTTTGATATATAAATGACTATATATTTGACCCGCGTTTTATCGAAATGTGAAAACTTTTATTAGCAGAGATATAAAACAGTGTATTTATTATCTATATCTATAAATACACCGGTCCATCAGACTGTAATTTATTTTAGGGTTTTTGATTTCTTGCATGCTATAAGTTGTCATTTAAATACTCATATAATAGTTTTGCTATATGTATGTTTTTATTTCACAACAGAAATATGAACAATGCTTTATTTATTTATTTACAGAAAAAAGATACAATTTATGTGATAAACAGTGCAGCAAAAACAATTAACAGTTTTACAGTGTGTAATATATTTTATGTATTTTAATTTAAATAATTTAAATTTTGTTAATTTTTACGATCCACGAAGAGACTACGAAATACTTTAAGATGTTTTCATTGAAAACCTTATATTTAGTATCAGATTAATAGCTATAAATATAAACGAAACGACGGACTGTCTGATATTATAAGTGTTTCTTTATTAATTTAAATTTCCATTTCAATAATGTTAATCATATTATAATCATTACCCGCGAACAGGTCTGCGGTCTGCGTTGCATATTGAATATCAAGGTATAAATAAATAAATAAATGAATAAACTTCACTGCAGTTGTTTGCAGAATAACAACTTGTCTTTTAGACGGTGTCTCAAGATGATACCTACAACTGATTTACATTCAGAACTCGCAGGAACACAGTAAGAAAACTGCATTCAACCTCGCTTTTTTTTAAGATTTTGTGTGATACTGTTGGCTTCTATTGCCATTATAAATATTCTTACTTAGTTTTTTCTAACCATCACACCTTTTACACCTTATGCATAGACAATAATAATAATTTTATTAGAAACAGTGAAAAAAAAAAAACAAAAATAAATATATTTGTCGGTTACAATTTTTTTATTGTATCGTCATTCACATCACATCTTTCATTGTTTTTATATGAAGTTAAAATAAATACGATTAAAAAATTAACGAGTAATTCGTTTTTCTGTTTTTTTTTTTATAACTAAGAATAATGATGTTATCCCTTAGCCTGCGAGATCGTTAATAATACAGCTATTAATCATTTTCGAAAGAATAATGGATTTTAGCTTGGCATGAAAGAGAAGGAAATAAGGAGCTTTGTGTGCATGTTCCCTCGCTTACCTTAATGTCATGTTAAATGTTAATGGTAGGCATTAAAAAAATGTCGGAAAGCTTAAATTGCTGTTTTAATATGTTGATAACTTGTACGCAAATAACTTTTGCGACAAGTTACTTCCACTGCTGGACATAAAACTCCTTTCGGTTCCTGGTTTAGGGTTTGCTCATCTGCTGGACATAAGCCTCCTTTCGGTTCCCGTGTAAGAGTTTGCTTAACTGCTGGACATAAACCTTCTCTCGATTCCTGGTTTAAGGTTTGGTTAACTGTTGGACATAAGCCTTCTTTTGGTTCCTGGTATAGGGTTTGGTTAACTGTTGGACATAAGCCTTTTCTCGGTTCCTGGTTTAGAGTTTGGTTAACTGTTGGACGTAAACCTTCTCTCGATTCCTGGTTTAAGGTTTTGGTTAACTGTTAGACATAAGCCTTCTTTCGGTTCCTGGTTTATGGTTTGCTTAACTGCTGGAGACAAGCCTCCTTTCAGCTTAAATTGGTTTTGCAAATATAGGCAAGACTAGCCCTCCTGCTGCTTTAAGACTAGATAGTCAAGTAATCTAGTCTACTAAAAAACTACTATCCGGAGAGTTACTGTACAAAAAAAAATACTTTTAAGAGTACTTTAATCCTGTTGTCGTACGTGTGTAATATAAACAACATTGCAAAATGAAGAGAAAAATTGCAAAAACGTAAAATCTTTGATCTGGTTTATGATGTCGTGTACAAAGGCGCGTCATGTTATAGATATTTATTTATTTATTTTATTTATAAACTTTATATCAAGTATTCTTAGCATGAAATCGTATCACGTCGCCACGCTTCGCGTCGCATCGTTTTCATTCGCTTATTTAACGTAAGACAATGCCTAAACAAGTTAGCGCGTAATTGTTAAACTTAATTGACTTTGAATATGTAATTAAATTATATTACATTTAACACGAAATCAGAAATGTATATAATTAAATTACGTGTATAATTTAATAAATTTATCTCGGCTGATGAACATCGTTTGTCATATTATAAAACGTCGACGTAATTGAGAGTAATCTGCTTGATTAGCTTTGAGCCGGCTGAAATTAACGAACCTCGAAAACATGATTTTCCGATTATACCTAAATTATATTATAACATCGATACCTATAAAGCCTGATGTTCTTTTGTGATGTGAAAATGAAAAAAAAAAAAAGAAATATATATATGGTAATATATAGTAAATATTTAATATATATTTTCGTTTAGTCAAATTCAAGAAAAATCCCTATAGGTAAAAAGCAAAATAATTGGCACGATAAAATTACCAGTAAAAGAAAAGATGTGGTTCATGCACAAAATGTATTTATCAAACAGAATTCCTACCAAGTTCTTTTATATTTTATTTATTTTTATTAATGTTTACTTTGGTTGTATAACGCATATTAAAATATTTATTATGATTATATGTATATTACAAGTACCTATAGGGCGACATTTAAATATAAAAATTAGATAGGAAACTATACAAAGATTCCCCTGCAACTGTTAAACCCGAGACGCTTTCTCTGACATTTTGTTTATCTGGTTTGGAAAGTTGCACTTTACTATGATAGAATAAACGTCTCAGAATTATCAAATACAAAAATCTCGAATATCGAATAGGGGACAGATAAGGACAAACTAATCAACAAAAACATTTAAGTTTTTTAATAATTAAAAATATTAATCATAATCTGTACTTATCATAAAACTTTAGAAGGTACATATTTATTTTTGGGTGTTCTTCAAAAATTTCTTGAATACATTTTTGGGAGTGCGAAGATTCACGTCGGGGTCACCAGTTTGGGGATGCGGAGGAACAAGGTGTTGAGTTCCTCGTCCACCATCGCAAATGGAGGATCCTCCGACCAGACGGGTGTTATGTCTGGTGGGCTTACGGCCACGACGGTTGTTGTCGGGTTCTTGTATATATACTCAATCACTTTGATAACTTTGCGCGATGATAGCGCGATGTAGAATACGTCAGTTTTTCTTTACTTACGTAGTTCGTAGTCGCGCGAAAGATGTTGCCACACATTCTTTATCGACACTAAAGCCAAAGCCGTTGTAAACTGTTAGAATCTTTGCTACATTTTATCTAAACTACGGAATTCATTTGAATAAATTTAGACTGATTTGTTCCAAAATTAGCAAAATTTAAACCACTGGAGAAGAATCTCAAGATCACAGCTACATATTAATACTGCTCAAATAATGTTGTGTTTGCTTGGCACCAGATAATCAGTCAGAGCTTTTCGGGCGGGGTCTGGGTATAGGGTCGGCAATGCTTTTGCAATATTCCTGGTTTTGTTGGCGTCCATAGGCTACGGTACTCGTTTGCCATCAGGCGAAACTTCCCATGTTTGCAACTTTTGTAGTGTTAAAAGAAAATAGCGGATTTGAACAGTCAACATTTTTTTCCAGTGGCATGGCGGTTTATCTTGCGAGGCTGCAGCCGCGTCTTCATCTATGGCGGGCGCAGGAGCTCCGTTACTACCAGATTCCGAACTCATCAAACTCTGCCCCATGTGCCGGGTGCCCATCGAGAAGGATGAAGGATGTGCCCAGATGATGTGCAAACGCTGCAAGCATGTTTTTTGCTGGTACTGCTTAGCTTCCTTAGACGTGAGTATTGACAATTATATTTTGCATTTTAAAATAGTAGTAATACTTTGTTGAACATTAAGAAAAATATTAACAATCACTAGAAAAATGTACAAAAGACGACCTTATCGCTAAAGAGCAATGTCTTCCGGGAAGTCTTAGAGCAGATTTGTCATTTTAAAATAAGTGGTTTCATAATAGACCAAACATTTACATTAAAAAAAGTAATCCGTGTTCTTTATCTGACTATCATCCCATTTCCATCCTTCCATTTCTTTCCAAAGCTCTTGAGCGTCTTATACATCAGCAGCTTAGCTGTTTCCTTCTAAATCATAATATCCTTAATCCCTTCCAATCCGGCTTTCGTCCTGGACATAGTACGACTACTGCGTTAATTAAAATCACCGATGATATCAGGTCGAATATGGACAACCAGAGTCACGATGTTGACGCTGTTAGATTTTACTAATGCATTTAATACCGTGGACTTTGACTTACTATCCGATACTTTGTATACTCTTAACATATCTCCTGAGGTGACTTGAGTGGTTTCAAAATTACTTGCGAGGTCGCCGGCAACAAGTCAGGGTTAACGATTCCTTTTCTAATTGGAGTACGGTCAGAGCTGGCGTACCGTAAGGTGGCGTGCTTTCCCATCTCTTATCTTTATCAATTCTATCAGCAAAGTTATATCCTCTCTCTATCTCCAAATCTACACACACTGTACTATTGAAGAATTACCACGAACTGTCTTTATTCTCAATGGTGATTTATTACGAGTTGCTAATTGGAGTAAATCCTTTGGTTTAACAGTCAATCCAGGGAAAACGCAAGCAATTATAATAGGAAGCTCTAAATTTATTTCTCGCATTAATAAATCACAACTACCTCCTATAATTTTTGATGGCGTTGAAATCCCATACAGTGATAAAATGACTAACTTGGGTATTATATTAGATCAAAATCTCTCTTGGTGTCCTCAGATGTGAAAATTAAGTCGAAAAGTTTTTTCAGCTGTAGGATTAATCCGCAGGCTGCAGAATTTTCTTCCTACTTCCTCCAAAATTGCGCTTGCACATAGCATTCTCTTACATTCATTCATTCATTTATGCAGACACTACTTATCTTGACATTACTGAGGAGAAACTTAAGCTTGAGCGCATTCAAAATTTATGTATCCGTTTCATATTTGGCCTACGCAAATATGATCACATCTCCGATTTTCGCAAAAGACTCAAGTGGCTCCCAATTCGCCTTCGCAGGAATAATCACATACTTTGTTATATTGCATACTATTTAATCCTGCTACTCCTTCTTAACTACGTGAACGTTTTAAGTATCTCAGTGAGTCTCATGAGCGAAGCCTTCGTTCCGATGATAGTTTACTTCTTAAAATTCCTCCCCACTCCACTAATTTCTATACTAAATCATTTACTGTCCAAGCTGCTCGGCTTTGGAACTCCCTTCCTTTACCCATCAGACGTGTTGAATCCCTTCCAATTTTCAAGAAGTCGTTCAAACACTATTTTCTTCGATTTTAATCCTTCTATCTAGTCACATATTATCTCCTGTCCTCACTTTGAATCTTATCACAATAATTCATTAACTTTATATTCGTCTATGTATGTCTATTACAACTTTCCATTTATATATGCCATGTACGTACATATACTGTATTTTAATTTTTTTTTTCATTATTTATTTGTCTAAATATATTGTATATGTTTAGGTAAAACTGTACACCTAAACGACGCCGCGTTGGTGCAACGATTACAGCCATGGATTGTATCTGTTGCGCTGGCGGTTGCGGGTTCGATCCCCGCACATGACAAACATTTATATTGGCCATACAGGTGCTTGTCGTAGTCTGAGTGTTTATGCAGTCCTTGTGGGTCTCCCCACCGTGCCTCGGAGAGCACGTTAAGCCGTCGGTCCCGGTTGTTATCATGTACACCTGATAGCGATCGTTAATCATAGTCGGGAATATATCCGCCAACCCGCATTGGAGCAGCGTATTGGATTAAGATCTGATCCTTCTCCTACATGGGGAAAGAGGGCTATGCCCAGTAGTGGCATATTACAGGCTGAAGTGTAAGCGTACACCTAAACTGTCTACATATATACCATTTCCTCTACCCAAAGGTTGCCTGGAAGAAATCGATAAGGCCGCCTTTTGTACTTATCTCCTGTTTTTATTTTTGTAATTTTCCCACTCTTGGTGTACAATAAAGAGTTTTTAACCGACTTCAAAAAAGGAGGAGGTTACTTAATTCGACCGTATATATTTTTTTTTATCTATGTTCGGGGTAACTCCGCCGTTTATGAACCAATTTTGATAATTCTTTTTTTGTTGGAAAGGAGATATCCCTAGTTTAATACCATGATATGGAAACCAGGGTCTGATGATGGGATCCCAGAGAAATCGAGGGACACTCTCGAAAATCCGCATAACTTTTTACTTGGTGTACCGATTATCACGATTTTTAATTTAATCGAAAGCTGGTGTTTATAATGTGGTCACATTTAAATTTCATCGAGATCTGATTACAACTTTTGGAGTAATCTTTGATAATGCGTATTTACTTGACTATTTTTTCGTCTACCTACGTTATATTACGTGTCAATATAATTGAAGACGGTTTTTTTTCGTTTGCTTGCAAACACAATTATTATTATTATTATTATTTACATAAATTTTGTTATGAAAGACTACTTTTTTCATATTTTAATATTATCTAAAAATTTATACTTTATTTGAAAATTTAGTTTGAGAATTGATTCTGAAACTTTTACGCGAAGTTTGCACTATTATTCGACGTAAATTTATCAAGTCAAGTCGGCAGAAATATTTCTCCAACATATTTTCAGTCCATTCCAATAAGTTTTCTGCTGCGTGAAAAATATATATTTCTAATATTGAACGTTGCTCGATGTACTGTGTCTTCCTTCATCACTTCTTTGAAATAAAAATACAAAAAAATCCCGTTTAAAAGCCTGTTTTTATAATTTCAAATTAACATTTTAATTAATTACAAGAATTCGTATTCGGTGCTTATTGTATATTAAAAGAAGGGTAATTTTTAAGCTGTAGCTTGTCTGTCTGCTTATTTGATATTACTAATTTAAAACCGTTGTCATTTTTTCAAGGCACAAGTGCTGACAGTTCTTCTAACTCAACGTTCAATAAATTACAATAAAATCCCCGGTAGCAACTAATAAAATTCTTTTAACCTAATACCACTCATTGCATCTTAATAATAAATAAAATAAATTTTTACAGCTAACACACACGGTCATCTATTCGTAAAGTAAGCAACTTAATACTTGTGTTATAGGTATCAGTCGACTGGTATAGCTACATATATTTTTTTTTTTCGATAAACATACATATAAATAATACATATATAAATAAACATATATATTACAGCCAGACTCGGGGTGGGAATCGAACTCACGACCCCTGGAACAGAAAGCAGGGTCACTACAAACTGTGCCAGCGGGCTAGTCAAAATCAAAATTTTAAATCTCAACAAACATTTACTTGTATCTAATACACAAAGTTTATATATTATTTTCAAAAGAGTAACTGCGGAGTTTCTTGCCGATTCTTCTCTGCAGAATCTACATTCCGAATCGGTGGTAGCTTCAATTTTACAAAAATAATAATTTGTTTTTAAAGTTTTAATTTGTAAAATGACGATTCAAAAGTGCTCTTGGAGCCTATTTAAATAAAGCTATTTTTGATTTTGATTTTGAATAACGCTCTCAGTACATTCGAATCCTCTGAATTGTGCCGGGGACGACGTGCGTACCTATAATTAGACGCTGGACCAGTTTCCTTGACTCTCATACCTAATGTAATTGATTTATGAATGAGTCAATTATTAAATTATCGAATATTTAATTTGATTATAATTTAATTCACGCGAACTTCGGGTTATGTAGTAAAAAAGAAATTGCAACATTGTACTCAAATTCTTTCACTGTTAATTTTTAGTATCATAGGAATCATCTTTTATCTCCTAGTATTATATTTTAAAATACGTAAGTATCTCATTAGAAAGAAAGCTAATTATGAGTATAAAAAGTTTATTACAGTAAAATCTGAACTGAATAGAATAGAAACGGCCTGTAAATATTTCACTGTTACGCATCATCCAACCTTTCCCTACCAAAACTAAGGGCCTGTTTGTTTGTTTTGTAGGATTTTAAGAGCCTAAACATTATTTCCCTCAAACTCGACATCGAAAAATTAGTTTACTCTTTTGTATTGTATCTATCATCACCACATCAGTCACCATGCTGGGCAGGCGGGTTGGTGACCGTGGGTTGGTTATCCCGCCAGCGGTCGGCTTTTTAAGTTCCAAGTTGGTAATGGAACTGTGTTATCCCTTAGACGCTTCTTACGACAGCCACGGGAAGAGAGGGGTGGTTATATTCTTTACTGCCGTAGCCACACAGCTTAGTGTATCTATAGACATAAATTACGTTATAATAATTAATGGAATTATGGTTTAAAAAACAGTATTAAAATTTAACGCAAAACAAGATCAAGATTTTATAAATAAACACGACGTGATTCACAGATTCATATCAAACGACAATATAATTAATGACTTGTACTTAGCTTAAAAAGTTAAAAGTATTCGTGGTTTAATTAATAACTTATAATAAACTAGCTGACCCTGCAAACGTTGTGTGGGCATATATATTATTTTCTTATTCGTATTATTCCGATCGGTTCAGTAGTTTTCCCACTATAACCGAACAAAAAAAACGGCTCTCCATTTATTAGTATAGATTTAACTTTCTAAACATTGGTTATTTATATAAGTAACTAGCAACCTTCGCACGGGTGCAATGCTGATACTAAATATACTACAGAATGTCTTTATTTATAGTGTGAAGCTAGCTTATAGCAGCGGTTATTAACATAATAAAAACATTCAAATATGCGTCGTTAGATTACAACGTTTAACAGAATGCGTTAAAGAAATAAACGTTCACTGCTCGTTCCCCGTAGGTGATAGCGTGATAATATGTAGCCTATATGTTGACTCGACTTCTTGATAATATTCGTGCCAAATTTGAAGTAAATCCATGCAGTACTTTTTAAGTTTATCCCGGACATACATACAGACAAACAGACAAAAATTCTAAAAACTATATTTTTGGCTTCGGTATCGATTATAGATCACACCCCAAGTATTCTTTTAAAAAAATATTTAATGTACAGTTTTGACTTTCCTACCATTTTATTATATGTATAGATTATGTGATGAGTACTTTTCTAAATTATACATCGATTCAAAATATTTCGACTTGGTACTTGTTATGTAAGTGTGGTTATGTTTGTTCCGTTAGATTAGTTAAAATAAATATTAGATTTAATTTTATACGTCAAAAAAGAAAGTAGACTATACAACTGGTCTACATCGAGTTCGAACGAAGCTGTCATAAACTATCTAAGACCACAGATTACTAAATAGTTACTACGTAACTTAAGACTAGAGGATTTGGTTTTATTTGCTCTTCCTAATTTATCTACCTATATCTATTACAATTTTATAAAAGTGAATTTATAATGTACGTTGAAGGTATTAAAATTGAGTGTCGTTCGATAATTAATCGAATACTACAAGCTGAAGATAATATATCATAAAAAAGGAATTTTATGAATCGAAGAATGATAAAATCATGATCGATGAATGATGTTGTGTCTTGTATCTTTGACCAAGCATTACCTTGAAACTACCGAATGAATTTGAACGATACTATACGATTCCACTATTCGAGTAAATATGATACATTTTTCTTTTCGAATTTAGAAATGGTTATCATAAAGCGGCTTAAAATATAATTTCTGTAATCGGTATTATAAGAAAACCATTAAATCATTTTCGCCATCCCGCCATCGCCACTGCGCTAGAGAAATTTCTATTTTTAAACAGTTTCTGCAGGCCGTTATTAGCTATTTTGAATCCTACACTATCAAAAACGGGATGTTTACCATCAGTCAGTCAGTCAGACCAGCCTATTGCTGTCTACTGCTGGACATAGGCCCCCCCAAGTTCGCGCCAAACATCCCGGTTTTCCGCAATCCTCATCCAGCCTACACCGGCAATCTTACGTAGTAGATCGTCGGTCCAACGGGCCGTATATTTACCATATTTGAAACAATCTATATAAATAAAAATGAATGTTTCTAAGCGCATAACTCGAAAATGGCTCGACCAATTCGACGAATTTATTTATTTTTTGTGTTCCTTAAGGCCAACGGAAGGTTTTTATACTAAAAAAAAAAAAAATACTATTAACTTTTGACAGAACCAAGTCTGCTGCTGTGTGGCTACGGCACTAAAGAATTTAGCCACCCCCTCTCTTCCCGTGGGTGTCGTAAGAGGCGACTAAGGGATAACAAGGTTCCACAACCACCTTGGAACTTAAGAAGCCGACCGATGGCGGGATAACCATCCAACTGCTGGCTTTGAAATACACAGGCCGAAGACGGGCAGCAGCGTCTTCGGTGCGACAAAGCCAGTACTGCGGTCACCAACCCGCCTGCCCAGCGTGGTGACTATGGGCAAAACACATGAGTTCACGTTATTTTTTGGCGTAAACTTGTGGAGGCCTATGTCCAGCAGTGGACTGTATAGGCTGTAATGATGAGAACCAAGTCTGTCCGGGCAACTAGTTTTAGTAATAAAAATAACCATATTAATTTAAAATCTTCAATAGGTACAACAGTAATTTTGTACACGTACAAAAATATTTATACCCTATCCAACCGTTTGTTTTCTTTTTAACAGCGCTCGCCTATAAATTACAGTTTTTTTGTTTTTTCGAAATAATGTATATACATGTCCGTTTTTTCGCCGCCGGTTTGCGGCGGACGACTTCTGTCCAGCTAGCTGACGGCTCCTCCTAGGGTTTGGCTCCCTCTCCCTCCTTCCCTTGAGGGGCAGCTACCTCTTAGATGGAGGGTCCGTACGCGGTCCACTCCACCCCCTTAACCTTTCCCGACCCCTTGCCCTTTCCCTTCCCCTTGCTCGATGCTTGGGGGAGAGCGGGGAGCACCTCCGAGTTTAATTGCGCACCCGCAGTTATGCTAGAGGCTGCCGTCATTCTGTCCTTGTCCGAACCGGTGGCCCTGTTGGCTCGCGCCACCGGTCTGCTGTCCCCAGCCAGTGGTGGGTCACAAGGAGGGGCAGCAAGGAGCTAAAGAGCCGCCACGCAGTTGTCCACGATGTTTGAAAAAAAAAGTCCATTATAGCCTTCCTGGGTAAATAGGCTATCCAACACAAAAAGAATTATAGTTTAAGAATAATCAAATTCAGTTAATCAGTTCCAGAGATTATGTTGCAAATAAAGCAAAAAATCTTTCGTATCTGTAATATTAACTTATTAAAGTAAACTGTAAAGTGTAAACTTTATAATTTCAGGACGACTTTTTACTCCGCCATTACGACAAAGGTCCCTGCAAGAATAAACTGGGACACTCCCGGGCATCGGTACTTTGGCACCGCGCACAGGTAACTTATATTTACCATAGATAATAAATAGAATATAATTATGACAAGTTATAAGCTTTGTTCATATTAACAATTTTTATCTCTGATTTAAACTATTATTTGATTCTGATTTAATATATTATTTCGTTATTATTATAAAATATATTATATTTTGTTATTACAGACAATAAATATATATTTTTTGTTTGTTTATAATTCACGTCCTTGTGACTTAATGCACAAAAATTGGTATTTTTATTTTGATCAGTCGAATATTTAAATCGATTATTGATATTTTTTGAATGTGCCATTTATTTCGAAATTTTTACTGGTTAATTTGTGTAAAATTTTGCATCTCTAAAGATTATTTATAAAATGTTTTATATCTTTTTAATGTATCATTTATTTTAAAACTTTAATCTGTTATATGAACTTTTTTAATTTTTGTATGTTTAAAATATTTATATATTATTTTACAGGTTGTAGGAATATTCGCGGGATTCGGTCTTCTACTGTTGGTCGCAAGTCCACTCCTCTTACTGGCCGCACCGTGCATCGTCTGTTGCAAATGCAGGTACGTGTCTATATTTTAAAAAATATATATTATAATAATGATGATTTTGGATGTAATCCTCTAATATAATTTCATCATCATCATCATTACAGCCTATAAAGTCCACTGCTCGACATAGGCCTCCACAAGTTTACGCCAAAAATAACGTGAACTCATGTGTTTTGCCCATAGTCACCACGCTGGGCAGGCGGGTTGGTGACCGCAGTACTGGCTTTGTCGCACCGAAGACGCTGCTGCCCGTCTTCGGCCTGTGTATTTCAAAGCCAGCAGTTGGATGGTTATCCCGCCATCAGTCGGCTTCTTAAGTTCCAAGGTAGTAGTGGAACTGTGTTATCCCTTAGTCGCCTCTTACGACACCCACGGGAAGAGAGGGGGCTATAATATAATTTAAATAACAAAATTTGCCGCGTATGTGAATCAATTATTGTTATGATTGAGTTTTGGTACAGCACTAAAGTATCTATTATACCAAACTTAATTTTAAACAAAATAATTAAATCACTTCAATAAACTCTTTTTTGTACACATACTTTTAATTTAGATTAAAATAAGTTTGTTTTTACACTTTTCAGACTCTGTAATCCCAATACAAAGAATCTTGAAGAAGTCGACGAGATAGAAAGCATAAGTCCTGGACGAAAAGATGACGGTGACGAGATTACGAGAGCGAGATACCTCTCCGACTGACGGCGACGGTATTAATCTAGAACATTCTAAAACGGACCTTATGTGGAGCTATTATCACGTTTCAATATCGTGTAGGTGATATTCGGATATAACCGGAAATATTCGGAAACATTCGGATATACTAGGTCAAGATCGCGAACTTGCGATCCTCGTATTACATATATATGATTGACATCTCTGAGATTTGACATTTGATCGACGAGCTATTAAATAAAATAGAATAAAATTTTCCGTAAATTGTATTGACCTGATTGACAGATTTCAGACGCGAGTACAAAGTAAAAAATTTCAAAAGATAAATTAGCTGATGTATTTCGTTATGTTAGCTAGTTTTAGACGTGTTACGATGTTTCAAATAGATGCAGAAACGAGATATAGTGTTTAATGACTAACGTAATATAGTGAATGACCTCAAAGACTAAACGGTAGTTTTATATCTAAGGTTGTCGTACAAATAATTAAGTGTTTTCGATTGTCAATACGATTTTAAAGAAAAAACAACAAACCTCGGCAAAAATTTCACTTTTCTCAAGAAATAAAAGTCGAGAAATGTTTTTGCGCCTTTTAATGTTTGTTGATGATTATTATTTTAAGTATTGCGTCGATGCTTGTTTCGAAATGACAATACATTTTCGATAATCAAATTTAATTAAAAAACTGTAAATATATTTTCATGTTTGCATGTGTGCAAGATTTCGTTAGAAAATTAGTTAAAATTCAGCGAGCATAAAAAATCGGTGCCACAGGCCACAGGCCACATAGGGCGGCGTCAAGGCCATAGCTTGTTTTGGAAAAATATTTTACAGGATATTTTGTAGTGGCGCTGTATTTTCGTAAGGATATCTGATACAATTGATAACAAAACATAGATCATTTCTCATATAGACCTGTTGTAGTATTGTTGCACCTACGCAATTTAATGAACAATTATATTGTATTCAAATAAATGAGCGCCATCTAGTGGCTGCGATCACAGATACATTCAAACGTGAATTAAACTAATTTCATTTATGCGACATGGGCTCGAATATGATTCAATAATTAAATGCAATATTGTTCAAGGTAATTTAAAATACAGTAACAACATTCAATACAAAAAACAAAGATAATCGTGTAAAGTTGAAGACATTAATTAGTTTATAGACGTATGATATCATACCTGAAGGTGACATTGACCAAGTAGTTCTCGTATTTGAAAGTTTTTTTTTTTTTTTAACTATAATTGAAACGAAATAAACAAGTACAAATTCAAAAATCAGAAAGTGGTAAGATAGATATGTTATAGACTTGACGTTAGATCTTTTTTGATAAAAGCAATTGTTTCTCGTACTTTAGCGTCATGCTAGAACATTTGAAAATATAAAGCTTGATCAGGATAAGACGGTCCACCTAACTTCAGACTATTTGTAGATCTTATAATTGGACAGCTAATTGGTTGGATGTTTGTCAACGACTTGGTTATTGAACTGATGCACTTGTCAGTCAAATTGCTGTTGTGAAAGTGAGGCTCTTTGTTTTTTTTTACCCACTTTTCGTCAAAATTGCGTGTTGAAATTTTGTGCTCCGGATGTTGAAAGTTGGTGGAACGCCTTATAACGACTTATAAACTTCTAGTCTCTTCCACTATGAAATGATCGCAACACAATACAATTAATAGTAGATGTAATTTAGTGATAAACTTTTTAATATTTCACCCAGCAAAACCTATCGATTCAATTAGATATACTGATCGAGAGTTTATATAATGATCGTTGGAGCGGGTTGCTCACACTCATCGGTTGAAATAATACCCCAAAATCAATTTTACACCTAATGTCCCTAGTGGCGTATTTTGAGATTTAGCGGCCCGGGCAATAAAGTTTGCTGCTCCATAAATTATAGCAAAAAGGCAATAGTAGTGTATGTACTAAGGATGTCACATTTCGGAAAAAAAAATCGATTAATAAGTAATCAACTACTTTTTAAGGTAAAATCGATTATTTTTCACATCCTAAGTACGTATCACGTATACTCGGCTTGTACGGCGCTTATCAGACTGCCACTCCGTGCTATAATTCTTTTGACTCTAGCGTAAATAAGTACTTGACTGTACATATACGCTCATGTTATAAAATTGTTTCGAGAAATTCTACTATCTATACTAATCTACTCACTCAATTATGTGAAATTATTTTAAAAGTCGGAAACCTAATTATTGTATTAATTTTGTGTAATTTTAAAGTTGTAGTAAAATACAAAACCGTTACTAGAATAACTTGTCAGAATCAACTGTCAAAACTATAATTTAAATTAAGGGCGCGTTTATTAAGGCCCACAACGCCATTGATCACAACCGCTGAAGTTGCCGTTCCACTAACGTGAAAGACGCCGCAGTCGTTGTGGGCGAATTTGTTTAAGTGGAACCCATATTTGAGCGCTGTAAAGTGTCGGGTGTCAATTGTGTACTCGCAATATGGCGGCATGGTGAAACCATGCAGCTTGTGGGGCTTGTGAGTGAATATTTCGCATGGATTGGAGTAAAACTTAATTTAAAATCATGGATTCCCGGGAAATTATTATTGCGTTTTTGCAAAATCGAATGAGAGATAACATTCAAAATTTGACATTAACAGTTGTTTTTTTTTTCGCTACGAATTGATGAAAGCCAACTTTGACCCACCTATATTTTGTGGGCGATGTGGTCACGAACAGCAGTGACGTCATCTATGACGTCGAGCGATCGCTCGCGACAACCACGGGCCTTGGGTGGAACGATAGAATGAGCGCCGCGGGCGTTGCGGACGCTTAATGAAACGCGGCTTAAGTATAAATTTTTTCTAATTTAAACAGTGTCGAGCAACCCGTCCTTAATCTGTTAAAAATATTAACTGAATTCATTCAAATTAAGCAGTATTTTTTAAACTTTTTGAACATCGGAATTTCGGCTAAAAAACGGATTCTTATTTTGCATATAAATATTGATATAGTTAAAATATTTCATATATATATTTGTGCGATTTTAAAATAAATATGTCAAATATTTTCGATGATATGATGATACTATTAACACAAACAAGATAATAAAGATAAAATAGACGGTGTTGACGTTGTTTAAAAGTAACGACGAAGGCGTAATTTAGATGGGTGTGATGATATCAAATAATTAATTAATTGTTTATTAATTTAGTGATTTAGTTCAATAACATATTAATGCTTCTCTTTTAACAACTAATTGTATAAAAATATGACTGATATTTTGTTTTAAAAAATGAGACTGATGAATGAAATATGTCGAATGATCGCCACTATTAATTTATATAATCATATTTATTTTTAAAATAGCAACATTAATAATAGATAAAAAAAAAATATCTACAGATTCAATATATTCAGTCATATAAGAAAAATAAAATATAGACTTATGTCAGTATGTAACTTTAACCACGGTCTTATTACACAGATCAGAACACTAAGCCCAATTTCATTGGTGAGAGATCAGTACGATAATGTAACTTTTCGTTCGCTTCAACGCCGCTGTACGTTGCTGTACGTCATTACTATCACTTGGTGCCGTCACGTGGTGCGGTGGCTACCTTCATTGTAATTGTGTATATTGAGTGACGTTCTTCATTGCACCACCTGCACCACGGTCTTTTATGCACTAAGCGATCGTCATGCCACTCATGCCTCTGGCGGATTTTAACCATTAAGCCAACGTACCCGCACCACTGTAGTTTCCCGGCCTGTGTAATACAATCGTGACTTCAACTTTTTAGTTCTGTTATTTATAGCATTGTAATTGTTTCGAATTAAATGACTTATATGAATGTGAACACAGTAAAAAACTTAATATAAGTACTTCATAAGTTAGTAATTCGTGCGAAAAGTGAATATAACGTCGGATAGTTATGTATATTTTTGTAAAAAAAAAACTGTTAGTGCGCCTAGCGTGCATTTTAGTTGCATAGTTTAAATTAAAAAAAAAAGAATGAGTATACTGTAAGAAATACAGTGATCAATAAAGTTATGTTATAACTTATATCTACATATAACTAGCACAAATTGTTTTTACAATTTTTGTAGTACAATCTTAAATTATCATAAAATACTATTAAAAATAATTTGATATAATTCCTCGTTTTATCTTTTATAAACAGTTCATAACTCTATTGGATGCTGTATCAATAAGATTGACGTGAAATAGAAATATTTAAAGTGTTAAGTGTAACTGCAATGCAGTGAGAGACAATGCATATTATATTTATAATCTATAGTTTATTTTTTCATTAACCTGTGATTGACAAATGTCATGTCAGCTGTATATTGTAATTTAAAAAAAAATATTCAAATATGCACTGCTTTTCCTGTGTGCTAACACACGGAGCCTTAATTCGTAATTTAACGGTAGAACTTTTTGAATTATTAATTTATTGTAAATAAGGATTAATATTGTACTTAAAAATGAGGATTGATGGAATGATAACAGCAATTTTCGTGATGATAACAAAATGCGTTATAAGAACGCAAATTAGGCAGCCTCTTGTTTGAAAGAGATTACCTATTATTTGTAAAATAACTGCGCTAATGCTATCGAAGGAAATGGTTATAGGTATACCAAACTTTAAAAAAGAACATAAAATCCATCAATTCTCGAAAGCTTGTTGTAGCAAGCTAGTTGAAGCATTTGTAGACTTAATCAGATTAATACATAATTAAGAGATCAATAGTTCTTTAGCTTATCCTTTGTCTATGGTATGTATTTTGATGATTGTCACTTTTATTTAAAAAAAAATTAAACTTTTTTTTAATAATTGTTCTGTTTATACATATTTCAGATGGAAATATTAGAAAATTAATTGTATTTTCCATATTTTATCATTATAAATGTTAAAATTTAATTTTAACAATTATGTGATAGTTTTATTAATTTTATATATGCAGTGAAAGCTGTTGTAAATATGAAGAAAATTTTTATTTTTGTTATCAATTTGTACTTCTTGTTTTTTTGATATGTTAATTCGAACTTTCGTTTCAATTAATTTAATAATTAAATAATAAAAACATTGAATAAATCTTTAAAGCATGTTTTATTACCCATTTTTTAAACACCATCTTGAAATACTCAACACTTAACTCACGAGTCTCTTGTTGCTACCAACCATAGTATGTGTTATCTAAGAATAAAATCCACAATTATTATTGTCCCAGCAAAAAATAGTAGAAACTAACTTTTACCCATATTTAACCTCCTTATAACATTATCGTATAAAGAAAAGGCAATCATGTCCTACTAATTCAGAACTACTTACTAATAAAGAGTAAAGCCTCATCTACATCCAAAATTCAATTGTGTAAGACTAAACATTAAATATTGGTATGGTATTGACACTAGGTACTTAAGGAGATAAATTACATATTTTATAGTGGAAGCTAAATATTTTATCAAATAAGTTCAATTTTGAGGCCATTTATTTTTTACAATGGTAACACAGTTATGCATGCTTTCTTATTAAGAGCCATTTCACAATTTTTCGTATCGCGCGAGTCGTACAAGCCGCGCGATCTTTGTGCTACTTGGTATAGTGTGACAACCAAAATACCATCTTGATCATTTTCTAATCTATAATATAAAAATGAATCGCTGAATGTGTTGCTAAGCGCAAAACTTGAGAACGGTTGGACCGATTTCGCTAATTCTTTTTTTTAAATATTCCTTGAAGTACGAGGATGGTTCTTACGGAGAGAAAAATTCTAAAAAAAAAAAAAAAAATTCCTGAAAAAGTCTAAAAACAACACTTTTCTATACTCCCATACGAAAGATTTGTGATAATACTTAAAAGTCAATTTGAACTTTAATACCATACGATAAAGTTTGTGTTAGGCGATACGAATTTCGCCGGGTCAGCTAGTGTATAATAAAAATTAATAACTATGGTATAAAATGTTTTTTACAGTCAATAAATTTAAAATTTATTTATTTTATTTATTTATTTATTTCAATCATAACTTACAACTATCATTACAGGTACTACCCAATTCGATAGTGAAGCAAACATAAATTAACTTAAATAACAAATAACATATAACGCTATCCTTGTGAATTCATTCAGTGTACACGTAAAAATATCTGTCTCCTCTGCTACAAGGTTGAGAGTGCGAAGCGCCCGCGTCAGAGGCGCCTCGTTCAATAAATTTGTGCGACCACGAGGTACAGCCAGCAGGTGAGGCCGACGTCGTCGCCACACATACCTGTCCGGCACACACAAACACAGTAAACGTAATATGTCGGCGTGATGTACCTTACCCCTAATTAACCTAAATAAATATAAAACAAGTGCAAGCTCCCGCCTGACTCGTAGCTCGTTGTATCCCACCATGCCCAACACAAACAAAGTTGGATACATAAGAGGATAAAAAGGATATACCCCATATAGTCTAAAATATAAATAATAAATAAAAATAAAATAATAAAAAATAAAAATAAAAAATCAATTTTATGAAACAATTTTTTTTATCGTTTTTTGAGTTTACTAATGAATCTAATATTTACTAATATGCATTTAATTATGCCCCAGAAAATCTGTGTGTGAATGTGAGTTTCATAGTTTTGGATGAAAGTAGACCATCAAATTTTGCCGTTTTCAATTTTTTTAATAAACTCAATGACACCGACAAACATTAATTAACAAACAACAAGACAAACAGATTGAAATGCTAATTTGTATTAATAATGTGAGAAAAAAAAATTAAATCATACATTTGTTTACAGAAATTATCATTGGGTATATTATTTACAGTCATTTTCGTAATGTTTTTATTTTTAAGAAAGTATCAAATGCTTTTTATCACACTATAACAACAGGCGCTTGGCGCGTGTAAGCGAAAGAGACGGCTGCGCAGAACTTGGCGTGGACCTTACTTCTAAAAGCGCTGACGCTCGACCATTGGCGTGGACCTTACTTCTAAAAGCGCTGACGCTCGACTTGTATAAGCAAGTTATTTTACTCTTTGCGCTCGACTGCTGTATAAGTAAGTTATTTTACTCTTTGCTCGACTGATTTACTGGGCTTGATGTGTGGTAATATGTACTATCCAGTGTTACCAACCCTACTGTTTTAACAGTAGATTTGCTGTTTTTGCATTGATGACCCTATTTTCTATTTCATCCCTTATTTATACTGTTTTTCAATTAGCGTTCAGCGTTGACACTATGTTATATGTTTTTATGACCACTAAATAATAACACACAATGATACCAGATGGCAGGATCTACTCTTGTTGGGATTCGAGGGAATTCCCCGACCAGCCTTATATGATTGACATTCATATTTTATACACGGGGAAATCATGTACAAAATTAACCATGTAAAAATTCTCCAAAACATATTTTTCGAATATTTTATAAAATTTCAAGCATTCACAAATAAACACTAAATTAATTACTTCTTCACTTCAATAAATTCTCTCCTTTTCGCACGAGGCTTCCTCTCTTCTATAGCAGCTTATGCGCCAGCGTCGACAACGGCTGATGGCTCTCTTTGTCTGAAGACAAACCGCGGAGACGAGAGCAGTCGTTACCGCTTCCCCATCTATCGAGCCATCCTGTACGCCAGAATATAACAGAAATAGAATAGAAACAGAAATGAAACAATAGAAACAGAATAGAAATAGAATAGAAATAGCATAGAAATAGAATAGAAAGAGAATAGAAACAGAATAGAAATAGAATAGAATGAAAATAGAAACAGAATAAACATAGAATAATTATTTTAATTATACGAGGAAAGTATGAAATCTGCCTTTTTTACTTTACCTACTGTTTTCTCCTGTCTTTTTATTGGTGAGCTGCTGTTTTTTAGTTTCTTGGGGTTGGCAAGACAGATACTATCTTTTTAACCGACTTCCAAAAAAGGAGGAGGTTCTCAATTCGACTGTATTTTTTTTTTTTTTATGTATGTTACATCAGAACTTTTGACCAGGTAGACCGATTTCGACAAATTTTGTTTTAATCGAAAGGTGGTGTGTGCCAATTGGTCTCATTTAAATTTATTTGAGATTTAACAACTACTTTTCGAGTTATATCTAATAATGCGTTTTTACTTGACGCTTTTTTCGTCGACCTACGTTGTATTATACCACATAACTTTCTACTGGGTGTACCGATTTTGGTAATTCTTTTTTTGTTGGAAAGGGGATATCCCTAGTTTGGTACCATGATAAGGAAACCAGGATCTGATGATGAGATCCCAGAGAAATCGAGGGAAACTCTTGAAAATCCGCAATAACTTTTTACTGGGTGCATCGATTTTGATAATTTTTACTTTAATCGAAAGCTGATGTTTATCATGTGGTCACATATAAATTTTATCGAGATCTGATAACTACTTTTGGAGTAATCTTTGATAATGCGTATTTACTTGACTATTTTTTCGTTGTATTACTTATCGATATAATTGAAGTCGGTTTTTTTTTTTCGTTTGCCTGCAAACACAATTATATTATGACAAATAGACACCCAAATTTTATTTATTTGTATTGATATATATCTTTGTCTGTATTCCTGTATGATATACATATATTTGACTTGTGGAACAACCGTGCATATTATATTTTTTTCGTTTGCTCGCAAACGAAAAAAAAAACCGACTTTAATTACATCGACGAGTAAAACAACGTAGATCGACGAAAAAATAGTCAAGTAACTACGCGTTATCAGAGATTACTCAAAAAGTAGTTATCAGATCTCGATAATTTATGTGACCACATGATAAACACCAGCTTTCGATTAAATTTAAAATTATCAAAATCAGTACACCCAGTAAAAAGTTATTGCGAATTTTCGAGAGTTTCCCTCGATTTCTCTAGGATCCCATCATCAGGTCCAGGTTTCCTTATCATGGTACTAAACTAGAGATATCCTCTTTCTAACAAAAAAAGAATTATCCAAATCGGTATAACCAGTAGAAAGTTATGCGGTATAATACAACGTCGGTCGACGAAAAAAGCGTCAAGTAAAAACGCATTATTTGATATAACTCGAAAAGTAGTTGTTAGATCTCAAATAAATTTAAATGGGACCAATTGGCACACACCACCTTTCGATTAAAATAAAATTTGTCGAAATCGGTCTACCCGGTCAAAAGTTCTGATGTAACATA
Organism: Melitaea cinxia; assembly: GCF_905220565.1. NCBI lineage: Eukaryota > Metazoa > Arthropoda > Insecta > Lepidoptera > Nymphalidae > Melitaea > Melitaea cinxia. The sequence continues at coordinate 13,727,263 of NC_059407.1, read as the reverse complement.
CATAAAAAAAAAAACAGTCGAATTGAGAACCTCCTCCTTTTTTGGAAGTCGGTTAAAAATTATATTCCACATATTACGATTTTTTTTAAACATTTTCAATGTAGATGTTATTGAACAGTAGGACTTCAAAGTATACATAGCGACCGTTTTCCCAGGGAGGAAGCTGATGAAAAGGTTAATAATTTTATACACATAATATAATCAAAATTCTGATCTGACTATCCTACTACAACAAAGGTTGCTCTATTATATTTCAAAAATATAAATTACATTATTGCATCCAACACTGAGATTAACGATGTCAAAATATTACAATTTCGCAGATTGTTATCGATTTTTGTGAAATGGCTCTTAACTGCACAAGGTACTACAATATCACTCGTAAGTCAGAATATTGATTAGAACCCATGAGTACACCCATATTGGAGCTTCAAAACCTTATCTTTTATGCAAAAAAATGTATCTTGTTGGTAGGTAAATTGTTAAAATATTAAAGGGAAGAATGATACATAGTTCTAAACATGAAAGAGAAAAATAATAAATTTAAATAACTTTATTTACATTTGAGAATTGACAATTATTAACACAAACTGCATTTGATCATGACATTAATATGTAATAAATAAAACTCTGTTTACGCAAACAATACTTTTACCACACTCTCTTTAAGCCAGCAGTACAATCAAATAACAAAGGATTTCTAAATTCACCACGCATATCAAGCATATAATACATTAGAGTATTTTTAACTTTTAATGGTAACTGCACTTTAGCAATTTTACGGCTTTCCATACAACATACATTTTGAATAGGAACTTTCATAATCCTATTATTACCGAATGGTGCATAAGTAACAAATGTAAGGTGATGTCCGCCTTTGTTGAGAATTAGAAATCTTACAGACTTCAGTGTGTACATCCATATCATAGCTAATGATCCAGTTCCTGAAAAATAATTACACTTTTAGAGATAAATTTTTTAAAGCTATTAAATTATAATTAGTGATGAATGAATGAATACCATTTTTATTTAAATGAAAATGATTATATTTACCAATTATAATTGAGACTGCTCCTAAGGTATTTCTATATTTATTATCACCTAAATTTATCTTCCTGTACCACGGAGTTTCATCCGTGATCTTCGACCGATCGACCGGAGCATCCCTCAAGTTTTGTAATGCAAATAAACCTAGGTACGTCCAAAACATGTATTGTACGACAGCAAATATATTCATGTACATATAATACTTGGGATTTTCATATTTATATAATATTACATCTTTAGCTACATTTGTATTAACATCGTGAATTGTTTTTGTAACAGAACTGAAGGATTTTTCATTTCTTTTTATAATGGGAATTCTATTTATAGAATATCCCAGTTTAGATGCCCTTCTTAAAATGACTGGTGCATAGGATAGAAAAGACATTATCAAACGATTAATAAATACTTGAAAAACTTATAGCTGACTGCTGAACCTAAAAATAATAAAAACAACCTCAAGTATCTGGATGTCAAAAATGTCATTACTAGATAGATTGTCAAAACTTATAGGCCGCGTTCCACCTATAGTCTACCAGTATATAAGTGTATAATCTATGCCTATATAAGGCCCACAACTTTGGCCCACAACGCTAACGGCTCAACGCCCACGACCACTGAAGCAAATGCCTGCCGTTCCACTAATGCAGAACATGCCGTGGGCGTTGTGGGCGAATTTTATAAGTGGAATCCTTATTTGGGTGAATTGGGCGCTGTCAGGTGTCAGCTGTGTGAGCTCAATATGGCGGTATGGTGAAAACATGCAGCTGTGGGCGTTGTGAGTGAATATTTCGCATGGATTTGTACATATGCGAGTGTTGTGGCGGCCGGATCTCCGCTGAGGAGACCGGTCGCTTCGCACTCGCTTGTGATCTCGTCGACCGATGAACAAATGACGGGTGAGGAGGTCCTCACCCAGCTACGTGAGACGATGGAAGCCAAAGAAGGGTGGGTCAGGATGGAGAAAGTGCGCAAGGCCAAGGACCGAAAGGTGGTAATGGCCTTTAGTAGCAAGGATGAAAGGACGAAAGCGAGACTGAAAGTTGAAGTGAAAGGTAAGGGGCTCCTGGTCGAGGAAGTCAGCAACAGGGACCCGCTTCTAGTTCTAAGGGGCGTATCGTCAGTTAATACCGACGAGGACGTGTTGAAGGCCCTGAGGAACCAGAATGTGGAGTTGTTTGACGGCCTCGACCAGGAGACCGGCAGGGTTAGGGTCCGTTATAGGTGACGGGCTCGGAACCCGCACGCGGCTCACGTGGTCTTGGAGACCTCGCCCGCCCTGTGGGATAGGATAACCCGTAAAAGGTATGTCCATATTGATCTCCAGAGGGTGAGGGCAGAGGACCAGTCCCCGTTGGTGCAGTGCTCCCGATGCCTAGGCTACGGGCACAGTAGGAGATTCTGTGTGGAGTCGGTCGACGTGTGCAGCCACTGCGGCGGCCCGCACCTGAAGACGGAGTGCACGGACTGGGCGCAGGCCGTCCCGCCCTCCTGCAGGAACTGCCGAAGGGCGAAACTGGATAAGCTGGATCATAACGCCTTCAGCAGTGACTGCCCAGTTAGGAGCAAGTGGGACGACCTAGCGCGGTCAACAGTCGCGTACTCCTGAAGGCGCGACGGTCGGGGCGGTGGCGTGCTAGCAAGAAGTCTCCATTCCCTGGCGACACACGCGCGAGACGCTCTGCGGGGGTCTTGGCTTCGGAAAAAACTTGTATGTGTGTTGCAAGACAAGACTCCAAGCAGAGCAAGAGGGGAGCGCACGACCGCCGACTCCTGCAGGGGACCTCTGCATTTTGGGACACTGGGCGGCTGTAGACTACGAAGGGTCTTAGGCTGATTGTTTGTATCCTTGCATTCCTTGACGAGGCGGCAAGTAATCGAATGGTCTTCAATCAGAGAGGCAGGCAAATATGTTATTTTTATATCATATGTATATAAAATAATAGCATAGGATAAGAATAGCTGGATAGGCTAAGGATATACAGTTAAGATCAGATGCAAAATAGTTAAAATTTGAATAAACACTGAGTGAATAATTAGAAAAACAATGTTAGTAAGTTAGAACAAGACCAAGTTAACAAAATAGTAACTAAAATTATATTGTATTATTAGAAACTCAATTATATTAGTTAAACTATAATTATATTGTATTATTAGAAACCTAATTATATTAGTAAGTAAGAACAATACCATGTCAAAATAGATTAAGACCCTTATAGTAGTAAGTATGAAATACGATTTGTTTAAAATAGATAATAGAAAATTGTCATAATGATAGTGAATATTATTATCAATAATTAGCAGTATGTACTAGAAATTAAGAAAATTTATTGTAAAACAAAACAGCTACAATCCCAATGTGCAAATTTATTTACCCACACATATTATACAAGCTAAGCTAAGGTAGCCAAAGTAAAAAACTAGGACCTAAATAGAGGGAACCTACCCTGTGTGAGAAAGGTGATGGATGTAAGAAAGATCAAGTATGAGGCATGAAAGCACGAGAGGCATAAAAGCGAGAACTGGTATGAAAGAGTAGATAGCAAACAAAGTCTCCGACCCCTATATCGGAGGGTAAGAATAATAAAAAAAATGTGCTACTACTATACTATCTACTATATGTATACTGGCTTAGCAAACCTGGTGATGAAGCTTCTTTAGCATAAGCATCTGCACTCTCATTACCAGTAATTCCACTATGACCTGGAATCCACGCCAGCGCTACTTGAATGTTTTCAGAATGACAATCAAAAAGTAACTGCCTTATTTTTAATATTATTGGAAACATATTTCTCGAGTGAAATTGATTAGAAGCATTTACCTCCAGAGAGCTTCTGAAATCCGAGTGAATAATGGATTTATCCAATTGACGAGATTCAATAAATGAAAGAGCTTCTAGGATAGCTAGTCATTCTCCTGAAAAAACAGATGATAGCTGGGAGCTTGAAATTCAAAATAACATCAATCCTCGAAATCCACAGTGCTACACCAACGCAACTTTGCTCATTCAATTTGGAAGCATCCATAAAAATAAGTGGCCAATCTCATAAGTGCTTATTAATAATTTTTAGAAACTGATAGTTGGAAAGAATGGAACCTTTATCTATTGGAAAATTTAATATTATATTCGGAGAGAATACATAAGGCGTCTCAAATAGAGGATTAAGTCGACATTGAAAGATTGGACAGGCTAGGCGAATTGTCTATAGCTGATCACAAGGCATGGAAGATTTTTGTGCAACCAATAATTTTAGGAAAAAACTAACTGTGACAGATAATGAAGTTTGTCAATAAGTGAAGAAGATTGAAATTTTTTGTATACAAACCTATCAAATAAATATTGCCTTCTAAGTTGAAGTAGTGGGTCAACACACTCGACTTGAAGGGCATTTATAGGTTATGATCTCATAGTACCTACGACAATACAAAGATCTTTCGTTTGAATTGATCTAGTGATTTCAGATAGGTTCTATTGCATGGCTCAAGGAGAAGCGATCCGTAATCTAAGTGACTGCGAACGAGATAATTGTATAGAAGTTTCTGGGCATATGGGTGAGAACCCCACCATACACCAGAGAGGGCACGAAGAATGTTTATACTCTTCTCACATTTTTGAATGATGTGGTTAATGTGATGAGTACCGGTCATCTCTGAGTCAAGATAAGCCCCCAAGAACTTAACACAATTCCTCATTGGAAAAACCTGAAGATTATTGTAAATACCAATAATCTGGACGAATCTAGAGCACGAGAAAACCACCACTGTACTTTTTTCCGTTCTTAGAAGAAATCTGATCAATCTGAAATATTCTACGAGAATGATTACATTGCTATATCATCTGCATATTGCAGAACATTGCAAAAGCAATAAATAGATCTCTATGCAATTAATAAAGCATTCCTCGGATTCTGTAGGGGATAGACACGTCGGGTAGGAGAACCATTATTATGTATTACCAGATTATTTCTATCAATTAGATCCAATAGTAGTGTAGACATATTATCATTAAAATACGATCCCCATGAGGCATGGTAAATATTGAAATCACTTAATATTATAAAGGGAGCAGGGAATGAAGATATAGTAGATGAAAATTCAGATAAAGCTGAAGAAGTGGGACTGGGGACATATACTGAAACAAAAGTAATATTATAGGAGCGGACAGCCACAATATTTATATATTCACTATGTACAAGTAGAGAGATATGACAATATAATTATACATTTACTGGAGACGAATAAAACAGCTCCACCATGGCCATCATTTCTGTCAAACTGGAAACATGCATAACTGGGAACTCTGAAGCAAGAGCCAGGTCTTAACCATGTTTCCTAGACAGCTAGAATGGATGGGTTGATATGATTAAATAAGTGAATCATCATCATTACAGCCTATACAGTCCACTGCTGGACATAGGCCTCCACAAGTTTACGCCAAAAATAACGCGAACTCATGTGTTTTGATTATAGTCACCACGCTGGGCAGGCGGGTTGGTGACCGCAGGGCTGGCTTTGTCCCACCGAAGACACTGCTGCCCGTCTTTGGCCTGTGTATTTCAAAGCCAGCAGTTGGATGGTTATTCCGCCATCGGTCGGCTTTATAGGTTCCAAGGTAGTAGTGGAACTGTGTTATCCCTTAGTCGCCTCTTACGACACCCACGGGAAGAGAGGGGGTGGCTATATTCTTTAGTACCGTAGCCACACAGTACAACTAAGTGAAGTACTAAGTGAAACCTCATTCACTCAACTATGTGAATAAGGTCGTGTTTTTTATTTCTGATACTACGGCTATTCCACTGGATCAGCTTGCTTTCGATTATTGGACACTAATTTAGTTAGCTGAGTCAAGCTGGTGAGAGTTTTGTTCGGTAGCCCGGTGTCACTAAACTGGGAGATAATATAAATAAGAATGTCGGCGAGTTGTTTTATGAGGTTATTATTTGGAGATAAAGTTTCCTCTATCAAGGCACAAGCATTTAGAGTCTGTGAGTCAGGTACCCTCAAAATATCTCGATGAGCTAGATGGTCACATCCAGGAATAGCAGTGGCGATTGGACGGCGAGCTGTGAATGTTATTATTTTGTAGGATATGTTCTTAGGATGATTAGAATTGGGAGATGTTGACATAATACTGTTGTTGGAGAAGGATCTAACGGTGTCAGCAAATGGGCGCTTAGGGACATTTGGCTGAAGCTTCCAAACATAAAATTCGAGACATTACTAGTTTGATCGCCTTTTGTCGGGAATGCTCCTGGCAAGATGTATTGTTTGCATTGTGAGTACCAGAGCAGAATAGACAGGTTGGTGTTTCTACCGTACAAGTTTCTCCTTCATGCATCTGCGCATTTAAAAAATGTTGAACTTGACCTATACTCTTCTTTAACGTGCCCAAATCTACAACATTTATTACATTGGATAGTGGGTAACACATCGGTTTCTACAGGTAGAGAGGTAAAATAACAATAAACATGGGGAGGGAGTTTCTGTCCAGTAAATGTGAGGACTACAGACTGTGTCGGAATCCATACAGGAGAATTATGTTCATTAATGGATTTTCGACTTAGTCTCCGGACCTTGACAACTCCCCTATAACCAGAGGGAACTTGTAAATGCTTTACTAATTCTTTCATGGACCATTCAACTGATACTGCACGGATGATGCCCATGCGAGATACGCTGTAACTGATATAGATGCAATGTATCTGGAACTAGTTAGAACTGCTAGATTCAAAAAGGAATTGGCCTGCTGTGAAGTTTTAAATTCTATCGATACGAGATTACACCCAATTCGCTTTATGCCGTCGATCACAATATTAGTTATTTCATTCTTGTGTAATAACTGTCCTAATTGATTAGGCCACAGAATAGCTCCACTATTGAGATTGGTTTCCGATTTGACAACATGTACAATGAAAAAGGCAATATCTTCGGCCGAGTGTAATGCGTGACAATTCCAATGAATGGATAGTGTTGAATTAATATTATTAGTGGGTCTTTTAGATTGGGTTAAATTAGGATCGCTATTATTTCTTTTTTTAACCGACTTCAAAAAAAGGAGGAGGTTATTCAATTCGATATATATATATTTTTTTTTTCGGGATAACTTCGTCGTTTATGAACCAATTTAGATAATTCAAAAACCAGGATCTGATGATGGAATCCCAGAGAAATCAAGGGAAACTCTCGAAAATCCGCGTAACATTTTACTGGGTGTACCGATTTTAATGATTTTTAATGTAATTGAAAGCTGATGTTTATCATGTGGTCACATTTAAATTTCATCGAGATCTGATTACAACTTTTGGATTAATCTTTGATATTGCGTATTTACTTGACTATTTTTTCATCTATCTACGTTGTATTACTTATCGAGGTCAGGGGTTCGGAATCTATAATTAATTACTTAAATGTACTTATGCTTACAATATATACGACAAAAACAAAAACTGAGAAAACAAGCAAAACTTTATGCAGCAACAAAAACACTTTTTATTGTCACTCAACCAAAGAGCAGAGTTTTTCCTTAAGTAGTCTTGACTTTGTAGAATGTGACATACCCATAAACAACAAAAAAAATAAAATTTGTAGTCTATAGTAGTTATCGGCGTCTTTGTCAATTTCGTTACTTCGTTGCAGCTGTACTAATTGTAAATTAAAACAATAAAAATGTTTTATAAAAGCCAATAATATTAAACTCTGTACGGTCTTGATTTCAAGACAAATCGTGCAAAGCGTTGATCGCTTACGTTTTATTAGCACGACACCCAAGATGGCTGATATTAAGGTAAGGACACCAATCGTGGCGGCATTTTGATCAGTAACGGTCAAAATTGGAATTGTTTATTTCGATCCATAACTAAATATTTCATATTATTTTGTTATTAAGTAACGTAGTTAAAATGGTTTATCGAACCAGATTGGTGACAATTAATATCCCATGAATTGCCTTCATGTAAAATAGTACTTTTAAGTATGTTAAGTTTTTTTTTGATATGATATATATTTGCGCCTTAATTCTATAAAAAGTGGAAAACGGAACTTCAATATGAATATTTCTAAAATTCTTCTAGTCTTCTAAAATTGAACTACCTTCATTTATGTATATTTAATTTTCAATATTATTGTTCAATATAATGAAATTTCCATTGTATTAAGTTATTTTTATTATCTACATTAAGTAAATTTACACAATTTTTGCAATTTGAGTCAACATAAGCATTGCGCATTATAAGTCGTGAAATTGTAAGTGATATATTATTATAGTTCTATTATATATGTTGAAATTTTAATTTATTTTAATAACAAATTATACATAAAAGTAGATCATCAATTAACTACTTATGTATTCAACAAAAACAAACTATATACAAATAATGGTAAAGTTTCAAGTAAATGTACATCTTTCTAAATGTTAAATTGTTTGTATTACTATCTGTCTCACTCGCTCATGGCAAACATGTTCACTAACCATTTCTCTTATCATTTTGTCGTAAAATTAAGAACCTATCAAGAGCTTGTGTAAATAAAAAACATTTGAACTGAGTAAAATGGGTCAAAATCGGGTTACTTGAGGTTTCTATTTTTTTACTCGTTTTTTTAAGTATGAAACTAACAAGTATTGTACCATTTTACAATTCTGATTAAACGCGCAAACTTTTAATGGCACTTGCCAAGACACTTAAGTACATTTTTTTTAAAGGTCGTGTTTTTAATCAAAACAACAGTCAAGAAACAAAGTCGATAAATTTTGAAAATTTTAAATTCATAGCTTAATACAACAAATAGTCTTAATTCTAGAAAACTTGGGGTAATTGTGTTATTATTTTTGACTGTGATTCTAGAAATGTTATTTAAGGTTACGGTCCAAAGTTTTTGAACAAAAATAATAAAAATTAACCACAATAACCGAAAAATGGTTACAGTTTCACCAAATTTCTAGGTTTTTCTTAAATGCCCATAATTTTCAAACTGCATGGGATAGATTTTTTTTCTGATTATGATGATACAATCAATCCTGTCACCCCATTTTGGCTTGACGTTGAGTTTTGGGACATTCTGTACATTCAATCGCTCTGATAACTTTGATAGTGCGATGTAGGATACGTTAATTCGTAGTTCGTATGTTGCTCGATAGATGTCGCTACATGGGTGTACAGGATACTTAATGGGAAGTTGCCTGTTATGCTTTTAAACCATAAAACTAAAAATTTCATTTCATGAGCACTGCTAATAAGTAACACATTTACTTAACATAAGGTTATCACAGTTTGTGTTACATTTTACATAAAGTATTTTGAAATACATGTTAACTTATGAAATAAAATGATTCATTCTTAGCATTGTATTTTAAAACTACATGCACTTAAGATAAGGTAAGTACCTTATAATATTACACAGCACTGAGGTAGGACACAAGGAATATCTTGCTTAAAATTTGGAGACAGCAGTGTCTTAGGTGCGACAAAGCCAGCCCTGCGGTCACCAACCCCCCAGCTGACTGGTGACTATGGTCAAAACACATGAGTTTTGGGGCGACCTTGTGGAGGCCTATGTCCAGCAGTGGAATGCGATAGGCTGAAGTGATGAATAACTTGATAAAACTAAAAAATATATATTAATATTTTATTACATTCTACTTCTTCTTTGAAGACTATGACTCCATCAGCTTTTTGCCGATGATTTTGCCAATGACAAGTGCTGAAAGTGGATTAAAGTCTGGAGACAGGGTCTATTTTTGACAGTACTATAGTGGATTAAGCCACTTAAGCTGCGGTTAATTGAAAATATTTGAAATGATTATTTAATTTTATTTTTTGGTAAATTATAGTTTAATATCATTGATTCTAATAAACTTATATATATACTTTATTGCACTCAAAAAATTGATATAAAACATACAATAATAGAAAGGTTTATGGCAAAGGTGGACTTATCTCTGAAAGAGATTTCTTCCAGTCAACCCATGGTCATGAGTAAGTGTTTCATATAGCGAGGCAAACAGTGCAAGAAGTATTCATTCAGAAGAAAATAAAAAATAAATAATAAATATTAAAAAAAAACACCAAAGAAAAAATAAATAAAATAAAAGAATAAAATTTATATATATATACAAAAATGTAACATACTACATATTAACAAATACATATAAAGATACATACCAAAATACAAATATACTTATACATATACATACTCACTATAATATATAAGTAAATACATACATATTCTATAATATACAGATGATTACACATTAGCTAGTGAAAGCAAGTGTTTCTTTAATTTATATTTAAAGGAAACAAGGGAAGGACTAGTTTGAATGACTCTTGGGAGTTTGTTCCATAGTATGGAGGCGCGTACCGAATAAGAATTTAACTTAAATTTTGTATTACATTTCGGTATGTCTAGCTTAGCTGTAATGCCAGGGCGCCTGGAACGAGTAGGAGAGGGCAGTAGGTGAAATCGGGATCGAAGATACGATGGAGCATTTGGATCGTGAAGGATATTAAAGAGAGTGGAAAGGATGTGCATATCACGCCGAAGACGAATTGGGAGCCATTTTAACTGAGCACGAAATTGAGAGATGCGATCAAATTTTCGCAGGCCAAAAATGAATCTTATGGCAAGATTTTGGAGACGCTCTAACTTTGTAAGTAGCTCCTCAGTCACATCCAGATAGCATACATCAGCATAATCAAGGATAGGCAGTAGAAGGGTTTGCGCAAGCATAATTTTGGTTTGGAAAGGAAGAAAATATTGGAGACGCTTGAGAGAGTGAAATGTGTAGTGTATTCTTCTGCTGACCTCACTGACATGAGCTGACCATGACAAATTGCAATCCATAATAAGCCCTAAATTCCTAACTTTATCACAGTAAGGAATTGGGACCCCAGAGTACGAAATTTTAGGAACCAATTCCCAGTCAAGTCTGCTTCTCAATCGACTACTTCCAATAATGATAGCTTGTGATTTAGCAGGATTGACCACCAGACCAAAAGACCTAGCCCAGTCCTGAACTGCGACAAGGTCACTATTTAAATTTTCAACAGCCTCATGCAACTCAGTCAACTGGAAGTGTCTGTATATTTGTAAGTCATCTGCATACAAATGGAAGGGAGAAGTGATAACACGAGAAACATTGTTAATGAACACAGAAAATAGCAATGGAGATAAGACGCCACCTTGTGGAACACCAGCATTAAGCTCCATCCAATCTGACGTATTGCCGTTGAAAGTAACGCACTGCTGACGTCCAGAAAGATAGGAGTGAAACCAGTCAATAACTGCAGGTGAGATGTTAACCGCACGCAGAGTACTAAGAAGAATGTCGTAATCAACTGAGTTAAAAGCACTGCTAAAGTCTAGCAGGATCATGGCAGTGAGCTTGGTTTGATCCATTGCACACCGCACATCCTCTGCCACATTCAGCAGTGCTCCAACAGTGCTGTGGGAGGGACGGAAACCGGATTGATAAGGAGATATAAAATCGTAAGAGGAGAGATGAGTATAAATTTGACTATGAACAACGGATTCTAGGACTTTGGAGAGTATGGGAAGAATGGATATAGGTCGAAATTGAGAAGGGATAGTAGGATTAGAGGTTTTAGGTAAGGGTATGACAAGAGCTTTCTTCCATAGCGATGGAAAGACATTGCATGTAAGTGAAAAATTTATTATGTGAGTAATTACAGGTGCAATGTCCTCCAACACAGGAAGAATCATGTCGAGGCTGAGGCTATCGTTACCAATTGCTTTAGTTGATATAGAACGTACATGCTTCTTAATATCCTCCTGCGAGACTGCTTCAAATGAAAAACTAGGTAGGTCAGGTGAGACAAAAGTAGATAAAAAAGAAAGCGTTGCAGCCCTAGTATTAGAATCCACAGTTACAGGTGGAGTAATAAAATGTGTGTTCAGAGAATTTAGATTCACGGAACTTTGGCAGGTTACCGTGGATTTGCCCACCCCTAGCGACCTAAGGAATCTCCAGACTTGGGATTGGCAGAGACCCTGAATTGAAGAGTGGATGTAACGGCGCTTAGCGTCCCTACACATTCTATTGCAGATGTTACGTAGTTTTTTGTATATGTTTAAGTTTTCTTGGGTTGGATTTTGTTTGTTTTTTGTTTTAGCTTTGTCGCGCTTTGCCATTGTTCTTTTGATTACAGGTGTTAGCCAGGGAGCGGGAGCGTGTTTGATTCGCACAGGTTTTACAGGTGCGTGTGTATCATAAATTTTAATCACTTCAGCAGTAAATGAGACGACCATTTCATCGATGTTGTCCGCCGCGAGTACAGTTGACCAGTCTGTGTTTCTAATATCCTCTCTCAAGCGTTCTACGTCCATATGCTTAAAGTCACGCTGAAAAAGAACTTTACCCCTAACCCTAGGTGGACGTACTTTGTAAGCAAGAAAAATGAGGTCATGATGTGAAAATGGAGCTGTCATTTGCCCATGAGAGATCGCAAGGTTAGGGTTAGAGACAAAGATAAGGTCAATAAGTGAAGGTCTACAGTTGGGAAAGTAGTGCGTTGGAGAAGGGAAAGGAATGGTATACAGATCGAATGATGATAGGATGGAATTTAAAGTATGAGCCCTCACATCCTGTTTAAGTAGGCATGTGTTTAGATCACCCATGCAAATCACATGATCGACAGTGTAGCTACGACAACACAAAAAGAAGTTGGCACTAAAGTTAGAAGAAAACAAACACTGTCCTGCCACGGAATGTTTTTGGGAAGCATATCATATAGTGATACAGTTAATTTCAGACAATTAAAAAACAAATGATCCTTCCTCCAAGCCACATTCCCATAAGGAACTGTCACGAATGCGAAATTTAGCCAAGAACACAGGTGTGCAGGAGAAACCCAATCGTATACGGATAATTCTCGACATAGTTTTTTTACCTAGGTCGGAGTATTTAAAAAACCATGGCTTGATAGGAATACACGCTGGATATTGCCATAATATTTACCTGTAACTAATCTAACTATTGATTGCTATAGTCTATCCCAAGATTTATCCAAACATTGCTTAGCCAAACTTCTAGTCTCGGGAAAAGCACTTAGGAGATTAGGAAAAGGACAACCGTTAGGCATGTTCGATTAAGGAGAGTTGGTGATGGAGGAATGAGCATATGTACATCACAGGTAGTCAATTTATGGGAGGTTAAATTTTTGTTATTTCTGACTCTACCTTAATTCCGGTGCTGCGGGAAGTGTACTCATACTCCGTTCTGCGACTTCACACGTTATTTTCGAACAAATGTACGTAAAAACCATCTTTACTGCAAGATCAAAATACGATACGAACAGACCTTTAACGACTGACAAATAGACACTTTTAAACAAAATAACGTGTCAGACATAATATTCCAATAAAATTAGTGACATTGCGTGCTAGAATATAGGTATAGAAATTCAAAATTACCCAAAACCGAATCGGAGCACCCCACTGTCCACGTAGTCTTGGTCTGCCCGACCCCTAGAGTGTTTTTTTAAGCCGGAGGCGCGGAGGGAGGGCACCCCTCGCCCGCCGTGCGAAAGCGCGCGAACGAATGCGTAGAGGAGGATCCGCTGTGGAACGGAGCATGAGTGAGCGTGCTTTCGCACGCAAGGGCGGAAGGGCTGCACTTCCCGCAGCGCCGGAGCTAAGCGTTATTCTAACCTCAAAGGTGGTAGGTTAATTTTTTCCGATTTAAAAATGTAACCTCCAAAACTTCAACCACGATATCTCTGTAACAACGGGGTTTACACGAAAATAGTTGTCCTTGAAAAACCCACACTCCCTAGAATCTGATCATGGATCATGAAATCTGGATCAGTATACGTGTTTTGCACAGAGGCAGATGGAGGAGAAGCTTTCTTAACACTTGGGGTCAGGATCCATTGACAAGCGTCTTTTATTGCCGCCAATGCCGCCACCTCACCCATCAGGAGGAGGTGAAGCATCCCACTCCATATTAGGGACTACCACTTATTATACAAATAAAAAAACGGCACTACTATATAAAACGCAGTATACAAAATATAACAATAAATCCAAAAATTTCCACCAAATAACAGGAAACATATAGTTGACTCTCACCTACCCTCAATTAAAAAAAAAAATTATTACATTAATGTAAAATAAACATTCTTAATTACTATAATAATTATCACTTACAACATTTAATAACTAAACAAGCTTTGTTGCTGTGGCATATATTAGTTCATGCTAGGTTTAAAATATTAAATAAATTGTAGCTTCAACTGATGAATTTTTGATATTTCTTACAAGCTCTGGAAGTGAAAAAAAAAAAAAAAAAAACGTTAAAAGATCTCATAATTCTCTAACACGACTCTTCAACCTTGTTATTGGGATGTCAGGAAAAACCCATCCTAATGTTTGATAGCTATCTACTATCATTAAATATAAAAACTATATCTTACTAGTATGATACGTATTAATAATATTTTTTTTTGTAGTCAATGCTTACAAAAATGAGTAACGGTACCCAGAATGGATCCCCACAGGCTGCCCCTGGAAAGGGCCAAAAGGGAACCATCGAGAAAATGTACCAGAAGAAGTCTCAATTAGAACATATTCTTCTCCGTCCTGACACATACATTGGGTCCGTTCAGCGGGCCAAAGAAACTATGTGGGTTTTCGATAAGACCAAGGAGTGTATGGTTCAGCGGGAACTGATATATGTACCTGGTAATTTGTTTTAAATTCATATATTTAAATAATTGCAAAATTATGATTTTATTAATCTGTGTATTCTAAAAGCTGACCGACGGCGGGATGACTATCCAACGGCTGGCTTTGAAATACACAGGCTGAAGACGGGTAGCAGCGTCTTCGGTGCAACAAAGCCATCCCAGCTGTCACCAACCCGCCTGCCCAGCGTGGTGACTATGAGCAAAACACATGAGTTCACGCCATTTTTGACGTGAACCTGTGGAGGCCTATGTCCAGTAGTGGGCTGCAAAAGGCTGCTGTGATACTTGAAGTTGTAACCAATCCTGAGTTCTAATGAAGCAAATATGATTTTTCAGGTTTGTACAAAATATTTGACGAAATATTAGTAAACGCAGCTGATAATAAGCAAAGAGACCCCAAGATGGATGTTATAAGAGTTGACATTAATCAAGAACAGAATACAATATCTGTATATAACAATGGTTGCGGTATTCCAGTTGTGATGCATAAAGAGGAGAAAATGTATGTACCGACCATGATCTTCGGACACCTTTTGACGTCTTCAAACTATAATGATGAGGAAGAAAAAGTAACTGGTGGACGTAATGGCTATGGTGCTAAATTATGTAACATTTTCTCTACTAAATTTACAGTAGAAACTGCTTCCAAGCAATACAAAAAACATTTTAAACAGACATGGGGCGCCAATATGACGAAGGCTTCTGAACCTAAAATAAAAGAATCTGGCAAAGATGATGATTTTACAAAAGTGACTTTTAGCCCTGATTTGGCTAAATTTAATATGGATAAGTTGGAAGATGACATTGTTGCTTTGATGTCACGTAGAGCGTATGACATTGCTGCATCCTCACAAGGTGTGAAAGTTTATCTCAATGGAGAGAGATTGAAAATAAATAAGTTTAAAGATTATATTGACTTATACATTAAAGGTAAAGAGCAGGAGAACGGGCAACCCTTGAAGGTTGTATATGAAAAGGTTAGCGACCGTTGGGAAGTAGCACTGACACTTTCATCAAATGAGGGTTTCCAACAAGTATCTTTCGTAAATTCAATTGCTACGACAAAAGGTGGAAAACATGTCGACACAGTAGCTGACAGTATTGTTAAGAACGTTCTAGAAGTATTAAAGAAGAAAAATAAAGGCGGTGTCATTATCAAACCATTCCAAGTTAAGAGCCACATGTGGCTATTTATTAACTGTCTCATCGTAAACCCTACCTTTGATTCACAAACAAAGGAAAACATGACTCTCCAAGCTAAAAGCTTTGGTTCGAAGTGTAATCTCTCAGAGAAATTCATTACAGCAGTTTCTAAATCTGGCTTAGTTGAATCAGTGCTAATGTGGGCTACAACTAAAGCAGAAAAAGAACTTGCTAAGACCTCTGGTAAGAAAAAGAGTAAATTAAAAGGTATACCGAAATTAGAAGACGCTAACGAAGCAGCGCTGAAAAATTCTCATCTTTGTACCCTAATTCTGACCGAGGGAGACTCAGCTAAAACTTTAGCTGTGTCTGGACTTAGTGTTGTTGGCAGAGACTATTACGGAGTATTTCCCTTAAAGGGTAAACCTTTAAACGTCAGAGATGCGTCTCACAAACAGGTCCATGAAAATGTCGAAATAAATAACTTAGTACAAATTTTAGGTCTACAATACAAAAAGAAATATAATACAGTTGACGATTTGAAATCATTGAGATACGGTAAAGTAATGATAATGGCCGATCAGGATCAAGACGGTTCGCATATCAAAGGACTTATCATTAATTTTATCCATCACAACTGGCCAGAATTATTAAAACTTCCATTTTTAGAAGAATTCATCACGCCTATAGTCAAAGCGACTAAAAAAGGCAAAGAAATATCTTTTTATTCTTTGCCCGAATTTGAGGAATGGAAGAAAGAAACTGAAAATCATCACACATATAATATCAAATACTACAAAGGTTTGGGTACCTCCACATCTAAGGAGGCCAAAGAGTATTTCCAAAATATGGAAAGGCACAGAATCAGATTCAGATATGCTGGTAATACAGACGATCATCATATCGAGTTGGCATTTTCTAAGAAAGGTGCCGATCAACGTAAGGAATGGTTGACAAATCATATGAATGAAGTGAAAAGGAGAAAAGAAATCGGTCTCCCGGAGAGATACTTGTATACAAAAGACACTAAAGCTGTTACATATTCGGATTTCGTTAATTTAGAGCTGGTTCTCTTTTCTAATGGTGATAATATACGGTATGATATTACATATAATTAATTGCTAGTTCTATGGTAAAACCAATTCCATAACCATGGCTCCTAATCTATTCTAATATTATGAAGCTTTATGGGTTTGTTTGTTTCAATATTCCAATCTCGAGGACTGCTAGTTTGAGTCATAACTTTTTTTTTGTGTTGGTCTGTGCTGTAAATAATATAAATATAAAATTTCAGATCAATACCGTCAATAATGGACGGCTTGAAGCCTGGCCAACGTAAAGTAATTTTCACATGTATAAAACGTAATGATAAACGTGAGGTCAAAGTAGCTCAACTGGCTGGTTCAGTTGCTGAACATTCTGCATATCATCATGGTAAGTTAACCATTAAGATTAGAAGAAAAGATCTATTGAGAATAATTTTATTGAAAAATTTAACAAAAAATAACTTGTTAGAGCACAAAACTGTATTTATATCCCACTGCTAGATATAGGTATTTTTCTCAATGTGGGACAAGAGGCAAATCTTAATCCGCTTTTTTAGTGCTTTTATTGAAATTCCTAATCACCTGAAAGGAAAAACTGTTAAATATAAATGTCATAAAGGCATGGAATTTTCCTATTATAAAAATGAGACGTTGCCAGATTGCCATGACTGTCTGTACGTCTTATTAATTTTTTATTCCACTATCCAAAACTACCCACATACCCACATAGATAATATTTATTGTAGCAAATTTATTTTATGCTTAATTTTTTTCTAGCCTGGATTTCAATATAAGGTCCATATACTTTGAAATAGTATATTTAATAATTTTATTTTAAACTTCAGGTGAGCAATCCCTAGCTATGACCATTGTAAACTTGGCTCAGAACTATGTGGGCTCGAACAATATTAATCTATTGGAGCCTAGAGGTCAGTTCGGTACTCGTCTCTGTGGTGGAAAAGACTCGGCAAGTCCGAGATATATATTCACGCTCATGTCTCCACTCACTAGACTCGTGTTTCATCCCCATGATGACCCCTTGCTTGTGGTAAGTTGCATGTTATTTTATTCGTTTATTTATTGAGGTAGTACCCAGCAGAATACATCCGTGCGCAAAATTTGGAGCAGAAGATCACAGCTAAATAATACTACTTTCAAGTAGTGTTGTGTTCCTGTGGTGAGTAAGGTGACCACTTCTCTTGGGGTGGATTGTGGGTATGGTCGGCAACAGGATTGCCATGCTTCTGGTGTAGTAGGCTTCAGAATGAGTCTAGTTGTTGTTCTAGTCTTATAAAAAAATATTGCTAAATAAATACGTGGGCTTCAACAACAGCAACAAGGATCCTATGTGGACTGACACCATTCTTTTTTTTTTTTTTATGTCACTAGGTCGGCAAACAAGCGTACGGCTCACCTGATGGTAAGCGATTAACGTTGCTTATAGACACCTGCAACATTCTAATATAAAGACTTAATATTGTCTGATATTGTTTACTGAAGAGGTATATTGTAGATAATAATACAATTATTATATAAATATGGTAACATTACAATTTGTTCCAGTAAGTAATTACAAGATAATTGTATTGTTGTGATAATTGAGTTGAGCTTATAGACGTTTTAACAAGTCAAGGAGAATCATAAAGACTATCCAAATTAGTGTTTGATTTTCCTTAAGTCACAAATCTAAAATCTATGGAATATTAATTATGTAATCAGTAGAAAAAGAACCTTTTTTTTTTGATAGAGATAATCAATACTTCATACAATAATATAGTTATTTTATAGAAATAATTAAATTTACAGCACGAATTTGAAGACAACCAAAAGATTGAACCAATCTACTACATCCCCATCTTACCCATGATGCTGGTGAACGGAGCTGAGGGTATTGGTACTGGGTGGTCCACTAAGATACCCAATTATAACCCTAGAGACATTGTGGCTAACATTCGGTAAGTAAATAAATAACTAAGTATTTCCATAAACTAGTGGTCGCCCAGTGGTCGCCCAGTGGCTGCCCAGTGGTCGCCCAGTGGCTGCCCAGTGGCTGCCCAGTGGTCGCCCAGTGGTCGCCCAGTGGCCGCCCAGTGGTCGAAACTAAATTAATTTAAATTATAAGTATGAAGAATATTATACCTTGTCCAACCGTTTATTTTCTTTTTGAAAACTCACGCCTATAAATTACAGTTTTTTTTAAACGACTTCCAAAAAAGGAGGAGGTTCTCAATTCGACTGTATTTTTTTTTTTTTTTTTTTTTTTTTTTTTTTTTTTTATGTATGTTACATCAGAACTTTTGACCGGGTAGACCGATTTCGACAAATTTTGTTTTAATCGAAAGGTGGTGTGTGCCAATTGGTCCCATTTAAATTTATTTGAGATCTAACAACTACTTTTCGAGTTATATCTAATAATGCGTTTTTACTTGACGCTTTTTTCGTCGACCTACGTTGTATTATACCGCATAACTTTCTACTGGATGTACCGATTTTGATAATTCTTTTTTTGTTGGAAAGGGGATATCCCTAGTTTAGTACCGTGATAAGGAAACCAGGATCTGATGATGGAATCCCAGAGAAATCGAGGGAAACTCTCGAAAATCCGTAATAACTTTTTACTGGGTGTACCGATTTTGATAATTTTTAATTTAATCGAAAGCTGATCTTTATCATGTGGTCACATATAAATTTTATCGAGATCTGATTACTACTTTTTGAGTAATCTTTGATAACGCGTAGTTGCTTGACTATTTTTTCGTCGATCTACGTTGTATTACTCGTTGATGTAATTGAAGTCGGTTTTTTTTTCGTTTGCGAGCAAACACAATTATTTCGGAATAATGTAGTTACTAGTAGTGAAGTACCCACGGGAAGAGAGGGGCTGGCTATATTCTTTACCGCCGTACCCGCACATTGCAGCATGTTGATAAAATCTATAAGTAAAAGACATTCACTGGTATTTAATTTTTAACCGACTTCCAAAAAAGGAGGAGGTTCTCAATTCGACTGTATTTTTTTTTTTTTTTTTTTTTTTTTTTTTTTTTATGTATGTTACATCAGAACTTTTGACCGGGTTGACCGATTTCGACAAATTTTGTTTTAATCGAAAGGTGGTGTGTGCCAATTGGTCCCATTTAAATTTATTTGAGATCTAACAACTACTTTTTGAGTTATATCTAATAATGCGTTTTTACTTGACGCTTTTTTCGTCGACCTACGTTGTATTATATCGCATAACTTTCTACTGCATGTACCGATTTTGATAATTCTTTTTTTGTTGGAAAGGGGATATCCCTAGTTTGGTACCGTGATAAGGAAACCAGGACCTGATGATGGGATCCCAGAGAAATCGAGGGAAACTCTCGAAAATCCGTAATAACTTTTTACTGGGTGTACCGATTTTGATAATTTTTAATTTAATCGATAGCTGATGTTTATCATATGGTCACATATAAATTTTATCGAGACCTGATAACTACTTTTTGAGTAATCTTTGATAACGCGTAGTTACTTGACTATTTTTTCGTCGATCTACGTTGTATTACTTGTCGATGTAATTGAAGTCGGTTTTTTTTTCGTTTGCGAGCAAACACAATTATAATTTATCATAAGCCTGACAAATAACGAGAAACAGTTAATCATCTTTTTTAATCAACTTAAAAAAAAAGAAGGAGGTATTACCATTATGATGATTCTTTTTTATTTCGAAAACTGATGCTTGCTGATATCCATTTATCTGTTATCTGAAAATAAATCGATCGATCGGTGGTAGCTTTATTTTCACAAAAATAATAAACACCTTAAAATTTTAATTTGTAAAATGACGATTCGAAGGCGCTCTTGGGCCTATTTGAATAAAGTTATTTTTGATTTTCATATAGCACAAGTATTATAAGCTGGCTTAACTTTTAAATAACTTTTCTGAAATATATTTTACATATAACTAGATTTTTGCCTGTCCGTTGATATTGTTTATAAATATATATTTATACTTTTAGGCGTATGCTCGATGGCCAAGAACCACTACCAATGCATCCGTGGTATAAAAATTTCCGCGGTACAATCGAAGGTTTCGGCGATAAATACGTCATATCCGGCGAAGCGGCCATCTTGCCGAACGAAAAGATCGAAATCACTGAACTTCCGGTCGGTGTTTGGACACAGAATTATAAAGAGAATGTTCTAGAACCTATGCTTGGAACTGATAAAGTTAAACCACTTATATCAGACTACAAGGTAAGTCTGTTGTCATATCTATATTACTAATTGTGCTCCGTAGTTTGTCCCATATTAATTTGAGGAGAAAACATACTAAAATATTATACATATAGCATTGCTCAGTAAATGGAAAAACTCTTATAATATTAGTAGATATTTTCCATGTCTATATAGACAATTAAAAGTGTACTGGTCATCTATCATTATATGTATATATAGGTATTTAATAGTGCAAAATATGCAATAAAGTGAACCCTGATATATTTTGTATTATTCTGAATGAAACTAAAGGCTACTTATATAGGCTCTTAAAACAATACATAGCTTTTACAAAGATAATAATAATAATATGGTAGGAAAGCCAAAACTGTACATTGAATATTTTTTTAGAAGAATACTTGGGGTGTGATCTACAATCGATACCGAAGCCAAAAATATAGTTTTTTGAATTTTTGTCTGTTTGTCTGTATGTATGTCCGGGATAAACTCAAAAAGTACCGCATGGATTTACTTGAAATTTGGCTCGAATATTATAAAGAAGTCGGGTCAACATATACGCTACATATTATCATGCTATCACCTACCGGGATCGAGCAGTGAACCTTTATTTCTTTAACGCATTCTGCAACAACGTGTAATCTAACGACGCATTTTTGAATGTTGTTGTTATTATGTTAATAACAATGCTAATATAAGCTAGCTTTACACTATAAAAATCACGCAATATAAGTAACTAAGCCGATAAACATAATTAAATAAATATAAGTAGACAAGACAATTTTAAAGCAGCGCCATCTATGAGATTTTTCTGAAATGTAAAGAAGAAACGGGTAAATGAATGTTATTTTAAAAGGTATAATCCGTAGGTATTTTTGGTGCTGTATAGCGTTCACGCAGACGACGTCGCGGGCAGCAGCTAGTATATATATACATTTGTTATAGCTGACCCAGCTACTCGTTGCTGTGGCTCAGTAATTATTGATTGATTGATTTGTTTAATAGCTATCAGTTGTGCCAGAGTAGCACGGTTGATTCCGCCAATGTCACATAGAGTGGAGAACACACGAAGGAGATTAATTGGTCGGTGCAGTAGAGATAACAGTCTCTATTTAATTTTGAAAACAGGCAAAATAGTCAAACTTACATTGTTACACCATAACCTAAAACAACACAAACATTTAATGTTTAATATTTATTTCAAAATATTTACACAAAAATCTACAATAGGGACTAAACATCAACATTGACAAACATTGAACATTTATAGGGCGGGGAATATCACAGGGAAGGATGTCGTATATAGGACGGAGGAGTTTGGGACAGGAAAAAAGGATGTGGGAAACCGTGTCTTCATCAAGGCCACATTCACACAAGGAGTGGTCACGAACTCTGATTTTGGCCAGATGAACAGGTGTACACGCATGGCCAAGACGTAAGCGACATATGCTAGATGTTACTCCAAGATAAATTCCAGGACTTGTCCATATGGATTTTGGCTAGGGAACGAAGTTATTGGCAGGAGTTTTTGTAGTGATCAAGGATACGTGTGGATTTTTTTTTTTTTTTTTTTGTTACGATATGGGCTTACTCTTGACCTCAGTCTAGCTCTAGAGCACAGACGAGGTCGAAGATGGAGCGAGTTCGCCCAGAAGAAGCCTGTTCACTCGCGCTTTAAACATGTTCGGGTTATATGAACTCGGAAATACAGACGCCGGCAGGGAATTCCATTCCTTGGCTGTGCGCATTAAAAAAGATGATTCGATGATTCGAAGCGCATTGTACGTATAAAAGTTAGCAGCTTTAGCACATGAATCTGCTGTCTCATTGCCTGCAATGCCTGAATGGCCTGGAATCCAGACGAGCAGAATATGCAGACCCTTTTGACTGCAAGAGCTCTAATCTTGAAAACAATAGAAATTTTTAATTTGCTACGAAAGGGATTTTCCTTAATGGCTAAGAGACAACTTAGTGAGTCAGTAAAAATTACCGTCGGTCCTAAGTCATGGGAGAGGGCAAAGAGGATGGCTTTCAGTATAGCAATAGCTTCACCGGAAAACACAGATGTTTCAGGGGGACACTTGAATTGGAGAATGATTTTAAATTTAGGGATCCAGCAGGCAGCACCAACACAGCTGTACGGGGAAAGTTTAGATGCATCGGTATATATATCGACGTAGGAAAGCATATTTGCTGTAAGTAGACAAAATACCTAAAGTGACTTTTTACTACCATTGGAATCAGGAAAAAAAGCCGCATCGAATGACCCGGGTCGTGTGTCTCTACGATGAAAAAAAAATTACATACACCGTTGAAAACGCCCGTACTTATATATTTTTTTAGCAAGATTAAATGCTGTATGTAGACCAAAATCTAGTCATTTTAGACATTTTGTACTTACAGCAAAAGAAAGACTGCATTTTTTGCTTTACAAATACTTACTTCTTCCCATTTAAAAACTTAACGCTACTTACAGCATTTCTGTGGCGTATGATTTTTACATTCGTTTACTTACAGCAAGTTTAGGGAACCTACAGTCTTAGCTTTTGTTATTTACAGCAAATCATCACGTATTTGCTTTAAAAGCTCACACCACATAATGCATGTTAAAAACCTGTGATTTTTTAGAAATTTGAGATATTGCATTTTGATAAATCATTTATCAATTCATTTTACTGTTACGCCATTGAAAAAATGATAGTACTTTGAAGTTGTGTCGGTGTTACCGCATCGCTACCAGCTCCGCCCGCACCCTTTGTTCCTTGTACGACATTCTGTTATTGTCTCATTATAAGCGTGGCATTTGATTTGAAACGTCGTGTGTGCTGAGTATCCGTAATAAGTGGCGTGATTTAGATTGAACCTGAGTATTATATCACGAAAACGTAAGTAAATTTTCCGAATAATTATTATTAAGTGTCGATAATTATTTACGTATTGTATCTTAATCGAATCTATCTGATACAAGCAAAGATATTTGTAATTTGCCATAATTAGGTTTAAGCATTTTTTCTAGGTAGTTTCAAAGTATAAAAATGATCAATCTACTTGTCCGTCTACAGATTTTTTATGAATATCGTTACACCTATAATCCCTGACGGAGTAGGCATTTCACCGACGTATTTAGTCTCCAATGTGACTGATGGCGAACCAACCAATATACTACGAGCACAAACTCGGTTGCGAGCTGCAATTGAGGTAGTTTTACAACAGTAAAACCACATATTACTTGTCACTTTGACATAGCCGGGAATCGAAACCGGAACCTCATGACCTATAATCAGCAATCACAATCAATAGACCAACGAGGGTAACAAGATATTTTTTTTAAGCTGCATTGCTTATTTTAGATGGCGAAACGCAGGGAATGGATGGACGAATTGAGACCTCTTCAAGAAGACATTGTTGAAGAGAATTCAAGAAAGAAACCTAAAATACAAATATTAAGAAACGAACTATACCTACAAGGCAATTTAATTCCGTCGAAATTGAACAACAAAACAATAAAATCACAGACCGATGAATCTAATAATTTTTCGCAAAACAATTGCAAAACGACACCACGACATACATGGAATTTGGAAGAGGACATGACTAGTAGCAAAGAATTGACTCCAACTTTTCGAAACCCAGAAAAATACATAGCTGCAACCGACCATATACCAAGACAACCCATACAAGACAGACAAGAAGACAGACAAGACATACCGCCACCGCTTCAAGCTTCGGGCTTGAAGGAAATCCCAACAAACTTGCATAAAGATTGCGAAATCACCCACGAAACATGTATTACAAAACACGCTAAATTAGATTTTACTGTAACCGTCGAGAATGAAGATGTTTTGGATGAAAGTATTCCACATTTAACAGCTTGTAAAGCCTACTTTTCAGTTGAGAATGATGGTAAGCAAATCAAAACCCAATGTCTCTATTCTATCCCAGAATTAGGTGGTGATGTTGAGAGCAATATGGAACAGCCTCAAAGTAAATCACCAGCTACTGAGAAGAGAGCTATGATCGAAAGCAACGTAAAATTGATGGACCCTGAAAGTTTACCCTCCAGTCTTAGAACATGTGCAGCAGTAGAGAGCCACGTGCAAACGCAACTTCAAGGCCCATCTCCAGTTGCTACTCAAAGTAGCGTGCTACAGTTTCGGCGTCCATCTCTAGTACCTTCAACGAGTTTTGCGATTGAGAGCGACGTAGTGCAGGTATCACCTTCAAGCTATTCTCTGATTCCTGGCATAAGTACTGCTACAAATGGCGTTGTGCAGATGCAATTTATTCCTGAAAATAGTTCTACGATTGAAAGCAATATAGTGCCAATAGGATTTCCAAGTCTATCAATGTTCCCTAGAACGAGTGACAGCAACCTGGTAAAGATACAGTTTCGAAGTAGTTTACCATCCCCTGAAACAAACAAAATACAGATAACAGAGGACAGAGGTACCAGAAGGATAAATCCTAAAAGATGCAAGAAAAAACTAAATGTCGATAAATGTTATCTTGATTATGTAGACGATGTGGATACGTTATTAGTAAATAAAGCATTTGCATCAGATGACTCAACAGATTGGAGTGAAGAGGAAGAGTCATCTGACGAGATGGAAGATGGAGATCAACACACTAAAACTTCAAAAAGAAATAAGAACAAGCAAGGCAAACATAAAGACAAAATAAAAACAAAGACAAATCATAGGCACATAAATATAGAAAAAAATAAAACAAAAGCGTTGATTAAAAAAGAAAATGAAGAAGAAAAGGAAAAAGGGAAACAATATTTAACTAGAAAAGGAAAATCTATTGAGGAAAAAAAATGAAACCAAACCCATGTACTGGCAAAAAATGTAGAAATAACTGTGAAAACATAACCGAAGAACGGCGTATAAATTTATTTAACTATTTTTGGAATATTAAGTGTACGCAAAGGCGCAAAGATTGGATTGCTCAATGCTTTCATAAAAAAGGTGTAAAGAACCACACGTCACAAAATAGAGGAGTATCTAGGCGGAACATCACATACGAATATTTTATTAATGAAGGAGAAGGAAGGAGAAAGGTCTGCCAACAATTTCTTATCGCGACTCTCGATGTGACGCAGAGATTTATTTTGTATACACTGCAAAATTCAACAGACAATTTTTCCAAACTTGACGAAAGAGGTAAAAACGGTGGTCATAATAAAACATCACCGGAAGTCATCGCCAAAGCCAAGTCTTTTGTTATGTCTCTGCCATTATTGTCTTCTCATTATTGTCGCAAAGATTCCACACGACTGTACCTGCCAGAAAATTTCAAAAATATTACTAACTTGTACAACATTTACAAAGAGCACTGCAGCGGTGAAAATGTAAAACCTATGTCTTTTAAAGTTTTTTCAAAATGGTTTCGTAGTACTTTCAATATTGGCTTCCATATCCCAAAAAAGGATAAATGTATTCAGTGTTTGGCCACAAAAACCTTCGAGGTGAAAACTGAAGAGGAAATGAACGAGTTAAACGAGCACATAAAAGAGAAAGAAGAATCATACAAACGATTTTTTATGTCATCAGGATCTTAACAAGGCAGACAAAAGTGTTATCTGTGCCAGCTTTGACATGCAGAAAGTGCTTAATACTCCACACGGTGACAACATGGCCCTTTATTATAGCCGAAAAATATCAGTGTATAATTTCACAATTTATGAAAGTAACACGCAGGTAGGGCTCTGTAATATATGGAATGAAACAGATGCCCATCGTGGAGCAAATGAGATTTCGACATGTTTACTAAATTATATAATGGAAGTTGATTCTCAAGTCAAAGTTAAGACCTTATTATTGTATTCCGATTCCTGCTACGGACAAAACAAAAATAAGTCCGTTTTATCTATGTTTCGCTTTGCATTATCTAGGTGTGTTAATCTTGAAGTTATTCAGATGAACTACTTGATCCCTGGCCATACATATATGCCTGTAGATAACATGCATTCTGTGATAGAACGAGCAGTAAAGAAAACAATAGTATGGGCTCCATCTCAATGGCCTACTATTGTAGAAATAGCCAGGAAGAACCCCTTTCCTTACAAAGTAACCACACTTGAAGGAACAAATTTTATGGGATTTGAAGAAATAACAAATAATACTTTTAAGAAAAACCAAAGAATCAATATTTCAAAGATGCGTGTGGTTACATTTAAAAGGTGTAAACCAAATGTGATGTATGTGAAAAACTCAATGTTGCCACAAACTGAAACAGTTGAAGTGCAATTGCGCAGCCTCAATAGTGCAATGCCGAAATCAAATTTATATTTGACTAAGTTACCAATATCCCAACAAAAATATAATGACTTAAAAAAATTAGTAGAGAAAAAAGTGATTCCAAATATTTACGCCAAAGAATATTTAGGTTTTAAGTACAGCTGTAAAACAAATGACTGTTTACCTGAAACCGATGAAGATGACTGAAAAAAAAATGTGAATGATTCGCGATAGCATAATTTTAATATCAATGGTTTATTTACTTTTCCTTATATATGCTTTTGATTGAACACAATGTCTTCATGTTAAGTTTCAATTATAATTGTATTTTGTCATATCTTTCTTTCTATAAAATGAGGCAAATTGGCACTAAGTTTCTGTTTTTTAGTTTTAAATAAACATTCTTTGATTGGATACAATGTTTTTATTTACATCTTGCATTTCTAACTAGTTTTAGGGCCTTACTTTTTATATTGAATATTTTATTTTTTTACGTTTTATTTCTTATATAATTATAAGAGAAAAATACTTTTTTAATTCATCGTATTGTTGAAACGAAGTTCCGGCAGTATAATTAGAGTTTCAAATTTTGTTTCAACAATTCAAAAGACCACATTTTTTTTACAAATGGTAAACGAAATTTTTTTTCAACCCAACATTACATTACCGACTAACTCACTGCATTTCTAGATCTAATCATACTTATAAATTTAATCTTACATTTTGAATTGCAGTACCCAAATAAATAAATTTACTACATACAGCATATTTACCGCCTGTAAATTAATAATATTTCCATCTACGCGTACATTTTTCTTCCTTAGTTACAGCGTTTTAAAGGTAGGTGATTTAAAAAACTGTTTGCTGTAACTAGCCAAACATGTACTTATAGTAACTTTGGATAAAAAATTTACATTGCAAATAGTGTCTGGCAGCTAAATAAACCTATGTTTCAAAAATGGTAGCAATATCATGGATAGGTCTGACACTATTATTTTTTTTCCGAAATCAATAAAGTTTCTTGGCTCTGGTGAACAATTGCAATATGTCTACTTACAGCAAATATGTTTTCCTACGTCGATATGATGATGATTTAACCAATTTTGATGAAGAATTTCTTGAAATTTTAATTTTATACCAGGATCTCCTTTTTTCAGACCCAAATCTGCGACGATAGGAACATTGTAGGCGAGGGCTTTGAAGGAAGTAGAGAATAAGGGATTGATACAAAAGGTTAAGAGAGGATTTGGGAGGTTTGAAAATTTGGTGTAGCTGATTAAAATGTAGGAAGTGGCCGGTTTGGGTTACAGAGTTGGGAGAGCTTGTTGAGTTTAGGCCAAAGAGGATGGGAAGACAGCTGTAATGATTTTATGACAAAACGATCGCTTAAAAATTGTCTTCTGATTTGCAAAGGAGGGTCAACACACTCAACCTGTAGGGCATTAGTAGGCGACGATTTCATGGCACTTAGAATAATCCGGAGGCTTTTGTATTGGATTTATTATTATTATTATTCTTGAAATGGCTCCCTTGCGGATTTGCCAATATCAGAGTATTTAAACTTTGCTTTATTTGGAGTTATAGTAGGAGTACAAGTTCGGTTCCAATTCCCGCACAAGTTTGCCTGAAAGAAAAGTTAACTTGCCTAAGACAAAAACACACAAAGATATATAAAAATACAATAGTAAATATATACTTGGAATAGTTAACTTTTGTTAGATATCTCCATCCCATTATAGTTTTATATTGTTAATTTCAATGAACGTGCATAAAGAAGTAATAAACAGGGAGAAAACACACATTAATAAGGATTTTAGGTCAGTAGGACGTGGAATCTCAGGGGGAAGAGCATCATACAAAGAGAATCGTAATTTAGGACAAGAAAAAAATATATGTTCTGGGGTGCCTTCGTCTAAACCACATTCACAAATAGAGGAGTCTTTGATTCGTATTTTGGCCAGGAATACAGGTGTACACGAGTGGCCCAACCTTAGACGACATATAGTTGAGGTAACGGCTTAGCTTGCATCGCGATATTTAAAGAACCACGGCTTGAATAATATTGATTCCTGTATGATAGCATAGTACTTCCCTTTAATGAGGCTACTACGGGACCAATGTTCACCCCAGTCTGAGAGCATGCGGGTTTTGGAAAAGGCCATGAGATCATAACAGTAAGCCCTATATTGACACAATATTCCATATGTAGTGGCTTCCTTCCCATAGTAATTAGTTTATTCGTTCAACAGAGTCCGAGAGACTCTCAGAGGAAATATATAAAGCCAGATCATCCGCGTACTGAAGAATATTACAGAAACTAAGAACAGAGAGATCTAAATCGTGTGTGTATATACTATACAGAAGAGGATTGAGAACGGAGCCTTGAGGGAGTCCTCTCCATATCAATCTAGGAGATAGATCCAGATTACGCGTAGAAATAAGAAGGGAGCGACAAGAAAGATAATTGAAAATGAAATTTACTATCCTCACTGGAATACTCAGATTGAGCATTTTTTGCCTGAGTACCGGAAGTAGTACATTATCGTACGCGGAAGAAATGTCCAAGAATAATCCTATGAGGGTCTCACGTCTGGAGAAGGCAATCTGGATATCAGTAACTAAGGTCGTGAGACTATCCATTGTTCCCAGGCCTTTGCGAAATCCAAACTGACTTTTTGAAAGAATGCCTCTGCTTTCCATTAGCCATTCTAGTCTATTTTTAATGAGGTGTTCTAATATCTTGGCAAGCGTACATGAAAGCGCGATAGGGCGGTATCCACAGGGATCGGTAGAGAGTTTTCCCGGCTTAAGAATTGGCAAAATTACTTGAGTTTTCCATTCCTCAGGAGGAATTCCAATCATATTTGATTGGAATGGCATTAATAACACCCAAGACAATTTTTTTAGTTGATGGACCACTTTAACAAAAAAAGAATATGGTATGCCATCAACCCCAGGGGAGGAGTCTTCAAGGGACCCTAGTACCAACTGAAATTTCTCCCAAGAAAATGGGGAATCAAAACTTTCTGAAGTAGAAAGGGGAATAGAGGAAAAAGATTCAGATTCTTCTAAGGAAGGAACATAAGGAGGAGCCAGTCTTTGTACAAAGGAGTTTAGCCACAGTGATGGATCATTTGATATAGGGACATTGGATGAGAATGATCCACAGAATTTTAAGTGTTGATCAATTATTACATACAAATTTATTAATTCTTCTCACCTCCCTCTACTTTTTCGATTTACTTCTTCTTTTCAGTAATCGTCAAACATTTATACTTTTTAGGACTAATAACTAACACAAACTTTTAATCTGTATACAACGAAAGAGTAACAGTAACTGAAACATAAATTAACAAACCAATTCGTTTGGAAGTGTGTGTCAAACTAATCATAATAAAAAAAGACTCGTGTACGATGATACATGTATTTACAAGTTTGAACTTGTCTCGAAATGTACCTACTAAAGCTTGTAAAGCTTTCTGTTTATTTCTCTCTACAACTTTGAATTGTCGAGTGTTTGATGTAGAGATGAAACGGATATCCGGTAACTATCCGGTATCCGGCCTATCCGGCATTGTTTTCACTATCCGGCCGTATACCGGATAGTAATTCAGTATGCGGCCGGATGCCGGATAGTAATTCAGTATCATCATCATTAGCCTTCTATTGCAGACGATTTAGATAGTGTCAGATAGACACTGTGTCGCCTAGGACACTCTTCAGAAAAACACAGAGTTGCCTAAGCTCTGCGCTACCTTCTCGACCTCACTAACTAGGCCCACAGGAACGACGAGTCGATACGTGTGGAGCCAGTTCGGCTGCAGGGGTCTTTCGCATTTTACAGCTATGCCACGAATGCTTGACGGAGACCCCATTCCGGGTTTCAAATGAAGGTTTCCTTCCCCAGGACCCTGATGATTTTGAGCCAGGTTTATCCCTCGGTCGCCTTTTACGACCCCCACGGGAAGAAAGGCAAGTGTGTGTGCGATACACCAAACATCTAAGTTCTGCCGGATATCCGGCGGCCGGATATTGGCCGAATATCCGGTATCCGGCCAAACTGCTATCCGTTTCATCACTGGTTTGATGCCAATGAGTTCGTATTAACGCGTCGTTTTGTTACGTGGCAATGGTTTTTTCGTTCGAATTACCAAGTGTATAAAAATGTATAGATTTCGTTTGAAATATAAAGGATTTTGTAGGGAACTCGTGATGACTTTGAATTATTGGTAGGTTCGAATTATCGCAGTTTTGAATTAACGAGAGTCGACTGTATATATATTTTAGAATAAAAATATTAGCATATTAAAAAAAATATTATTTCAGGAATATAACACAGATACAACAGTAAGATTTGTTGTGACTTTATTGCCGGGGAAGCTAGCTGAAGTAGAAGCCGAAGGCATACACAAAGTGTTCAAATTGCAGACTACTATATCTATGACGTATATGAATGCTTTCGATCACAATAACTGTCTTAGGAAGTAAGTTTTATTTTATTTATTTATTAGATGTCTTAAGACAAAATGATTTATGTTTATTTGTGGTTTCATACATTTTAACTATATGAGAGAATATTTATTTACTAGCAGTTAAAGGTGAGTTTAGTTCAGCTAAATCAATATATACGGTTACTGATATTGTAGAATGAAAATAGACTATAATAAGTTTAGTAAAATAATCTGTTCTAAAATCTATAAAAAAAAAATCACAACAATATTTATTTTATTATACATAATAAATATACACTTCAATTTCGCTCTGGTGTAATCCTGCGTGTGCCGTTTCTGCGGCGCCTGAACACCAACGGTCGCGGGTTCGATTCCCGCTCGGAGTGGATATTTGTGTTATATATATATTTTCTTTTCTGGTGTGGTTGTTAGTCCGAGTGGGTCTCCTCATCGTGCCTTAGAGAGCACGTTAAGCCGTCGGTCCCAGTTGTTACCATGTACTTACACTTGATAGCAATCGTTACTCATAGTAAGGAACATCCGCCAACCCGCAGTGGAGTAGTGCTGGATTACGCTCCAATCTTTCTACATGGAAAAAAGAGTCACATGCCCTGGATATTACAGGCAGAAGCAGCTCAATTTGTATAATGGTGTCTGTATTGTAATTCTATAAAATTTTCCAGATACGATAAAGTAGAAGAAATCCTTCGTGAGTTTTATGACGTAAGATTAAAATACTACGCTAGGAGGAAAGACTATTTAGAAGGTCAATTACAGGCCGAGGCAGACAAACTGACAAACCAAGCAAGGTTCATTGTCGAGAAGTGTGATAAAGGATTGGTTGTCGAGAATAAGAAGAGAAAGGCTCTTGTTGAAGAACTTATTAAGAGAGGTAATGTGTGTATTAATATAAAAAAATTAAGGTTTAAAACTTAACTGAAGTAGGGCAAAAAATCCTGCTCAAAATTGGAGCAGCCCGACTGAGGAAGTAAGTACCTCGACCTTACAGGAGATGACAGCTAAATAATACTGTTTTTAAGCAGTGTTTGTTCCTGTTGGTGAGTAAGGGGATTAGAGTTCCTGGGTCGGGAATAAAGTCGGCCATGTAATTACAATGCTTCTGGTGTGTCTATAAGCTACGGTTATTAATAATATTAATAACAATACTCTTTATTGTACACCATTAAAAGAAACAACAAAACAAAAAAACATAAAATGTAAGATGTACAAAGGCGGTCTTATCGAGGAAAGAGCAATCTCTTCCAGACAACCTTTGGGTATAGGACACAAAATAGAAACTGCAGTTAGGACGTAAACAAATAATTGGTGTGCAAATTAGAATATTTGAATAAAGTACTAGTGATAGTATATAATAATAAACATACATAATACTTACATAACACTTAGATATATAAAATACATACATACATATATGTGTAATAAATATATATCATATCATACAAAAACGATATAGGCGATCATGACGTGCTTAGTGACTATTAATGTAGTTTAAGGTATTTTAAGTAAAGTAAAGGTATTTTAAATTAAGTAATTATTTAACATCAGTGATAAAAAAATGTAGAAAAACTAGCTGATCCAGAAAACGTTATTCTGTCGTATGGATAGGGACAACATTTTCATCTAGGGGTACAAAAAATAGCTTAAAACCTATTTTCAGATTCACTAAATCAGTCAAAACATTAATTTATTAGATGTTTTAAGGTTTTATAGAAAAGAGATGTTCACTTAGGCTCTGCTGTTCACCAATATGTTGCAGGGTTGTGTCTTGTGTTTCCTTAAATATATTTTTTGATTGATGGTTTGGTTTACTGTAGCTGCTCTATAACTTGCGTGGTTTCATCCGTATTTATTATTGTAACTTTTTGCCAGTGTGGTGATAAACAAACTTTTCTACTTTACATTATACTCTTGAAAAATTGAGAAAAAAAAAATGAGTGTACTTTAGACCACACAAATAAAGTAAAACTTCTTTAGCAATAAGCCTGCACTGTGTCTAAGATACACGAAACGTAAATGTTTATGTGAGAAAAAGGGAAAGAAAATGTGTGCTCGCACCTCTCTTTCTTGCTCCGTTCGACTCGCCCGACTTTTCGTAACGCCCTCGTCACGCATTCGCCAGCTTACTCCAAGTCAAACATGCGAAAAGAAGTTTAACTTCGAAATTTATAATGCTACCTAATACATTCTCTATATTAAATGTATATATTTTTATAGGTTATGCACCGGACCCCATAGCTGAATGGAAGAAAAGAGCAAGCAAAATGCAAGGACTCACTGCACTGGAAGATGAAGAGGAAGCAGAGTCTGAGGACGAACCCGAACCAGAGGAAATTAAGGGGAAACCTGCTGATCCTGGTCAGTTAATAGTTATATTATCTAAAAAAAAAAGGATTATTTAGTGTTTATCATTATTACCCTTTTTGTATCAGTTTTATATAATTCTTTAACAAACAATATTTTAAACACCAAATAATTACATTTAATTAAAAGCTTGACAGATCCTTCAATATCATAAGAATATGTAAATGTTCTTGTAATATTTTTTATTTACATTTCAATATTGCTGTGTAGTTACGGCAATGAAGAATATAGCCAGCCACCCCCTGTCTTCCCGTGTCGTAAGAGGCGACTATGGGATAACACAGTTCCACTACCACCTTGGAACTTAAAAAGCCGACCGATGGTGGTATAACTATCCAACTGCTGGCTTTGACATACACAGGCCGAAGACGGGCAGCAGCGTCTTCGGTTCGACAAAGCCAAGACCCGCGGTCACCAACCCGCCTGCCCAGCGTGGTGTGACTATGGGCTACACACATGAATTTACGCCTTTTTTGGCGTAACTTGTGGAGGCCTATGTCCAGTAGTGGACTGCGATAGTCTGAAATGATGATGATGATGACATTTTAATAAATCTTTTATATTTTAATAAATACTAATACAATTATAAGTAGGTAAACTTTAATATAGAAATGTAGATTACTGAACTTCTAATTTAGATAGATAAATAAGTAACCTATGATTTGCGGTGATAGTTTATTATAATACTGCAAAATGCTACTAGAGTTCTCAGAAGTTCAGAGTAGATCTCCTAAAGTTTATAATATTTTCAGAGAAAGAGTTCCAGCAACTTAAAGAAGTGAAAAGATTCAACTACCTGCTGGGCATGTCTATGTGGATGCTCACAAAAGAGAAGAAAGATGAATTACTCAAGCAGAGAGACCAGAAATTGGAAGAGCTCAATGCTCTCAAGTTAGTTTTAAAATCAATTTATTTATAACTAACGAGACAACTCAGTATTACTTACACTAATTGTCAGATTGTTTGATAATCATAATGTAATGCAATTCTGGTTTGTATTGTAGTTTCTCAATAGTAAAAAAAAATTGCTTAGCTAGGTTCAGTTGTACTGAGGGGTCATTCAAGTATTACAGAAACACAGAAGGGGGTCATTGTTTTGGTTATTTCTGATGATATGGGGGCGGGTGGATCTAGATTGTGGTTATCTAGATGTCATCAATATTTATATATTATTTCTGAATAGATTTATTTTCTTCTTTTTTTTACAATCAATAGCCCCTAGTAGGATTAAAAATATATATAACAATTCTTAGGTAAGCATAGGGGGAGGGGGTACAGTTTTGCTGACTAACTGAAATACTGCTTACGTAATAATATTTGAATGACCCTAATGCATCAATTTTTTCATAACTCAGTAGTTATCATATATTTGTAATATATAGACTATTGAACAAATCTTAATAAAAAAAAAAAAAAATCCATTAAGATCCGAATCTTTGAGAAGTTCATCAGTCACGAACATAGTCAAATCTTGTTGATGACACTAGTGTAGTTAATATTATTTGACTATGGATTTCTTATATGGCTTCATACATTTTTCTTGAAAATATATATGTTAATAAATTTCAGAAAGAAGACCCCAGCAATGTTGTGGCGCGATGATCTCGATGTTTTCTTAATTCGTCTTGATGAACTAGAGGAAAAGGAACGGCAGGAAGAGTCCGCCACTAACAAGAAGAGTTCCAAGGCTTTTGTATGTTTTTTTATTTGAGCTAATATATCTATATATTAATACGTGAAGCCAAAACTTTGTCCCCCTTTTGACCAGAATTGCGCGGACGAAGCAGTATAAAATTTTGCATACTTATAGTTTCTATAGAGGACTAATACTTTACTAATATTTTTTTAAATTATGCGAAAAAAAATACAATAAATCAATAAAAAACATTACCACCTTGTATTTGACACACACACACAAACACACACATTTTTTATTTAAATGCACATTTAAACTAATTATGGTCTAACTTTGACCACTAGGCGACCACTAGTATGTATAGATATAGATGTGTGTGTGTGTGTGTGTGTCGAGGCAGTGTTATTCTAAATATCGTCATACACAAAAATCGTCATAAACAAATAACCACGTTTTTTTTTTTGCCATAATCTTCGTTTTATTTTCACAAAATTCATTCATTCATTCAAACTCAAGAATTTGTGACAAACTTTCTTGCTCTCTCTGTATCAATGATGGTCTCTGATGTGTCATTACATGATAATACTAAAAATCTGACTTCAAATAGTCTTCATATACAACCTATCTGAAAAGTTATTTAATTTATTTTACTAATAATTGTTTATTTTGTTCTATTTGTGCTATATATAAAGATGGAAAGAATGAAGGTAAATTCTATGTGTATAATTTTTCTGTTCTGAACTACTGTAATTATTTCTTTAATTTGAGTTTAAATAAATTAAGAAAAAAGTAATTTAAAGACATGTATACAATTTATTTATTTTGCATTGAATCCTATATAATATGAAACTTCAAATTAGTTTCAAATAAAGTCAATCAGACGAGTTTTTTTATTATAATAATGTATGTATTAAAGGCAGCAAATAAGAAAAACCGCAAATCAATGCTGGACATCGCGCCTTCGGAAAATGGCAGACGAGTTGAGCCGAAAATATCAGAAGACCTTATCAAGAGGATACAAGCGGCTGAGAAAGCTAAAATGAAGAAAGAAGTTAAGAAAGAATATGATCCTGTAAGTAGATGCTAAACGATTTGTTCGAATTATGATTTTTTATATTTATCAGATCATATGTTGAAGAAGACGCCGAAGACGCTGCTGCCCGTCCTCGGCCTGTGTATTTCAAAGCCAGCAGTGGGATGGTTATCCAGCCATCGGTCGGCTTTATAAGTTCCAAGGTGGTAGTGAAACTGTATTATCCCTTAGTCGCCTCTTACGACACCCACGGGAAGAGAGAGGGTGGCTATATTCTTTAATGCCGTAGCCACACAGCATTCGATTTGATGCCTTATAATTTTTATTATAATTAATAAGTAATGATATGTTCTAGGATGACCCAACGGGCGTCAGTCCAGCCAGTGGTGAAAAGAAACCGAAGGCAGCTCGAGCTAAGAAAGAAAAAACTGAGAAGCCAGAGAAAGAGAAAACAGATGGACTCAAACAAACCAAGCTCACATTTAAAAAGGAACCTAAAAAGGTAATATCAATACAAATAAAGCACATTAAGAACTTTAAATAATATACAAATAAAAACTTAATTAATTGATCGATTCAACCTGCAACATCCCACTGCTAGAAAGTAACTTAAAAATCTAGTTTGAATGGCGTTTCGCGAATTTTTAAAAACCTAAAACGTTCGATTTTTTTTTTTTTAATAAACATACTTGTTTAAATATAAATTAATTTTCATCCTTATAAATTATATTAAACAGATAGTGCAAGGTCGTGTTTAGTTCTGATCTTATACTATCACACTTGTAGCGACATCTATCTGTCCACAAACTGAGTAAAAACTGACGTATTCTACATCACAGTATTAAAGTTATCCGAGCGTTTGAACTACATACAAGAACCTGACAACAACCGTTTGGCAACCCACCATACACAAGTTCCATCTGGTCGGAGTATCCTCCCTATACAATGGTGGATGAGGAACTTTACACCCTGTTCCTCACACCCCAACACTCTAACTGCAACTAAAGTTGTAAATAAAATATAATAGTTTTTTTTTTAATTTTTTTTTTCAGAAAAAGATGACATTCAGTGGTAGTAGTTCAGGGGAAATGTCTGATTCTGAAATTGAAATAGCCGATCCTCCTGCTCCAAGGGAAAGACAGAATGCCAGGCGAGCGGCAACTAAGGTTAGAAAACTACAAAAAAATTCTATAGTTCATAAAGTTAACATTATTTCAAAGGCTTTGTAGGCAACTTAGCATTATTTATGTATATTATAGCTATTTGTATTCAACATAATATATTAACAATAGTTAAATAGTATTTAATTTACATAATACTATCTATACTAATATAAAGCTGAAGAGTTTGTTTGTTTGCTTGCTTGAACGCACTAATCTCAGGAACTGCTGGTTCAATTTGAAAAATTCTTTCAGTGTTAGCCAATTTATCGAGGAAGACTATAGGCTATATAATACTTTAGTACCTCTTTTTTTTTCTTAAATTAACGTGGGTGAAACCGCGGTGCACATGTCTAGTAATATATTTTTTTAACTAGCATATCCGCACGATACCCGTAATATACGGCGGATTTGACAATAGCTTTCTCTCGTGATTTTTATACTGACATTTATTTTGTGATGATCAAGATTTTTGACATGGCTATGTCTATACTCTATAGTCATTTCAAAAATCTTAACACTCGTAAACGTAATTTTGTCATACGAGAGATTTTATTGTAAATAGCTAAATTATTGTTTAATTGCTAAAGGTTTTTTTTAATTTTTTTTATGTCACTAGGTCGCCAAACAAGCGTACGGCTCACCTGATGGTAAGCGATTACCGTAGCTTATAGACGCCTGCAACACCAGAAGCATCGCAAGCGCGTTGCCGACCCAATCCCCAATCCCCCAGGGGCTCTGGTCACCTTACTCACCAACAGGAACACAATACTGCTTGAAAACAGTATTATTTAGCTGTGATCTTCTGTAAGGTCGAGGTACTACCTCAGTCGAGCTGCTCCATATTTTGAGCAGAAAATTCCTGCTGTGCCCTACCTCAGTTAATAATATAATTAGTATTTTTTTTAATATACTAATTCGTGTGGTCCCATTTATTATATTTGATTGAGATCTGATGACTACTTTTTGAGTCTCTCTATTGCGTATTTACTTCTTGATTATTTTTTCCTCTACCTACGTCGTATAACTTGTTAATGTAATTAAAGTAGTTAATTTCCAAATTTTTTTTTTGAAGTTTACTCCGTATGAATCGATCTTTATACAAGGCCCCCGGTATGAAAAGAATATGATTAGTAAAATCTACTGAACGAATGACCTCGTTAAGTTTTTGTGTGCCATCTATCGAAACCCTATTGGGTGGCGTTATTTGATTCGTTTATTTACCATTTGATATGGTATTAGTCTTTTACTTAGACTAGTAAGCTTTTTTTGTAACTGTTTAGACATTCGATCTGAAGGAGTAAACTCCAGTCGTGCGTCGGACCTGACACACACTCTTTTTTTTTTGAAAAGCTAACGAAAGACAAAAATCAACAGGTGCAGAAATACAAGGACGGGTCGGATGATTCAAAGTCTGATTCAGAAGTAGAATTGTTAGACA
Source organism: Melitaea cinxia (assembly GCF_905220565.1). Lineage (NCBI taxonomy): Eukaryota > Metazoa > Arthropoda > Insecta > Lepidoptera > Nymphalidae > Melitaea > Melitaea cinxia. The sequence goes on along the minus strand of NC_059407.1, from coordinate 13,687,773 downwards.
ATAAATTAGAATCGGATACAGAAAAACCGTTAGCGATGTCTCTTAGTGACGAAGATGAAGATTTCAATATCAAGAAGAGCAATGCTAAGAAAAAACCCGCTGATATGGACTCTGGTGTGTATTCTGAAATTGCTTGTCATATATTTAAAAACTCAATTCGAAAACATATTGAATATTTGGTATTTAGGTGTTATATCACTCTCAAAAAAACCATATATTTAGTCATTAATTTTTTAATTTTATTAACTTACGTATTTTATAAATTTCTTTTAAAAAAGTAAATTCTGATAGATACTAATATTGGTGGTAAATTGAAATATAAAAATATTTACGAGTAGAGAAATATTAGTTTCATATTTTGAAGTTTAATCTAACTTAACCTAATTTATAATCATTTTTTCAGATTGTCTATTTGATTCGTTAATAGAGGATTCGAAGAAGGAAACTGAAAAGGCAAATGATATTATAGCAACAGTATTATCAAGTGACGATGAAATAGTAAAAGAGTCACCGCCTCCGAAGAAAAAGCCAGCTCCCAAACGGAAACTTATGAATGTTGATAAAGACAAAGATAAACCTAAAAAGAGACCTGCTAAACTTTTGCTCAGTCAAGACAGTGACGATGACGACAGTATATTTGACAGTAAAAAGGTAAAACTACATGTACTTTTTTAATTATTTTATTGCTTGCAAAGTAAATAAATGAGTTTGCCCTTAGACTATGCTTTTCCTATAAAATATCCAAGTTATAATTGTAAAAATAATATTCATTACAATTTGTGACGTAGACGACACATAACTGGAGGCTCTCAACTTCCGTTCGCCTCGCCCGATCACACTTTTCGTCAAGCTCTCGTCACGCTTACTCCCTAAGTCAAGTTTGCGTCAAGAAGTTTTATTTCGAAAATATGTAGCTGTAACAATCGGCAGTTACCTGAAACAAACATTAACTTGTCTACTTTAAGAACAAAAACTGTGTTATAATCAAAAGATATTTATTTATATTAGTAATACTAGCTGACCTGGCAAACTTCGTATCGCCTTATTTTTTTTCTTAAATATAATAATTACATATATCAAAACAAAATATACCCTATCTTTCAAGTTGGATCAAACTGCACACGGTGTGCAATTTTGACTAAAATCGGTTAAGTAGTTTAAGAGTTCATCGCGGACAAACATTGTGACACGAGATTTATATATATTAAGATTAATCCTATTTGGGGTTTCGACATTAGTATCTGTTTTACTGTTATAACATGAATATGTATATTACAGGATAAAAAAAAGCAGAATCCGAAGAAAAAGACGAAGAAAATGAGCAGTGACAGCGATAGTGACGGGGGAGCACCCGTCGCCCCTCGGGCCAACGCCAGAGCCAGAGCCCCTCAGAAGTACCACTACAGCGATGGCTCTGACTCTGACTGAGGGTGGATATTATAGGTCAGACTTGTTATTTTATATCACACTACGCTTCAGCTACTACTATGTGGCTACGGTACTAAAGAATTTAGCCACCCCCTCTCTTCCCGTGGGTGTCGTAAGAGGCGACTAAGGGATAACACAGTTCCGCTACCACCTCGGAACTTAAAAAGCCGACCGGTGGCGGGATAACCATCCAACTGCTGGCTTTGAAATACACAGGCCGAAGACGGGCAGCAGCGTCTTCAGTGCGACAAAGCCAGCCCTGCGGTCACCAACCCGCCTGCCCAGCGTGGTGACTATGGGCAAAACACATGAGTAAACGCCATTTTTGGCGTAAACTTGTGGAGGCCTATGTCCAGCAGTGGACTGTATGGGCTGTAATGATGACGCTTCAGCTTGTGATATCTCACTGTTAGGCCCCTTTCCCCACGTAGGAGAAGGATTAGAGCTTAATCCACCACACTGCTCCAATGCAGGTTGGCGGATATATTCCTAACTATAAGTAACAATCACTATCGGGCGTACATTATAACAACCTTGACCGAGAGCTAAACGTGCTCTCCATTGCACGGTGGGGATTCCCACAAGGACTAACAGCCAGACTAGAAATAAATATTTGTATAAACACAAATATCCTCTCCGAGCGGGAATAGAACCTGCGACCGACGGTGATTAGGCGCCGCCTACACGGCACACGCACTATTTGATCGGTCGTCATATATCACTAAGTTGGCAAAAATTATTGAGGTACGGCACAGCAAACAGCAGGCAACTCGCAGGCGATGCTTCTGGTGTTGCAGGCGTTAATAAGCTGTTGTTACCGCTTACCATTAGGTGCACCCTACGCTTGTTTATCAACCTACTTGTGTTTTTTTTATATCACTAGGTCGGCAAACAAGCGTACGGCTCACCTGATGGTAAGAGATTACCGTAGCCTATAGAAGCCTGCAACACCAGAAGCATCGCAAGCGCGTTGCCGACCCAATTCCCAATCCCCCCAGGAGCTCTGGTCACCTTACTCACCAACAGGAACACAATACTACTTGAAAACAGTATTATTTAGCTGTGATCTTCTGTAAGGTCGAGGTACTATAAAGTCGGGCTGCTGCAGATTTTGAGCAGGAAATTCCTGCCCTATATCTCAGTTAGTTGTGTAAAAATAAGTCTGAAAAAAAGAATGTTATGTAAGCTCATTTATTGAGGATGATAGGCTACAACACATTAACTCTGTGACAGAAAGAGAGCAGCATAAATAAAATATAATACAATCTGAACGCACTAATATCAGGAACTACAGATTTAAATTAAAAAATTGTTTTTGTGTTGCGTACTCCATTTATTGAGGATGGCTATGGGCTATATTATGATATGTTTATGTAAGTTTTATACTCAAATAAACGCGGTCGAAACCGCAGCACAAATCCAGTTTAAAATATATATCAGTATCAAACAATATTTTACACATCATATCAAACATATAGTGATTTTGTTTGTTTGTTGTTTGCAGGCCGCTGCATGTGGAAATGGATTAGCGTGAGAGCTACAGAGATGTTTTTATAAGATTCATATTGGGTCTTGAACTGTTTGAGTATTTTCGTATTACTTATAAATATAAGTAAATATAAGTATTGTGTCTATTCTACTTATTGTTAGTTAAATTGTCATAATATTATTAATAGTAGTAAATTAGAATTATCTTTTCTTTTGTATAATCATATTCTAAATTTAAGTTCGTCTAGTAAATGCTACTGACGAACTTAAATATTGAAATTTTTACTATTTTTACTCTGTGGTCTTACTTCAGAATTCTTCTAATTTTTTTACGAAACTTAACTTCTAAATTTTGTGTAATTCTCCTCCTTAAAAAAATATCTTTCTTTTTATTTTCATGTTTCGTGTCTTAATATTTTTGTTGTCTTCTTAATTTTATTGTATATTTGATTTAAGAACTATAAAATGTGGTAGTTTAGAGACAAAAATCCTATATTTTTAATATTTATTGTCGTTTTAAAATTCAAATACAATTGTTTATTTTTAATGTGTATTTGTATGACATCTTTAAGAAATCTCATTCCATATTTTATGATCGAGGAAATGAAATGTTTAGTTGTCAATTATTACGATCACGGTATTACGCAGATGAAATAAAAATACTTATTAACTTGGAACATTTCTTATTACGTATTGTCATTTTTAATGTTTTCACGTAACAATGTCTCGATTGTTATAATAATTTGTAAATAAATTATTTTTTAAGGAACTGTTGTCTTCTTTCTTTTTATTTTATATTTTAATAGTTGATATGGTATGTGTCGTTTTACAATATAAATTCTAAGAATTTTGATTCTAGTATGTATACTTTACAAGTAATTATAGAATAGTATAAAACCGTTTAAAATCTTATCAGAAGTGATAGAACTCATCATTGAAAAAACTATTGCGTTTTTATATATTAATGGGTATCATAATCAGTAAGGTTTAGAACACTGAATTTTTTGAAAGTACACTAAAATTCAGCTTCGATTTTCAAAATTCTTCAATTTTTTACACTTTTTAGCTTACCCTTCGTCAGACTAATTGGCACATCTTTGTTGGGTTAATCAATATTAGTGGGGTGAAAGATAAAAACATCATGTAGTAATAAAATCGTTTATTAGAAATATTTGACATAATACGTATTACATTGCTTAGTTTACATTAATGATAAAATTCCTAGTATTATACTTTTTAATGGAGTTTTTTATCTAATTAAAATATTTCCTACACTTTTTAAATAACAGGTATATTAATATGGCATTTTTAATCAGATTCATATTTACAATAAAATTTATAAATAAACTAGTCACTTAATAACATTCAAGATTCAGTTAGTATATTTCTTTGACATATAAATCAAATGTTTTTTTTTCAATTATTTGGAATAATGTATAAAAGCCTATTTTTAATTAAAAGTTATTGGAAGCGCACATTTATTGTCCGTGGGATGAATAAATATAAAAAAGTAGACTGTTGATTGAAAACCAATATCCAAATTAACGTCTAATTATCTAAATACTCCAATATCGTCTCAAAGCAAGTTCAACTTGTTACATAAAAATCCTAAACAAGAAATATCCTTTGAAAGAAAAATCTGTAGTAATATTTTATTTTACGTCTTAATTAGTAAAGCTGTTCTAAGAATTTCTTATCATAACGGGTCTGTCAATCACGAAATTTGACAGAACGATTACCGCCATTTTACTTTTTTTTTAATCAGTACCTGCTTAGTTTGCTTTCTCTGTCTGAATAGCCTTTAGCACTTTCCCTATCCGAGTATTTACCGCCGTTGTACTTATTGTATCGATCGTGTCCATTTTGTCTGTACGGCTTTTCACTGGCACTGTAGTGTATTTCGGAGGGGCCGATTGTTTTTGACCAGTGATGTGTCCAGTAGAAGTCGTCGGGGTACCGCGGGTATGGGTTCTCGCGACAGAGCACCACGCAGTATATGAGGCTGCCCACGAGCGTGATGAATCCGAATATAAGGAAGACTATACCCAGGATCCTGGAAAGAAATAAATACGTAACTTTGACTGATTTTTGTATCAAAATGAACTCATATGGATTAAATATGTCTATTGTTTTTTGTCATCAGCCGCATTGGAGCAGCGTGGCGATTAAGCCCTGATCCTTCTCCTACATGGGGAAAGAGGCCTATGCCCAGCAGTGGGATATTACAGGCCGAAGTGATTGTTTTTTCGTCGCCAGTAGATGTGCATGGTCGTTTTTTCCTAAAATTTTCTATTTATCATAAAAAGGAGTAAATAAAAATCGATGGAATAAATAGATGGAAGGAAAACCAATCCTACCCGCAATCCCCCCTGGAGCTCTGGTCACCTTACCACAAAGCAGTATTATTTAGCTGTTGTGATTTGTAAGGTCGATGATGTATTTCCCCAGTTGGGCTGCGCCAGATTTTGAGCAGGAAATTTTATGCTTATACCTCAATTAAAATTAAATAATATTTGAGAAATTTTGTTATTAATGTGGTATCAAAAAGGCGTTTTAAGAAAACCGAAATTATTCATATCAAAACATTAAAAAAGAAAAATATATTAAGCTACTAGACATTATTATTTTTTTAATTTAGCGGCGGTCTGAACGTTCGTGGGAATCGTTCTGAAATCAAAAGCGTTTGAACAAATGTCATATTGTTGTCGCAAATTACCTTTACCGTTGAGCGCGAACTATTTTAAAATGTAAATTGATTTTTAATGTTCTGGAATTCTTTTTCGTTGTTGGGATGAGATGTATGGATGTAAACCGCATTATGATCTGGTTTACGAAACAGTTTACACACTTTTGTAACGTGGGAATCCGTTATTGATAAATTCTTTAATGGTTTTTATTCGATTCTCTGTTCTGAATGTGTCGAGCTCGGATTAAATTTATGAGTGCGACGTAGTATCGTGGTCTCGATAGCAAGGCACAAAGGTATAGAAATAACAAGTTTTTGTAGGGTGTTTGTTGGTTGTTTGCTTGGTTTGGAAATTTCGCGGTCAACGATAAATAAATACGGCTCTTACAGACCCCCTCCCTCTTGTGATATTTTGTGATTTTTCTCTCACCAAACAAACAGCGGTTCGAAGAACTGCAGCACGATGACGAAGCCCAGCGTAACGAGTATGAGGCCGAGGTTCAGCAGCAACATGAGGCAGCACATGCCCTTCACGTTCGGACAGAAAGGGTTTGGAGCCGCCATTGCGTCCACTTTCACTCCCGCCTTTTGAAATTCAATGAAAATGAAATTAAAAGAGATTTATTTGAGATACATACACTGCTTACAGACACAACTAACACAATAACAATATGACACAAAAAATATATTTTTGAAATGTATTAGTTAGGTTGGTAATCATGTACAATCCCTGCGAGAAATTTATGTGGTTGGGGGGAAAAGGGGTTTGTAGGGGGGGGGGGGTTCATCAACGGAACGGAGCATGAGTACACTTCTCCCAAAACCAGAATTAAGTTAGAGTTAGAAATAACAAAATGCAGTACCCAGAATATAATTTAAATAATGTGGGGGTGTTCAACAGTATCTTGGCTTCTCCAACTTCTGAAGAGGCTAGAAGTGTGTATAAATTAGTCCTAATATATTTAAAGAGACGTTGTTGATTTAGTTAAGAACGATGGAGGTGACGTGGTCACTGTGTGACAAAACCTCCAATTTTTTAAGATTTAAAAAAAAAAAATATTTACCTCCGATAAAAAAACCTACCTGTATTGTACATTATAGCCGTTAGGTTATTAGATTTTTGACGGTTATAGCTTCGTTAAAATGAATTGAAACAATATGTTGATAGTCTAAATAAGTGTATTTTGAAAGCGCTGTCGATTTTATACAAATGAATAAATAAATAAGTTACATTAAAATGGGGTTTGTGGTTTAAGATTACCGAGTTTGTACCAATAGATAAAATTTCTGAAAATTTTTGTATACAATACCGAACAATTATGTAATTTGTTATGAAAAATATTTGTACTTTAAATGTCATCTCTTCGATTTTAATATAACTACCATTTTAAATATAAATATACATATATTCAGGTGATAAGAAAGTGTTTGTTTGTCAGAAGTATCCCAACTCAAAAGCTATTGAACTTCAAAAGGAAAGTATATTGTATCTTGAATTTTATGTAATTACTTTAATCATACCTTTCTTGAGACTTTGGAGCGGTGAGTGGAAGCCACTGAGGGCGCGACCGCACTTCTGTACGAGTAGACACTGCGCGGTGCTCTTGACTGCCGGCTGTGGACGAAATCACAATTACTTCTATTCATTATTTATCAACTTCAAAATTATTTATTTTAAAAATAATTTCCTGAGTTGGGCACAGCAGGAAATATATTGCTTAGAATTTGGAGCAACTGGGAAAGTACCCTAACCTTGTAAAAGATGACAGCTAAATAATTATGCTTTCAATTAGTGTTTTGTTCCTGTGGTGTGGTAAAGTAGCTGGAGTTTTTGGGAGAGTCGGGGAGATAGGATCTGTTACGTGCTAAAAATGCTCTTGATGTTGCAGGCGTCCACAAGCTACGGTACGCTAACCGTAAGGCGGATCGTATGCTTGTTGCCACTTACGTAATAAAAAAAAAAAAGCTTAATTCCTATAATAAAAGTAAATATCATACAAGCGAAATTAAAGATCAAAGATTAAAAAAAAGTCATTTAGGAAATACGCTTAGAAAATTGATATGGTCAAACACATACATTTATAGAATTAGAAACATAATTAACATTCGTTATTATTTTATCGTTCTTTCTTTTCATTTTTTTCTTTATTTATCTTTTTCAAGTTATACTTCTTTGGCGCGTAAATTTTTACGATCATCTCATTTCGCGCACATCGTCACGAAAAAAAACCGAAGTTAGCTAGTCAACGAAGAAGAAGTTAGCAACATGAAATTTCAATTAACATATATGAATGAAATTTAGCCAATGAATTATAACTTCTTACGTGCGTACATAAGTAAACATAGTTTTTTTGTTTGTTAGGTTTCTTGTTTGTGTACAGTATGTCAAGTGTTCACAGTGACCGTGTAAGTTTAAAAATAGTCGTAGTAAATGGATTCAAAGCGAACGTGGCTAATGACTCTACATCGGAACATTAATAATGACGGATTTAGATATAAATACGCCTTTAAATAGATATCAATGAAGAAATAGAAATATATAAACATTACGACTCTTATTACATATTTTATAGATGAAACTAATGTCTAATAAATCTTATTTGTAACAAGTTTTATCTTAAGTTTCTAATAACAATTATTTCGTTGAATGTTTGCTGCCCATGTACCTAATACTTATAATATACATTGAAGTTTCTTTACATAATAACTTTAATATCATTTAGTTCAGAATCAGTTCAGCCTATTGCAGTCCACTGCTGGACATAGGCCTCCCAAAGTTCGCGCCAGACAACCCGGTTTTCCGCAATCCTCATCCAGCCTGTACCGGCAATCTTACGTAGATCGTCGGTCCAGGACGTCCCATACTGCGTTTGCCAAGACGCGGTCTCCACTCCAGGACCCGTCTGCTCCAACGGTCATCGGTCCTGCGACACAGATGGCCAGCCCAGTGCCAACTTGCTAATTCTACAGTCTTGCTAATCTCGATAGATATGTGGACACTGACGAAGGGACTGGTCCACAAGTTTAAAGCTTTAATATATTCTAATACATTTCTTCGTTGTATGACTTTTAGTCACTGTTAGTTAAAAATCTAATGAAACGAAAGATCGCAATAGAGTAAAACCAATCTTGTGTTAATCGACTCATTGTTAAAAAAAATCTTGTCGAAGTGTGCTTGAAAGAAAATCAACTGATTGGATTTAGCAGTTTAGATGATGGCAGCGCTAAGTGTAATCAGTTATTCTTTTACCTTGTAGCTCTACTTTTGTTCTTATTATTCTCTTTGATACACATTTTCTAGGTTATATTATTGTATTTACAAAGAGCAATTGGAGCCTACGTTATAAAGGTTACTGTAGTTGATCTAGAAACACATTAAATTAGAATAATTTTCCCGCGGATGATGACTATTAGACGTAGTTGAGATATCTAACAACCTATTCTTGTACATTTCCAATCATCGGGTATTTGTGATCAAATACAGTTTTTGTTTATAATAATAGGGATTTTTTTTTGTGTTTTACATAAATACGATATATATAATACTCCTACAGACTAGTCCATTGGCGCAGTTTGTAGTGGCCCTGTTTTCTGCTCCGGGGGTTGTGGGTTCGATTCCCACCCCAGTCTGAGTGTAATATATATACACCGATGTATAGCTACATACATTTTTTGCTTGTCATAGGTCCCCAACACTTGCACTACAAATACAAATACAAATATACTTTATTGTACAACCAAAGACAATACAAATAACATAAAAGAAAAAGAAACAAGCGAGAAATAATAATAATAATAATAACAAAAAAGGAATGTACAAAAGGCGGTCTTATCGCTAAAGAGCGATCTCTTCCAGACAACCTTTAGAAAACACTAGAGCACTACATAATCTAAAAACATCTTTCAGCTTTTTTTAATGTATTTGTGGTGTACAACGAAAAAAAAATGAGTGTTCATTAGACCACACGACTGAAGTAAAACTTCTCCTACAGTAATATACGAAACGTAACTCTCTCTTTCTATCTTTATTAACGTATATCTCCCTCTCAACTTCCGCTCGCCTCGCCCAATCAAAATTTTCGTAACGCTATCGTCACGCATTCACCAGCTTCTTCCCAAGTCAAGCGTGCGTATAGAAGTTTTACCAGTACAATTATTTATGTAAATAAAAATAAAAGATAAACTGTATATTATAAATTTTACTCGCTAATAAACAAACGTAACTAATCGAGTCACGATTCCGAGCGATTAGTTCCGAGACAAGGTCGAATCGAGTTGTCACGATCGTGTGACATAACTATCGACAGTTTGGTGGTCAGAGCAGGTGCTAATGTGTCTGACCGTCGCTCAATTATTACATCAGTACGGGTAACTTATGCTTATGTTTACATACGATTTAGCTTCTCGTTATTTCCTTTATTTGTGTGGTAACTTAGAACAGGTTAAGTAGGTATCTGTTGTAAGGGCTTTGTCCCTAACTATTCTAACTGTAGACTACTTATTTTTATAGTTGGAGAGAAATAACACTTTTGCTATTCAAATATCGGATCGGAATATCTTTATTTTTAAAAACTTACGACTATATATACAAAATTTAAATGACATTAGAAAAGTCTTATATTAATTTTAAAACAATATTTAAAATTTGGTTGTCAAAAGAGGTTGCTTACTTTTCCACACGTAGAGAGATCGTATGTAATCATATACATATATATAACGTAGGTAAACCCGTTATGTACTGTCGTTTTTTTTTAAATTTTACTTGTATAGGAATTTTGTCAAATCGGTTTTTATTGATTCGAATATAGTGGTCTTTTTGTTAAAATTAAATGAAATTTAATTGGAGGATAAAAATCTTAGCAAGCGAAAGTTGACATTAAAAACGTTAATAAAAAAAAAAAGAACTATCAGTATTGTATCAAAATATTTTAAACCAATTCTTTTCGTTCTTTTATTTGGACTGATGGACAAAAATGGTTAAATAATTTTTACTATGGAGGTAGAGGATATATTGGCAAATTCATGTTTTCGAGTATCTTTTTCCGGATTATGCGTATGCAAGCACGAGATATACTTCCATTGTATCATTTCATCATAATTGTATAACTTACAATTAGAAACAAAAAATAAAGAACTTAATCTCTACAAGCTTTTATAGCTATAAAACAGCCTCCTTTCGAAGGCTATAATTTAGTTCATACTTTCATCTCCACAATAATCGATAAAAAAAAAACCTTTTTCAAGCGATTAACTTAAGAATGTCAACACCATCTATTATAAAACAAACATGTAAAAAGTTAACGTCTTGATAGAAACCTTGATTGGTTCCTTTGTACGGGGTGGACAGTCCGGGAACTTGAAAAGAAAGTTCAATGTAATTAGAAAAAAATAACGATAAAATCCTTAGTCATTCAGAGGGCTATAAATGTTTACAAATAAGATGTCAAGACATTAACGCATTTTATTAAAAATAAACGATCGACCGCTTTGATTCATTGCTTTTTATTTGTAAGGAGGCTGCATAAGAATTACAATGTAATAATTTATAGATAATTTTAAAATAATCCTTCTTTCGACTTAGTTTTGAAGCATATTTCGTATTTTCCAAGTAGGTAAGTTAGGAGGCTATCGTTGACCTGTCTGTTTTTATTAGGATTATTTTGTATTTTATCTTATGCTACTATGGTTATTGAATTAAAAGTAATAATCTTCAAATTTTTAGCCTTATTCGTATTGGCCTTAACTTGGGTATATGGATTGTCTGGAAGAAATGGCTAAATAGCCATAAGCCATTGTACTTCACAGTCTGTAAATGTTTTTTAAATGTGTTTATTGTTTAAAATGTAGTTGTGGTGTACAATAAAGTATGAAAAATATGTGGTGTCATGGGACACCAGGTAGGAACGAAGTTCCTTCGGATAGTATAGAAGCAACACAATTTGAAAAAAAAAATGTTGAATTTTATATATATTTTCTAGTTCTTGATTTTTTTAATTTTGTTGATTGTGTGTGTTATTTATTAAGTACATAAAAGTATTTAGGAAATTTAGTATTTTAGAAAATAACAAATACCGTAAAATAAAATATATCAAACAAAATTCAAACTATTAAGTGAAATACCAAACATGTGTCTATTGAATAAATGTTATCTATTAATAAAATCTGTCTAATAAATGTTATCTATTTTTGTCGACAGTATAAAATTACATAAATAGTACAAAAAAAGTTTACTAGTAATATTTTAGTTTAACAAACGTCATATTATACAGTCGTGTGACTGATATAGACGTGATAGTGATAGATAGTGACGTACACTTCCGTTATATATTTTTCCTACGGTTATTATCACATTTTTTCAGTTCGGTCGCTCAGCCAAATGTCAAGCCTGCCGTAAGGAACTTCGTTCCAATAAATAAATAAATAAATAAAAAACTGTTTATGTACAACTGGCCAAGATGTTCGGGTAGGGATTTATTTATTTATTCTTGGATAAGTAATCTTTCAGTAAACTTATTTAAATTCCTTTAATAAATATTTAGTAGCTTATTATTACATAGAAAAATGGCTACAATACATAATATTATCACTCGCGATTATCGCAATCAAAATAATCAACTTGCATTTTAAACTGACAACGTATGAGACAAAAATTAGCACAATTTGTATGCTTCCTATGAAAGCATCCGACTAATGAGACGTCTAAAACTTAGGACGCGACAAGATCGTAGTTGGCTATAATTATTTCTTTTAATTAACAACAAGTCAAATGAAGTGGTTTACTGTGAAATAATTACGCGTAGACATTAAAGGTAATTTTAAAATTTATGACCATGACTGCAATTAGGGACGAAAAACCCGAGCGTCGGTGTTTCACAAAGAATTATTGTGCTGTCACGTAACACTGGAACGAAAAAAAAGTCAACCGTGGTTTCTGGGAGCCGAAATTACATAATGGAAGGTCCATCGTCATGCTTTGACATCAAGGACGTGAATAGAAAGTAAGAAAGTTATGGTTTCGACTTTTTTGTTAATCTAATTTATTTCAAATATAAGAAATAACATAACGTAGATCACATTTTTAACCTACTTCCAAAAAAGGAGGAGGTTCTCAATTCGACTGTATTTTTTTTTTTTATGTATGTTACATCAGAACTTTTGACCGGACGGACCGATTTCAACAAATTTTGTTTTAATCGAAAGGTGGTGTGTGTCAATTGGTCTCATTTAAATTTATTTGAGATCTAACAACTACTTTTTGAGTTATATCTAATAATGCGTTTTTACTTGACGCTTTTTTCGTCGACCTACGTTGTATTATACCACATAACTTTCTACTGGATGTACCGATTTTGATAATTCTTTTTTTGTTGGAAAGAGGATATCTCTAAATTGGTACCATGGTAAGGAAACCAGGATCTGATGATGGAATCCCAGAGAAATCAAGGGAAACTTTCGAAAATCCGCATTAACTTTTTACTGGGTGTACCGATTTTGATAATTTTTGATTTAATCGAAAGCTGATGTTTATCGTGTGGTCACATATAAATTTTATCGAGATCTGATATTTACTTTTTGAGTAATCTTTGATAACGCGTAGTTACTTGACTATTTTTTCGTCGATCTACGTTGTATTACTCGTCGATGTGATTGAAGTCGGTTTTTTTTCGTTTGCGAGCAAACATAATTATTATCCTAAAAAAGTAGCCTACTTTTTTTAAAGTTCAAGCCTTTACTAGATACTAAACCCAAACAAAATAATTTTAAAGGTCATACAAATATGAATTCTGAGCGTTTGTGTAATTATCTTTTGTGCGTTTTCATGTCACGAATTCTTTTTGGGCTTATAGAGTGCAAAAGATAAAAATCATTGTAAAAATTAACTTAGCAATCCATTCTTTTAAACCTTTTCATGTTATTAATAAAAGTATTGCACAAAAACGCATTATTTTTGAGTCAAAAATAGATCTTCAAAGGTGTCCAATAAGAGAAAACGATACAAAAACATCCAGCATAGATATATCTAGAGATTGGAGTTCTACAGCATCCGCGACACAATGCAAGTACCGTTTGACGATTTGACCTAGATCCATGGTATCCCGATTAGCGATACATTTGAGTTATAAATTGTATTATAGGGTATGGCGATAAATCAAGCGTTCCATGTAATATTTTACTTTAAGTCATTATAGTACAGAATTGAGCGATTTAACAAATCTGATGTATTCATAATAAGATTCTTTTGTGCTATTTTTTTATTTGTATGTATAATTTTAAATAGTACTTATTAAAATAGATAGATTCTTAAAAACAAAACAACTTAATTTTCAGTTACTGGCTTTTGTATGAATATATACATATATATATATAAATTCTCTTCAGTAGTTATTATAGAGTAACAGTGTGTGTAAAAATCACATCACTTCAGCCTATCGCAGTCCAATGCTGGACATAGGCCTCCACAAGTACAAGTACAGGTAGAGAGATATGACAATATAATTATACATTTACTGGAGACGAATAAAACAGCTCCACCATGGCCATCATTTCTGTCATCCCGGAAACATGCATAACTGGGAACTCTGAAGCAAGAGCCAGGTCTTAACCATGTTTCCTAGACAGCTAGAATTGATGGGTTGATATGATTATCTAAGTGAATCATCATCATTGCAGCCTATACAGTCCACTGCTGGACACAGGCCTCCACAAGTTTATGCCAAAAATAACATGAACTCATGTGTGTTGTCACCACGCCGGGCCACGAGTTGGAGACCGCAGGGCTGGCTTTGTTGCACCGAAGACACTGCTGCCCGTCTTCGGCCTGTGTATTTCAAAGCCAGCAGTTGGATGGTTATCCCGCCATCGGTCGGTTTTATGAGTTCCAATGTGGTAGTGAAACTGTGTTATCTCTTAGTCGCTTCATACGACACCCACGGGAAGAGAGGGGGCGGCTATGTTCTTTATTGCCGTAGCCACACAGCTAGTAACTTAATATACTAGAAATATTGAAAATTCAAAAATCGCTTTGAAAATGATCTATCAAATTTTCTTGATAATTATAATTTTTGTCGTGGTTTTGGTTGTCAATTTGATTGACTAAATGAAAACTTTTTACATAATGGTGTTTGCTTTATTAAATAATTCAAATTATTTAGTATAAGCCAAGCGATTTGCATGACGCCGATTAATTGAAAAACTTTAAATAAATTCGTGCCTCACATCACGAGCTTGGGAGAGACCTGCACGATTACATTCACATATACTTATTCTTACTGCTGTGCTGCTCAAATTTGTAGTGTGAAGTAATATGGCCTAATACTATTATGAACAGTCTACCTAATGTAAAGAGTTTATTAATCGGATTAGTAGTTGTTGTGTCCAGCGCATCGAAAAAAACTTTTTAGTTGTATTATGAACACTATACATTTCGAATGACCGTATCCGTATGTGTAGTAATTTCCCAGTCGAGTTAAACATTCTCTATCAAGTCTGATACGCAATATCTTATGTACAAACAGCATAATAGTGATATTACTCAGTGTTATCTTAAACTCCCGTTACAACAATATAGGTAATCGAGTTGATTTCATGCACAACTTGCACGTGGATGAGCACCGTTGTACCCATTGCTCTCTCTATGGGTAATTTTCCATCAAACTTGGCGTTTAATGTAATAGTTTTGTTTAATATGAAACATACTTGTACCAGCGTTTGAAACGTTGCGTTTTTTTATTCATTATAATTAGCATACATAACATCAAACAATGTTGATATAATGCTTTGTAAAATAAATTATCGCAATTATTATCTATGTGTGTCGATATCGATTTTTAATAAAGGAAGATGATTACTACGTATAGAAGCAATATATATTTTCTATATATAGTGATTTAGTATGAGAATAATAAATGCACGTTCAAAGAATAGCTAAATTATCCATAGCAATTGTATATTGTTTCTATATAAAGTTTGTAATTAAAATATCATAACCTTGAGATCTTGAAAAAAACTATCAAATTATTATATTAGATATTCTTATAGTCGTATATTTTGCTTTTTAATTTAATAAATATCAGAATTATTTGGAATATAATATTGAGATGAATATGAGATGCATATTAAAACAACATTTATATTTGATTTGATGGCTTTATGATAATATTTTCGATAAATCAAGTCGTTATGTGATCTGACGGCTTCAATTAGAGGAATTGTTGAAGGATGTGAGCAGATGTAACGTAGTGGTGAAGACAGCTTCTATTCCAACGGTTTATCATTGAAATTTCTGTATATATTTATTTTATTATGAAATGTTTTACTTTTGAATTTTTTCCGACTCAAAAAGTGCTAAAGTTTATTTAAATTAATTAATTTTAAAATAATTAGTATGGTTTAAAATTACATTGTACGTCTAAAAATGTTTCAGTACTAGTAAAGCAAAAACATAATAAGTGCCAACCATCTTTAATGCAGTTTAAAAACCTATATGTATATTTATTTAAAAAAAAATCAGAATTGGATCAAACAGAGACATGTAATTGTATATCAATAATAATTAAATTTATTTGTAAACTAGCTGCCCGGACAGGCTTCGTTCTGTCAAAAGTTAATAGTGAAAATTCAATTTTTTTAGTATTAAAACCTTCCGTGGGCCTTAAGAAACAAAAAATAATAATAATAATTTGCCGAATTGGTCAAACCGTTCTCGAATTATGCATATCACTTAGCAACATTCATTTTTATTTATGTATCGATAAGTCAGTCACATAAACATTTGATTGACGAATATTAATTAGTTCTATAATTTGAATTTTTTTTGGTGATGTGTCTGCCACGTTGATTTAGATTATTTGTTAACCTGGAAAAGTCATATATGGTTTTATTATTATATTAATAATTTCATTTAATTACATAGCGTATCAGAAATAGCTATTTTAGTATTAGACACTGTCACAATATATTATACATAATATGATGTTTCAAAGCTAGCTCGTTATAACAATTTTAGTTGTTTAAGTTTGTTTAAGGTCCAAGGTATGACAAGGATTGACATGAATTTATAAGGCTATTAGTTAACTAATTTAATAAATATCTATGAATGTATGTAGGAATTGTATGAAAATCACAGTTTTTTCCTATTTGGAGATAAGTCGTTTCTTTCACCGGACTATTTGTTGCTGTACGTTTCTGTGTTTTGATCACACAGATAAGTAGGAAGTGATTGCCTCTTTTCTGATTCTTGAATTTTGTGTAGGTCTTACCGATTTCTGTCTTTCCAATAAGTCCTATTTTCTAAGTTTTATAAAAAAAAAATAGCTCTTTCAACTGGTGTGGTCGCAATCAAGCCTATTTTGTAAATAATGTCCCATAACACTAACTTTAGCTAGAATTTACCATGTCATAGATGATACTTTATAAGTTCAGGCTTGGACTGTTTTCCTATTGAAGTACGTACATACAATTTAGTCTCAGTATGAGGCCCACATGTTCTCGGAGCAACTTTAGCAAGCCTGACAAAGTATTTACCATTTACCTTTTATTAGGTTTGGTCTAGTTTACGTCCACCTAAGTATATATCTTGGCAAATGTTAAAATACTAGCTTACCTAATTTCGGATGGAGGTCTGTAGGCGGCGCTAGTGACATAGACTTCTGAGCCGGAGTCTCGAGGTGATCCATTGTTGTGGTGTCTTCGGCCGTTCCTGTGTTCACCACCAGATGGCGTACGTGTTCGCTCGTTTATCGCCTAAAAACAAATTGTGATTCTATTATTACTAATTTAAAAATTAAAAATAACTGCTATCGTTTCCTTAACTTTCATTTGTGTTAAGGTTGATTTGCAGATTCTTATGACTCGCAGCACGCATAATCGGCTAATTTCAAAGTGTAGGGTGAATAGACAAAGCAAACTAATCTCTTTTTTGTCATAATACGAGCACATTTACACATTATTACCTAAAACGTCGCTAGTTTTATAAGTTATCTACGCTCAAAATTAATTTGTACTCGCAACGCATAATGCTTTTTTAATCTACAAGTACAAAACAAGCTAATAATTTTTAAATACATCGTTGAGTGCCAAGTTGTTGTGCCAAAAAATATTAAATCAAAATCCGAATTAATTGAACTCGATTCGTAATAGGACGGGTTATAACCGCTTCATTTGCAATAAACGTTGTTACGACTCGGAATAGGGGCAACACGGACAACAATACAAATATCGACGTGTTCGCTGTGTGTTGATTTTGTGTTTGGTGTGTGTCATACGCGATAATCGATTTTGTTCTAGAATTTTTTTTTATGTCACTAGGTCGGCAAACAAGCGTACGGCTCACCTGATGGTAAGCAATTACCGTAGCTTATAGACGCCTGCAACACCAGAAGCATCGCAAGCGCGTTGCCGACCCAATTCCCAATCCCCCCAGGAGCTCTGGTCACCTTACTCACCAACAGGAACACAATACTGCTTGAAACCAGTATTATTTAGCTGTGATCTTCTGTAAGATACTACCCCACTGGGGTAGTATCGAGGTACTACCCCAGTCGGGCTGCTCCATATTTTGAGCAGGAAATTCCTGCTGTGCCCTACCTCAGTTAAATTTAACTAACTACCTCAGTTAAATATCAACATCTCACTACTGGGCACATGCCTCTTTCTCTTTGTAGAATCATTACATCTGTTTAAATAAAAATGAATAATAACTCAAACGATTGTAATAAATTGAATAGAACAAAAGCAAAGAAAAATCCAAGTCTTGTGTTCGTGATTTTGTATTCAGCCATTGCGGAATCTTCGAAGAGGAGAGTCGACGAAGTCTGACAACGCCGCCGAGCTTACCCGAATACTCCTATCGGCTTCCTTCTCGAAGTTGTTTCGGTCTGGTTAAATGGTATGGTCTAGGTTTATTAACCGAGATAGGGTACAGCAGGAAATTTCCTGCTCAAAATATGGAGCAGCCCGACTGGAGAAATAACTCGACCTTACAGAAGATCACAGCTAAATAATACTCTCAAGCAGTGTTGTGTTTCTGTTGGTGAGTAAGGTGACCAGAGCTCCTGGGAGGTTTAAGGGTAGGGTCGGCAGCGCGCTTACGATGCTTGTAGTGTTGCAGACGTTTAGGCATCAGGTGAGCCGTACGCTCGTTTGCCAACCTATTTATATAAAAAAAAGGTAGACATAATCCTGAACAACTTCGAGAAGGGTACATAACCTAGAATTTCAAATGAGATTCGTTGTTTATAAGACAACCATATTAAAAAAAAAATAGGTATACTAAGCTATGATGAAGAAATACAGTACATTACTTATTATTGATGCTTTGAATGTTATTTAGATTTGAGTAGGATATGGCTTGTTAAAAAAAGTTAAATAGTCAAGTAATGTAGCAAAGTATTCTTTAATATGGGCTTATTTAAAAAAATTATCCGATTAGTACAGGCGCAGGAAATAAATCTTTCTTAAATGTTTAAATCATTAGATCAACGTAAGGTTCTAAAAACTGTATTCGGTTTGTAATTTACATAGGACTATACCTTTTTGTAAAATAATACAAAAAAGATTAAGAAATTTGTAAATGCCTTTTCTATGATTAATATTTAGGATAGATTTATATACCAGTGGTCGCCCAGCGGTCGAAATTTGACAATAATTAAAAATTTAAATTACTAAAAACCAAAATATAATGAAAATAAAGAACCATTTTTTTTTTTTAATTTTTCAATTTGACTTCAGACTGACAATCAACAAAATAGTACGAGTATAATATGCATGTGTGTGTCAAATACATGGTAGTGTGTTTTATGTTTTTTGTATTGATTTAATATATTTTTATGCATAATTGTAAAAAAATGTTAGCATTCTGCACTCCTTCTCTATATAAACTATAAGTGTGCGAAATTTCATACTCCTCCGTCCGCGTAATTTTCGTAAAAAGGGGTACAAACTTTTGCTTCACGTATTAATCACTTCGCGTATTATCACGTAATTCTAAATGAGCTATATCATAAAAAAAAAACAATAAGTAATATAAGTACTGATTAGAAACACATTTATGAGGACTAACGAGCCGTGTATCATCAAGTAGTGTATTTTGCTTAGGAATGTTTCATTGGCACATAAAGACTAAAGCACAATATTTTAACTTTTGGGATTGTCGTTAAAATTAGAAACGTCATGTCCTTTTTCAGAATTACTTAAAATTTTGATTCCTTATTTTTAGTTTTTGTTTCTTACCTGTGTTTTAGTTAGAGTAAACATTTATGTTTTTTCCTAATAAATCAAAATATAATTATTTTATCCAAAATACAAATATTTTCTTTAATAAGTGTTCTTAAATTTTCCAGAAAAATCGCTATCGTCTGTCTATCAATTCATCATTAAATCGTCAATGTGTCGATATGAGCTCAACATTCCAGCTGTTATGTGTTTTCATGCCATTTTAATCGCTTTCAAATGCGTTTGATGTGTGGCCGAAATAAATCGACATGGTTTAATGTTTGTGCCGTATTGCGTCGTTTGTTGTTTCCTCTGTTATTTCAACTTTAATTAGAAAAATGATGATAATTTTTACGTTACCGTTATGATATTTTTCATACATATTTCTTTATGTACATTTTCCACGGATTTTAAAAAAGTATCGATATTATGAATCGACGGTTTTAAAGATAATTGTCTAAAGACTACAGACTGAAGCGACTGCCGTGATTTTTATGCCAAGATTCCCACGATAGTCATCGATAAATCAATGGGCCAGGCCGATGGAATTAATTTAATTATACGAACACATTAAGGAGGCACGGATTTATGTAAAGGAAATGACTTTGCGTCAATGCTTCGGAACACAAATGGAACCACCGTCGCTGTTTTTACGTTTATTGTTAAATATAAATTTGTTTGTATTTAGACAGTTTGCGATTCTATTGGCACCAAAATTTGGACTCGTGAAATCAGCTGAGAGCTAGAGATGCGTGATGGTAGAATTTGATATTACGGCTATTTATACTATACATATTATTATTTCTAAATAAATAAAGAATTTATTAGCTAAAACGATTCGGGTCAAGATCGTGCTATTGATAAAGATGCGTGTTTTAGTGATGCTTTATTTCATGCAATATATATTTAACTAAACGTATTACAAAAGACAGATTTTATAAAGAGTAACTGCGAAGTTTCTTTCCGATTTTTTTCTGCAGAATCAACATTCTGAATCGGTGGTATCTTCACTTAACTACAATTAATTTATATAAACCAGTTGTTAAAATGACGGTTCAGTGATTTATTTTTTCTTAAAAACTGAAGTTTCGACATTAAAAGTTCTTTTAATATACTTAAGATACGTGATGTGGCTATAGTGCAGACCTGGCTATCTTGATAGCCACCAGTGATCATCAAGGTTTAGTTGTCAACCGGACTTTGATGTCAACTTGTCTGGACTGGCGTATTAGTACTTTTGATTTTTTTTTAATTATTTATCAAATAAACAATACTCTATTTATTTATTATAAATAGCATTAAAAAACCACGCAGGTTTATGACAATGCTATTTAGTAGTAACCAATGAACCAAAAAAAAAAAAAAATTATCACACATTTAACGTAAATATTTCCGTATCAATAAACACTTGCATTTATTTATTTATAAACTAATTTACGGCGATGTTTCCACATTTGTACAACAAATAATTTATAAACTATTTCAGGGTTACGTGTGTATTTTATTAATTACAAATTTCAATTATAGTATTTTTCGGAATTGTTTTTTCGTGCTTACGTTATTGCGTGATAAACGCGTGCGTTCAATCGTGTTATATTTTTTTTAAATATTTTTTTTCAAGTATGCGCTACGGTACTTCAACTATCATCGATTTGTTTTATAATCTTAGCTAATGTACAATGAACCGACTTCAAAAAAGGACGAGGTTACTCAATTCGAATATTTTTTTTTAATGTATGTTCGTACTTAACTTCGTCGTTTGTGAATCGATTTTGATAATTCTTTGTTTGTCGGAAAGGAGATATCCCAAGTGTGGTACGATGATAAGGAAACCAAGATTTGATGATGAAATCCCAAAGAAATCGAGGGAATCCTCGAAAATCGTAGTGACGACTAGTACGTTTGTTGATTTTTTTTCATCTACTTACGTTGTATTACTTGTCGATGTAATTAAAGTCGATTTTTTCGTTTGCAAGCAAAAACACTAATTTATCATCAAATGATTGTAGTAGAAACTTGTATTTAGCGTTGGATTATTAATACGTTTTGGTCTAACTGAATTTGTTTACTTCAATAATAAATATATTGTTAGTTATTAGCATAGTTATTTAGTAATCAATTAATAAGCATTGGTACTTTGAGCAGGTCATATTATGATCTACATATTTATTAAATAATACGAGTATTTAGACACTTTTAAACAAACGTTCCCATTAATATAAAGATTGTTACATACCTTGTCGGGCAATAACAACAAAAGTACAAAAATAGTTTAAAATTATTTGTAAAATCGATTTTATAGAAAATTTCAATACACAATTCGAGAACCTAAAGAATTTTAACGAAGTATAAACTTTTAAGGTTTTTTTTTGTGATTATAATAGTCCTCGAAAAAAGTTTTTTTCACTTACCGTATATTCAGAAAGCGTCCTTTCAGAGGGCGCTCGGTGGCTGTCATTTTCGTCTCTTGGCCGATGTAAATAACCCCCAGAAGAAGGCGAGTCGACCCCTGAACGGTGTGTCGCCACGTAATGATTGTTCTTAACTTTATTCGCCATTTTGTTTTTCTTACAAACAAAGACACATTATCAACTGCGCGCCAAAATCCGCATCATTTTTTCAACCTTTTTTTATTTTTCAATTCGGTATTCAGCCCAACGTCATATTCCACCATAAGTTTTGTAGGCCAACCTGCAACAAAGGAACGGATAGTATTATTGACCTTTCACGATAACCTTGAGTGTATAATTTGCGGCTTGGTAGCGATATTGACCTATACAGACCATATTTTGATAGGAATTTGATTGCAGATATTGTTTTTGAAACGAGCGAAATACCGGTTCACACGTTTTTGTTACATTATTTTATTGATAAATAAATAAAAAATACAATCTAGATATTTAATGAACGGCTTAATAGATTGATTTAGATTAACTACTATTAAAAAACTATTAGGAATTAAAAATCAAAAATTACTAGGCAATTATTTCATATTAATAGATAAAAATCTAAAAATGGAATCTATTTAATGAAAAATAGATTCCATAGATTTTTATCTATAATAGTAGTAGCGTCACTCTTTTTATCGATTTGTTTTTCAAGTTTATCGATATCAGTAACATCACTGTCGGCTCTGTTCCTAAAACCCAGTGAACGAATGATCGAGTTGTTATCAAATGACCCATCGAGAGATGAATAATATGCAATTTTGTATCGAATCATCCTGATCGTGAGCGAGTTCACTCTCACTGGACATTCTCCAACGTTATATTATCAAGGTTAGTGATAGGGTTGGCAACATTTCTTATATTATATATATTTTCATACAAAAATGTTTTTCATTTGATATTTTCATTCGAATGTCTACCATATTGTTTTTCATTGTAATGACTATCTTAAGTACTAAAATTCGAAATAGAAATACACGAAAAACAAAGAAAATAAAGATAAATCAGAGAATAATATATTGACAAATTTAGATGATAATTAAACGAATTTACTAAAATTTTATAACAAAACACATTTATTTTAAAGAGTAACTGCAGATTCTTACCGATTCTTCTCTGCAGTATATACATTCAGAATCGCTGGTAGCTTCATTTTTAACCACACTAATAATTAAACCTAATATAACTTTGATTTGTAAATGTAGTAAGTTGTGTGTTTGTTTGAGGACTGAAAAGTTCTTTTGAAGCCTCCTTACATAAAGTAACTTTTGATTTTGAATGTGTAAAATAAGTATATTTATCCTAATAGGTAAGTTGATTTTGATAACCCTAGTATAATTCCTTCTTGCCCAATTTCGATTCTGATTAATTAGATTTGGATCAAGAAGCTAATACAAAAAGTAGAGTGAGACTCGTGGCTTGATAATAATGTGAAGTTATGTTTTTGTGGGTCGTTTCATGTGAAACTGTGCTGTTATTAATAGTATCGAATGTCCGTGTTGAACTTAAGCTTTCGTATATCATAATAAAATAAAAAGAAACACAATATAATGTGGTCACAACATAGAGTGGTCTTGTCATTATTAGTAAAATAATGTAATATCAAAGATTGAATACCGAATTATTGGTAATGATTTTTTGTTATTTATAAGATTTTTTATTTTATAATAATTGATCAAAAAGTAAGTTTTTTGTGGTTTCCAATATCTAATGGTCAACAAAACACTCCTCGAAGTGTGTACACTTGTGAATGACGTGTTTATTATATGTCTGTCTCTATTCTATGTATGTATATGTGTATCGTAACTGAGGGAGGAATTCAGCAGGAATTTCCTGCTCAAAATATGGAGCAGCCCAACTGGGGTAGTACCTCGACCTTACAGAAGATCACAGCTAAATAATACTGTTTTCAAGCAGTATTGTGTTCCTGTTGGTGAGTAAGGTGACCAGAGCTCCTGGGGGGATTGGGGATTGGGTCGGCAACGCGCTTGCGATGCTTCTGGTGTTGCAGGTGTCTATAAGCTACGGTAATCGCTTACCATCAGGTGAGCCGTACGCTTGTTTGCCGACTTAGTGACATAAAAAAAAATGTATTATTATTATCAGAACATTTTAATTATAAATGTTTTAAGCGCTTTAAAAAAAAGTGAGTCGTTATGATTGATAAGCTACAAGTTAAAGGGAAAGATCTAGAAGTAAATAATTTTTGATCAAAATATTTTTAAAAATTAGATTAATACGTAATTTTTAATTTAAAAATAGTTTTATAACATGTTACACGACAGTAAATAATAAATGGATAAAAATTTGCGCTTAGGTAAGTCATTTGTGAAAATCATTAAAACTTTAATTACCCATATATTTAACAAGTGGGAAATTCCAATAAATATTATATCATTCATGTCAACACTGTATAAACATGTAGGAGACAGTCATTAGTACTACACGAAAAAGGAGGTCAGGCGCTTCGTCCAAAGGCTGGCAGCACTGACGCACAATTAAGAAGAAATTTGTGAAAATCATTAAAACGATGGTTATGCTATTTGCGATGTAGTTTCTTTGCTCGATTATCCCACTGTTCATCCAAACGATGTCTGACGATAGTTAGAACAAAGCTGGCTTCAATAAATATAAGAGGTATATTGTCTATGTATATGTTTTTGCAAAGGATACACAGCATCTTTAATCAAACTTTATTAAAGGTCTTTTATGGGCTTAAAGATGCTATGATATTTTCTTGTGTCTTGGCCAGACTTAGTATGAAACTCTAAATTGATAAGCATTATAAAAGTATAGTTCCACACCCATAGGCGCTGGAATGTTCCAGTCAAAATGTTGCAATTCAAATGCACTTTCTACTACAGAAATCGCTGCTTACATACAATCGTGCTCATTGATGTTAATGTGCTTAATGTGTATGCACGTCTAATTGATCGGTTACTTGATTACATTATGTATAATAGGATCGAGTGTTGCACACTAATAATTATACACTAATATATATGTATTAGTGTTCTTAAATCACTTAGATGGTCACTATGTTTAAGTCGTATGAAACGCTGCTACATATATTATTACTAGCGGACCCAGCAGACGTTGTCCTGGCCGGAAAACAGCTACCAAAATTTGATAGCAGCACCACCTACCTAGTTCAATTGAGATAAAAACTACCCTATCTCCCAAGTTGGTCCAAATTACTAATGCTTACAAAATTTGATAAAAATTGGTTCAGTAGTTTCAGAGTTTATCGTTAACATACATCGTGACACGAAATTTATATATATATATATATATAGAAGATAATAAAATATTGTGTCCTCAAAGACTCCCAGTAGGATGACAATTCTTTGTCGGAGGATCAGTAAAATAAACCACATGAACACAAACGCCAGACTATGAAAAAGATATGTATGAGTTATCCAAAAAGATCCATAGAGGTAAAGTATACCAGAAAATATCCTGCTTAAGACTGTGGTGAGTACGTAAATTGTAAGATTCTTTGTCACCATACTAGGATAAAAAATGATGAGCGATAATTGAAACCGCGACAAAGCGAAACATCTACTTGCTGAGACCGATGCGCTAACAAAACGTTACAATAATAACAAAATAAAGAATCGGTTTGACCTGTTTATTGAGGCTAAAATTACCTATGCTAATATATTGCGCTACAACTCATGGAACCGAAGCAGAAAGTATAAATATAAATCAAATGTTATCGATGAAGTAAATCGAAATGCAATTCAGGTAATAAGAATCAGTTCAATTACCTAACAGATATGAATTGATAATTGATTTAAAATAGTGTTAAAATAAAAGAAATAATCGCTTCCTCTTATTTTAGGAAAATGTTAAGCACGGAAGAATTACTATAAGTTTCTAAATGTCAGCGGAAAATGTGTATATAAAACTACTTTATTATGATTTTATTACAATTGTTAATAGAGAATTGTTAATATTATCTGTTTCTCTAGGTGTCAAGATAATAACTACACCACGGTTAATTTAGAGTTTCCTATAATTTTGTGAAGCAAATTTTGCGCAAAAAAAAACAAAACAGGCAACGCGTAAAAAGACAAACGTACAATAAATGTGTTGCTCGAAAACTAAAAAAAAAAACGACTTCAATTAAGATTGATAAGTAGCGACATAGGTAGTCGGCAAAACTGTCGATTAAATACGAATAATTAAAATGGGACAACATGCCTAGCACTATCCACTCGTTACACCCAGTCAAAAGTAATACAATAAAATACATAAAAATACAGTCGAACTGTGAACTAATAAGTACTGTGTGGCTACGGTACTAAATATTATAGCCACCCCCTCTCTTCCCGTGGGTGCCGTGAGAGGCGACTAAGGGATAACACAGTTCCGCTACCACCTTGGAACTTAAAAAGCCGACCGGTGGCGGGATAACCATCCAACTGCTGGTTTTGAAATACACAGGCCGAAGACGGGCAGCAGCGTCTTCGGTGCGACAAAGCCAGTACTGCGGTCACCAACGCGCCTGCCCAGCGTGGTGACTATGGGCATAACACATGAGTTCACGTAATTTCTGGCGTAAACTTGTGGAGGCCTATGTCCAGCAGTGGACTGTATAGGCTGTAATAACTAATGACAGTCGAATTGAGAACCTCCTCCTTTTTTTAAAGTGGTTTAAAATAAAAATAAAAAGTGTTTTGGTTTTCACTATTCTCGTAAAATACCAGATAATTAGTTTTCCCTAAATATCTTTCATGTATGGAGATATCGCTTGAATGCAAGTATAATATACGTATTATTATTATTATTATTTTATAAAATTAATTTCTAAATATAAATAAATAGATATCTTATAACGTACACACATGGTCGTCTGTCCCTATGAAAAGCAACTTAATGCTTGTGTTACAGGTAACATACGACTCTTATACGTTATTTTTTTTAATATACATACATATAATACATATATAATTACAAATATTACACCCAGTAGGATATGATGCTGAAATCGAACCTGCAACCCGTGGAAGAGAAAGCAGGGTCACTACAAACTGCGCCAACGGGCTAGTCGAAATCGGGCTATTTGAAAAGGGGTTTGCTTTATTATTATATCCTTAAAGAGTTAAACTCTTTGCTATCAATAGTGACGTATACATAGAAGGTAAAACGGAGTCGAGATTTAAAACATCCATAGTCATAACACAATTATTCTTATTACACTATCGATTGTATCGAGTAACTGCCAAATTACTTGTAATATTTCGATATTGTTTGTGTAATGTATTTTATCTTTGTGTACCATCGGGTTGGAGCAGGTTCTATTCTGACAAAATATTTGATATAATCAATGTTCTTTGTACTGTTGTTGTATATGAAATATATATAATTTTGTTTTCAATGAAGGTTAGATTTAAGTATAGTTTTAACAGATATGTATTTATTTATTTTTGGCAATAATAGTTGCTAATATTATCAATTATCCAGTAACATACGTACATTTTTTTCATGATTATATTGTAAGCAACACTCCGTTCGTGGATACGACTAATAAACACTTGGAAATAAAAACCAGCAAGAACAACAATGACAAATCTACAGCCACTGCTAGGTTTCGTCTCGACATAAGGAAGCGTTAGAACTTAATCAGCCATATAGCCATCAGCCATATATCCTGACTGTATGAATAATTTCGCCACCAAAAATAAACCATTGACAACAGCTTCACCTCATGCGACTGTGATGATGAGACCCCATAAGCAGAGACACAGACCAGATATCTGAATAAATACAAATGTCTGCTTTGAACTGGTACTGAACGCACTATCGTCAGCGTTAGTTAAACTTTTTACACAACTATACAAGCTCGATAGTCAATTACTCGTTACACATAATACTCTGAAAAGACCATCCCCAGTATTAGGTTAGTTGGGGTTGCTTATTTGAATGAAAGTCTAATACTTTGTTTTGTCTTGTAAGAAGACTAAGACTTGAAAAAGAAAGTCTAAGTTTCTAAGACCTAGTAATAAGGGAATATATTAGTGAAAGTGTTCGTTTAACGGGAACTCATAGCGTGTTTGCAGCCGTCTTCTACTGCGTCGTAAAACATACTAGCAGGTAGATAACTTTCCATTGATTACACTAAATTTATCTCGCTGCTTTACCCATAAGAACTCATATATAAGTATATATATCAATTAATCATAAAAGTTACGTCGTTAATTACAGGCAGCGTACTTTAGACTCACTATCTATAAAGCTTTTTATTTATAAAATTGTGGTTGTTGGAAATTGAGGATATTTTCTTATATCGCTGATTTTAATATCCTATCTTTTATCCAAACAATGATTAGATCCTCGTATATGGAAGATTCTATTTATTCATTATCACTCACACACTTCAGCCTAATACAGCCTACATTTGGACATAGACGTCCACAAGTTCGCGCCAAAAATGGTGCCAACTCATGTGTGTTGCCCATAGTCACAACGCTGGGCAGCGCTGGCTTTGTCGCACCGAAGACGCTGCAGCCCGTCTTCGGCCTGTGTATTTCAAAGTCAGCAGTTGGAACTATTCTATTTGACGTTTGTTATTTCCATGGGCAACATTTGATCCAAACGTAAACTCTTCCAAAGCAGGTTTTAAAAAACGAGCTAAGTCTACTTTTCTACTACTTATAGTATACATTTAAATACTGTCAAGTAATTTTAACTGTGGTAGGGTACAACGGAAATTTCCTGCTCAAAATATGGAGCAGCCCGACTGGAGAAATAACTCGACCTTACAGGAGATCACAGCTAAATAACATGTTTTCAAGCAGTGTTTTGTTTTTGTTGGTGAGTAAGGTGACCAGAGGTCCTGGGGGGAACTGGGGATGGGGGCTACGGCAATCGCTTACCATCAGGTGAGCTGTACGCTTGCTTGCCAATCTAGTTACATAAAAAAAGTAACATTATGTTAGAAGCATTTCTACGTGAATTATGCTGTACCTATTACGTAAATAAGTATCAAACGAATATCACCTTTTTCATAAATAGCCTTGGTTTAATCTTGGTTTAAAAAATAAAAAAGATCGATTGTTATTGAGCAATGGATTAATTAAACGTTCGTTTTAACTTCACAATCTCTTCATTCTTACCCAACTTCATAGTAGGGTTTTGGTAGGGCTGTCAAAGCTATTTGTAGTTTTGGGGTAGAACTTAATGTCATATAGAAAATTAATATATATTTATTTTTGAAAATTACGTATACATAAAAAAATGTTATTCTTCTTATTAACTAACATGATTATTAAAAGTTAACTTAAAGTTGATTTTTAGACAAAAAATTGATAAAAAAAAAAACGAAAAAAAATTAAAGTGCAAAAAAATGATAATATTTAACATATATATGTACATGGTACAAATGGTGTCATAAAAAAAATATTTATGAGAAATAACACAGCGAAATATCAATATGTTTTTGGAACGAAGTTCCTTACGGTAGGCTTGACATTTGGCTGGGCAACCAAACTGAAAAAAATGTGATACTAAAACCGTAAGAAAAATATATAACGGAAGTGACGTAACATCACACGTATCAGTCACACGACTATATAATATAACGTTTGTAAAACTAAAATTTTACTAGTAAACCTTTTTTAAAATTATTTATCTAATTTTATACTTTCGACAAAAATAAATTAGGTATATGTTTTTTATTTCACTTAATAGTTTGAATTATTATTATTATTATTATTTTGTTTGATTTATTTTATTTTACGGTATTTGTTATTTTCTAAAATACTAAATTTCCTAAATACTTTTATGTACTTAATTAAAAACCAATGAACAAAATTAAAAAAAAATCAAGAACTAGAAAATATATACAAAATTCAACATTTTTTTTTCAAATTGTGTTGTTTCTATACTATCAGAAGGAACTTCGTTCCTACCTCGTGTATCATGATACCACATAATTTTGAAATATTTCTAGAATTGTCGACTTGTCAAAGTACTAACTGAGGTAGGGCACAGTAACTGAGGTAGAGCAGGCGGCTTGCGATGCTTCTGGTGTTGCAAGCGTCTATAATCTACGGTAATCGCTTACCATCAGATGAGCAGTACGTTTGTTTGCCGACCTAGTTGTACAAAAAAACACATTTAAAAATATGCATGTTTGAAGGTAAGATTATTGAAATTATGATGAACAATAATAACAAAAAAAAAAAACCATAGTTAAGCAACCCTAGCCAACAATAAAACAATGTGTATTGTATCTGCTCACTAATCAGTTTTGATGGATGAACGAGTTTGCTCTAAAGTATTAATTGCGTTATTTAAAAAGTTATAAATTATTATCCAGTGTTGCGTTGTTTGGCACCTGTCAGGACAGCAGGTTCGAACAATGGCGATCAGTTTCAGTTGCGCAAACAACATAATGTATGCGAAGACTAGGCGTACCACGTGACTTCATTCATGTCGTTACATGTCGGATTAGTAATTATATTTTGTGTTTCTTTTACATAATAATGTTTTGAACGAGTCAAAAATAGAAAATAAAATAATTGCAGTAAATCGTCTTTAGTTCATACATGGCCGTCGAGAGGGAAAATGAAAACAAGTTATCAAATTTCCTCTTCTTTTTCTTTAACTTTCCTATTTCTATTCCCTTCCTTTCATTCTAAATATAGTTCTCTTCAGCGATTTCGATGACCCCATTTTTTTCCCATCCAATATTATCTATTTAAGCCAGCAACGTAACTTTTTTTTAATTCATATCAATAAAACACAAAAAAGAAATCAATCAAAAGAAAATTAAGACATTTTTCATATACTTTACTTAGCTTCTGCCCGCGACTTGGTCCGCGTGGAATAGTTACTTTGGAGTAGTTGAGGAAGCTCTCAAAAAAAAAAACAAAACAATTTTGAAACATTCTCCATTGGTGTTCCGCTCCTATTGGTCTTAGTGTAATGATATATAGCCTACAGCCTTCCTTGATAAATGGGCCATCAAACACTGAAATAATTTTTAAAATCGGACCAGTAGTTCCTGAGATTAGCGCGTTCAAGCAAACAAACAAACTCTTCAGCATTATAATATTAGTATGGATTTTTGGTTGAATACAGAGCATTTAAAATGTATGTCTGTTAACTAATAAAAAAACTGATAGGAAAGTTAGATAAATGATCAAGTACCTTACAAATGACGAAATCAACAGACTATTGTTGCTTAAAGTTCTTTTCAATGTGTTACCACTTATTGGAAGTAAAGTTTAGTTTTATTTGTGGGAAACACATTATTGACATGCAAAAGACTTAAACGACAGAACATAAAGGCGTTTACTGTCACAGTTCACGTTCAGTCACGGGAAATATTAAAAAAAAACAAAAAAAAAAAAAACAAAAGGAATACGTAAAAACGGATATCAGTCATAACGTTAACTGTTCAAACAAGCCTAAGTATTCTGTATTATTGCTTTATATTTTAGTATCATGTGTCTTAGGGTACCTTTTACTTTGGCGCGTTTTACAATTATCTCGTGTTTTAGTAATGTATTAGTATAATATAGAAATTTAATTAGTTAAGATATAATACAAAAAATTACTGTTGTTTAATGTTTATGGTACAATTTGAAATTGTTTAGTCACGAAAAATCGAGTTCAGGTTGTAAATAATGAGAAAAGATCTTTAGCATAATGAAACATCGTCCAAAAAAGGAGGAGGTTCACAATTCGATTGTATTTTTTTTAAATGTATTTTCAGAACTTTTGACTGGGTGGATCGATTTCGACAAAAAAAATTTTAATCGAAAGATGGTGTGTGCCATTTGATCCCATTTAAATTTATTTCAGATATAACAACTGCTTGTTGAGTTAAATCTAATAATGCGTTTTTACTTGACTATTTTTTCGTCTATGTATGTTGTATTTTTTGTCAATATAATTAAAATAGTTTTTTTTTCGTTCGCGAGCAAATACAATTATGTACATAAGCTGTTTTCTTATTACTCAAATATATACATACGCTAGTGAAACCATAACGCTACATGGTCAGGTACAAAGGTAAACACTACTAGAAGTATAGAAGCTATAATAACGCGAAGAGCTAATGTTTTCAAATAGTCTATTGTTTTTCCATCTTATGGTTATTGCGGTCATTTCATCCCACACGAAAACGTTACTTCTTAAACGATTGTTTTCTAATGTAGTTTCAAATTTAATGACGTTTCGTTGCATACTTTAATTTTAGTACAAATGTATTTGATTTTGAATCTTTCACTTTTTACTAAGTTATTCTGCAAATATAATTGTTACACATGTTGAACGCTGGATAAATAATGCAATTTGAAATAAGTTACTTATTACGCCTTTGAAAATAATAGTTTTAATAAAATATTGAATGTATAAGCAATGCTTACGTGATACAGAATTCGTTTTTTTAATGCAATTTCTTTTCATACTTCTTTATGACGGATTCGTTTGACTTTATTTAAAACTTTATATTAAAATAACACTTGAATTTCGAACTGACAATTTAAATATTTTACACTTAGAAAAAAAGAATATCATGAAAGAGATTAACTTAAAAAGTACATCAATCACCAGAACTTACAATTTTGAATATATCATTATAGAAATTAATTAGCGTTAACGAACATAAAACGAGAGATATCTTAATAGGGTTGGCCTTGGCCTTAAAGGTTGTTCCTTATTACGATGACCGCGGTAAGGCAGGGCTTATTGAAATAATGCGCATGCGTGAGTAATGTGACCACGCCTATTATATGAAAAGTTACCTGATAGACACGGAAGCAGGTATTGCTCAGTTTTGAGACGTTTTGTTAACTTTTATTTCGAATTTTTATTTTTTAAACACATTCGACTAAATAAAAGCACATCGAAATTTATTGCATTTGGCTTTAAAAGCTCTCTTGGTTTGTCATTGTACATTGGTGTCGTATAACTTAAAATTTCTACGGGATTCGGTAGATACATGTAATTTTGTCAATATTTCAAAATGTAAGCATTCATTACATTAAATTATGAATTCATTGCATGATAAAATGTTACAATTTAGTTCTCAAATTATCCAAAGATAATTTAAAGAATGTTTAATAATATTATGTGTCATGGAAAGGGTTGTTTAGTTGTATATAATTATCACGTAGTTTATTTGCCTTTTCTGTTTATTTGACTTCCGCTTTAAAGATATGTGACAAATTAAAGAAAATAATATGTTAACACACACACACACAATTTTTAATAATTAATATTAATAAACGCTTCACACTCAACGGATCTCCCAGTAGGATTTTCTCCTGTGTTGGGGGTCCGGAAACACATACAATAAATACACAAATACAACGCCCAGACCACGAATAACATCTATATGGTCGATACATATGTCTGTCGTGAGCGGGAATCGAACTCGCGACTGCCAGCGAAACGGCCAGTGCTATTACCGTTGCGCTAACGATTTTAATGAGAAAAGACACATTCAGTATGCTTCTAAAGTCGTAGTAGGTACTAACAGTTGACTATGTAAATAAAGTATGTATTGTTATTAAAAGGAGTGAAGTAAAAATATAAAAGTAAAATTACAGACACATCTCGAACCATAGGATATTGAATGCTAAAATAATAAAAAGCCTCTTATAAAATAGAAACGAAACGATGCTTATTCAATAATAATCGGAAAGTGTTATAGGAAAATAGAGCGTTAGTATCCTAAGTAAACATAAGCTGTCTAAGTAACGAATACTAAAATCTGACTCAACTGTGACCTTACGACACTACAACAGTGGCATGCCTGAATTTAGCATTTTATAACCCAAGCATATCGTTTGCATAACTTCTAGGCGAATTTATAACACACCTGAACAACTAAATGGTATAGAAAATTTGAATACAGTGCAAATTCTGCAGTTCGAATGCGTTTGCCTAAGCGTTATTGAAATAACTTGAAGCAATTAATTCCGTTATCGCTTCCCACGATTCAATGGGTATTCAGCAAGGCGGGTTTGAACTTTCTAATATGAAAATGGTAATGTTCCAGTGCTAAGTATCCATTTGAGATCTTTGCGTATAAAATGTAACTTTGGTTTTTATGTTCGTATTGTGACTGCTGGTCGCTGATTTAATTCTCAAGGACTTATAAGTATATGAGCGTTTCCCTTCTATCTGAAGATATGAAAAAATGGTAGCACCTTTTTATGTTTTATAAAGGTATACATAAATATACAAACATGGCGTT
Source organism: Melitaea cinxia (assembly GCF_905220565.1). Taxonomy (NCBI): domain Eukaryota; kingdom Metazoa; phylum Arthropoda; class Insecta; order Lepidoptera; family Nymphalidae; genus Melitaea; species Melitaea cinxia. Next base: position 13,653,296 of record NC_059407.1, on the reverse strand, counting down.
AGTAATTATGTTAATTTTATCAAAATAAATAAACAAAAATTCTGTTTTATGTATGTCACTGTTTGTGTGAAATAATATATCATTTAAATTGAATTATAGTCCTTACAATACAAATAATTCTATCAAGGTCATATATATGTCATTAATCGGTCAAAATTAAAGAAATATAAAAATAAACTAATTTCAAAACAAGATTTAAAACTGGCTCATTGAAGTAATTTAAAGTTGATAAGTTAATGCTGTACATGTGTTAATTTTAATAACCCTCAAGGCGGTCTGTGGACTGTATGGAAATATGATTTGAAACTGACAGGATAATTAAACCAATATCTGATCTGAATGAAAGGAGAACGGATGATGACGTAGATAGGCAGGTAGGTAAGTAGGTAGGTAACACCCGCTACGTTGTTGATAAAAAACCAATATTATGTATAAAAAAATATACAATAGTTATTGACAGACAGCTCATCCATAATTACGGTGTGGTGGTGATAGTTTATTTACAAGGTAACGTTGGTTCTCATTCGGGATAGGCAGTTAAATTAGAGTATGTTTCACATAGTTCAAATAACCTATGGGTTATTGGGTTAAAACAGCGGCCTCTCACCAGCAAGTGCAGTATAGAAGACCCTCTACTAGGTGGACAGGTGTGTCATCAAACGGGTCGCTGGCAGTCGCTTGATACAAACAGGGCTAGACCGCGAAAAGTTAAAGTGAAAGACGTTGCAAGAGACCAATATCCAGCAGTGGATGTTCATCGGTTGACAATGACGATGATGTTTTAATGAGGTAGAGCACTGCAGGATATATCTTGCTCATAATCTGGAGCAGGAACTGGAATTTCCTTAACCTTAAGAAGATAAATAATGTTGCGTTCAAGTAGTGCTGTGGTGGTGTTCCTGTGATGGGTAAGATGGCCAGAGAGAGAACTACTAGAAAGGGTCGGGGGTAGTATAGGCAACGCGCTTGCGATACTTGTGGTGTTACAGACCTCAGTAGGCTACGGTAACCACTTACCATCAGGTGGGTCGTACGCTTGTTTGCCGACCTACTCGTATAAAAAATGCGTTTCATTGTTATTCATTTCTGTGTTCGTTTTCCCCCAGTTGTGCTTTAGAAAGTATATTGAGTTGCTAAGTTTTTTATAGATTAAATTTTAACAAACATTATACTAGAAAAGACAAAAAAATACATTTCTTTATTTCAAGATATAGTTGCAACTGAATTAATTCATCCCCGTAAAGCTTTAACTATCTGTTTTGACATCTACGATTCACATCCGATTTGCTACGCACGCAACATCACTAACCTTGACTTGATGTTCTTCTGCAAACATATATTTACACTTATTTCAAAAAATAACAACTCTATTGTAAAGGATTAAAGTTGATTTTTAAGTACTAACTTCATTTACATGTAATAGTTTTAATTTTTACCACAAACGTATCTTGATCTCTTAATTCTCTATAGGTATTTATAGGCATTGAAAGGTTTTATATAGTTTTTTTATTAACTTGATGCAATGATGCATTAGACCATAAATTGTTTTTAACGATGTTGATAGTAATAAATTGATGAGAAAAGCACGTTTCATCGTTCATAAATTTATTTATTAAAGGCATTCAACATTGAATGATTATTTCTTGTTGCGTGTAATTTTTTTTATTTTTTTTTATTTTATCTCGTTGGCGCAGTTTGTAGTGCTTTCTGCTCCGCGGGTTGCATCTGGGTGTAATATTTGTATTGTTACATATAACACAGGCATTAGACTGCTTACCATAGGAACAGAAGACCGTGTGTGTATAATTTTTATATATATATAATTTATGTTAATTTTCTTAAGTTCATACTAGTTAAATCATTAATCAAATAGTTTTTATTCATACAAGCTCCAATACATTTTTAAAATTGACAGATTTTTCAAATGTTCATTAAATTGTATAAAATAGTTTTAATTTTATTCAGGACAAATGAAGTAAAAATTGACTGTATGTTTATATCACTTATCGTGGAACATATTTTTATATAATTTTTATATAATTATTATAATATGTGACACAGAATTCAAGTACTTAGTACCAACCTTAGTGATCTCAGTGTTTTGCTGTTGAGTCAAGATGACCCAGAAAACGTAGATCTCAAAGTTCAAGTCCAAACATTCGCTTATATTTTAAGTGCTAAACTTGTTTATACATCTGTTGTGTCAGGAGGTGAAGAAAGACATTAGGTAACTTATACAAAACTCGTACATATCGCAAAAAAAAAAAATTGAGATGTTTAACGGCAAAATTACAAAAAACTGTAGTTTTAAAAAATCTAAAAAAATCCCATTAGTCGAAGATAAATTTTGTGTAGTTTGTTAAAGCCGGTTTCTCCTAAAGCAATGATAATGGCTAAGTTGACGTTAATTTATCATTAATGTTTAAATTTCACATACGTACATAAACCACACACAAACAATGTTTTGTATCAAAAATTGTAACAATTTTGTTTACAAATAATTTTCTCTCTTTCGAATCCTACAGATCTTTAAATTATGATACTTTAGTATCTCATTCCTAGAAACATGCATGATTCTTTTTTTATAACAACCGAACACAGTTGTAGTTAATTACAGCGAGTGAGAGATAAAGCGTATATAGATTAAGATTCTGATATCAAGAAATGCGGATATAAGGTGTGTTTGGGTCATAAATACCATTTAAAGTAACCTTTAGGATTAAATTGTTTCATCTCAGTCATTATCCTGCCATTGACTCGATTCTGTAAACGAGTTTAAATCAGAAACAACGCGTTAACTTTATTGTAGGTTTATTTTTTTTTGTTAATGAAAAATACTTTAGTTTTATACGAGGTTATAAAAGTATAAAACTGTATCGTCTGCGCTATTTTTACGACTAAAAGTAGGAGAAAACTATAAAACTCATTACTTTATTAGCATATAGATTGAAGGTATTAATAGATTTTTAACCAACTCAAAAAAAAAAAAAATCGAGGAGGTACTCAATTCGACATTCTATTTTTAATTTTGATTAATAAGATAAACTATTTTAAAAAGTTATAAAGCCAGTATTAAACAAAAAAAAAACAAGATTTAAATTTAAATGAACTTTTTTGAGTATTTCTACTGTTTACGCTTAAGAGAATCAGGAACTTCAGTAGACGTTGACAGAAAACTGTTATTTTAAGATGTATAACACAGAAAGAAAAAAATAAATATAAATATGAGATTTTCCGATTAGCACTATCCAATAAACAAAACCTTTATTTTATTAGTAGCCTTATTATTAGCCTATTTATTAGTACCCTTGTAGCGACACCCACGTTGACGTTTACGGTTACTGGTCCCCCATAAGTTAAAGCCCATACATTCAGTCAAGAAACAAGTTTTTGTTGAGGTAGAGCCAGGCAGGAAATACCCTGTTGAAAATTTAGAGCAGTCGGACTAAGGAAGGACACTTAAAAGAAGGTCACAACTAAATAGCACTGTTATCAAGTATTGTTGCGTTTCTGTGGTAAGTAAGAGAAATTCTGGAGAAGGTCAGAAATGTGCCAGTAATACTTCTGGTGTTACAGTCGTTCATAGGCTACGGTAACTGCGTATGGTCAGCAAGGATCTTACGCTTTTTAGTAAAAAAATAATACGTTGAAAAATTTGTTTGTTTAAACGCGCTAATTTTAGGGATTTGTAAATCGGATTGAAAGATCTTTTTGTGTTAAATAAATAGCCTATTTACTGTGAAAGGCTATAGGCATTTTTTTCTCAAATTAACGAATGTAAAACCGGGGGAACATCTAATTAATAAATAAAGAGTTTACAAAAACAATAAATAATTTTTTCTATAAAACAACCAAACAAATCAACATTATCATGTCACGTTATTGATTATTTAAATATATATGTTATTGTTTCATTAAAAAAAGCGAGTGTACTAAAGTACCAGACCACACGACTGAAGTCAAACTTACGAAACGTAACTGTCTCTCTTTCTATCTTCACTAACTTATATCTCCCTCTCAACTTCATTCGCCTCGCCAAATCACACTTTTCGTAACGCTCTCGTCACGCATTCACCAGCTTACTACCCAAGTGAAGCGTGCGTAAAGAAATTTACTTCAAAAAGAAACAAATACCTTATTAAAATTTTTGTAACATAGAGACTTCTCTGAGAAGTTTGTGTACGTATATTTTATATCAAACGTATAGTGTAAGACCATAAATGGTCAGCGCATTCCATAATACAATATATTTATTATATGTAGGAGCAGGTGTTACGGCCATTAGCGATGATTACTCGATACTTATCTTAGTTCTCATATTGTCCTTACATGGTTTACACTGGGCACTCTTTGATACGGAATATTAAAATTTATTTTCGTATTACAGTTTATGTTACGAGATTTTTATCTACGCTGTTACGTGTAGGTTAATTTAATATTCTCTATTATACATAAAATATTATTTATTTATATACACATTTTTTTGTAGTACACAAGCATGTTAAAACCTTTTTCTAGACATGTTCTAGAAAGAGAAAAGGTGAATATTTTAATTGGTCTCTGATACGAATATACGCTTTATCTTTATAATTTATACAAGAAAAAAAAAAATTAAATTGATTACTCATACTGGCAAATGCTCTCAAATAAGGAAAGGTATATTTTAGAAATATAAAGCGGTACTCATTACTAATTACTATCAACATTGCTGAAACCGTTAACAAGTTAAGGGTTGTTGGTAATGTTTACGTTTTTATAATTAATTTTAGCAACGTTTTCACTGTTTTTCAGCTAGACAATCAATTATGTGCGTTCTCACGAAATAAAATTCTTAAAAATTCTATTAATGTTGTATTCTCGATCGCATCAATTATCTATCATTTTGCTATTTTCGCACTATCAACAGCCATAAATTTAAATTAAAGAGTGAGTTTATAATTTTCAACGTAATAGATAATTAATTTCAAAATTGTGTCATATACATACTTACGATGCCAGTGTGTGGTATCCCTTAGCTTTGTTTTACGGTTAGATCAGCCTTCCTGGTTCGATACCTGCCGATGAAAATTTAGCTTGATATATAAAATTATAAACTTCCTTATTTTATCATAGATAGAAATTTATCCTACAATCGCGATACTATGTAATTACATACTTGTTATAATATATGTACGAGTAGATACACATATAAAACAGTTGAGTCCACAATGGGCACCGTATCGAAAATTTTTAAAAGAATTTTATCGGTCTTTTTATTTGATTAAAACGTTCCAAAAAAGAAGGTTATAAATAAATGTATTTTTGTATTTATTGTAGATTTAATTATATTATAATAGTATATTGAAAAAATTTATATCTTTTCATAACAATCAAAAAAGTTCGATTATTAATCAGTTTTTAACATTGACATTTTTGGTAACCTATTTTGCAACAGGTATAATGTAATGTATATGTGGATACTTGGATAGTATCGCGATTTACGATTGTTTCTTTCTATCTTAAGTGTAATATCGTTATTACTTGGCGTAGTGTGTGTTGCGTAGTAGTAAGTAATTATGTGTAGCCGTGAAATTATTGTTTTATTATTTATTATTATTGTTATTTATATAAGATACACTGAACGGTGTCGATTTTAAAATGTAATGTTTGTTTTCCAAAGTTTTAATTACTACAAAGCCACAGAGGAGTGAAACTATAGTTGGGCTATTTTTTTATTACCTAAGATATATACATGTTTAGTTTTAACCGTAATTTATATATTCTTTATGTTTCTATGATTATAAAGTTTTAAAATGTTTTGCAGATATTGTGTAATATCGAGAGTAATATAAATTTTAAAGAATCATATTGATTGTTGAATGATCTATTTGCTTTATTTTCGCCGCGCCATGTTTAGTTGTAGGTATGCATCAAGATATATTTTTGAATAATTTTATGGCAATATCTCTGACATATAAATAAGGCTTTCGTGTTATTTCCCGAAGTTAATACTGTAGTTATATAAAATAAGCAAAAAATGAAAAACCTAAACAAATATTTAAATCCTCAATGGAAAACTAAAGCCGGATATCGAAGCCGCGCCCATCACTGTCAAAGTTAACTGCGCAAAACCGTCGCCAGAAGGTCTCACAATGGCTATAATACACCTTCTAAATACCAAGATCGTAAAACTAAAGTTTCTTTGTTAGCAATAATCTTAAATCGAGCAGTATCGGTATTATCGTTACGATATCATTACCGCCATAGTTTGAAAGGCCTGCTCCACTTACAACTTGTTAGAAAAAAAATCAAAGATTTTTTTTACACAAATTATAGAAATTAATTTCTGAGATCGTTAAAATTCATATTAATATATTTAATTTAACATACACCGTTTTTAAAATAAATTATACCAGTGGCATAGATAGGAGTATTTTTGCCAAATCGATTTGTCAACATAATAGTATGATTTGATTTGTGAGTAATTTTTTCGATTGATTGATTTTAATAAAAAGTTAGGGTAAGTCACTTAACAATGAAAATACATTAGTATCCCTATTAAGTGATTTGTCCTAAAATAATACATATATTTTACTAGCGGACCCGGCAGACGTTGTTTTGCTCGGAAAACAGTTACCAAATTTGATTGCTTATCGACCAATAGCAGCGCCACTTACCGGGTCCAATTGAGATAAACACTACTATACCCCAACTTGGACCAAATTACAGATGCTTACAAAATTTTATAAAAATTTGTTATTTATTTATATTAAAAAAATAAATTATTTATTTATATTTCATTATTTATATATAGATGTTATATTGAAGAGATAATCTTTTTTACGTATTTTAGATTTGTTGTTTTTACATTTTTAGCAGTGTCATATAGTTAGACGTATTTAATACAAAATGTATTACACAAACTTGATTGAATCATGTAAAATGATTATGAGATAAAATGTTATAAAGCGATGTAACTAGAGTTTAACTATCGCATATAAACGAGTGTCTTAACGGGAATCGTGGCCTTTAGTTTTATTGACGAGGCCATGATTTTCAGCCTAATGGCCGCTTTCAGGCACACGCTACTGATATCACGCTCGAGTTATACGCGTTGATAAGATTGAAACGTTGTAATTTCAGGTAATATTAGCTATCATTATGAATCATTTTGGAGTACGTGTAATCTGTTGTACATTATCTTACATTTAAATGGTTCATTTTAACTACATTCTGAACCTGTGTTAGCTTGAAATAGAACTAAAGATGACTTGTAAAATGAATTTTTAAAAGTGTCACAAAAGATTAGTTTCACATAATAATTGATATAAATATTTGAATCTTACATTTTTTACTATAAACTATTTTTACGAAAATCTAACGAGGCTGTTACGTCACTATTAATAGATAATCATTAAATTTTATTTACAGTAAGAAGAGAGACTTCGTGAATAAAATAATAATGCTAGAGTAATAAATTTTACGCTTTAGATAGATAACATAAGGCCATTATGTTATCTATCTAAGGCGTAAGTTTTATGTTCAATGCACATTATTGTTATTATTCTACAAGTAGATTTGTTACTTTTATAGCTTATTTGCTTTAAATTACATACAGAATTCAGAATAGCGTAACTGCTAGCTATAATTATTTCACTTATATATAAATTGAGCAGGCCTTTGAGAAATTATGGTGGGGTAATCATATAATAAACAGCCATTTATTATTATTATTTATATACAATCATTACTATATATTATATATATTATTTATATACAAAGCACAAATGAAATAAAATCACTCGGTACAGTGGGAAATGCCTTGACCAATTTACCGATATTCATGCGAAATAACGACCAGGCGTTTCTAATTAGCGTGACCCCAAATCACACGGTATTTCAGGAGCAAGGCAACAGGTGTCGGTCTTAATTGGTACCAGTGTTCCTATCGGATGTATTTCTGAGGTAGCGGCTTGGGAGGATCTTTACTACGGAATGTGTGATTAATACTAAACAAGCAATTGGGATAAAATGTTATATTACAAATATATTATATTGATATCAATGAATTTGAGATACTTATTAATAAAAAAAAAAAAAAAAATTATACGCATTAATTACGTCAGTAAAAATATGAAGAAAAATTGTTATTTTTTTATATTTAAATATAATAGTATGTTTTGTGATTACTTTTCGTTTCCATCTCTGGCATATTGTTGTACAGATTGTACAATAAACCTTAATAATAAGAAAATATCCATTAAAAAATCGATATGTATAGGACAAAAAATTTACTACGTAGAATTGTACACTTAATTGAATACCTTTAAAACACAATAATTATTTGGATAGAATATACTTTACTGACCATAAAAGATTTAGATTAAATAATAATTTAAATATACAGGTTGTAATATACAAAGGCGGTCTCATGGCTAAGTAGCGATCTCTTCCAGACAACTTTTAGATAGAGGATAAAATGCATAGAAAAGGTAGGTGCAGCGTAAAAAACCAACAAACTCATCTCACTCATCTCAGATAACAATGTGTAAGGAAAAAGACAGAGGAGGTAATTAGTAAGTGGTAAACAAGAGGAGATGATATACATACGTTACTCGACGTTTTAAAAATAACTATCGATATTTTACGATTCAGTTGACCAGTCCTAATTGATTTTTTTACCATAATAAACCGCTCAGTAATCTACGTCTCTATAATTGCCAGCATTTTCTCAAGTGAATTCCACGCTAGTTTAAGATCTTCCCGAATGTAACAGTGTTCGGATAAGTCATTAGCAGGTTGTCGGTTGTTTTAATTGGGGCCCATGTTTTCATATCGCCTCTGTATCGATTTATCGGTATACGTGCGATGGTCAGCCAATTTGCATTATTATTTATTGTAGGGGTATTTAAAAGTTCAGTGTGGAACATAGCTATGGTTAGGACGTTGGGATATTTTAGTTATTTTAGCAACTAAATGAATAATTTAAGTTGAAATGAGTAAATGACAAAAATTTTAATATGTTATACTTAATAATATTATAACTAAAAATAAATTTATGATATTATTCCAGCTAGCCTCAACAGATTAAACATTACATTCTTTTTTTTACATACTTTTTTTATTTAGTTTTAATTGATTTTTGTTTTTTCTTCGATTATCTTGTTTTGATAATACGGCAAAAGTTAATATATTTTGTAAAATGCCAAAAATGCTGCCAGCATTCTAGGCATAATTCCACACGGACATGACTTGTACCTACCAAAAACTATCTGTAAATATTTTGTAAATATGTATAATGTTTAATAAACTTTTTCTAAAAAAATGAATAAATAAATGTTTCATAATGAATCTTAAAGGTAATAAACAAGTTCCTGTAAATGTTTGTCTGTTTTAACTTAACTAAACAAACTAATAAAGTAAAAATAAAACTCTGATATTTAAATTCTATCTGATTTACAAGCATTTTAGTTTAATTCCACACGGACATGACTTGTACCTACCAAAAACTATCTGTAAATATTTTGTAAATATGTATAATGTTTAATAAACTGTTTCTAAAAAAATGAATAAATAAATGTTTCATAATGAATCTTAAAGGTAATAAACAAGTTCCTGTTAATGTTTGTCTGTTTTAACTTAACTAAACAAACTAATAAAATAAAAATAAAACTCTGATATTTAAATTCTATCTGATTTACAAGCATTTTAGTTTGTCATTAAGAAAATTATAGGCTGTAAAGCGTATCAATGTGATAGCTAAAAACGAAGCAGTTATTATATATCAGCCGACCTATATTACCAAGTATAGACTCTTTAATATAAACAAAGACGCGGGACCGTGTATGTTTTGATGTATCAAGTTGTAACTTTTACATTTATTGGTAAACGTAAACGTCTACCGTTGCACCAGATGGCGTGTATTTGATATTTGATTCAAATTACTACATAATAATAAAATTTTACGATGTTTATTTACAAGAAAATGAAATTTTTATACTGCGATAAAAATATATTCAGTTATACTCGTATGCACGTATAACTAACGCGTTTTAATTTTAATCACGTGATATTTTTATTACTCCGTTTTAATATTTGTCATAAATTTTATTTTTAATTAATAACACGATGGCTGGACTATTATAGCATACTAGCTTCGATTTGTAGCCTTGTATGTTTTATTATAATAATAATTTTGTCATATAAATCTATTCTCTATCAATTTTAGTTTTATGACTTACTTATTATTAACGAAGTCGTTCAATTATTCGAGATGTAAAGGCCCCAGTACAAAATGGCGTATGCTGGCCCACTTCAGGCCATTGCCATTGTGTACAGGGGGTAATGGTATACGATGGCGGGCAACTGATAGTCGTGGTGGGCAATTGGCATGTTGTCGGTTTTTGTGACACAGTTTAAAGGTATATATGGTGTTCACACAGTCACCCATTGTTCAGTTCGTCACCGACCGCTTACCGGGATAGAGGACTTTTTTATTATTATTTACTATCTAATATCAATAAAATTATAATTTTTCTATTTAATAACTTTGTTACGGCACCCACTTCTATCTTGCTTGAAAGTAATATATAAATAGCTGCGGCCCTAATTACTTTTACGTGCATCGCAAGTGCTTCGCCAGGCAGCAGTGAGCCATGCACCATTTCGTGAACACCAAGTGATAATGCCCTACAATTGCCAAATGCAAGAATGTCATATTACAGACCATTGTGTACTGGAGTTGGTGTCTTAAAGATTTGTCGATGTCGTAGCGATCTGTAATCGATAAACTGCCTACTTTCGTAACTGAATTTGTTATTTGCTTACGTTAATCTGTGCCTTATTTTTTTTCTTTCATTTTATGATAGTATTAGTACAGTTTGATTTTATTAGGGTGGAGGTCGGTATAAAGATACAAGCTTCAATGTCCTTGCTAATTTGTAGCTCGATTTATGGAACTAAAAATATAGTAAACTAGCATCCCTTCCCAGCTTCGCACGGATATTTAACAAAAATTTCAAAATATTTTTTTTTCCTAATTTTTTTGAAAATATATTATTGCCTATGTCATCCGCGGATAGTGTAGCTTCGCAACAGTGAAAGAATTTTTCAAATCGGTTTAGTAGTTTTAAAGATTATTCAATGCACACAAACAAACAATAAAATCTTTCCTCTTTATAATATTATCATATATATAAGGTTAAGATGTTTGTCTCCCTTTTTCAGAAAAAACCTCACAATCATTTCACATAAACTATTTATTATTTTATAGATAACTAGCTGACCACGCAAACGTTGTCTTGCCATATAAGTTATTAACCCCCTAATCCCCTCCCATTATAACTTAGGGGTATGAAAAATAGATGTTGGCCGATTCTCAGATCTACCCGATATACACACAAAATTTCATAAAAGTTGGTCCAGCCGTTTCGGAGGAGTATTTTAACTAACATTGTGACACGAAAATTTTATATATAAGATTGCTTGCTCTACCGGCTTTAATTTGAACACAACGTCAACATGATTGACGGCCTGTAAATTTTCTGTTCAATTTGAAATCAACTCACGTATAAATACTTTTTGTAATTTTGTGAAGTACCTAATAATTATTATACTTATTTAGTGTGATATATTCGCACAGGTATAACTAGTTAAAGATAAATACGATTTACGATTCAGCCTGTAACATATCATTACTGGACATAGACCTATTCTCCATTTATGAGAATAACTGGAACATCATATAAAAATAAATAAATATAGTTAATAATAATCAAGATGTATTTACAGACAATATAAATTTCAAGTGACTTTATTTATTCCGTTTTTTTTTGTTTTACTGAAATGTGAGTTTTTTTGTGTAATTGGACAGGAGTGCTCTTTTAATCTGTACTTACAATTATGTTAGCAATTTCACGACGTTAATACATATTCCACAAGTATTATTTTGTACTATTCGATAGATAGCTAACAATTATTATCAGTGCGTTGTGTGGATTCGACTTTTTATATCCAGCTGAGTACGCCGTTTAAATCATCAAAGAACGTAATGATGCAATTTGAGCTATATGTCAATTACGCCGCCATTGAAGGATTATTATCTGTGGAAATACTGAAATATACTCGAGTGATATTGTAGTGTTAAAAAAAGTAACTGATAGTCTATAAAGCGAAAAAAAAAAACTTGATTTAATGACTGTCTCAAAGATATAGGTACAGATTATATCGTGTTTAATAGTGTGCTCTTCTGATAGAATTTTTTGATAAATTTTAATTTATTTTCTATTACATTTTATATTTTATGTAGGTAGAGTGTAAAACTAAGTTTTGTTGGTGGGCAGCATATATAATATGTGTTTAAATGTACCTATAATAAATAAACAATTCAAATGTATAATAACATAATTTAATACATATATGGTCTATTTTATGTCGCATACAACTCAGCTGATATTTTTATGTAATTATTTATTATGTTAGTTTATTTACTAATTTTCAATATAAATTATTGTCATGAAAATAACTATAAAATCATAATTATGACACATTAGTTCCTTTTTTTATATTAAAAGTATTTAAACATTTAGTGAAAGTTTTCGACCTTGACAGGTGAAGGCGTAAATTACCCGGGTAGCATAAGTATGTAGTTAGAAGTCTTTAGACCATTTCGGCCAATGCCCTCAAATCCGCAAGGGCAAGCTGCGAACTAAACAACGGACTAAACAAAGCGGATAGCAGCAGATAACGGTCAGATTTGATAAACTGCCTATGATCTCCTAGTACCAAGGAATTGGGTCGGAACTACTGCTACGGCCGTGTTATGCTTTCTTTACATTTGGCAAGTATTTGTACGAGCAGGCACGCACTTTTCTGTCGATACTTGAATGGGTAACGGATTCTTGCAAGGTATTGATTGTCCATTTAATAAGAACAAAACAAGTAACTTTTATTTATTTGTTACATAGTTGTTGGTTAATTTAATCTATTTGTTACGTTTTTAATAGAATCCGAAGTAGCGATGTGATGATATTCTAACGGCTATTCTAGATTCAGTTGAGTCAATATTTATTTAGTTCTATTGTTTTGTTCTGTCACTTATTGTTTGATATTTTTTTTTTATTTATTTAGGCTACAAAAATAATAATAATAATAATTTATTCTTTATTGTACACATTAAAAGAAGTTTACAATTTATTAAACAATTCAAGAAAGAAATGTACAACAGGCGGTCTTATCGCTAAACAGCGATCTCTTCCAGACAACCAGCTTGGAGGAGATAATGTGAAACAAGCGGAAAGGGTGTACAAACTTAAAATAAAAGAAAACAAGAATAAAATCAAATATGCACACATACATGCATACATATACACATACTACATACTACAAACAATATTAACTATACTAAAAATTACAGAACGTATTACATAAAAATATATAAATACACTACACACATAAATACATATAAACATATACACATACAAACATACATACTCATATACACATATATACACATAATATTATAGATAACTGTACATTATTACAGTAATAGAACAAATAAGTGTATATCTTATTCAAATAGCAGTGACAAATGACGAAGTGGACGACAGTAATTTCAAAGTCTTAAGTAGTGTTCCTTAACCTTCTTTTTGAAAGATTCCAGTGATGTTGCACGTCTAATGTGTAAAGGGAGAGTATTCCATAACCGTGCAGCCTCAATGCAGAATGACTTGCTGTAGAAGGCAGTAGAGTGTTTGCCGATTTTCAAAGTAAGATTTTCACTAGAACGAAGTGATCTATTGTGTGAGTCACAGAGAAACTTAAAGCGTTCTTTCAAATAAGATGGAAGGATGGGATTAAATAATATAGAATATAGGAGAGCTAGCACATGAGTATTCCTGCGCAGACGTATAGGAAGCCACTTGAGCTTCGTACGGAACTCAGAGACGTGGTCGTACTTGCGAAGACCAAATATGAACCGAATACAGAGGTTTTGGAGACGCTCAAGTTTGTTTAGTTGATCCTCCCTTAAGTCTAGATAGCAAGTGTCAGCGTAATCAAGGATAGGATGAAGAAGAGATTGAGCAAGAGCAACCTTAGTAGGAGTGGGAAGAAAATTACGTAACCTTCTTAATGAACCGATAGATGCAAAAATTTTTTTGCTAACTTCACAAATCTGTGGATCCCACGACATAATTTCGTCAAACAATATACCCAAGTTTTTTACCTTTTTACTGTAAGGAATTATAACACCGGCAAAAGTTATTTGTGTCAAATTCGGCCAATCAATTCGTGAAATAAGCTGTTGGCTTCCGATAATTATAGCCTGCGATTTTGATGGGTTAACCTTCAGACCAAAGTCTTTGCTCCAGCCATTGATACGTTCGAGTTCCTGATTTAAAGCGTTAATCGTATTAGGTAGGTCTGTTAAGCTTGTGTGTAAGTAAATTTGGAGATCGTCAGCATACAGGTGGTAGGGAGAAAAAATATATTGAGTAATAGTATTTATGAAGATTGAAAAGAGGAGTGGAGACATCACGCCACCTTGCGGTACACCGGCATTGATATTAGCCCAGTCAGAAAAAGTGTCGTTAAGTCGCACACGTTGCCGGCGCCCATGCAAGTAAGAGTGAAACCAGTCAATCGCTATAGGAGATATGTTAAGAGAATTCAATATGGCAAGCAAAATGTCGAAGTCTACACTATTGAAAGCATTACTAAAATCAAGCAATGTCAAAACAGTGAGCTTTCGGTTATCTTTTGCCATGCGAATATCATCAGTGATTTTAACTAATGCAGTAGTCGTACTGTGGCCTGCGCGGAATCCTGATTGAAATGGGTTTAAAAGGTTGTATCTGCAGAGGAAGAGGTTAAATTGATTATAAGTAAGGCGCTCGAGAACTTTAGAAAGGAACGGTAGGATAGAAATAGGGCGAAGATCGGAGAAAGAGGTAGAATTGGGTTTTTTAGGCAATGGGATGATTATAGCATCTTTCCAATAAGATGGAAATGTACCGCTACTAATAGAAAAATTGAAAATATTTGTTATTATAGGAACTAAATAATCTATAATAGGAATTACCATTTGACGACTAATGCAATCAGAACCAACACTGTTAGATGATACCGCTAAAATATTCTTCTTAACATCACTATTCGTGAATTGACTAAATTGAAAAAAGGGAGTATCACGAGTTGGAGAAGCTGAAATTTGAGAAATTGTATTTAATTTTGTTATGTTATCAAATGTAACAGAAGATGAGAAATGCTGATTAAGTAAATTTAAATTTAAATTTTGGGAATTAATGTCACGTTGCTGCTTCCCAACTCCCAGTGATTTGAGGAAATTCCAAACTCGGGCAGAGTCATTTTCCTCAATAACAGACTTATAGATATGGCGTCGATGTTCATCCCTGCACACCCTGTTACAGCGATTCCGAGCTATCCTGTACTTCTCACGATTTTTTTCATTGGGATCGAGTCTATATTTAGCTTTGGCTATATTCCTTTTCTTCTGTAGGCGCTTAACTTCGTCAGTCAACCATGGAGCCGGTAGATGTTTTAATCGCACTGGACGCATAGGGGCGTGCTTGTCATAAAGTTGAGTTATCAGGGAATTAAAACGGTTTATCTTTTCATCAATTGATGAAGCATCATGCACTCCGGACCAGTCAATATTTGAAACATCCACGGCTAGACTTTCAAAGTCAATTCCATTGAAATTGCGCCTCATAAGAATTTTACGTTTAGCTTTAGGGGGTCTTAATTTATAGGATAAAAAGAGAAGGTCATGGTAGGAAAAGGCAGTAGCAACACATTGACCAAATTTTTCGACATGAGAGATAGAAGAGACAAGAATTAAGTCGAGAAGAGAAGGCAAGCAGTTAGGAAATGCGTGAGTCGCAGATAGTGGCAATATATGTAAATTAGCTGCCTGTACTATAGATGTGAAGCGTGAAGTTCGAGAGTCATTTTTAAGAAGGCAAGTATTAAAGTCACCCATAATAATTGTGTGTGAGAACAAAGGAGAAAACTTTTCAAGAAGATCTTCAAAAGACATAAAATAGTCAATGGTGAGGCTAGGATTATAAAAAACACCAAGAAGAAGCTTAGTATTGGAGAAAAGGACTTCGATAAAAAGGTATTCTGCTGCAGGACTATTATGTTGTTGCGAAAAATCAATAACAGTATAAGGGATATGAGATCGTAAGTAAATAGCAACACCTCCGCCAGGTCGACTCAAACGGTCATTCCGAATCAAGTGAAAACCTGGTAAGCAGAATGATGTTGAAGGGAGGCATGGTTTCAGCCAGGACTCTGAGACTAAAATAGCATGCAAGTTTTTATTTTGAAAGGAGGCCAACATGTCAGGAAAATGAGCGGGTATACTCTGGGCATTAATGTGAATAAGGTTAAAATGTTTTGAAGCGTCACAAAACTGTGCATCTAAGTCATCACTGAGTGAGGGTAGACTGAGAAAACTGTCATCGCTATCTGTTTCATTAGAAGACGAAATAGAATAAAATGTGTCAGATGGGTCGTCATTGTTATGAATCATAGTAATCTAAAGATATTACAAATAAAAAATCTATATATAGATATACTCGCAATAATATATTAATATATATAAAATAAGATAATATGTATAGTTATAATATAGGTATATATATTAAAAAAATATATTTATTAAAACACAAATACTATGTAATAAATAATACTATTGAGCTCAATTCACATACCCACCACAGCCACAAGAAGAGACATTACGGCAACTAACGTTTACTATGGAATAATAAGAAACAAGAGAAAGAACGAAAAGAAAAAAAAAAAAAAAAATAGAAGTGAAACACTAAAAGACAGAAACATTCAAAATATTAATAATAGCAAAAAACATTTGCAAAACGAAGTAATTTTAGATACTTTTTTTTTTTTACTAGAATTAAATAAATAAATTTACAATTAATGAATACCACATATTCCTTTCCTCAATCCTACTATAACAGCAAATTATGATTGTAAGTAATTATTTACAAAGTCTTAAAAGCCTAACGTTCATATCAACAATTTGTTACAACATAATTTATTATTAGCTATATGTGACGATAGTCTGTGGTAGTATTTAGTTTTTATTCATTAAAACGGAGACACAATAACAACAAAAGTACATTACAAGTATAAAAGTAAAGTAAAGTAACTACAACTAGGTTTGTATAAAATATAAAGTGAATAAAAAAAAAAAAAAACTAATTACACATTAAAAGCTATAGCTATTCACACATTAAAAGATATACCTAGTGTCTAATAAAGCGTGGGTTCTAATAAAAATACTTATGAACATCAACTAAATTAAAATTTTGAGTAAAAGTAAACAACTACTTTTTAACTACTCTTTTAGATCGTTGAAGTGGCACCTTATTGTCTGATGTCTTATTGGTAGCTGCAACACTTTGAACTGGCGATTTTGTGTTCGATGAAGAGATAATTTTTTCGAGATCCAACATTCTTTCGATCTTATGTCTTGATCCATCTGGAGCAATAACGTGGATAACTCCATCACGCGTCCAGCATTTGTCTACACCGAAATGTTGTCTCGCCGCAATAAACATATCGTGTCGAGATTTGGTCAAGAACTCGGACTGCGTAATGCCGGTACCTTTGAACTTGGTTTTTGCGAACCACACCTTATTTCGCACAAGAACATCTGCGAATTTTACCACAATCGGACGAGGTTTCTTCTCAGTTCTACGACCCAGACGATAGGATGTTTTGATGGAGGTGGTAGAAAACTGATCAATGTCGAGATGTTCTGCAACAAGGCTGGTTACTCGCGCCGAGGTGTCTTCCGATTTTTCTTCAGGCACACCATGAAGCAGCAATATCTTCCTGCGAGAACGCATTTCGAGTCGGTCAAATTCGCAGGTAAATAATTCTACCTGACGTTGAAGAGCATTTAAGGCTGTGATGACGAAGCTTTTAAAAGCAGCGAACTCCGTAGCAAGAGAAGACGTAGTCACCGGTGAATTCGCTTTTTGTAGATCTTGTTGGAAGTCCTTCATTGTCGTGTTGAATTGTTCAGCCATAGAAGCCAGTAAATCTTTCATTGAATCCATTTCAAAAGGGCCACAGAAGAGAAGTTTCGAAACTATTAGATGGCTGTTATGATGTAACTTAACACAGGATAATATTTGCTGCTATATCGTTATATTGAGTTTCTAACGCCCCCCATTTATTTCTTTGTTATCCGACTATTAAACATTTATAATACTTATTATTTATTAGTGTTTATATATATTTTTTGACTACAAGTGTCAAAGTAACTTTGTTAGCTTAAGATGTGGCGTATGTTTAAAGGTTCCTGTACGTATACTCAATGCTTAAAGTTGTTTATTACTGACGATAATGGTATATATAATCCCTAGACTTTTATCCAGCAGTATTGGCGTGATGAGTGGCAAGGACTATTCAGTTTTAAAAAGTATCTTTTAGATTTTCATGCAGAAATTTATTTCAAATTACTAAAAGGTAGGATGTGATTATTACTAAAATGTAAAGTTATAATGGAATACATAAACCTGACAACTTTCTCGATTATTAAGCTATTAATCTTTACTGACAAGTCAATTATTTGGCGTTGTATAGATTATTTATTAGATTATTATTTAGTATTTCATCAACTTGGTCAAGTTTACTATCTCGAATCATATAAAGTAAAGAAAGCATTAATATCGAAGGCGATCGTAATCGTCATAATAAATTGCAAAATTCTTATTGTTAGTAGAACTGTTGTTCCCATATTTTACGATATTATGCCGTATACAATTCTACCCTGGAATTTCTATGGGATAGCGAGAGCAGACGTGGAGATATAACCTCGAGATAATGCTACCTTAAATTTATAATGTAGTTAAAGCTGTTCGTTTGAATTCATCATCTGTTATCGACTATTGTTATTTATAATATTTTTTAAATCATAATTTTAATTTATCCACCAAAAAATCTATATTTTAATTACTATATCATTCATTTGATGTTAAACAGGTCTTCGGTATTTGGTTATAAATTGATCTTTTCAAGGCGTTGCGCGTTGTGACTCAATTAACATATTAGGTTTCGATTAAAATTAATCTGTTACAAATAACCTTTTTAAGGCATTATAAATTAATTAGTTACTACATAATAATTTAAAGTTACAGGTAGGTACATATAAAACCACGTGATAAATTATTAAATCACGTCGAATAAATCACCTATATATACGTGAAGCAAAAACTTTATACCTCTTTACAAGAAAATTGCGCGGACGGAGGCGTTTCGTACACTTATAGTTTGAATAGAGAAGGAGTGCAGAATGTTATTTTTTTTTTAAATTTTGCCTAAAAATACATTAAATCAAAACATAACACACACAAATTTGACATATACACGCATATATACTAATTTGTTCATTATTATAGAAGGTATAGTCTTTGACTTCAGAACCTAATAAAGTTCAAACTTATAATTTAAATTAATTATGGTCGAAATTCGATAATTGGGCGACAACCAGTAATTATTATTATTCAATTGTATTATTACTTTAATTATAATGGGCACTAAAAATATTTTTAATTATAGGACCCTTTATATTAGATTTATAGAAAAGTATTTGACTTAAGTATTTGATTTAAAATAATTAGTTAATTTAAAATAATAAAAAAGTATAAAGTATTTAAATAGTTGGACAGTGAAAAAAAAAGGTTTAGGATACGTCTTTTATAAGGTCTAAGGTTTTTGTTGTCGCCTTAAACGCTAATGGCATTCTACACGAGGAAATGTAGCACACGTCTGCTTGTAGCTTTGATAAATTTTTAATTGCTTACACGTGGAATCAGTTGCTTACACCTAAGTAAAAGAAAAATAAAACAAATAAAAGTCATACTAAGTAAAACACAACACAAGAAAGTAGTACAGTCATACGAGTAAAAGTATGCTAAAAAGCTAGGTAATCGATATTTGTAATTGTATAACTATTTGTTACTGATCTGAATCTATGACGTTGTTGGTGTTATGGGTGTGTCTTAAAGAGCTCGTAAAGGCGTCGTTCCCGTTTGTTATCACAGACACGTGATATTAATTTTATTGTTGTACATGTATATGCCAGAGAAATTTTATGCTAGAAACAATATTCGCTAACCCACAGTAGAGCAGCGTTGTGGGTTATGCTTCACCACTTTTACACGGAGAAGTCTTACGCCCAGCCATGGGACGTTTACAGACTGAATCTCCTTTATCATGCGCCACAAAAGTTGAATACCTTAAGTCGTGAATCTTCTGTATAGCAAATGGCTTGATATACTTACATGTCACCGATGTTTTTCCGCATACCGATGCTCAGCAAAAGTTGAATTCTAAACTCAAAATTTAGAATACTCAACAGTCGCTCGGAATTGAACTGGCGACTATCAACGCACTCATTTGTATTTCTTTTAAATTGAACGTTAACAAATAAAACGACTCTCATGAATATACACGTATTGTGTTTGCGTACGCTTAAACGCTAGAAATGAATAATTCTAAATTAATTATCTACTTAGTGTGAAAAAACTTTTAAAGCTTAAGACGTGAGAACTAAAACTTTACGAGTATATCTACACTTATGCACTAATAACAATATTACAGAAAAAAGTGTTGTTATGTTTTTAGTTGATAGGTAAATCTTATAATTAAACTGGTAATAAAATAGGTAAGTTACTTATAGTGCAATAATATTTTTAAAAAAGATTATTGAAAAATTTAAGACATCAACAAAATAAAAATAATTAAATATAAAAATACAATCTCGACTCTTAAAAACAATATAAAATCATTAATAAAATATTTATATATTTTACATTATCATTTTTCGAGGAAATTATTAGATTATAAAAACTTTAAATAATATAATAAATATAATAATATAAAAAAATAATTGGTTTATATTAAAATCTGAATAGCAAAGTATCCAAAGAAAAGGTACCAGAAAAACATAATCAAGTGTACCGTTTAATCAATATTTCATTTCGATTTCTCGATAAACCGAATACTTTTTCTCGCATTCAAAGAATATCGGTCATTCTCATGACTTATTGCCCTATTGAATTAAATTCACAGATAATTTATGTAATTCACTATTTAAATTACCGATTATAATTTTAACGGTATGTCGGTTAAGGTGGAACGAAATACTCTTTTTACTAAAATGATAAGTAGGATAGCAAAAAATGATAAAGTAAGAGTAAATTACAAATCAGAATTACAAGTATTGTAATTGCTCTACAGCCCGCGAGGAACAGGCCTCCATCATTTTATAAAAGCTGAAAGTTTCTAAACTCATGCTCCTAACACCTGTAGAAGAAATGGTCAAACATGAATTTATTTATATTGATCTCATACACAAAAAAAAATGTGGTTAGGAAGTCTATGACTTGGGAGAAATTCTGAGACACTTATAGATCCGTCAATACAAACCGACGCTTTGGAGCAGTGGTCATAGGCAGTGGCTGTTTCGCTACCAACGTCAAATCTGCGATCCCCGTTCATGTTATGTTTATGAATAAATTTGTATAATAGATTGTAGATTAGTGTTAGTCTGAGCATATATGTATTATATTTTAGGACTTGTTTAACCATTTTATTCATTATTATCACCACTGAAGTTGATAACCCTGTAATCCTTTTCTCTAACGGTAAAAAATCCTGTAGTACAGTTTAAAGTAAGAAAATCTTTAAAATTATACACCATTCGTACAAGAGCAAATAAAAAATGTTCTAACAGAAATAAACTCGATAATACATCTAGTAAATTTTCGACGGTAATTGAAAGCGTGAACAGCGACGCTGCAGAAGATTTATTTTTATTAAATCTAATACAACGAACAGAGTTTATGAAGCTCGTGATCAGGAGAACGGGACCTTATCTCTGGTTGGCTGGGTAACAATTTACGTTTGCTATTTATTTTTATATCTATAATAAAATTATAAATAGGAACGATTCGTTTGACACGTGAATACAATTTGATAACTGTTAAAACGATTTTAATAATAATTTTACTATTAGATAGGTTTATTATCTGAAAAAACAGACTAAAAATGTAGAGTGTAACATTAAGTTGTTATTAAAAGCTTGAAAGCGTAGCTGTAATGATTTACTTAATATAAAATTTTGTTAGGTAAAAATGGATACACAATAGTTGAGCATTTTAATAAAATACAGTTAACTTTATGAGGCTTGTTTACTCAAGTACGGTAATTTGTATCTGGCCAGTATGTTTCAATTTATGGTAGCTATAACTTTTTATATATGGCAGAGATATATTTAATAAAATGATTATAAACCTGAATTAGGCAATAAATTTCAAAAAGGGTATTCATTGTTTTAATTAAAAATATTTTTTATTCAAGAAGGTTTTAATTGACTAGTCAGCCTTTCGTAGTCTGTGGAATAGTACTCGTATGAGTCTAACACGGACTTGTCGATTGTATTACGGTTCAGCTTGTAATTACTGCTGGGTATAGGCCTCTTTCTCCATGTAGGAGAAGGATAAGAGCTTAATCCACCACGCTGCTCCAATGCGTGTTAGCGAATATATTCCCTACTATGAGTAAGGATCGCTTTCAGGTCTACATAATAACAACCGGGACCGATGGCTTAACGTGCTCTCAGAGGCACGGTGGGGAGACCCTCAAGGTTTTCACAAACACCCAGACCACGGCAAACATCTGTATGTCAATACAAATGTTTTTCATGTGCGGGGAATTTTATATTACTACTTATTATTATATAATACTTATTATTATATTATCTCTATGTCTGGCTGTTACACTTTTCCTGTTAAAATATAGCCTATGTGATCTAGTGGTAAAGTGGCATTCTCCTGGCGAAAGAATTTTTAAAATGTGTCCGGATTTTGAGTGTATCCATTACATACAAAAAAAAAAAACAAATCTTTTCTCTTTATCTATATAAATAAAAATAAATGTTGCTAAGCGCATAACTCGAGAATGGCTCGACCAATTCGCCTAATTTATTTTTGTATGTTCCTTAAGGCACAGGGAAGGTTTAATAAAAAAAAAATAATATTTTTTTTTTACGTTTTACTTTTTACAAAACGAAGTCTGTCCGTTCAGCTAGTTTATAAACAATTATAAACCTTATTGTATGTGTATTCTTTAATTAATTATATAAAATATAATTATTTAAAAATAAAATTAATTATATAGCCTTTTAATTTTAAAATAAATGCACTGGTTTGAGGAACTTTCATTATTTATTAACTGTATAGTTTTAAACTTAATCACTATTTCTTTAAGGTTTAAAATAGAAGAAGTAAAACTAAAATAGAAAGTAACCTCTCAACAAATTGTTCGTTGAGGTAGGTCTTATTGTTGAATAGAATAAATTAGTAATATATATTACAAATAATGGTATTCATATAACAAATATGTCAGGAATTTGACAAACGACTTATTATTAGGTAAAAGGTCGAGAAAAGTAAAAAGTTAACTATATTAATTGTATTTACATATTTTACACATTTTTAAATATCGTGGTGTATTTTTTTCATAATTTTATTTTTTAACCGACTTCCAAAAAAGGAGGAGATTCTCAATTCGACTGTATTTTTTTTACGTATGTTACTTCAGAACTTTTGACTGGGTGGAGCGATTTCGACAAATTTTCTTTTGATCGGAAGGTGGTGTGTGTCATTCGGTCCCATTTAAATTTATTTGAGATCTAACAACTACTTTTCGAGTTATGTCTAATAATGCGGTTTTACTTGACGCTTTTTTCGTCGACCGACGTTGTATTATACCGCGTAACTTTCTACTGGATGTACCGATTAGTATAATTCTTTTTTTGTTAGAAAGGAGATATTCCTAGTTTAGTACCACGATAAGGAAACCAGGATCTGATGATGGGATCCCAGAGAAATCGAGGGAAACTCTCGAAAATCCTTATAACAATAACTTTTTACTGGGTGTACCGATTTTGATAATTTTTAATTTGATCGAAAGCTGATGTTTATCATGTGGTCACATATTAATTTTTATCGAGATCTGATAACTACTTTTTGAGTAATATTTGATAACGCGTAGTTACTTGACTATTTTTTCGTCGATCTACGTTTTATTACTCGTCGATGTTTTTTTTTTTCATGTCACTAGGCCGGCAAACAAGCGTACGGCTCACCTGATGGTAAGCGATTACTGTAGCTTATAGACACCTGCAACACCAGAAGCATCGTAAGCGCGTTGCCGACCCAATCCCCAATCCCTCCAGGAGCTCTGGTCACCTTACTCACCAAGAGGAACACAATACAGCTTGAAAACAGTATTATTTTACTGTGATCTTCTGTAAGGTCGAGACTACCCCAGTCGGGCTGCTCCATATTTTGAGCAGGAAATTCCTGCTGTACCCTACCTCAGTTACAATATTTTTTCCAAATGTTTAAAAATGTAATTTAATGGTTAATCTACGAATATTTCAACGATAACATAACACTATTTAATCTATAATTAAATGAACAATAGTCATGAACTAATTCAAGTTCTCCTTTTTCATTTCCCATAGAACTAATAATCTAATGAAATTAGACATCGAAGATTATCTCGTGCATCGCATTCACGTGTTAATTGCGTTGAAATAAATTAACTTTTTAGTTCATATCACCGCTGAGATGAAATAAAATAAAACAAGTATAGTCGCACGCATCGCTCTATACTGACTGACGTTTCAATTAAAAATAATTTATTTATAAAATCGAAACCACCCGCACATCGACATCGATCTTTTGTTTGGCGGTACATCTCTAAGGGTCTCTAGCCTTTTGTACAGATAATGTTGTTACACATTTCTCTTTTGTTCGTGGTAATTATCGATGAATCGATTCTACGTACATTAGATGTGTTATTTTGAAAATCATTCAATTAATTTTTAATGAACGCTCTGTTAGTTTACGTTTTAATTTATTTCGATATTAAGATCTTGTGTTATTGTGTATGTATTTTCGTTATTGTTGTTGCAATGTTATTCATGTATTTTGTATGTATTGAGAAACTAAATTTTTCAACAATTTCATATTAAGGCTTCGTTCGTTATTGGATTTTAAAGGCAAGTACATATTACGATATATTATAATGAAAACAAGAAATTTTTCAAAATAACGAGTGTGCTTTAAACTACACGCCACAAGTAAAACTTCTTTAATCGCCCCTACAGTAATATAGGAAACGTAATCTCTTTCTATCTTCGCTAACTTATATCTTCCTCTCAACATCCGTTCGCCTCACCACGCTTTTCGTAACGCTCTCGTCATGCAGTCACTAGCTTATTTTAATTGACTATTTTTTAACTCCCTTCGATGTATTACTTGTCGATGTAAAATGAAATCGTTTTTTTTTTTGGTTTACGGGCAAAAAAATTCTTTCTTTCTTTTTTTAAAGACGATATTCTTGTAATATATGAAAGCCTACCTCACGTAAACTTGCTTTGCGGCAAACTAGAATGATTGAAACGATAATATCTGTTCGTCACATTGAAATATAGCCAGCGAGGCGTTTCGTTAGCGATCCTAGATATCTAGGTCTCGCTAACTTATCTAGCCATAATCTCGATAACTTCACCTATCTAGGTCACACCTTTAAGCTTAGGGACCTGTTAAAAGTCCATAACTTCACTTGATTATTATTATAATTTTTTTTTGTAGTTAGGAATTTAAAAGGTTTATTATATAATATTGATATTTATAGTTACTTTGTATGGAGTTGGAACTGTTCAATGGTCCTGTAACAAAAAAATAAAATTAAGTTTGCTAAATTTTTATTATGGTTATTTATGTTCTAGGGTTTTATTTATAAAAGTAAAAGTTAACAAACCAAAAAAAAAAAAACGAATTATTTTGAAGAAAATCTAATGGTAACATAATTAGTTTAGGAACTGCGTGATAAAGAAATTGGTAAACATTTCATTCTTCACATGATCATCTAGAAAACTGTTTTTTTAAACCGGAGTTTTTAATTGAAGTCTAGATTCAGTATATCTTGTTTCTTAGACAAGTACAATATGTAACTCAATATAACATCCATATCAAGCCTTTAGGACAGTCTTTCTTCTCAAGGAGGATGACTTTTGATAAGGTATTGGTTACAAAACGTAACGTCATAACGCACAGGATCTGAGTAACATTAAATGTCAACGATAATAATCAAAGTAATTCAAATAATAAACTGAGTAAAATCAATGAAATTCTGTAAATGTTATTTCAGACTTTATAAGAAAGTAGTCAAGCAAATAGTTTAATGGGATATGTTGTCACGGAACGGTGTTGACACGGAAGCCTGCGGGAAATTCAAATCTCAACCAGTGATTACACATCGGATAATGGAAGGGAGAATATTATTTTAATGAAAGACTTGTATTCATATGTTGTGGTATGGTATAAAAACATAAGTGGAAGAGATTTGTGAAAAAAAATCGCCTAAAAGAGATTTCAGTACTCATTAATTAATACAATTAATTTTTTACTTAATTTTAAAGATAATATAGATGGAAATAGAGAGTTTAATTTAGACGAAAAAAGAAAGGGTCTTATTGTTTACAGATGAAATCTACACGAACTAATTGTTACAGATTGCGCTTAGGTACAACTTAGCGAAATGTAAATTAGGTAAACTTTTAAAATTTTCGTTTGTTCGGGTTTTTGTCTGTTTGCATAAACGCGCGAATTAGAAAAACGTACTGTTA
The DNA here is from genome assembly GCF_905220565.1 of Melitaea cinxia. NCBI lineage: Eukaryota > Metazoa > Arthropoda > Insecta > Lepidoptera > Nymphalidae > Melitaea > Melitaea cinxia. The sequence continues at coordinate 13,626,559 of NC_059407.1, read as the reverse complement.
TAAGCTGTAGTTATGTTTAAAAAAAAAGATTTAGAAATTAAAAGTAGAATTAATGATTAAGACAGCCGCCGGGAATGGATGTTGGATCGAGACTGATTGACTAATGTTTAGGATTGTCGGTTGTGAGCTAGGGATGTCAGAGTCAGCGGAAAAGGTATGAGTGGGTGGGTGCATGGTGAGCGGAAAAGGGTTCAAATAATATTTATAATAATCATCATCACATCAGCCTATCGTAGTCCACTACTGGACATAGGCCTCCACAAGTTCGAGCCAAAAAATGGCGGTAACCGCAGGGCTGGCTTTATCGCACCGAAGACGCTGCTGCCCGTCTTCGGCCTGTGCATTTCAAAGCTAGTAGTTGAATGATCATCCCGCCATCGGTCGGCTTTTTAAGTTCCAAGGTGGTAGTGGAACTGTGTTATCCCTTAGTCGCCTTTTACGACACTCACGGGAAGAGAGGAGGTGGCTATATTTTTTAATGCCGTAACCACATAGCATCATATTTATAACAGTACTCATCTCTTATTAAAAATTAAACAAATATGAGTAAGGTTGGCGTGTGACGGAATAGTCTCAAATTATTACGTCATAATTTTCTCATTACTTTAACTACGCGCTTTTACTAACGCGTTTGTAATTCTGAGACGTAATAGTGACCAAGAGAGAAAGTCCCGGGCAAAGTTGTTGTTAGTGGTGCTTAAAAAAATGTCTTGATAATATTATGATTTGGAATCATTTGTATAATTTCGCTTCATACTTAACCCACACACCGGTATGACGTGTACGGTATAGACACGCCAACTAACAAGATGACAGTGATGATATGTCTATGTTGTCGGATTATAATGAACGGCGCATCGCGAATTTACGTTTATACGAGCTTTGTACCTTGTAGAGTAACTGTTACGTCCAGAAAAGGTATATGTCCACTTAAATCGTCCTATCAGCGAGGTAACAGCGTTCACCGTTACTATTGTTTCAACAGATTATCTCAACCCTAATGGCTTGCCCTTTGAGAGGGGATTTTGATTACTTAACAAGGGAATTTTACGGCTGATTGTGATTTACTTGTGATTGATTATTTCAGGTTATTATTTGATAATATTGAATGTTTTAGCCAAGAAGCCTTCTTCTTTTGAAATATTTGCATGCCTTAACACAGGTTTACCTAGTATTGCAGCAGAGGCATCCTAAATATAATTATTATGAGAATAACATAACATATAATAGAAATAAAAAATAACGAGTGTGCTTTAGACCACACGACTTAACTTTTTTAGCTCCTACAGTAATATACGAAACGTAACTCTCTTTCTTCCTATCTTCACTAACTTATCAACTCCTACTACCCCTTCCTACTTCACGAATTCACCAGCTTACTCTCCAAGTCAAGCGTGCGTAAATAAGTTCTTTGTAAGTGATTCAAGTGATAAATATTTTTGTAAAAAATGAGGTAATCCTTTTAAGTATTATTTTTCCTCTACTTAGTTGTCCAATTAAAGATGCGTTATTCTTTTATTTATAAATTTTGATCTACGCGCTTAAAATGCCCGCGCCTTTGTTTATCCATGCATGCACTATAATACCACAGGCGATTTTTCTACTTATTATACTACAGATCAACAGTGTGACTGCCTAGCCTACTCGCTTCGGCAGTACATATACTAAAATTGGAACGATACAGAGAAGATTAGCATGGCCCCTGCGCAAGGATTAAAGATGCGTTGGAAAATACTAATGACGCGGTTTACCTTTTTTTATATTTTTTGGGGTAAAGAAATTTTTGGTAATGTAACCTGCAAAGTCTCAATAATATTGAAAACTAAGAAAATTTGTATGTTATTATAATAATCATATTAAACTTGATAAGTTGAGTAATTAATGTTGTGCTTGAATGTCAGAATATTACGTACTTCTAGCGTAGCACTTCAATTCGTCAGTGTTGTACGATTACAATAGAATACAACAAGACTTTTAATGCAGTATGACATCAAGTGATATACTTTGACGTGCTGTAATGATGGAAATCGATGGGTCCTTTTTTAGAAAGCATCCTTTTACTGATTATTTGTTTTATTTTTTTTGTTCTATATAAACTTTGTTCGAATTTTGAAAAAACTAGTCGCGAAAAATAGCGCAAGTGCAATTCAAATATTTAGTTACAAAAATTTGCCTCATTTGATAACTATAGATATGGAAATTGGCGCCTTCATAAAAGTTTTTAGATAATTATATATCGAATATAAAAATGTACATATTTTTGAAGTTATACTTATTTTTGCGTGTTAGGGAAGAATGATGAGAGTACATTTTTACGATGCGCGTGCACACCGTCACGAAAAAACCGACACCCTGAAGGTAGCTAGTAAACGAAAAAGAAGTTAGCGACGTGAAGTTAGCTAGTCAATGAAGTATAACTTCTTACGGGCGTATATAAGTAAACACTTACTTTTTTTAAGCTCCAGTACGACTTTACGGATAGTAAAAAAACAAATATATAAATGTGAATTATACCAAGTATGAAATACAGTAGAAAATTAATTACCGGTTCCGTGTGAATTTATAACGTTTAGTTAGCAACCTGCGCAGGCGCAGCGAATCGTGCAAAAACGCAATGAGATCATCGTTTGAGTGTCGTTTGGACGTGACGCGTCGATCTACGGTGTAGATCGTGATCTATAGCGCAGATACAACGGTGACAGACAAGTGTACGGCTCAATAAGCTGTGCGTATAAACGCGTGTTAGGTTTTAAAGAGCATATTACAGTCGAAGGTTTAAATGGAAGTAAGTGGGTATATAGGTATGTACTCATTAATTTTCTTTTGTTCTAGAAAAGTCTAGAAGTAAAAAAGTGTGTGTGTTAGTTGTTTCACAGGATTTCACTCACTGTATTTTTTCATAACATATAGACCTTATATCGCTTCTTAAGATGTTAACTCCAAAACAAATATACGCACACGACACACACATGTAGGCAACAGGAGCATGGCCGAGGTAAGGCAAGGTCTGATGACTGGGTGACGTTATCAATGTCAAATTGTATATTCTTCTAAACAGTCCATTGGCGTAGTTGGCAGATGCTATCTATTCGAATTCTAAGCATATTATTTACACAAATATTATCTACCTTTTTTTTTATATTTTCTAAAAACACAGGTGTCAACTTTCCAGAAACTGACGACGGAATTTTGATAAAAACAAAAAATTAAATTCTCCTTTTCAACTATGAGTATTACGAAGACTACTCATGCTTCAATTGCGTAATTTATTGATTTTTCATACTAAATTCGATACCCTATCCCAGCTCCGGAAATCCTTTTTAAATGTTTGCTAGCGTGCGCGTCTAATTCAAACTTAAGAGGCCTTTTTGGTGTATTTTTTTTTAAATTACGTGACTAATTAAGCTGTTTGAATTAAAGACAAATGTTAAGGAATCGAGATGAGGCAATTAAATGTCTTTATTGGCAGATCGCAAAGAAGCGGACGGAGTTTTGCTTTGTGTGTTTGTTTTTTTTTATGGAAAATATTTGAAAAGGAGAAAACACATAAGTTTTTTAATAGTTATAATAATTTTTATTTTACTCTATATAATTATAATATTTTCCAATTAATTTTACTACGGGGTATTTTTTGATGATTTTAATTGTATATATTTACGTAGGTACAAAACAAAAAAAGGAAAGGAAACAGATTTTAAACAATTATCATTTTTATATAAATTAGGCTGCACCTGCAAAAGTTTCATCCAATTATGCACCATTTTAAACAAAAACACATTTAAGAAATTCTTTGCAATCAGCAACTCGTTTCAAACAGTTAGACTCGTTATAAACTATTATACGAAAGTAAAGCAGTATATCAAACTACAAACGACTATATTCGTTAGCGATGATCACGCGTTGTAAATCTAGAGCTATGATATAATTAGTACAATTGCTTACTGTATAAAATCGATTAACTGTTCTTTATTTAAAAATATAGAAAACAATAACGGTTATTTAAATAGAGATTCTACATTCAAAAACTTTTCTTAAGTCGTTTTGCAGGTAGTCTGAGAAATTTTTGTGGCGATTTGATTAGATCTCTAGCGTAAATGAATAGTTTTCTGAATTTAAAATTTTAAAACATTGTCACTTAAAACATATCTACATATTCTTCTTTTTCTTATTGTAAGCAACTTAATGCTTGTGTTACAGCCTACAGGTAACAGTCGACTGTTATAGCTAAATAAATATATTTAAAAAAATACATAGAAATAATACATATATAAATAAATACATACATTACACACAGACTCAGGTGGGAATCGGACCGGCTACCTGCGGGGCAGAAAGCAGGGTCATCACAAACTGCGCCAACGGGCTAGTCCACTGTAGAAAATGTTAGAGTCTAAATAAACTTTCTGATTATGCCCTTTTGTTTTATATCAAAAAAGATCTGTGTTCAGCATGGGTACGAAGGTTATTGCAGTTAAATATAATTCCGTAATTATTTATATAAAATTTATATACTCTGTATGTTTATGTAAAACGATATTAATAATAATTGTAGAGTATTTAATGTTTAAATTAATACCCGTATATTACTTCTATTTATAGATCGATCTAAGTTCCAAGAAAGATTATTTTAGAAGATCAAGTTGAAATTTAACGACTTTTATCAAAAAACATAACAAAAAATATTCTCAGGAATAAGATTTTAACGAGATTTTTGTTTGTTTTTACTTTTGTACCAATCATTTTAAAATTGTAACGAATAATTTACCATTATTTTTTTATCCGTCTGTTGGACCTCTAGGCCGGATGTTCGGATGCCAGCCGGAGTCGATATTAACTGTTTATAAAGATTGCGTGTGAGAATAAATAGTACTTATTTAACCTAGGAGTCGTTGAAATACTACGTACTAAGGTATAAATATTGATAATTTTAGTCATATATTAATTTAATTATCTCCTTTAATTAGTAGATTATAATAAAATTGCAGATTTAAAAGCACGTGCCAAAATATTTATCATTGATATGTAATTCTAAAACTAAAGTACAAAAATTATTACAGATATTTAATGAAACAGAGAGATGAGTGCTGTGTGGCTACGGCACCAAAGAATATAGCCACCCCCTCTCTTCCCGTGGGTGTCGTAAGAGGCGACTAAAGGATAACAAGGTTCCACAACCACCTTGGAACTTAAGAAGCCGACCGATGGCGGGATAATCATTCAACTACTGGCTTTGAAACACACAGGCCGAAGACAGGCAGCAGCGTCTTAGGTGCGATAAAGCCAGCCCTCCTGCCCAGCGTGGTGACTATGGGCAACACACATGAGTTCACACATTTTTGGCGCGAACTTGTGGAGGCCTATGTCCAGCAGTGGACTGCAATAGGCTGGAATGATGGAATGATGAATGAAACAGAATTGTACATACTGAAGATAATCATAGGAATTACAAGTAAAACGTCTATACTGGAGGGATGTTTCAACTGAGCTAGGGCGCAGCAGGAATTTCCTGCTCAAAATATGGAGCAGCCCAACTGGGGTAGTACCTCGACCTTACAGAAGATCACAGCTAAATAATACTGTTTTCAAGCAGTATTGTGTTCCTGTTGGTGAGTAAGGTGACCAGAGCTCCTGGGGGGATTGGGGATTGGGTCGGCAACGCGCTTGCGATGCTTCTGGTGTTGCAGGTGTCTATAAGCTACGGTATTCGCTTACCATCAGGTGAGCCGTATACTTGTTTGCCAACTTATTTTTGAAAAAAAAAATTAAAAATATATTAGCTACTTATGTTGTTATGATATTGGTATTTACAATATGGCGTGTAACACGTATTAAATATCGATTTTTTTTTGTTATAGGTGTTAGAGCAAATTTCGCAAAGCATCAGAGTGGACATCATCATCGCCAGGACACATGAAAACAAACCATGCGAATCTAATAAACTTATAAAATGTTAGAGAGAGTCATTGACCTTAAGCGTATGACAAACAGCGGTCGTTGTGTAAGCGGAAATATGCGATACTCTGCGGATGCGGTTTTCTCGGTTATTCAAGTCTGGAGGTAGTTTCGCGGATCGGGTATCGCTAACTCGGAAGTAGGTTTGATGTCTAGTGCTGGCTCGTATCTATATTAGATAACAGCTGATTCAACAGATGTTTTGTGCCTTGGGAACTGTCAAACACGTGAAGTTAAAGTAATCGTTCCTGTTTTACAATTCTTTCCTGCTAATTTTTAAATTTTTGGCGTTATTGATTTAATTTTTCAGTTCATAAGAACCTTTTTGTAACTATTAAAAAAAAAAACACGAAAAAGTCAGTTGTTTTACACGATTTCACTTCCAACTTTTTTCTTAACATGGACCTTCTATTGTTTCTTTGGGAGTAACATAAATTATATATCATTTTATAGATAATAAAATGCATCCATAAGAAAAAAAAATCTTGCTTTTGTTTTTGTAAATTAATTAATTATTAAGATTATATATATGACGGCTTTAATTTTGACACAACATCAACATGATTGACGGTCGGTAATTTTTTTACTTATGTAATACGAATTATTCGCACGGGTATTTCTAGTAAATATAAATATAATTATGTAACTAAAATGATAAATTAAATATTTCGTTTTTCTATATACTTATTTATGAATGTTGCTTTGATCCTCGTTCATGGCAAATGTTCCATCGATTAAAGGCTGTTTATTGTGTCCTAAGAATTTGTGTTGATTGTTCTACACACAGGATTTTTATTCTACTTTGGGTCGATGATCGTAATGTACTTATTTTTTATTTTCATCCTTATAATAGTAAAAGCGGGATCATATCATGTTAACAACAGACCATTATAAATATTTGACATAATTTTAGAGCAAAATGTAACGAATTTGGCTTAAAACGAATACAGTTATGTGTGTAGTATATGTATGTAACAGTTAAACAACATTTTTGAACATGTTTAAACGTAATTAAAAAACTAGTTTTTCGAATAGCTTTAATAGTCAAAAATAACATTAAACATGAGCAGCGGAAGTGAACCCGCAACCCATCCTAGTAATTTAATTATCGGGTTTTTGACGGTCCACTGATAAGTGACTTAGCGTATGTTAATGTTCTAATACACACAAACCGACATACAGTTGTGTTCAAGGTATAGTTTATTTTTTTTCGTTTTTAAATATCTAAAGAAATAAATAAAATTAGAGTGTCTGTTTGTAATATTAAAATAACCGCTTTTTATTAAATGCATATGGATGTATACATGGTACGTATACCAAAATAACATTTTTTACAATTTTTGTCTGTCTGTCTGTTTGTTGCGGCTAATCTCTGAAATGGCTCGGCCGATTTTGACGGGACTTTCACTGGCAATTAGCCGATGTAGTAAGGAGTAACTTAGGTTACTTTTATTTTAGACATATATTTATTTTATAAATCTGCGAACTGAACAATAACTTTTTTTTAAATTCCATACGAATGAAGCAAACGGCAATGCGCTTACGATGCTTCTGGTGTTGCAGGCGTCTATAAGCTTTGGTAATCATTTACCACCAGGTGAGCCGTACGCTTATTTACCGACCTAGTTATATATAACAAAAGTATGTACTGGTTCGAATTTAAAAAAAAGTTTTTTGTTTGGATAGCCTATTTACCGAGGAGGGGAGGGGTTATAGGCTATTTTTTCAAATTAATGCGTGTGAAGTCACGGGACACAGTTAGTTAAATTAAAATGAATTTGTGTATTTGATTTTATCGTTATATTTTTGTATGCTAGATCTTTAATATGAACGAAGACTATGTTTACAGTTTAATATCGATATTACATTAGAGTTATTTTAAAGTTTACTAGTTCCGCTATAAAGTATTCAATGTTTTAACATTTTAAATGTAATAAGGAAGTCCTCAAAGTAATGCGATTTTATTGTATATTTTAATCTTGCGTAAAGGTTAGTTAGGACTTCAAACAGAAACGCAAAAACTGTTTTCTTTCATATAAGGGCAGTCTGGAGAAGCGGCGCATTGTTTTCTTTTGTGTTAGGCCCTTGACCATGCCGATAACATGTTTTGAAGTCGTCTTGGGTATATTTACGAGTGAAAGAATCTAAAGTAAAAAAAATGTTTAAGGTTACCTGTCAAAAGCATGTATATTTAAAAAAAATATATAATTTATATTAAATGAAATAAATTTGTCAGAATGTTTTATTTTACTCATGTTAAACCATTTTATCAAAAACTTTTGCTACGTGTTTTGCGTAATATTACTACGAAATGTATATTAAATAACAGAATAATATTGAAATGTTTGATTAGAGAATATTAAAATTTATAAAATATTATTAATTTTAGTATCCTAGGTACCTATTACATTTTAGTATTCAAAATTATAGCCACGCAGGGGGAGGAACTTCATTGGTCTTATTTAAGTGACGCGTCATATTACCAATCATTGTCATAAGGACACGCTGAGTGATTGAGGTGTTTATTGTTTATACCTAGTTAAACTTCACTTGACTAAAGATGTTTGTACATATACTTTCTTGGTCTCACACCTTAGGATAGCAAAGAATAATAGGGTGGTCCTATACACGTGACGGGGGTATGTATATATAAATAAATATATAATTTACTAGCTGACCCCGTAAACGTTGTTTTGCCATATATTTTATTAACCTTCTCAATCCCCCCTTATAACTTAGGGGAATGAAAAATAGATGTTGGCCGATTCTCAGACTTACCCGATATGCACACAAAATTTCATAATATTTTATTAACCCTCTTAACAACCTCCCCCCCAACATAACTTAGAGGTATGAAAAATGGATGTTATTCGATTCTCAGACCTACCGATATGCACACAAAACTTCATGAGAATCGGTCAAGCCGTTTCGGAGGAGTTTAACTATAAACACCGCGACACGAGAATTTTATATATTAGATTAAAGTTTCAAGTTTTATCCGTTTTTGTAACTTCGAGTCAAATAAATAAATAAATAAATAAGCAAATAAACGCTTCACACTTAAGAGTCAAGTCAAAGTATCTCGATTGTGTTAAATACAGCATTATAAAATTTTATTAATTTTTTTGCAACGTTGTAATATCATTGGAAAACTAAAAACGCATCGTTTCACTCAAACTGACCTATACAAAGTGAATGCACGCGAAAAAACACAGAATGGCTCTAAAGAAATAAAAAAACCCCCAACACTTAAAATTGAAATCTCTTAACAATTGAAATAATTTACAGGTGAAATTGAAAGTTTGAAAGCAGAGAAACCTTTTGTGAAAGTAAAATAAAAATACAAGCTTAAAAAATCATTATTTTTTGTTTCATATCAAATTAACTTGTTGAATAAGCTGTGTGGTTACGGCAGTAAAGAATATAGCCACCCCCTCTCTTCCCGTTGCTATCGTAAGAGGCGGCTAAGGGATAACACAGTTCCACTACCACCTTGGGACTTAAAAAGCCAACCGATGGCGAGATAACCATCTAACTGCTGGCCTTGAAATATATAGGTTAAAGACGGGCAGCAGTGTTTTCGCACGACACGAGATTTCAGTAAATTATCCTTTAATGTTACTCTCTTTTTGGCATCTACTAGTGGAATAATTATAATTTTTAACCTAGCATAGCATATAAACTTTCTTAACAAATGTTCTGATCATTGAGAAAAGAGATAAACGTCTGACCTTTCTAAAGTTGGGCCAGCCATAATGATATACAGTATCAATTTATTTTATGTGGAATTGGAACTCACCTGCGGAAACTACATATCTGGTTAACCTCGCATAAGATTCAGACAGGACGTTAGTACGAAGGGTAAAGGTTAATCAAAATGTAGCGTGTTGGCTTTGAACGATGCGTTTCCTATGGAAATTCCGTTTAATGTAAGCTAACGGTGTTTAGACGTATTTAGGATACAAACTGAAAAAGTATTATTTTAATCGAAACGCGGCCGACGATCTACGTAAGATTGTCGGTGGTGGCTGGATGAGGATTGCGCAAAATCGGGATGTCTGGCGCGAATTTATAGGCCTATGCCCAGTAGTGGACTGCAATAGGCTGAACTGACTGACTGACTGACTCGAGGTTACGAGGAAGAGATGCGTTACTGGCGCTGAATAACTTTAGTGGTATATGGTAAACACTGGTTGTAAAATATATAGAAATAATGAGTTTTGTAACTTTGTCCTAACGTAGAGGTTAATTTGCGGTTACTACAAAAAATCTGTTCATATTAAGTATTCGTATTTTTCTAGATTCACAGGCTAATTATACGGTAAGTGAATCGAAATTAAATTTGGGTGAAGCAGCGTGGAATGTCTCATGTATTTAACTCTACAATTAGGGATAGGGGTAGGATACGAGTTTCTACCTACATAAGTATTTGAATAAAAGCGAACCATTTAATATTACGCGAGTATTGACTCAGTAATACCTTAAATATTTTTTTGTTCAGTTCCAATACCTAAACAAACTATTTAGTACTAACTAGAACCAAAAATATTATAGAGAAAACAGTGCGCGATTAACGTTCCCAAGTTACAATACTAATAAAAAACATTACTTAATTAGCTATTTCAATGGAAAAAATTAAGATGAAAAAAACCTTAACGAGAAAATAGTTTATGTAATAAAATGTGGTAAACAAATTAGTGTCCCTCGTTAAACATGTGTCAGCATCCTAATGAACCTTCTTCGAACATATAAAAAATATCTCAGGTAAGTGAATGGCAAATACCGTAGAGCACTAGACTTGGAGGAAATGGTATTAAGTAGTAAGCCACTGCTGAGCATAGGCTTCATTATTCATGTAGGAGAAAGGTCAGAGATTAATCCTGCTCTACTGCGGGTAATACGCTAATTAGGAAGATGATCCTGTATGTAACTTTTGTTTAAATAGTCAATTTTGGCACTATACTGTAAGGTTAAATTTTGTAGTTTAAATATTTGATAGCGAATGTGAACTTAAAGCGATATCGATATATTTCATGTAGATAAATAGACGATAATAAAGGAATCACAAGGAGTTTCAAGGAGGACAATTGGTTTCAAGTAAGTAGTGTAAGAATGCAACCTTAGTATTCAATGAAAGAGGTCCATGTACAGCTACTGTCAACGGGTGATAAACGCTTTATTACTAATATTACTTTTTATATTAAAAACAACAAATTTTTACTGTGTAAAAAATTAATTTTGAATAGTTTAATTTTAATTTTGCTAATATGCTATAAATTAAATCACCTCAATAAACTTTCACCTTAGTACATAAACACCCGTACCATTTCTGCGCTCTTCTTCTATGTGAATTAAAATCAAGACGACATCTTAGCGCCTGTTCTGCGCATTAAAATATTTCAAACAGAATTAAGTGGATTTAAGTGATGTAAAAGCATTTTTACGCTTCCCCACACTTCATTAAGGGAAATTTTCTACTATGTTACATGTTTCTATGGGTCCCTAGAACAACGCTAGCCATTTTAATTATTTTTAATGTTTTTCGTTCAAGGATTAGAAAAACAGAGAAGTTATTGGGTAAAATAGAATGAGATGGCTCAATAAACGGTCCACACGAGTATTGATTGGTGAAGTTTTGATTGATGATTATAAGTAAAATCTCGACAAAATGTTCTTCAAAAAAAAAGGTGAGGTTCTTATTTGTCTGTATTTTTTTTTTGTATGTATGTGTATGTGTTACCTCCAAAATTTTTACTAGTTTGACCGATTTCGATGAAATTTTTTTATACGAAAGGTGGTGCTTGTCAATTGGTTCTATTTAAATTTTATTGGAGTCTGATCAGCGCTTTTCTAGTTTTATATAATAATGCGTATTTACTTGACAATTTTTTCGACGATCTATGTTGGTTTATACCTTATAACTTATTACTAGGTGCATTTTGATGTTTGTTGTATAAAGCAAAAGCTAACTTGTCATGTGGTCCCATTTAAATATGGTCGAGATATAATGAGTACTTTTTAAGTAATCTTTGATGTCCTCTTCCTCGCACTTTATACTGGTGTATTAGTTTGGATTCTTGTTTTAATCGATAGCTGATGCTTATTTTGTTATCCCATTTAAATGTTATTCATATCTGACGATAACTTTTTGAGTAATCTTTCTAGTTTTTCGTCTACCTACGTTGCATTACTTGTCGATGTAATGGAAGTCTATTTGTTTTCGTTTGCGAGCAAATACAATTATTTACGATATATTTTATATCTTTCATAACCTTATTACTTATATCTTAGTATACGTCATATGGTTAGTATATTTATTTGGGATTTTTGCGATTGGATGATTAGATTTTTTATAAGTAAATCATTCTCTATAATATAAAAATGAGTCGCTGAATGTGTTGCTAAGCGCAAAACTCGAGAACGGTTGGACCGATTTCGCTAATTCTTTTTTTAGAATATTCCTTGAAGTACGAGGATGGTTCTTACGGAGAGAAAAATTCTAAAGAAAAAAAAAAATAATAAAATTAAAGAATCGATTGTTAGGCGATACGAAGTTCGCCGGGTCAGCTAGTGTTATTATATATGTATTAGATATGTCTATATTTTATATGTGTAAGTATTGTGTATGTTTATTATTATATATTATCTATTTGTATTTTATTCAAATAATCTAATTCGTACATCAATTATTTGTTTACTTCCTAACTGCAGTTTCTATGTCGAGTCCTATACCCAAAGATTGTCTGGAAGAGATCGCTCTTTCAGCGATAAGACCGCATTTGTACATCTTTCATTTCATTTTTTTTTGTTGTTTCTTTTAATGATGTACAATAAAGAGTATTATTATTATTATGCATTATTAGTATTATGTTTATTTAATGTAAAGATATAAAAAGTAATAAATCTTACAAGAGAGTTAAAATATGAATGAACATTATTTCGTCTTAATGAACGTTATTTCGTCTAAATGAACATTATTTCGTCTTTTTTTTAACTATCAGTTTCAAATGTTCCGTGACTAGCCTTTGTAATAATTTCCAAAGACATATCAAATAACATAAATAATAGGAAATATAAAACATAAGGAAATGTCTAGCGTATTAATAAAACGTCTAAGTTCTTATAGCCATCGTGACATCATAAATAAATAAAAATAAAATTCTGTTCGTTTGTAAGCGCGTCTCTCGGAACTAAGGCTTATGGGGCGACATTCTTTAGAATTCATTAATTTTAAAATCAACGAATCTATTTTAACTATGAGTATTTTTCGAAGTATTTTTATTGATAGTCAGACAAATTTATCAATGACATGTCATATCGTGATTTATAATTGAATTTTATTTTCCAACTTCCATATAATTTAAATAATCGTAATTTATTAAAAATATCATATTTACACTTACACAAAAGAGCCTGTTTGTGAGGAGGATTAAAGGCTAAAAAAAATTCCATTATGACTCTTAAAATTTGAGCAGTAACAATAAAATACAATGACCATATACAACCATGTATCGTTTAACACGAAACATTTCAAAACAAAATTATAAAAAACATATTCATGATACATTCCTCAATAGGTATAATGTCTGTAAATTAATAGAAGCAGTAGTCGTTGATATCAATTTCTAATATTTTTACTATTTTGTTTGTGGTTGACGCCGCGTTGGCGCAACGGTTACAGCGATTGATTGTACCTGTTGCGCTGGCGGTTGCGGGTTCGATCCCCACACATGACAAATATTTGTATTGGCCATAAAGGTGTTTGCCGTGGTCTGGGTGTTTGTGCAGTCTTGTGGGTCTCCCCACCGTACCTCGGAGAGCACGTTAAGCCGTCGGTCCCGGTTGTTATCATATACACCTGATAGCGATCGTTACTCATAGTAGGGTATGGTAATATATTCGCCAATCCGCATTGGAGCAGCGTGGTGGATTAAGCTCTGGTCCTTCTCCTACATGGGGAAAGAGGCCTATGCCCAGTAGTGGGATATTACAGGCTGAAGCGTTTACTATTTTGTTGTTTTATTTAGAAAAAATTATATATACTCGTATACTAATTTTCTTGTATCAAATTAACGGGAAGCTTAAATTTGCATAATCGTTTGGGAAAAAAAATCTCACAACTTCGATCAGATGGTACAAAAACATATACAAGCATGTCTTCCTATTTCATAATTTTAATTGATGACTGCAATTATTTAGTTACAAGCTATTAATTTAATGTCTCGGAGTACAAAAACTAAGGAAACCTTTAAGAGGTTTTGCAATATGATCAATATCCGTTATTTTGTGTATTAATAACATCCTGAAAATGTTAATGCTTACGTTTATTAATTTTGGCTTACTCGACAGATGTTGTCCTATCCTGTGAAATGTCAAACGCGAGATGTTTATTAAGTAACTATCACGAATTTTTTTAATAAGAACTTTCTACGGCATTTTCTCATTCCGTGTGAACCTTCTTACAAAAAGAAAAAAAAATTAAAAAACGAGCGTGCTTTAGACAAGACGACTGAAGTAAAACTTTCTATCTTTACTAACTTATATCTCGCTGTCAACTTCCGTTCGCTTCACCCGATCACAGTTTTCGTAACGCTCTCGTCACGCATTCGCCAGCTTACTCCTCAAGTCAATCGTGCTTAAAGAAGTTTTACTTCAAAAAAAAAAAGAAAAAAGAAAACGAGTGTACTTTAGACCACACGACTGGAGTAAAGATTACGGAAAGTAACTCTCTTTCTTTCTATTTTCACTAACCCACATCTCCCTCTCAACTTCCATTCGCCTCACCCGGTCACGCTTTTCGTAACGCTCTCATCACGCATTTACCAGCTTACTCCCCAAGTCGACTGTTTCGCACGATGTCACCTCCCAATTTTTTTTCTTTTTCCAACCCTATCATCATCTGAGGCATTACAGCCGCGGGTGGGCCTTAGCCTGGTCCAGCAAAGCTCTCCAGTCCGATCTGTTAGAGGCTTTCCTTCTCCAACTTGTTATTCCCAAGGTCTTGATGTCTTGTTCGACGCCGTCCAACCATCTGAGCTTGGGCCTGCCTCGACTTCTGCGGCCCTCCGGTCGGCCTTCTAAAAGGCGCTTGGGTACTCTGGCCTCGTCCATTCACAACACGTGCCCTGCCCAACGCAGGCGCCCAATCTTTATGGTCTTAATTATATTTGGCTCATCGTACATTTGGTATAGCTCGTGGTTATAACGCGTCCGCCATCTCTCATTTTCCATCACAGCTCCGAAAATGCGTCTTAGTATTTTCCGCTCAAATACCCATATTTTCAACCCTAAGGTTAGGTTATTATGAGACATACAAACAATTAGCTCTTGCAATAATTAGACAACTCTGTTAAGTGCAATGACGCAATTCTTACACGAACTTAAACAAACACTGGAACAAATTGCAGGCATTTTTCAGTGTAATGTGACTGACAGTGTTTGTGTTCTAACAATAAGACTAGTGACATACATTAACTTTCTAGTGACGACATGCTGTTAAGCTATAATAGAACAATGTAACGCCTAATTGACGTCTGATGGTTCAAGGCTTTAATATAAATTGGGTTCATAGACAAATAAGGTTTAGGAAATCTTTGAAACTAAGATCTGAATTTGAAGTGATATACCCATAGTAGATTGATGTCTAATTCAAGAACATGAAGAATTCATATTTTTTATATATACTTTAATTTTATATTTGCTTGCTGCTACTATTTGTGATAATCAAGACAACGACATTCAACAATGCCTACATACTTATATAAACACTGGTAAAACTTTTTTCGAACTAAATCAGGCCACATTACGAAAATTTTACTTAATTTTAGCTCAGTGGGTGAGGTTAGTGAAATTAGCAATTGGAAGAGAGATAACAGACATCTATTCTTCTTCAACTTAATCTTTGATATAATGGCTTCCAATAGTGCAAAGACGGCACAAACGATTTCTTCAAAAGGTACAAACTTCGTTACCGTAAGTGTGCAATTGTTAATCCACTATCGCCAATCTTTACTGTAAATAATCTCTGATTGGCGGTAGTGGATTGGCGAAAAGTTTGGCAGATTTATTTTTCCATCACAGTAAGAATTTTAAAACTTAGCACGTTAAAATTCAACGGATAAAACGGTAACAGCTATAATTACGGGTATTTATTAAAATCACTTCATTTATATGCAGTATTAAATAATATTATTAATATTATTTATATTTTATATTGAATACAAAATGTGATTTCAAAATAGGTAATAAATCAAAATAAATTGGAAATAAATAAACAATTTTATGCTCGATATTGACTACTGTAATATGTTCATACAGTGGTTTTCGATCTTTGTGAATTTTAGTAGCTAGCATATTGTCGTATAAAAGTAAAAAAGGCTGCGAAATACATTTTGTTTTCTATAATGATAGAGTACCCACAGTTTTTTTAATTATCTTCAATGTTAAGAGTTAGAAATTTTAGTTTTATGTTACAGGTCGTGGGTACTATAGTTTGAAATCTTTTATAAGCTGCATATATATATATATATATATATATAAATTAATTCGTTCGATTGAAAAGCGCTTCGCAATCGTATTTCAATAAAGTATTTTTTTAATTTTGATTTTGGTTAGAGTAAACATAGGAAATTTAAGAGGTAAAATTTTCTCTGTTGACCACGGGTTGAGAGTCACTGCCTTCAATATAGTACTTTCATTTAGGGTTATCTTTATAGAAAGACGGTTTCCAATCAATAAGAGCGGTCTCTTTAATTAGTTTCATCTAATTTTACGATTATGGATGTAAGATGAAATTAACTTTGGCTTTTATATTTCTTGCTACGTATGGATACAATCAGTCTACACGATTTTATAAGGAGTTGAAAATATGGAATTAAATTGTCTCTTCTATAAATAATAATGTAAGAAATACGTAGATTTTTGACTATAATTTAACTTTTGACACATGGTCATGTTGCGCTAATGACATAGCTTTTTTATATATCCTACACATAGTAAATATATACCTACATATTATTATGTAATTACCTATTTGAAAACTTCTAATATGTATCTCGCTTATTTTCCATCAACCCATTAATCTCATGTAAAAAGGCACTTACAGCTGATGTCATTTATAAGATAGTCGTAATGAATATATTAGCGGTAAATGCGGTAACGCAGCTGTATGGACATCGGCGCGTGTGCACTCATAGCGACCACTTTCCCCAGTGCTTCGTAGTATTTTATGTTTACACGGGTTTATTATATAGGTGTATATAATAAATAAAAATATTAATAACAAACAAGTAATGTGTAAAAAGCCCTCTCTAAAAGCTTCTCTTACTCTCTTTCAAGTCTATTCCTACTTCATTCAATTTATTCCATATACCGCTTAAATTAATACATTAAAATTAATCGATATATAATAATTGTTTAAAAAAAATTAACATTAAGTGTGCGGCTATAAGTTTAAAATAATGTATTTGAATTATAATGGATGAATAAAAATATTGTATTAATGTTTGAAAATTTGAACAATATACTGTATTTTTTTATATATCACTAGGTCGGCAAACAAGCATACGGCTCACCTGATGGTAAGAGATTACCGCAGCCTATAGACGCCTGTAACACCAGAAGCATCGCAAGCGCGTTGCCGACCCAATCCCCAATCCCCCCAGGAGCTCTGGTCACCTTACTCACCAACAGGAACACAATATTGCTTGAAAACAGTATTATTTAGTTGTGATCTTCTGTAAGGTCGAGTTACTACCCCAGTTGGGCTGTATGATATAGTGTGAGTTAATAGTAAGTAGATATTTCTTTTTAAATCACTATACATTTAAGTACGGTAACGCAATGCTTGGATATTTTAACATCATCATTATTACAGCCTATACAGTCCACTGCTGGACATAGGCCTCCACAAGTTTACGCCAAAAATAACGTGAACTCATGTGTTTTGCCCATAGTCACCACGCTGGGCAGGCGGGTTGGTGTTTTTAACATAATTATGATGTATTATAATGAAATAACATTTTCTGATTTTATCGCGGTTTATTAAATTTTTTACTTTTCTTGCCGCCCTATGATACTTGACAGCAACCATGGTCACGCAATAAAGTCCGAATAAGTTGTTTCATTATAATGTGTGAAATTCGCGTAAACATTAGAAAATAATTATGATGTATCATTAAATCAAAATCAAAAACAGCTTTATTCAAATAGAGCATTCAAAGAGCACTTTAGAATCGTCATTTTAAAAATTAAAATTAAATGTACATCTTGATAAAAAAAAATATTTATTTATTTAATCTTATTTTCATTCTATTACTATATAAATAAAAATGAATCGCTGAAGTTTATGTACGCGCATAGCTTCCGATTGCATCGAATGGCCCCTTTTTACATTCGTTGTTGTCACGACATAGTTGTTATACCTACAAATAAAATAACGAAAAAAATAAAAGAAAAATATGGTGACACTAAGTTAATTGGGTCAGCTGGTACGTATTAAATTTTTAGTCAGTCTGTCGCTACAAATGTATAAAGCATTGACATAACGTACAGCTGTCAGTGATAGCACACCGGTCCGCGTACCGGCGCAGCGCAGCCTGGCGATCACTTTCACTGACCGCTGCTTTGTTTGGTTTTATGTGTACAATCGGTTTAGTAACAGTTAAGTTTTGATAATTTTTTTAAATTATATTTTCAGATTTTCAGACCCTGCGCGTGTTGCTACGCCTTTTTCTTGGTCGTACCAACTCAGAAACCTTTGTTGCCTCATGTACAATACTTTGCTGAAGATCATGACATGATCAAATGCATAGTTTAAGATTCTATAAAGGACATACAGACAAACATTCATTTTTATATATATGTAGATAACAAATTATTGTTTTTTTTTTAGATCTAAACATTAATATAATCTTCAATCAATGTCAATTTCAAAGATGTATATTCAATGTATATAAGAGATTGGTAGATGTTATTTTTGTTTTAGCAAAATTTTCATCAAAAACTAATTTTAAAAGTTATTTTAAAGATTTTTTATTAAGCAAATACACTTTTATTCAATTTTTATTTTTAAACAATATACTATAAACAAATGCGTCTGTTTTAACGTTGTGTTACGATTTATAAGAAAAATCTAAACCGGCATGTTATACTTCATAAACCGGAAACGCTTCCAGCTGCAGAATGAAATACTTTGAACCAAATAGAAAATGGACTTAAATGTAAACAAATGACACCTACAAGCTCCGTTCACTATTATTCGAAATATTGTCTGAGTTATGCAAAGTGGCGCTTTACACGCCTCGAGCCTTATGAGAGAACTCCTTAAAAGGTGCGGTACATTCACGAGGAAAATATATTAAACGCTTGTTTTTTTATTTCACAACGATCAAGACTAAGCATTCGATCTATTTGTAAGCTCGTATTAGATGATAGTCGTGTCATGATGCATAGGTAGAATTAATCATTTGGCGTGTTTTATTCATGTATCTTAGGTCCCTATATTAATATTCTAAAACGGATTATGTAATGATACTGTTACTGTATGATGAAACAAATTTGTATTATACAAGCGTTTAAAATATGCGATTTTAAGAGTAGTTCGAAGAAAAGCTCAAAGTCAAAAATCAAAGTTAATGAAAATTCTAAAACAGAAAAGTTTTTGTTTGTTTGTTTGAATACGTTTAAATGAATTAATGAATCTATAGAACGGATATTTAAAAGTATGTTTATGCTAAAGACTTTAAAAAAAAAAAAAATATATGTGACAACATTTAACACATAGAAACTTAAAGCCACCACAAAGCGTAGGTGGAACAACGCTAGACTTCTACTATTATCACAAAAGTTTTTCTTTAAATGCGTTCATTGGCCTGCTTTTCAGATTTTATTGTAATGGGTATTAAATAATAAGAATTGTATAAAATTAACTAATTATATAACTATATTTAGCACTACATTATAATTATTTACACAAATCATAAAAAAATTACACAAATCACGTTTAATTTCAAGCTATAAATCTCTTACTATTTTGACTTTTTAGATCGATTGAAGTTTAAGATCAGCCACATTTATGAGAGAGTCTACAAAATTAATAAGCATGATATTAGACGCAATAACATGACCGTCGCAATCAAAATAAGAATTTATTAACCTTTGTTCTATTATTTTAGATATGGTGATGAGATATGTTGTCTATTTGTATATGATGTTCAGTGTGCCATGATTATTAATTAGGCGAAATTGATTATCTGTATGATGGTAGAATAAATTATATACATTACAATAAATTTGCCATTGATGCCAAGTCGAAACCAGATGATACAAACTAAAATAATGTCTGTACACATCATGTTTATTGGTTGTATGAACTGAATCGAGGTAGAATAGAAGTATACCTACTTTTTGGTGTTGTTGTTTTAATTTTGAAGTTTTCTTTTTGTATAATTGTTACATGTTACTGTGTACAATAAAGTTATTTATTAAGCTGGTGAATGCGTGACGAGAGCGTTACGAATAGTGTGATCGGGTGAGGCAAACGGAAGTTGAGATTAGTTATAAGCTAGTTAACACGTTGGACGCCATGACGGACACCATATGTCCGACAGCATACTTTCGCCTGGGGCCACACCAATAAATCGAGAATCGTCAAAAAATTGTTAAGGTGTTTTTCTGCAAATATTGTCAGCGAAAACCTCAAAAATAATGGGCGACTGACGGAAACAGTTATTTACCCATTATTTTCCAAGATCTCAAGTGGCAGACACCAGCTATAACATTTTTGGAAACAATTTGTTAAAAAGCCTATAAATTCAAAGTGTTTTCGATTTTTTTTTTGTGCTATGTGGCCTTATTGCACTGTGAGGCCGCGCGGGTCACTTGCCTTAGTAAAAACAGTCGAAACACTGTCTGTCGGCTCCCTAGAGGCTTCTGAAATGATCGAGGGCATGCGGACACATGGTGTCCGACACGGCCTCTTGGACCCAATATAATGGCAGTCACATGGTGTCCGTCGCGGCCCACTGGACTAAACATGGTTTTTGGTCTGGCGTTCAACGTGTTAAGATAGAAAGAGAGAAAGAGAGAGAGAGAGAGTTACGGTAGTAAAGTTTCACTTCAGTAGTAGTTGTTTCCGATGTAGTTGCACACTACTGTGAATGCACATTAGTTTTACAACTTTCTTATCCAGATTAACAGGTGTTTATAACAACGAATGGAAGAAACGTTTTCACGTGCTCGCTGACGCACGGTAGGAGTGCCACAAAGACAAAAAATCATTACCGAAACAAATATCATCATCATCATCATCATTACAGCCTATACAGTCCACTGCTGGACATAGGCCTCCACAAGTTTACGCCAAAAATAACGTGAACTCATGTGTTTTGCCCATAGTCACCACGCTGGGCAGGCGGGTTGGTGACCGCAGTACTGGCTTTGTCGCACCGAAGACAAACGAAACAAATATGTTTACAAATAAATAAATAAAATAAATAACATTTTCTTCAGAGAATCCTCACGTCGACGTTATAAGTTACTTATATATAGGCTATAAGTAAGGTCTCAATATTAAAATTACAGCAATTTAAAATACTGATTTATATTAGTTACTTGTTTTTAATTTATGCATTAAGATTAGCAACATTATTTTTTATTCTGGTTGACTCATCCATTAATGGGCTGTAGGCAATTTATTGTGCAGCTCATTAACGATAATCTTCATGTGAATCAAATTGAGTGAAAGTATCGGAAGTTAGTATTTTTTTCATATTCTCCTTTCCGTTTATAAAGATAATTGCAAATATCAATAGTAGATCACATCTAATAATTAACCCTTCCCTAATATAAACTCCTATTAAGTTATAAAAGGAGTTTCTTTATCGTTTTTACATATTTATCAACAAGGTATAAACAAAATAATTTGAAAAAAAAAATTTGTAATGTTTTTTCCTCAACTGTACATCGCTGGCTTCATATAATACTTTCGATTTTCAAACTACGCAACCCGATACCATATCGCGTTATGAGAGCTGATTGCTTTTACAACAGACTCCGACTGGCGATATATTATTAGCTTTCAATGTGTGCAACTACGATGACATACATACATAAATGAATGTGTTTGTAAATACACAAAAACATATACAAACACGTGCCATTGTTGTGCATGTGTGCCATTTTATTTCTAAATTTCGTTGGTATTTTGGTGAACTGTTAAGAAATTTAACCTTGACATTTGGGATTTTAAAACAATCTTCACAAACTATTTTTTGAGGTTTGAGTTCCAATTTCAAACGGAACGGAAGCGTTACTAGGGCGTATTTTTGAATCACAAGGCTTTTTACTTATAATGAACGTCAATTAAAACTATGCGGTATGTCTTGTATAGTTACATAAATGCTTTTATTGATTAATCTTAAATAGAAACATTGGTAATATTTAACATTTATTTTTACTGTTACAATTATATCTTTTAATTAACAGACAGCACCTTTTATATATATTTATTAAATATCTTCGTAGAATTATGCGTTAGTCGAATACTGGAGATTAAGGAATAATTCTGAATAATATACTAATCAAGAAGTTGTAACTTACTTTTAATCTTTAATTTACATATAAAGTCGTATGTCTATACCAGTGATATGGAATGTTGTTTCTTCCGGAAATACACTTTTAAATGTTAAGGTACTTGTAGGATTTAAAACCTTGAGTTTGAATTTTATACTTAATTTACTGCTACTCCCGACTAGAAAAAAGGTCAGGCTTAACAGATCATGTATCTGGACCGGATCAGGATAGAATGAGGCATGCCAGATCCGGCAAGCTCTATCAGGACCCGGTCCGGTCCAGATCAGAATAGCCTGATCAAAAATATAATCAAGTATGGTAAGGCATACTGGATCAGGACCCGGTCCGGTCCAGATCAGGATAGCCTGAAATAAATTACGCGAACTGAGCCTGATTCGCACTATTAATTTTTTTAAGCGCACTTATAGTATATATACAGTTATCAAGACAGTCTAGCAGGGAGTCCATTTCTACACAGTGGAGCAATCGTAAGTAATAGGAAATAGTTAATTAGAACTTAATAAATAAAATTTAATTAATAATAATAATTTATTAATAATATAAAAATAAATAAAAATAATTAATACTTAAAGTAATAATAATCATGATATACCTTTTTAAAATCCTTGTATTGTGCCCTTCAATTTGATACCCATATTGTAGTATTCGAGAAAAGAATTTTTTTTTCCATTAAATACAATGGCTTCGCGCAGCCGCCATGTTTGATTTTTTTTTAATGTCACCTATCTAAGAACACTTGGGCAGCTAAGACGAACCTAACGATACCTCAATTATGTAAATCCGTTCAGTGGTTCTGGAAATATGAGGTAGTAAAGAATATTACATACATACATACATACATACATACATACATACAAGATACGCGCGAAAAACATAACCCTTCCTTGGCAGTCGGGTAAAAACATAAATAAATAATACATTGAAAAAAATAAACAGAAAAAAATATCATAATAATTATGTTAAGTAACATATTTATAATTCGCTTTTTTGTTTGTTAAACAATTTTTTCAAGAATACACATTCGTATTTTTTAAAAGGACTGGACCGAACCGGCTGATCAGGATGAGATGAGATTTCCTGATCTGGACCCGATCAGGAAATCTAATCTCATCACGATCAGGTCCAGACCAATCATCTGCGTTACATGCCTTATCTAGTCCTAATCAGGCATGCCTGGTCCGGTCCTTCTAAGGAAGACGAAAAAATTTCTACTCGGGATGAGATGAGATTTCCTGATCTGGACCCGATCAGGAAACCTCATCTTATCCTGATCAGGTCCAGACCAATCACCTGCGTTACATGCCTTATCTAGTCCAGATCAGGCATGCCTGGGTACGCGGACGGAGGAGTATGAAATTTCGAACACTTATAGTATATATAGGGAAATTGCTAAATTGCTATTTTTTTAATTATGTTTAAAAATCAATAAAAAAAAAAAACGTTACACAACTACCATGTATTTGACACACACACGCATATATACTCATTGGTTTAATCTTCAAACTTATAAATTAAATTAAATTATGGTCGACTTTCGACCAGTAGGCGACCACATATATCTATGAAGCGATAAAAAGTGTGTAAATAGACTTGTTTGACTAAAGCTACCTACTACTAAGCCGTATTTTGATTTTGTTTTCGAAAGGAATTGAATGATTGTGTTGTTATTTATAAGATGATTTGTGTCAGTTATGCATATATTCATTATTTCTGTCATGGATATATTAATTTGTTTTAAGATAACATTCACAGATACTTGAACGGTTCGTTTTTGTATTGATGATAATTTTAAAAGTAATATTTTAAATACACATTTATAATTTAGAATTCGTTTGACACTTAAAACGATTATTATTAAACTGTCCAAACGGGTTTATTAAAATAACTTAAGAACATAAACATAACCATTAGAGCGTTTAAATGAAATCTATGTTAGAATTTATATTAGTTTAATTATTGCGAAATGTTAAAATATATTTAAATAAAAAATATTTGCATACTTGGAACCTTTACACCTTAGAGCAGTTTGATCGATTTTGTTGATTGGATATTACTTAAAACAACAATGAATTACTGTGTTTGTTTATTTGCACACGGTTTGGAATTAAAATTTTAAATGAACTAGAATGTTCAAGAATCAGGATGGTATTTTTGTACGATAACTACAAATGGTAGAAGATCGGAACCTAAATCGATCTTCACCGAGCTGATAGTAAACGAAACATACTTAATAATAAATTTAATATAATAAATAATATATTAAAAATGAGTTGCTTAAAAAAACTGGACTGACTATTTTTAATTTTATAAATATAAATAATTAAATAAATAAATGTGTATATATATATCTAGACCAAAAAAAAAAAACAAACAAACAACGGTTAGTGTTCTGTCAAAACGTGATTTTTAAACAAACATGTCAAACAATAAGCTTAACAAATTTATACACTTTCCATTATTAATTGTTTAGTTAATACCGTACAGAGCATTAGCATTTAATTATTCTACATTCGATCGACATAATTATGTCAGCCGTTTACATTTAATTTTAATACAGGCAAACTAATTTTCGATAACATTGTAAATAAATACTATTGATTTAAGCTTATTTAGGTCGTTGTCTGAATAATTTAGATCGCAATCACATTAAAACCTGTTTCAGTATTTTCCACTGAAATTTAGACAACTAGATCTTGTTAGAAACAATACGACTACTTGATACGTTTAGTTTTATTTATGACTAGTTGCACAACGCGGTTTCACTCGCGTAATTTTCGACCCGTCGCATTATGTCCGTATATTCCGTCAAATAGCGTTATTCACAACTGGTGAAACAGGCCCTTAGTAATAATAGCTCTAATATAATGCTATAATAAAAGTGTTGAATAAATACTTAGCTGAAGCTGTTGAAGCCAAAATTTGATGTCTGGTTGTCGTAGAGGTCACAAGGTTGTGTTGGAGATTGCAGATTCAGTGGCCAAATAGGTTAAATTATTAGCCAGATTGATCGTGTTCAGGGTGTTTGTGTTGATGTCATGGATATTTCTGTATTTAAAAAAAATCGTGCTGAATTTTCTTCGAACAGTTAGTGAAGGAAAAACTTTTTTCAAACTTTTTTATGTAGTATTATTCGTTGTTACCATAGTTCACCAATACATATTTAGTTAAGTACCTAAATATTTTTGGACAGTGGATAACATTCAATTCACGTTAGGAGCGTAATTTCTCAAGGGAATAATTGAATCACAGTGTTTATATAAAATCTCAGCGTGGATGAAATAACGGATTCCTGAGGTCTTGATTACTGAGATGCTAACGATGCACTTTCGCGTGCATTTACTTTTGTAAGTTTATCTCACACTTCCCTTTGATATCGTCTGTATTTTATTCCCATTCTTCATAAACTGATCAAATATTTGTTTGTAGGTTTGAAGATTTCTATTTGTTTTTTGAACTAATTTGTTTCAACGTGTTCAGTAATCATTTTAAGAATGGCGTGGTGGCTTTTTAACTTTACTCGCCTTTATACTAGAACTTCTATGATCACCAGTGGGATGCTAAAGATTATTACAGAAAATATATATATAGTAAATGAGCTTGCAAGCCAATTTTTCTTATATTCTGCATTTTATCTGTATCAAATTGTCTTATACTTACTCGAATTATCTAAAATCCTTTGAATATAATTTGACTACAATATTGAATGCAATTCTAGCTTATAGTCTTAAAGATGAATCTAAAAGCGCTATTCCGTGGATATTACTAGTTATGGTTGTAATAAATTCAGTATAATAAGGCAGTTGTCAGTGACAGTGTTGGGAGGAACTTTCATTGGCCCTCACGATGTGACCCCGGTCCTTCGAGCGTGGGCGAGGGCTCTTAGATGAATTTAAGGGAATAGCCCTTTTTAAGCTTAAATTTGAAACACTATTCATTAAATTAAGTTTAGAGAAACTTATTTAAATTAAGTTTTTCTTTTTGTGCGAATATTTGGTTTTGTTTTCATTTTATCATAGTATAAAAACTGATTTATAATTAATAAATCATTATTAAATTATTTACTCTATCATTAATTATTGTAATTTTACACACATAAAATTGCATAAATAAACTATAATTAACATAATTTATTTTGTTGTTGTTCTGTTAATGTAAGTTTAAATCAGTGTCGATTGTATTCTTGTATAACATTTTCTATAACCGGTTTAGTTATTAGTATATTAAAACGACTTAAATAGATACAAAAATTTATTTTATGTCAACTTGATTGATGAGAAAATATGTATAACAAATAGAAATGACATCTTTAGGACTTGGAAAACGCTATAAATTCTAAAATATTTGTTTGTGTTATCGACAAATTAATATTTAAGGATAATGTAATTTTCAGTTACACCTTTTTTTTGATTTTAAGTATCGTAACTAGCATTAAATATTTATATAACACTTATCCGTCCTTTTGTTTTGTATTGATTCATACTTATCAACTCTATGTGCTCACTAACTGTTGTATAGTAAATGTTGTATACACCTTAAAATATATATCATACTGTATTGTATGTTTAACTGTGAATTTCTGCTTGTAATGTTCTTATGATGTGTCGAGGGTGTGTCTGTTTAATCTTATATATAAAATTCTCGTGACCCAATGTTAGTTACAATACTCCTTCGAAACGGCTGGACCGATTTTTATGAAATTTTGTGTGCATATCGGGTAGGTCTGAGAATCGACCAACATCTATTTTTCACACCCCTATGCTATAAGGGGGGTGGAGTTTAAGCGTGTTAATAATATATAATATGGCAAAACAACGTTTGCGGGGTCAGCTAGTAAATAAATAAATAAATAATAAATATTACATATTGTAATAGATCGATTATAAATTAACTTACGGTAAACAAAGTGCTTGAATACTGACAGTTTGCCTGAAACAAAAAATATTATATAAGAACTCGAACATGTAGTATTTATAAATTAAATATAACTTGGACGTAATTGAATTACATTAAATACTATGCAGTAATACTCATTATGTTAACATTGTATAAAAAAATACCATCAATATATATTTAGTAGTCTTCTTTAAAAGTGCGTGGCATACTTGATTATTATGTAATGGTATCCAAGTGGTGTGAAAAATCTACGGTTTAAAACATAGTTACTCTTCTAGTTAGGAAAAGGTAAAATTTATTAGTTTTTTTTTGAAGTGTTATCAAATATAATGGTTATGGTATAAACCACTCTGGTTTAGTGATGTGAGTAGTCGCCTAAAACACCGACGGTTGCCGGTTCGAATCCTGCTCGGGATGGATATTTGTGTTTGTATAAATATTCCTTTCCGGTTTAGATGTCTGTCCTTGTGAGTTATTCCACCGTGTTCTGAAGAGCACATTAAGCCATCGGTCCTGGTTGTTATCATGTACACCTGATAGCAATCGTTACTCGTAGTAGGGAACATATCCGCCATCCCGCAGTGGAGCAGCGTGGTGGATTAAGCTCCAATCCTTCTCCCACGTGGAGAAAGACGCCCCTGTCCATACTCAAATAAGGATTAATAATTTATGAAACTTCATCAAGTCTAGAGAAAAGTCTTAATATTCAATCAGATATCTATTTCCTGTGGATGACACACGATTCTATAATCGTGTATATTTTATTTGTAGTTTCCATTCTCAAGTGGTAATAATTCAAATTCTGAGTAGCGAATATAGTGTTTATCATTATGTATACTAACATAATAAAAAGTAATGGACCTAAGTGCGAGCCTTGTAGAACTCCAGAGGTCGGTACAATATTTCTAGAATTATCACCATTGATGACCACTCTTTGTGTTCTATCAACCAAATATGAAGCAAACCACTAATGTATATACAAATATTGTAAAAAACCAACATTATTATGCTTAAATGGTAAATGTATGTTACTTAGATTAATTTTATTTTATATCAAAACTGTATGTCTTCCTAATAAGCATAAAAAGACAATTTATATAATATATTTATTATAATATTACAATATTGTAAAACAATAAATAGTTACAATTGAAAGCATCAAATTTTTATTAAATTATTTTATATTTAAGGGGCTATTGTCTAGTTAACAGAAAATTAATATATAATAATAAAAAATTTAAAATATAAATCAAATGGCAGACAAATTTAATACACTGAAATATTGTATAACACTTAAATATTTTTTTACAAATGCTCAGCGTCATCTGTTAACGCCTTTGTATTTATCCCACAAACATTTGACAAATTGTATAATTACGAATTTTAATTCAACGTTGCGACGACAAATTGACATTATATGTTATCTGTCGAGATTAAATTAGTTTACATGTAATTGCTAATATTATGAATTGCTGTTTTAATTGTAATTTAGATTAGGTGTTTATTCCCTCAGGTGATATTAGAACGATTATACATTTGTCACCTTTATTGCTGCACAATTTGTTTTTGTTTGTGTTGCATGATGTCTGTAATATTTTTTAAGTTGTAGGAAGTACGAAATAGAATGCAGATTGTATGGGAATATTATAGGTATATTTTTATTACCTAAAATATTTTAAAAGATAAATAAAATGCAAAATACAATTTTAATTACTAAATCAATCAAAGATATTTCTTTAGTTTTCGAACTTCAATAGATAGATACTTGGAACTGGCTATATATATCTACTAATACAGCACCTAGAACTTAAAATTGTTTTAGGCGTTTTTAGCTTGTTCTTATAAAAATAACGCAAGGATTAATCAGAGTCGCCCTTTTGTTGGTTACTGTTCACTGATTTTAAAAATAAGTTTTCACATAAAGTAGAAAGCAGAAACAAAAACATAAACACACATACACTGTAAAACATCATGTCAATGGTTAATATCTTACAAATTATTTGTGTGATTAATCATCGAAATATAACCTCTAACGCCTACACAATAGGAGTCATAAATCAATAAATGGCAGGTATGAATGAAACCACGTCATACACCATACACGGCGAAGGCTTTATATATGTGTCGAGGCTAGGCACAGTTTAGCATATAAACGTTGCTATTATGCGATTTTTGTGTACACAAAAGTATTTTTTAGAACTAAAAGGAGGTTTTATAACCGTTAGTTTCAAGGTATTTATGTTAATACACGTATAATCATTTCTTATTTATAATTTGTATGTGTGACAATGTATAACAAACAAGATAATTGAACTGTAAATATGTTTTGTGTAGCGGTAATTTCCTAGAAATTTTATTGTTATTGCATTTCAATATTAAAAAGAAGAGTTTATTTATGTGAACTCAGTAGTATAATATTCTGAACCTCGTAGACACCAGTTGATTTACTTGTTCTATATTCAAAAAGTCTTACTTTAAAAGACTGTTACCGGAAATCATTTAATTTGAAAAAGGAATAATTCATTCTTGATGAAATAATTAAAAAATATAACGTTTAAAAAATTCAAAATAATACACTACGTTCACATTAAGTCCAAAAAGGTAAACTGCGCTTTAAGAGTGCAGATACGTAATAATATAGATACAATCAATTAAAAAAAAATATTGTAACCTTATTCAAAACTAAAAAGAAAAATACATACACGCAATATTTCCGTATTAAAGCGGCCAAATAAAACATCGCGTTACATAGAAGTAGCGTAGGGTCACTAACATTATAATTGTGTTTGCTAAGAATGGAAAAAAACCGACTTCAATTACATCGACAAGTAATACAACGTAAGTAGACGAAAAAAATTAACAAACGCACTAGTCGTCATTACGATTTTCAAGGGTTTCCCTCGATTTCTCTAGGATTCCATCATCAGATCCTGGTTTCTTTATCATGGTACTACACTTGGGATATCTTCTTTCTAACAAAAAGAGAATTATCAAAATCGGTTCATAAACGACGAAGTTATTCCCGAACATACATACGAGTATATATATATAGTGTGTGTAATGGATAGTCCACCACTATTTTTATTTTTATTTTTAGATAAATTATTTATTTTTTATTTTATTATTATGATTTGGTGTTAAAAAATACATACAACCCTAAAATTTCACCCTTCTACCACCAACCTATATTTTTAAATAGCGTTTAGCGGCAAGACAACGTTTGTCGAGTCAGCTAATATATATATATATATATAATTTATAACATACATAAATATATATAATATTATTACGGTCGAATTGAGTAACCTCCTCCTTTTTTGAAGTCGGTTAAAAAGGGGGTAAAAACATGCGAGTTACCTTGTGTTATATAAAGTCCAAAGAATGCGTGTAATAGCTTCAATGGTATGATAATAATTTAGTTCCTCAGAACGTGGTTAATTGAAACCAACCGCCGTTCAAGGATGTTCCGTTTTTGCAGGCTATCATTACAACTAACTGTGAACGAATTAGTGATTGTATTGATGGGTACCGTTGTTCACGCCTGCTATCCTTTGCCTTAATTATTAATCTAATATGTAAAATTTTCGTTTCACGGTGTTTGTGGTTGCGCTTCTCTGAAACTGCATGACCGATTTTTATAATTTTTTGGGTATATTTGGTAGGTATGAGAATAGGTAGTAACGATTCAGCCTGTAACATCCAATGGGTATAGATCTCTTTCTCCACGTAGGAGAAGGATTGGAGCTTAATCCACTACGCTGCTCCACTGCGAGTTGGCGGATATGCCTTAAATTTATTTCAAATTGCTAGATTAGAATGTCCTTAATTCAGAAAAACGTTTCCTCTATTTTTTTCTATTATGGCAAAACAACGTTTGCCGGGTCAGCTACGAGTAGTATACGATATATTCATATTATAAATGCATTCTATTTTTGAAATTATTATGAAAACTTAATAATGAATTTATGAATTTTCGTTTTATAATTTTAATTAAATTATAATAATATGAATAAATAACGAATGAAATGAGGCTGTTGACCAAAAAAGAATTTACGTTATTTGATATTTATTAATGAATTTAATACATTATAATTATGTTGAATTATTTAATTTTGGCGTAATAAATTAAGATAAACGGTCAAACTTTAATGTTGCTGCATAATGAGCAAATAAGTTAAGCTCGATAGCATTAAACCATAGGAAAGAGAGGGTTATGTCTTTCAGTGATTTAAGCTGCGAAACTTTTTTTAAGCATTTG
Source organism: Melitaea cinxia (assembly GCF_905220565.1). Lineage (NCBI taxonomy): Eukaryota > Metazoa > Arthropoda > Insecta > Lepidoptera > Nymphalidae > Melitaea > Melitaea cinxia. The sequence continues at coordinate 13,594,863 of NC_059407.1, read as the reverse complement.
TTTTAAGTGTTAATGGGGTCCTGCTCCTTCCTTCTCTAGCTCTGATCCTTCTCCTACATGGGGAAAGAGGCCTATTCCCAGTAGTGGGATATTACAGGCTGAAGCGTTAATGGGGTAGCTTTTGAAGAGGTCTATGCCCAGCAGTGGACGAAGGCGGGCTGATGATGAAGGGATGAAGGTTTGGACGTCTATCCGATCTATTTCATATAACTATCTATAAGATTATTGATATATCTTTTAGCAAAGGAAATCCCTTAACATTTTCTTTAGAAAACAAAGAAAAGACTAAGAATTACACGGTTAATAAATATACAACCTTTGTATTTACTATAATTCTAATCCCGAGATTAATGAGAAAACGAAAGACACCTGAACAAAGGCAAATATTTATGTGACTTAATCGTATATCTCGTGCGGAAATCGAATCCACAATCGATTGGAGATAGCAACGATCACTGCGTCACGCGATCGTCTTTATGTTTTTTTCCTTATCTCAAAATCAACTGATTCAAAGTTAATGGGAAAAGGATGTTAAGTAAAATAGCTCATTAGGTTCGATAGACGCTGAAAGAGGAATAGTTGGTGTTCTGTAAAGGTCAATGTTTATTACTAGCTTTGTTCTTAATAGTAGTAAATATCTTAAATATACTTTTATATTAACACAACAATTGTATATAAATGATATTAAAAATAATAGTATGTATTTTATTGTAATAAAAATATGAATTTTTGTGTCTTGAAAACGGTAACTTCATATAACTTGATTTGAAAACATATAAATTTTATTTTATGTCGAGGAAATTATGATATATTCCATATTGTGGTATAATTTGATAGTTAAGTCATAAGACTGTTTTGGTAATAATAGTTATTTGATGATACATAATTGATATAATAAAATCAACAAATAATTACTACTACAAACTACTATAGATATAAAAGGTACCTACATATAATAACTAACAATATAATAAGGTAATAATAGCAACTTCTTATAAATAAACATAATTACAATAAAAACAACACAATAAAATCATTGTAATTGACCATGTTTACCGCATACAGGTTTGATGTTAACATCTATATACGTTCAATTATTCTCGCTCACGTAATACCTTTTTTTTATGTAAAAAACTAACTGTGCCCGCGACCTCGTCCGCGAGGCATTTAAAAAATATTTATTATTCAGTTCGCAGAGTTATAAAATTAAAAAAAAAATCTAAAATAAAAGTAGCCTAAGTTACTCCTTATTACATCGGCTATCTGCCAGTGAAAGTCCCGTCAAACTTAGGCTAGCCGTTTCAGAGATTAGCCGGAACAAACAGAGAGACAGACAGACAAAAATTATAAGAAATGTCATCTTGGTAAGAAATGTCATATGTCCCGTGTATACATTCATATGAATTTCGTTAAAAGCTGTTATTTTAATATTACAAACAGACACTCCAATTTTATTTATTTGTATAGATAACTACAAATCACTCACGGCTTTATCCACGTTTTGATACTTATTAGTGTGTCATTTATATTTACTTACATTTCATTTTCTATAAGTCAAAACGTGACATTTCACAGCCTAAGCTCAAATATACTGCATTTTTATAATCGACGATGCAGCCTGTAACATTAAAAGATATAGGCATCTTTCTCCATGTAGAGAAGGGTCGATGTAAGAATCCAGATATCCACCACGCTGCTCCACTGCGAGTTAGCGGAAATATTTCAATAAACAACAAATGTTCGAGCTTTTATAACATTAGAATATCAAACAAACAATGAGCACATCTCTAAACGGATCTTTTAGTTGTGTAACTCGAGATTATTTGGAATGTAAATAAGTGTTTACTCAGTACGGGACTTTCTCTTGGAGCCTAATTTCTCTTTTTATTGTAACATGTGCATTTTTCTGTGGAAGTACTTCAATTAATTAACTGTTAGATGAAAACAGTTTGAATACGCATTAATTATGTTGACGAAGTCTGAACATTATTCTTTTTATCATTATTTGTTTGTGAATTGAATATGATGATCTTTTTATTCAAATTGAACTGACAATTTGGTTAGATAATTGATTTTATTTCAGCAGTATTACATGTAAATCGGATGAATAATATGAGTAGGTTTTGTATGAGATATATAAATAGATGTTAATGTATGTAATATGTAAGGTTTTTTTTTGTATTTTAAAGTTTATTTAAATTCCACGGCGACTACGTAACGTGTTGTTATTTTAAATTGTGGGTTTGGTAATTGTGTAATATTTGCAAAAGTTATGTTTAAGTATATCGCAGATGAGATTACACAATAATAATGTGTATATAAATATTGTGTATATTGCGGTATTCAAGTTGTTATTGTTAGAAATTTGTACTGGTAAATCTGTGTATTTTTATTAACCAATAAAATAATTTACGAGGTAATAAAGTCGACATGTATTATGTATTGGTTTGTCTGACCCATATTATATAAGTTTGGAAAATATAAAACTTCGTTCGAAAACGTTCGTAGTTAGGTAAATATTGTAAAATATCAATTTAACTTTAATAACAGATCGTTTTGGACATAAAAAGTACGGTTGCCAGTATACGGATTTCAGTCAGTGATTTCAGCAGTTTGAGCAATTTTTTTTAAATACAACTAGGTCGTCAAACAAGTGTACGGCTCACCGGATAATAAGCTAGCACCGTAGCTTATAGACGTCTGCAACACCAGAACCATCGTGAGCGCATTGCCGACCCTATTCCCAATTCCCTCAGAAACTCTGGTCACCTTACTCACTAAAAGGAACACAACACTGCTTGAATGCAGTATTATTTAGCTGTGATCTTCATCAGTACGGTCGAGGTACCCCAGTCGGGCTGCTCCATATTTTGAGTAGAAAATTACCTACTGTGCCCTAGCTTCGGTTAAATGAATAAAATTTAAATAGTTTTGTTTTCGTTATATGAAAAAGGTAAACACATAACAGTAATTTTATAATAATAACTGTAGATGACAGTATCAATAAAGTATTAAAATCTAAATGTGTTATTATTTCACAAAATTCCATCGCTCATTTAGAATTATAATTGAATTCAAAAAAAGATTGCATTACTGAATGCAAATGAATGATTTTCGACCGACTTCCGATGCTCAAGGCGAGTGGAACACGTCGGACTGTTGACATTATGCCAAGGATTCTGATATGCTAAGGATGTCGGTGGTAGTAGAGAAAGTGGGTAAGTAAGGTCAGTTACCGAAAGCTGACAGGCTTAAAAATACCCACTAATGTCATTTTATTATAGTCAGCTTATCCATATAAAATTCTCGTCTCACAATGTTAGTTACAATACTCATCCGAAACGGCTAGACAGATTTTTTTGACATTTTGTGTGGATATCGGGTACATCTATTTTTCATACCCCTAAGTTATAAGGGGGGAAGATAAAGGGGCTTATAACGTATATGGCAAAACAACGTTTGCGGGGTCAGCTAGTTCAGTTCAGTTCAGCCAATTGCAGTCCACATACATAAAATACTAACATACATAAACATAGTCAAATTGAGAACATTATCCCATTTTAAATTCAATTAAAAATTAAAAAATTTCATAACAGTATTGAAATAAACATTATCTATATATTGTCCCTTGCAAAAATAGCTGCGTGTGAGAAATACTTAATAACAGCCTTCCAAAGGAAAGAGAAATACGCTTCCGTGAAGAATTTGTATAAGTGGATGATCCACGCTACTCAACAGCGTGCATCATAATGCAATCATAAGATATATCGTATATTTGTATATATAGAATAACTTAACATCTAACATTTAAATTTATTTATTAAAGTGATACATGAGTCATAGTTTCCACTCGCACTGTCTCAATGAGATACGCCACGTGTTTCGACATTTATCGGACGGTGGAATAACAGGTATATGACGTCAGAGCCCGGCCAATTGAGAAATCGATGACGTCATATTTAATATAGGTTTAGTTATTGGCGGTTATGAGATAAATACGTTTCATACGTTTCAGCCTGTAATATCCCACTACTGGGCAAAGGCCTCTTTCCCCGATTTGAGTAACGATCGCTATCAGTTGTACATGATAACAACCGGGACCGACGGCTTAACGTGCTCTCCGAGGCACGGTGGGGGTAAATAATTTTCATTAATTATATCATTTAAAAATGTTTTTTACTTATATAGTTATTTTAAATAGACATTTTTATTATTGTGATGTTTTTGCGTCAACAATTACAATCCGATAAAAAACCTGTTCTAATAATAGTTATTGTAAACAATATGTCAAACGCCATAGTCATAATCAACAGTCATAATCAACAGTCATAGCCTTGTCGAGATGTCTAAGAAGATAGAACACAGACAGCACACGCATTCAAATCTAGGTCGGCACTACTGACAATAAAAGTTTAACAATACTTTTTATTCATACTACTAAGTAAAAAAGAACGCGTATGATTCATCTAATGGTAAGCAGTTACCACAGATACTTTTAATACTAGAACCATCGCGAAGAAGTTTCTGACCTTACATGTGTTGCTGACCCTACCTCTCGATGTCAACACAGCGTCTACCTAGCTCTGCCTGTCTTAATCGCCACAGGAACATATTTCTATTTGAGAACGGCACTAGTATTTATCCAGTCAGATTGCTCCAGATGTTATCAAGATTATTCCTGCTGTGACCTCAAAAAAAAAAAAAAAAAAAAAATTTCAGTTCATTTTTCATTTTTGAGATTTTTCAACGAACGCATTATAATTTGTATGTCTTAATATATATCCAAAAAGCACTTATGTAGGCGATTTAAGCTTACATGTTAAGTACATTACAACATGAAATGTGGTCATTGTGGGTTGGGAACAAATATATATGGTAAACCAAGCTAAAACATACGTTTAAAGGAGAATATATGTTTTCCCAGCTGTGGGACATTAATTAAAAGACTTTAAAACAAGTAGGCGTTTATCAATTCGACTGTATTTTTTTTATGTTACCTCATAACTTGTTACTGGGGGGACCAATGTTGATTAGTCTTTTTTTTAACCGACTTCCAAAAAAGGAGGAGGTTCTCCATTCGATTGTATTTTTATTTTTATTCTTTATGTATTTTATCTCAGAACTTTTGACTGGGTGGACCGATTTCGATGTTTTTGTTTAAATCGAAAGGTGGTGCGTGTCATGTGGTCCGAATTACGAGCAAATAAAATTACGATCTAACAAGTACTTTTCGAGTTATACCGCATATTTTCTTGACAATTTTTTCCTATACCTACGTTGAATTACTTGTCGATGTAACCAAAGTCGGTTTCTTTTTTCTGTTGCGAGCAAACACAATAATCATATACTTATGGAGAATAAAGTGGACTACTCACATAACAGATTGTAAAGTGCGCAGGTGGGTTTAATGATTCAGTTGATATTTGCACAAATGCATACACAAGTATAATTGTTTTGATATTATATATCATTAATCTGAATTAGGTTAATAGGTACCAGAGCTATTTTAATTTAATATTCATCACCATCATCATCATTGGCCTTGCAGACGATTTAGACAGTGTCAGACAGGACACTCTTCAGGAAAACGCAGAGTTGCCTAAGCTCTGCGTTTCGACCTGACTGGCTAGGCCCACAGGAACGACGAGTCGATACATGTGGAGCCAGTTCGGCTGTTGACGGAGACCCCATTCCGGGTTTCAAATGAAGTTTTCCTTCTCCAGGACCCTGATGATTTTGAGCTAGGTTTATCCCTCAGTCGCCTTTTACGACCCCCACGGGAAGAAAGGGGGTCATGATATTCTACTCGGCCGACACCACCCGGCAATTAAATATTAATACATAATACTTTAAAATTAAAGTAATTTAAAGATATAAAATATTTTAAATGTATTGTGTTGAAATATTTTATTGAGGCGATAAATCAGGTGTCACTTAGTATGCATAGATTTATAAACAAATAAAAAATAAAATGTTTTTTTTATTCTCATTGTCATTTTAAGTTTAAACATTCAAAAATTATTCTTTGCACAGAAATATAGAATTATTAATGTTGAAACACAATTTACTTCATCTATAATAAATATATTTTATGTAATTTTATTACCTATTGGAAAACACATAAACATTTATCAAAACAATTTACATAAGCATATGTTAGCTTATGTTTATAATTCCTGCTTTAATGACATAATTTTGGTAACTCTAAAACTAAATACCTAACTACACCTAATACTAAAATAAAACTAATTTTGAGAGAACTGATCTTAAAACGTAAGGCTCAAATACATTACACTATAACTTACATAAGTGGACCAGGGTTATTTTTATTGTAAGTGCGGATAAGACCACGCGATCGGTTAATGTTACATAAAAAGCCATTCACTTCAGCCTATCGCAGTCCACTGCTGGACATAGGCCTCCCCAAGTTCGCGCCACACATCCCGGTCTTCCGCAATCCTCATCCAGCCTACACCGGCAATCTTACGTAGATCGTCGGTCCAACGGGCCGGAGGACGTCCCACACTGCGTTTGCCAAGACGCGGTCTCCACATAAAAAGCCATTATTCGAAGTCATTTAAGCGATAAACCAGATTATACACGTTTCTTAAGCTAATTATAAGAGCTTTTAACTTTTTACCACACTCGAGCTTAAATAGTGCGTCTATTAAATTATGTGTCTTAATCCTAATATCCACCCTACACATGGCGGGCATAACTTAATGTAAAAAAGTGTGTGTGTGTGTGTGTGTGTTTTTTTGTTTGCGTGTATTTGTGTGTGTGTGTGTGTGTGTGTGTGTGTCAGCTCAGTCACGCGACCCAATTTAATTACGTTTACCGTCATAATATATAAAAATTTTGTATGTACTGTTCAACGAATCAAATTATAGTTATTTAGAACGATAAATTCTAAATTCGAAATATTATGTGAATTAACGCTTGCTATTCGTATCGGTACAGTTAATGCTGGTGTGCTCTTAAAACTGTATTTTTCTACAGCTAAAAGGGCTGTAAAGCATCACTCACCACGTTTCTGTTGTTTAGTTTTTTTTTCATACAAGACGCCTTATATCGTTTCTTAAGGATTAAGCTGTAAAATCAATAAAAGCAAAACTATATTAAAACCTATTTTTTTTAAATATAAGAACCCTTTTTTTGCGAGGAAATGTTTTTACGCACCTCACCGATGAGGGCGGCGGGAGTGTGGGAATCCTGGCCAACCCAGACTACCCACTAAAACCTAGCGGTGCCCTCATCGCCATAGCGGGGTGCCACGGGATCGCTAATATATATTTAAGAACACTACACAACGTACATCATCATTATAGATGTAATAATAATATGATTGTGTTTCCTCGCAAACGAAAAAAAAAAAACCGACTTCAATTACATAGACAAGTAATACAACGTAAGTTAAGTTAACAATATTAGTCAATAAAGAAATCGTAAACTCATTTTGATTACATTTTGACGGAATTATGTACAACAGTAAAATATACATACACAGATTTATAGCAATAAAACAAAAAAAAAAAAAAAAAAAAAATTGACAATAATTAAAGAACAATGGCGAAAAAGTTGTTGATAGAATTCCTAAGCGTCTATAAATGTCTTAATGTCGAATGTAAATAAAATAATTTCTTACGTTTTTTCAATATATTTTTAAGATCTGTGTAAGTCTAGGAAAAATATCATTTTTAATGAAAAGAACATTTGATTATTGTAAAAATGATTTAATTTTGTAGTCATGGGATACTCATCCCAACTTACCTGCCCGGTAGTTGTGGTATGGTATACGGGTATGCGACCCCGGCTTCCCTAGCTATTACTGCCCTATCCCTTGCACTCCTGGGTGGTAATATCCTACATTTCCTATTTTCCCACTCTAACTTACCAATCTTCCTTTTTCACACCACCTATCCTTTCCCTTTCCCTATTCCTACCCTCCCCGCCAATCCAACGTCTGCCGCGCGGATGGATGCATGGCTAGGGGCAAGCCTAGTCGTAAGCGTGCCATATTGCCCTGGGACCGGGCGACCCAGAATAAGGCCAGCCTTACCCTGGCATGCGGGGCTCTGCCAGGGTGGACAAACTTTTCCCTAGCTACTCGTGGGAACGCAATGGATAACCGAAAAAAATTTATTCACAAAAATGGCGGCGGTGTGGTTCGCCACCCATCACGTCTCGTTTCTCGCGGGGGCGAAAAGTGGCCCATGGAGAGCCGCTTCGCTACGTTGAATGTAAGAGGAGGAATGGATGGTAAGGTAGATGAAGTATGTCAGATGATGGATGAAAGATTCATAGATATTTCGTGTGTGAATGAAACCAAGAGGAAAGGGTGTGACACCACGGTACATGGACCCTACACGGCATACTGGTCGGGAGTCCCCCAAACCAGCCGAGCCTGTCAGGGAGTTGGTGTGATCCTTTCCTCTCGAATGGTTGAATGTGTGATGGAGCATGAATGTGTAAGCCCAAGACTCCTCTGGATTAGGTTGAAAGTCGGACTCACTCGCCTGTTTATCCTTGGGGTCTATGCACCGACGGATCTGCGCGGAGGTGGGTCATTAAAAGACCAACAAGAGAGAGAGGAATTTTGGGATAGCATGAGAGAGGTCTTGAGTAAATGCGGAGAAAATGAACGGATCGTAATGTTAGGGGATTTTAATGGGTGGGTTGGAGTAAAGCGTGATGGGTATGAAAGAGTTCTGGGTACGTTTGGGGACGAAAGAGTGAATGACAATGGGAGAAGTCTGCTTGAAGTATGCTTGGAATGGAATCTTTGCGTGGTCAACACAATGTTTGAACACAAAAAGATCCATTTGTATACAAGAGATGAGGGTGAGTCTAGAAGTATGATTGATTTTGTAATTGTGGATGAAAGACTGAGAAAGAAAGTGCTTGACACTCGGGCATACCGCGGTGTTGGTCTCGACACAGACCACTTCCTGGTCATAGCCCGAATACGTGGCCTCTTTAAACGATGGCGCCACCGAGGGGCCGAGCCTACGAGTGTTTTAGCCAGAATAAAAGTGGAAAATCTACAAGGAAAAGAAAAGAAAGATGAGTATGTAGAGAAACTGAAAGAAAGTTTTAAAGGCATAGAAGAGATAGGGGTGATTGAGAATTTGTGGGAGACTTTTAAGAAAGGGGTCGTGAATAGTGCTATTGAGGTGTGCGGGGTAGCTAAAAGAACGAAAGGAAGAAAGAACTATAATGTGTGGATGGATAAAGATGTACAAAAGGCTGTGCAAGAAAAGAAGAAAGCGTGGTTGGATTGGTTAGCAACAAAAGCTAACCAAAAGGTTCAAAAGGCAACGGATGACGAGGTAAAGGAAGCAAGAACGAAGTATAAAAGATTGAAATCAGTAGCGAAAGAAGTTGTGTATAGAAAGAAAGAAGAACGAAAGGATGATTTTGATAGGAGGCTCACTGAAGATTTCCAGTCAAACATTAAGTTTTTCTGGAGATCCATCAAAACAGCCAGAGGAAAAATTTCTCCCTCGGAGCTGAGCACAATCAGGAGTCAAGATGGGAGTGTTATAAATGGAGAAGAATGTGTGTTAAAGAGATGGAAAGAGTATTTTGAAAGTGTGTTTGAAAGAGAGGAAGTGCAGGTACAACATCCGGCACCTTCCATTGAGAGTAGTATAAATGTCGATGAAAGTGAGATAAGCATGGATGAAATAGTGAAAGCGCTGAAAAGTATGAGATTAGGTAAGGCTGCAGGGTATGACAGGATCACCGTCGAGATGCTGAGGGCTGGACAGGGTATAGTGGCTAGCCAGCTGTACTGCCTTTTCAATTTGTGCTGGCGAAATGGGCAAGTACCGGAAGACTGGTGCAAAGCCGTAATCGTGCCGTTGTATAAGGGAAAAGGGTCAAGGCAGGACTGCATAAATTACCGCGGTATAAGCCTTCTCAGCGTCGTCGGTAAATTGTATGCGAAAGTGTTGATTGAAAGGGTAATGAATGAAACAGATGAAAAAGTATGGGATGCACAAGCGGGATTTAGAAAGGGAATGGGATGTACGGATCAGGTCTTTTCCTTGCGGTGCATAGCCGAAAAGTTTTTAGCAAAAAACAAAAAGGTCTATTGCGCGTTCGTGGATCTGGAAAAGGCCTATGATAGAGTGGTGAGGAATGAATTGTGGTCAGCATTGTCCGTGTACGGTGTGAGCGGCGCACTCATGCGAGCACTACAATCTCTTTATAGGGATTCTAGTGCTTGTGTGAGGATAAACGGGGCATACACTGAATGGTTTAATATCGAAAAAGGTGTTAGACAGGGATGTGTAGCGTCACCGTGGCTGTTTAACTTGTTCATGGACAATTGCTTGACAGAGTTAAAAGAGAATGAAAGTGGGTTGAGAATGGGTGAGTTACTCGTCAAATGTCTTCTCTATGCTGATGACCAAGTATTACTTGCGCCCTCGGCCGAGGAGTTGCAGGAGATGGTAACTGCTATGAGTGGAGCTTTTGTTAGAAAGGGAATGAAGATGAATGTAAAGAAGACGAAAGTGATGGTGTTTGAAAGAGATGAGGTAGTGACAGACTGTAATATCGTGATTGGAGATGAACAAATTGAACAGGTGAATGAGTTTGTGTATCTGGGTTCGAAGTTTACAAGAGATGGAAAGTGTGAGAGTGATATTGAAAGAAGAGTGAATGCAGGAAACATGGTGAACGGAGCTTTGAACTCCTTTATGAGCAGTCGGAAGGTGTCTAAAACGGCTCGTTTGGCTGTGCATGAGGGGGTGTTGCTTCCGACACTCATGTACGGAAGTGAAAGTTGGGTATGGCAGAAGAGACATGAAAGCAGAATAAATGCAGTTGAGATGAGAGCGTTAAGAAGTATGATAGGAGTTAAACTGAGTGATAGGATGAGAAATAGTGAGATAAAGAAACGGTGTGGTCTGAAAGAAGATGTAGTGACAAAAATTGAGAAAGGTATGCTGAGATGGTTTGGTCATGTCGAGAGAATGAATGAAGAACGACTGACGAAAAAAGTGTATAAGGCGAGTGTGAGTGGAAGTGTTGGAAGGGGTAGACCTAGGCGGACATTTCAAGACCAAATCGGGGACGTCTTGAAAAAAGGCCAGGTCAAGAGTACCCTAAACCGACGAGCATGTATGAAGGGAATAATGAAAGTGGATGAAGCGAAACAAGTATGTAAGGATCGTAGCAAGTGGAAAGAAGTGGTCTCTGCCTACCCCTACGGGAAAGAGGCGTGAGTATATGTATGTATGTATGTAAAAATGATTTGACATGTCATTGGAATATGAGGTACCTAGCGATAGTTCCGTTGAATGTTGCCACATGGTAATAAATCTTCTCTTAGTAACATAAATGAACTTTTTGCCTTTAAATAAATAATACACTTTACACGTATTATATTGCATCAAGTTACACGATTTATATTGTATAAACCCGAAACATTGTTTTATTACAAAGAATAACGCGTTATTTATTTATTTGCTAAGCCCAATTATTTCATAAATACAATAATAATTCGAGAATGGCAAAGGTAAAATAGTATGATAGCCATGACAACACTTAAAAAACATAACTGTCTTAGTTTAGCGAAGGACTAGAATCCAGCTTTTAATAAAATATATATAAAAATAATTTATCTGATTATCTGATAAAAAGATGATCCCATGCTGCAAAGGGCACGATAAGTGGATGGTCCTGGTAACTATCTATGGTGATTATTATTAAAGAAAAATCTAATCAGAAGCGTGGTCTAGAAATTCTAAGAGCAGGGTTTATTAGATCTGTTGACATACAGCGCTCATGATTTAAGAAGATGAACATCTTTGTCGATCGTCGATTTTATATCACCTACAGCTAACGCTGATGTACCTATGTAGGAAATACCTAAGGACAGGTAACAAAGAAAATCCCCGAATATGAAATATTTTAGTCCTAAGGTTTAAAACAAGCGTCTAAGAAAAATATTTTTCTTTATTTTATTTTTATTTTATACTTTATTGTACACCACAAATATATTACAAACAAAGCATAAAGATAGTTACAGACAGTGAAGTACAATGGGCGGACTTATGGCTAATTAGCCATTTATTATTTTGCTGTAAGTGCGTCGATACTCTAAATATATCTACTACAAGGTTTTGTAATCAATCTATCTAGTTATTAAAAATGTAGTTTCGGACTATATTTAACATATGTTTGACTAAGTTTTTGATCAGGTACCAACAAGTTGTTGACACATAACCTATAAATGTTCAACCTGGAATATCTTCAATTCATTACTTCTTTCGGTGGTGCTTCTTTAAGCAAAAGTGATTAGGAATTTAAGTACTATTTTACTACATATTTTTCATTAGTAGACGCTAAAAATTTATGCCAACAAAAATTTGTTAGGCGATCTGCCATTGTCCTTTACATAATTATCCACAAACGAGAGAATATATTCTCCAAAGGATTAAAAGCATGATGAACAACTATCACTGTTTAAGATGTTCGTTTAATGTAGAAATGTTGTTGTTCTAGTAATGTAACTGTTTTACATAATAACTTGTTTTTTTTTTTTAAAGTAATGAGTAGTTTTGTTCGAAATAAACAAATATACAACACACTTAAACAAACTCAAAAATTAAAAACCATTCAAGCATACGGACAAACATCTCCTTAGTCTGTACAAATATTTACCTAGAGCGAGCGGTGGTCGAAATCGCCCACGGCTTTTCAGATAACCCACAGTCAAAATTAGTTATAAGATCGAAGTCGTAATATTTTTTTTTTGTGTTTTATTGGTTTCTTAAGCTTATTAATTACAACTTATAACACATAATAATAATAATAATAATAAACATTTTTTTAAAATAAAGTAAATATAAATAATAAATTATTTTTGACAGAATTCGAACAACATAAGCAAAAGATTTAGACACCTAATATTACAGAAAGTTTAATTTTCTTTTGACATATACTTTTTTAATAATAAAAACTGTTAGTTTGACTTTGTATGTAAGTAAACCCGCGGCACAGATAACGTATCTTCCAAGCCCCCACGTGGAGACGCAGCATTACCTGTCATAAATTATGACACGCGCTCGACTTGTCGATGTGATGGCGAGCTCTTCATGGGTGGTAAGTGGCATCCACGAGAACACGACGAAACAAAATATAATAGACGCTTTAAATGTAATTATGCTGTGTTTATTTCGTGTTCTTATTTTGCTACCATTTCGTTTTGTTTGTTTATTTTATTCGTATTACGTTTAATTGTTTAAATTTGCGTGTTTGAATTATAATTATGAATAGTAAATTGGGTATTGGAACTGTATTGTATAATATTGTAATATATATAAATAGATGATGATAAATGAAGCAATATCATGCAGTTCTAATGTGTTTTAATGGATGTACATTACTTGCAATATTTTAAAACGTAGATTTAACTTTTCTATTTAAGATGTACATGGTCTTTCCACTAGGATTTATCCACTATAGTATTTTAATATAAAAAAATACAGCTCACTTTATGGTAACCGATTATCGTAGCTTATAGACGTCTGCAACACTAGAAACATCGTAATCGCGTTGCTGGTTTCTTCAGGAGCTATAGTCACCTTACTCACCAACAGTAGTATTACTTAGCTGTGATCTTCTATAAGGTCGAGGTACTACCTCAATCGGGCTGCTACATATTTTTTTGAGCAGGAACTTTCCTGCTGTAACCTACCTCAGTTGAAAATTGACAGTTCTTCCAGAAGAGTACTCGTTACGATACACTTATGAACGAAATAGGTACAGAGTTAATTTTGCATTAAACATGATATAGCATGATACACACAACCTAAATTCTAAAACTTATTCTACTCAACAGACAATACACAATGAGGTTAAAAGGTACCATCCTTTATTAATACATTCATAGTAATTTCAACTATATGACTATATTAATAAAGATGCAAATAGCACGCATATATTTTAGGGTTACTTTAATTCGCGTGGTCACGGTCCAGATACCAACGGAGGCAGATTGAGATAACCGAAACAGTTAAAAGAAGGGTTATGAATAGACTTTTATTGAGGAAGGTGTAGTTTTGACTATTGTTAAGTTTATGATTTGCAACGGTATGATTTTAACGTGTGTATTGAGTATTTCTTTGAGTTTGATTTGTAAGACTTCAAAAATTATTTTGTTCACTTTACAAGTAAGTGAAGCCTACATGTGATGAGAGCTGAAGAATATTAAGCACGACTTACAGAAGATTGACACTAAAGATCGTTTGGTCCATAACAAACAACAATCTAAATATCTTCAATGTACTCACCTACGTCCTTTGATAATTTTATTAAAAAGGAAAAGCGTAATAGATGTTATAGGCTGTATAGTGTCATGATATAACTAACACGAAATAGGACCAGTCATGGTTTGGTACAGAACCAAAATTTTTAAAATGTCACAAATGTACAGTAAGATGTAACTCTGATAACAAAAATACCGTTATTAATTATAATTATGCGTCCATATTGATAAATTTAAAAATAGAACTAGTGCAAAACCGAGGAAGTAATCATAATAAACGTGTAAACGCATCCTCGTCCCCATATACATTGTTAAAATTTCTCTTAACGAAGCTCGGGAGTTATAGTGCTTATAACGGTTTAATTTGTTCTTGTATTATTTATGTAGATTTTACATTTACGAGGCATACTACTTCTATAGAATAATTAGCGTTTGTTGTAACTAAAATTAGGTAAGGTATATATTACAAAATTAAAAAGGGATACGGTGATCGTGCACACAAAAGTGACTTTTAAAAATAATGTTAATTATACATGTAAATAAAACACATTAAAAAAAAAGTCAAGTCTAAACAGAAAAAGGTTTTATATCGGGTCAAATATGAAGTATCTAATTTATGAGGTTTTTATTTTTAATATTAGTAACATAATTGTAATTTAACTGAGGAAGGGCACAGCAGTAAAATTTCCTGCTCAAAATATGGAGCTGCCCGACTGGGGCACGGAAGCTAAATAATACTGCTTTCGAGCAGTGTTGTGTTTCTGTTGGTGAGTAAGATGACCAGAGCTCCTGCTCCTGCTCCTGGGTGGGTTGGGTTGGGGATGGGGTCGGTAACGCGTTTGCAATGCTTTTGGTGATACAGACGTCTGTCTTTAAGCTACGGTAATCGCTTACCATCAGGCGAGCCTTACGCTTGTTTGCCGACCTAATTGTATAAAAATATCAGGTCAAATATAAAGTATCTGATTTATGAGTTTTTTTTTTAAATATTGGTAACATAATTGGTAAAAAAAAACTTGTAAAGTGCGTGTTACTAGATATTTTAAGATAAAAAAAGAGAGACATGAATTGATTTTAAACAAGTATCTTTAATTTTAATTCACTCACTATTTTGAAGCACATTTTAAACACATTAGTTGTAGGAAGTTCATTGATATGTGATGTAATTTTATAAGTAGCAAAAATTTTGAATCATAATCATTTGCAACAATGTTGAATCACTTCTGATTAACTAACAACATTTAAGGATTTCTATACTATATCTCGGGATAGATCTATGTCGGGGAATAGATTTATATGCGGACACTTGTACGTAATGTTTTTTATTTGACTCTGAATATGAAGAATATTGTTACAAATTTTATTTGGCCAGGCAAAGAAGAAGTTATTTGTAGAGATTTCTTAACTTTATTTTTCAAACTATTTTTAGTGACTTTTTAATTCTTTTGTTGTGTTTTTAGTGCCTCAATATACGATTTTTATATTTCTAGCAGTAGTTGAATGACGAGCTGCTTTAAAAGTATATAAATGTGACATATATATTTTATTAGTTACTTTTATATCAAACTAACAATTACCAACATAATGATTTTAATTTTAAAATAAAGAAAACATACCACTAAGTTTATAAAGTATAAAAAATTAAAAAATATCTCATACTGTCACTCGGCCTTTCTCCTTCAGATTGACCTATTTTGTACATATTACTTATGTACAAGTAACAGAATAAGGTAAACACTATTTCGTTATAACGATGCTTTACGTGGGAGAAATTTCACCAGGGGCGATTGAAAGTAAGGATGCTGCGTGATCCCACTGACACAGAAACGGCCCGTTAAGTATAGGGATTAAAATAAATAGTATATTCTTCACAGTGTTTAAATGAGATATCTGTTCCGTTTTATTTCATGTTAAATGTCACTGTGGTTTTCTTATTTCGAAACAATTAGCTTTTTCTTTGGAAATGTAATTATTGTTGATTGTTTTATGGCAATTATTTAAATAAATATTGATTTTTTAAAAGTTGTTAACGAGAATAAATAAATAAGCTACTATAATTATTAATATTAGTGTCAATAATTATAGGTATACGGTATTTATTTGTTTCTGTTTTATTCTGTTAAGTCAAGTATTCCCCATTGTATTTTGGTTAAACATTCTCATATAAACTGTTAAGTTATTGATAAATTTCTAGGACGTCTGGCATATAAAGCTTATCAAAAAAGGTCAATAAGGTTTTATATAATCTTATTTTTAATTATTGTTTTCTGATCGTTTTTTAATAGGCTAGGTAACTAAGATTTAAAAAAAATCAATAGTCAATATACTATATTAATTAAAAAAACATACACACTTTTTCAATATTAAATGTCAGCAAATTAATCGTGTCTTTGACTTAGGAGTGTCCATTTATGACACGTATTGGGCCAAGGTTTGGCAGTATGTCATAACGTATGCCAGATTAGCATCAAGAAATCATTTCTTTTAAAAATTAAATCCTTTTTTGTATTAGCCTTAAGTACTAAAATGAATCCTTATATTTTTATATTTCCGACTGACTTGGACACTAATAATATACACAGAATAAATAGAATATATAGAATTGGTACTTAGCTTCTTTAAAAGATTTATGAACATCTAACTATTGATCGATGCATCTCTCCATATTCATGAACTTTCTTATTTATAACATTGTGATAGTATTTAGGACTAGACCATAATACGCTTACAGCGATTTGCGCTGCCGATAGCGCTGCCATTTTCATGTTATGTCAAATCTATAATATTACTTTTGTTTGTTTAAACGCACTTATCTCAACTAAACTATTCATTCGGATTAAAATGATTCTTTTGTATTTTATTGTCGATTTACCGCGGAGGCCTAGGCTATTTTCTTCTTTAAATTAACGTGTGTGAAATCTCGGGATCCGATTATTATGTATATATAGCCTCCCTTAGTAAATATACCGTTAGTATTAGAAAAGCTAAAGATAAGCCAGTGATGTGTCATTGACGACAATTAAAAAAGAGAATTCCTGACGAGATGGTAAAAGATTGTTTCGAATCAGAAACGTGTGTAAGATAATTTTGATTGACAAGACGTTCCAATATCATAAAAGATAAGTCATCCTGATTGAAAAAGAATTCTGTAAAAATATTTAAGTAGGAAAAAGAAAAAAAGGCGATTGGTTATATAGCATCTGAAAATATTGAAATAAATTTGAAATAGTTTACAGATAACATAATTATGATAAAAAAAAATAAGCTCCATTCATCTTGAAGGATCTCTAAGATGTCTGATTTCAGTAACTAAAGACATATAATGATACCATTCTTTGTATATATTGAGGATTGCAGAACAATTTGGTAAATTGACATTGAATGACCTCAAAAGTTTATAATATTTAATTTAATTGGTAAAATTTAAAGTCACTATTGAGGTAGGCCACAGCTGGAAATATCCTGTCCAAAATCTGGAACATCGTATCTGGAACATACGTCAACCTTACGGAAGATCACAGCTAAATCATATTACTTTTATGTAGTATTGTGTTCCTGTGATGAGTAAGGTGGCCGAGGCTCCTGGGGGGTAAGGGTTGAGAGAGGCTTGCAACACCAGAAGCAAGTACTTGCGATGCTTCTGTTGTTGCAGGCGTCTGTAATCTACAGTAACCGCTTACCATAACGTGAGCTGTAAGTTAGTTTCCGCCTCTCTGGTAATATAAGGTTTCATAATAACTCAATTTTAAATAGCAAAAAAGCAAAAAAATATTTATAATAAATATACCTACATTGTAGAAAAGCACTTCTCGCATATAATCGAGACATCCGCCGTCGCCAATAATTCGAACCGACGTCTACTTAACTCGTGTTTACCGTGCGCGTCATAGCGTGTTAAACTTACGAGTATATCCGCACGCGACTCTTCCCGTTACTCGTGATACAGTAACTGTAAACATATGACACGTTCAAACCGCGACATCTATTACCCCGGTTACTCTGCAGTTTGCATGTATGTTTAACTTTACCGTGACATTAAATATAAAGATTAACGGTTGACTTACTAATTTCACGTTTACTCTACCTTTGAAGTGTTATTTATTGCATTTCGAGAGTATCACACGTAGCTGTTTAATATACATTAAAAAAGTTAGTTTTTAGGTTAATATCTTATTTAGAAGGGTTTAAGTTGAAGTAGTACTTACTTAAATTTTAATTATGCATGTTGTATGAGAAAATTAAAAATATTTTACTTCGTTTCAAATATCTATGTGTGGTCTAGAGCCAAAGTATAAGGCGACCCGGGTGAGATACACGGCTAAAGTTTACTTGTTAAGAAAGAGCGATTACTGTGCAATTTAAAAATATATCTATCTTTGTCTCGCAAGAGATGTAGTGCGGTAAAATGTCACTTGCAGAGCAGGTCAGCGTTACTGCTTCACACGAATTAACTCCTCATATTTCTGACGTTATTTCGTTTCTTGACGATTAAAGTCCAAAAAGTTTTTGTAACATCTCTACATTATATAGATGTTATACTAAATCTAAGAAAACGAATATGGTAAATAATTACATCAAACCATATCATTTATTACTTGCAATAAATTATACACCTACAAGCGTAATATTAAGAAGACAAATAGTCGATATGAAACAAATTACCAAACAAATCATGACTCGGTGGAATTGTTGCAAGAATGTTAAAGGCATTTTCTCGTTGGCTCGTAATGCTGTCTCGTATAAAATATGAAATATCATAATAGCGAACGCATGCTATTATATAAATTACTTGCTGTCCCGCCCAACTATGCGCGCTTCGCATATATTTTTTAATAATTTTATTTTGATAAAATTTTGCCTTGACAATTACGAAAATACCGTAAAAAATCGCTATCAGGTATGCATGATAACAACCGGCACCGACAGCTTAACGTGCTCTTCAAAGCACGGTAGGGAGACTCACAGGGACTAAGAACCAGACTGGAAATAAATATTTGTATAAACACAAATGCCAACTCCGAGCGGGAATCGAACCCACGACCGGTCGGTGTTTAGGCGCCGTCCACATGGCACACGCACCATTACACCAGATCGGTCATCATTCATATAGATTATATATTTTAACATGACACCGTTTACTTTAAGAGTATCAATATTGACTCAAAACGACCTCAAACCGACATTTGGTGGTGCACACTTAGCGAAATATTACGTGTGGGCTGTTCTGTAGGTTATTTCGAAACACCTGTGTTCCATCGATTATAAAATTGAATTTGATACTAATATTAGAGACGACTATGATAATTATTAGTAGGTGAAAGTTTATAATCGCCTACTGCTGCGAATCACGATTTGGTAATCACTAATGACCGTAATCGGAATATTTCGAAGATTCTTGATGATTAAATAATAGCCAATCAATATCTGTAAGTCTTCTAATAATAAGCTTAATCATTCATTGTTAGTATGAATGGTTTGTGAATGAAGACATTATAACAACATAAATGTAAAAAGTATTGGTATAGTAGCTATATATGTAATAAAAACCTGAGCCCGCGACTTCGTCTGCGTGGAATTAAAAAAAATAATGTTCAGTTCGCAAAGTTACAAAAAAAAAATTAGCCGGAACAAACAGACAGACAGACAAAAATTGTAAAAATTGTTATTTTGGTATATATACCGTGTATATATCCATATGCATTTAATAACAACTAAAGTAAATCTCTGCACAATAGACTTACACTGTGTCTTAGATATACTAAACGTAACTGGCTATGAGAAAAGAGAGAAAGAAAATGTGTGCTAGCGCTTTTTCTCTTTCTCCGCTCACTTCACTCGATCACACTTTTCGTAACGCTCTAGTTACGCATTCATCAGGTACTCCTTAAACTTTGCGTAAAGAAGTTTGACTTCAAAAATCTGCGTAAATGGTCTAGCCGTTTTTGAGTATTTCTCTTAGCAACACATTTACCGATTATTTTTTATTTATATACATAGATATATGTAGTAGCAACAAACAACAAAGTACTCATATAAGTAGATGGACGACACCTACATTCAAGATTTACAATGTTTAACTATACTATTTAGCTCAAGGTTATATTATACATAAATCGTTTGATAGCTATTTTACTATCAATAAAAGTTTAGATAGAATAATGCTCTATATATTTGGGTATTTACTGTCAGTTAGTGTCTACATTTGAATTATCACTTTGTATTAAAACTATCCTTCTCCAACTGTCTAGCTGTGAGATGTCACAGGCTGAATCGTCATTGAAACTTGATTTATATTTCGAGTTCTAAATTTAAATATTTTGTTTTTCAAGTTAAAAAAGTATCCGATGACACTAAGTGATAATGTAACATTCTACTTGTGTAATAAATTTTAAAATTAATTATGCCAATGGTTTTTTGAGTTTACAATTACAAATAAACAAAAAGTGTGTGTAGTTATGTACGAACTATGAATTTATATTTCATTGGCTTGCTAATTTCACGTTGACTCTTGACTATACTTGACTGTTGACTTCTTCGTTGACTAGCTGATCCAATTTCACGTTGACTCTTGACTATACTAGACTGTTGACTTCTTCGTTGACTAGCTGATCCAGGGTGTCAATTTTTGCGACGGCGTGCACGTGAATCGTAAAAATTTACTTTCATCATTTTTCCCGAACACTCCAAAAGAAGTATAAATTCAAAAAATATTAACTATTTCCTGCTTATAATATTATTAGGTGTATGTAGATACAGGCAAATGCTTTTTTACAAAGTTTTAGCTAATAACATGTGCTCTATTGTCTATGATCTATATCTCTTTGTGTCTGCCTCGTTACAAATATCAGCAATGTGTACGTGTCCAAAAAAAAAAAATAAGAATTGCATAAACGACAAAAAGTGGAATTTGTGAATTATAAAAATGTTAATTAAGTACAAACTTTTAAAATGTTTATACGTAACCTTGTACCTGTTGTGAATTTTAAGGAGTTTGTACCTGTGACAAATTCTTTTGTTCTCGATGCAGGATATGTGAAGCGTTTTACAACGATGTCATTGAAAACCATATTTGACAATACGAAAATTTAATTACTAAAAGAAAACATTGAAATAATAAAATAATATATCGCCCTATGTATTAAACAAAGATTTGAAAGCATGCTGATTACGACACTAAAATAAAAAATGGTATTTAAGGTCACAAAAATAATTTTAAACACGACTGAAAAAAGTTTTGAAATTGGATTTTTGGTCAATAGTTTTAGAATGAGTGTTTGCTCGCAAACAAAAAAAAGTCTTTAATTATATCGACACAAAAAATAGTCAAGTAAATGCGCATTAATAGATTTAACTCGAAAAGTACGTAGTAGTAAGTAAGTACTATTTAGATGTCAATTAAATTTAAATGGGATTACGTGACACGCAACACCTTTCGATTAAAAAAAAATCATCAAAATCGGTCCACCCAGTCAAAACTTCTGAGGTAACGTACATAAAAAATAAAAATAAAACAATCGAATTGAGAACCTCTTTTTGGAAGTCGGTTAGAAAAGCAAATTGATAAAGCGTTTATTGATATACTAAATTAAAGGTCAGACCACAATAGTCAGTGTTTTCGTTGGCCTTTTATACCTCACTGTGAAGGTTTCATTAGAACCCATTCAGCCATAACTAACTTCGTGCAAAAAGATAAACTTTATTTTAATTCTAATTATTGCTTTTTTGTTATAACAGAAATATTAAAATAACTGTCTATATGTTTAAGCGTTTTAAATAAACTTGAAAACGTTTAAATTGTAAAGAAATAAAATAAAAAATATTTATACATGTACTTCGAGCTGTTAAAATTTGTTAAGTTTAAAACGCCAGTTCATAGTAACTAATCAAAAAGGTATACTTGTATTTATTTTGTTCTTTTGCCAATACTAAGTGACTTAATTGCTTTCAAACAGTTCACAATGTGGTAATGTTCTAACTAGTTCGACTACTTTCTCAAAATCTCAAGTGTATCTACCAGTTAGGTTTGACTGTTTGTTATTTAATTAAGTTGCTTTAGTGTTGTAGCTTAGGCATTTAGCGTCGTGGATTCGATTCCAGCTCCGGTGATATATTACTAATAACACTTTAGCCTGTAATATCCCAATGCTGGGCATAGGTCTCTTTCCTCATATAGGAGAAGGATCGGAGCTTAATTCACCACGCTACTCCACTGCGGGTTGGCGGATATTTTCTCTACTATGAGTAACGATCGCTAGTTGTCAGGTGTATATAATAACAATCGTGACCGGCATCTTAACGTGATCTCCGAGGCAAGTTGGGGAGACCCATAAGGACAGACAACCATACCGGCAATATGTTAAATATTTTTGTATAAATATTGTATAAATAGAATATCTACCTGAGAGGGAATCGAACCCACGACCACCGGTATTTAGGCGCCACTGAACTTAACCAACTATTAATAAATAAATAGTGTGTATTAAAAATGCATAATAAATGTTTAATAACTTGTATAAGAATAGGTTAAGCGATCTCTTTTCAAACGTCACATGAACGTGACTGAAAAGCCATAAAATCAAATATTACCACCACTTCCCACTCAAAACGTTTCTCAAGTTGTTTGAATGTTATATTGCAAACTAGTTTTAGAGCACCGAAGTTCTCCTAATTTGGGTTTTTCTTCAACATCACATGTATGTATATAATCTCAAATGAACTTGGAAAGTTTCTAAGTATCTATAGGTATTTTGAGATAAAATTTTATAGATATCAATTTTCAATACGTTAGTTTAAAGTAAAAGATTTATGATTAGCTTAAGAGAAAAGGATATCGGCTCTTTCTCCATACAAACGTAGTCGACTGTTTCCTCCCTGGATAATGCACAAGATCAAATATTTTCGTAACGTAAAACCTTTAACTGCCGTGACCGTGCTCCTATGTCTTGGTTTTTTCGTATTCTTATCATAGGTAGGAGTCTTCAAAAACTAGAAATATTGCCTAATTTTTTATACAATTTCAGACATTCATTAAAAAAATACGCATATATACAAAAAATAATTGTGTTTGCAGACAAACGAAAATAAAAGTAACACAACGTAGATCGACGAAAAAATAGTCAAGTAACTACGCGTTATCAAAGATTACTCAAAAAGTAGTTATCAGATCTCGATAAAATTTAAATGTGACCACATGATAAATATCAGCTTTTGATTAAATTAAAAATTATCAAAATCGGTACACCCAGTAAAAAGTTATGCGGATTTTGGAGAGTATCCCTCGATTTCTCTGGGATCCCATCATCAAATCCTGGTTTCCTTATTATGGTACAAAACTAGGGATATCTCCTTTCCAATAAAAAAGAATTATCAAAATCGGTACATCCAGTAAAAAGTTATGTGGCATAATACAACGTAGATCGACGAAAAAAGTGTCAAGTAAAAACGCATTATTAGATATAACTTGAAAAGTAGTTGTTAGATCTCAAATAAATTTAAATGGGACCAATTGACACACACCACCTTTCGATTAAAAAAAAATTGTCGAAATCGGTCCACACGGTCAAAAGTTCTGATGTAACATACATAAAAAAAAATACAGTCGAATTGAGAACCTCCTCCTTTTTTGGAAGTCGGTTAAAAAGAATGCAAAATATAACTATTGTAAAATTTGTAATTGTAATAACACTAGATTATAAGAAACATTGTTACTAACACTATATGGGCTATTAAAATTATTAAATAAATAAATATACTACACCCAGACTTGGGTCAGGAATCGAACCAATAGCCCCGGATCAGAAAGCAGAGTCATTGCAAACTTTACGAACGAGCTAGTTAAATGGACGACTATGTCGTTTTGTTGAGTATAAAATATTAATCTTTATGACACATGCATAACTTTTATTGAATAACATCAAACGGGTACAAAATCCTTCGAGCCTACACAAGTGAATACATAACGCGCCCACGCGCTACTGTTACAGCGGAATATTATTATGTACACGGAAATACTGGAGCAAACAGATTTCATTGATTTAGTTTGAACTCGTTAATATATTACTAAGAAGTGATTATTCAATACTAGTGACCCGCTCCGGCTTCACACGGGTGAAATGCTTATAGTAAATATAAAATATAAAATAAATATTTCTATTCTCAAAAAAATGTGTTTATTTACGATATCACATTAGAAACCTCTAAAACTTTCAGTGTTCCACTATTATATTATGTATGTATTATACATACAAACTTTCATCTAGAATCACTCTATTTACTAAAGAAAACCGCATCAAAATCCGTTGCGAGGTTTTAAAGATCTAAGCATACAGACAGCGGGAAGCGACTTTGTTTTATACTATTTAATAATTTATAAATTTTGCTAGTCGTGTCTCTTGGCTACACTTATATTTTAGGGTCCCGTAGCTTGATGTTTTACTACATTACTGCAGAGATGTAGATTTTATTGGGAAATAATTTGTTAAAATTAACATCAAGTATGACTATACTTTACCGAATTATAGCTTGGTTATTATTAATTTTTATTTAGATGTAAAGTTAGACAAGAAGACAAAATAAAAAAAATTATACAGTTTTGGATTCAGTATCAATTATAGAGGGCTTTCTAAATATTTTAAAATATCATCATCATCATCACTTCCGCCTATCGCAGTCCACTGCTGGACATAGGCCTCCACAAGTTCGCGCCAAAAATGGCGTGAACTCATGTGTGTTGCCCATAGTCACCACGCTGGGCAGGCGGGTTGGTAACCGCAGGGCTGGCTTTGTCGCACCGAAGACGTTGCTGCCCGTCTTCGACCTGTGTATTTCAAAGTCAGCCAGTTTCAAAACACCTATCTATAAATTTTTTACTTGTTTTGTTTTATATATTCGGATTACATAAATATAAGCATCAATAATATTTATATGATATACCTAGAAAGAAAATCAAAATTATTAAATATATTCAATAATAAAAGAAAAACAACAACAATATAACACTATTAAAAAGAATTTCAAGGACATGTAATGTACTTGCCAACTTACAACAAAAGACACAGCGTATGTTTTTCCTGTGATTGATAAGCCTTGACATATTTATGCTAATGATCATCAGTATACATAGTGTGTCATCTTATTAATCATTGATTCTGCTTCACGGATACCGATTAAGAGAGTGAATAATTGATATAAACATCGTTGACGTCGAACGGAATATTACTGGTAGAGATTTGTTTGAACGTTTATAAACAGAATGTTTTCTAATCTATATACAATGGTGTTATTATTATTTGAGAAACAAAGAAATTCACAGTGAAGTAATAATAATAGCTTAAATTGATCATATTCTGATCAAATGTACTGTAAAATATCGAATAATAAATGTAAAATATCAAATAAAGCATAAATTTAATGTTAAAATATGTGTATATAGTAAATAAAGTACATAAGTATGTCTGTCGTGAAATAAAAACAATTTTAAAAATTAAAATTTATTATGATCATTGATTATTCACTAAAATTTTAAAGAATATTAAAATCATTTAGTTAAAAATTTAAATTGAATTGAAACTCTCAAGGACATATTTATATAATGTGGCGTTAGCCAAGCGTTTAAAAAAGGCACACACACGTGAGATCATACTTTACTTAAGTACGAGTGCTATTTACCGACAGTTTTGAGATGTTCCGATACCCCCAACATTTATGTTCAATGTGCTACAGTTATTTATAAAAATATGAAAACTCTAACACAATTATTTATGCCTACAGTTTATTTGGAGTTATCAAAAAGAGACTAATATATAAAATTATCAATTTGTTTGTCTGTTATACCGTTGCTAACAAAGTTTATCTCACATACAAGTTACTGACAGTATCAGTAGAATGTCAAAAGTACCTTTTTGGTCAAGGATAAAATAGCGACATAAAAATTTTGACAGATAAAATAAAATTGAAAAGAAAAACAAAACATGCCGCACACTTTAATCTGTTGGAAACCATTGCACGTAGCTTGCGTGTACCTTCTTGTGTCTAATACAATGATCGCTTTAATATATGCCACGAATGCGAATGTTACTTGTGTAGGATGTAAGCGATGTTTGCTATGTATTTAGCAAGCCGTCACTTGTCGCTGGCCTATTGTTTTTTTATGACGCCCACGCTACTGCGAGGAGCAATGAAGTCGTTACAAAAAATTAAAACTAGCTTGATCGTTTTATTACTGTGTTATCAAGATTGATTGTGTGTGTACAATTTTTGTTTGTGAAATATTTTATTGTCTGTTATTATTTTTTATTATTACTATTTAATAGTTTGTTATAGAAGTAAATATTAGTTTGAAATATGTATTTCGTTTGAGTATTTTTTATTGTATTGTTTGACATTTGTATGAATGTAACCTATTTGGTTTTTCGATGTTAGAAATTCCCAATATAGTTCATTACATAACTAAAAATTATTATTATTTTAAACAATTTTTAATATCATATAATTATATTTATATGATAATAAAAATTGTTTAGAATTCCCTAATGTGTGGGTAACATAAAAACAAACCAGTGTGTAAAAATAACACCGACTGCGACCGACACACACTTACCGACCTCTAGTAGGATTTTCTCATCTTCATATTTGTGCTTGTTGTGCTTATCTGTGTTAATACGTGTTTCTGAGCCCCCAACACCTAACTACATATTTCATATAACCATTTATTTGGGTTGTTTGTAAGTAACGGCTAATTATCCATGAGTCAGCTAACAGTATTAAAGATTATTTTTCTATTCTTAAGATATAATATAGCAATGTGTTTATAGTGTACAATAAAGTATGAATAAAAAAGTGTGTGTGTGCAATTCACACACGGCAGAAGTGAAACTTCTAAAAAGTCGTAAGAAGGTAAGCCGTTGCGATTTGGTCTATCAACGATGATCACGGTCTCGTCAAAAAGGTCGTAAGCGCCATGTAAAACGCGTCGCTTACGCGTTTTGAGCAGTAATTTATTTTATCTCTTTCTCTCCTATACTTTAATGTGTTTCATTCTTTATCGTGACGCATTTTCGTTTCACTGAGTAATAAATCACAATGATCCCAAAGAAGTTTTACTTCGATACATATATATTTACATATAGCTCCCTTTGTTAGAAGAATCGTTATTGAGGTAATTTATGGATGGGAAAATTAGTATATAAGTGTAAAATGTAACGCTATCTATCGGAATGTTAGACATAATAGAGGATAAATCTTGTCAATAACACGAAGTTAAGTGTGTCAGCCGGAGTTTTATAGTCTGAACCTTTCTTATTTAATTAGCTTTCTAAGAGAAATTTGATAATCCTGTCAAATCAATAAACTTTTGTTACAAAAGTTTAGTAAAAAAAAAAAAAAAAACAATCTAATCCATAATCCAATATGGAAGACTTAAAAGTTCTTTTTACAATTTATAATAAGAAATCATTTTTTTTTTTATTGTAACCCAATGGAAATAGATTAGCGCATAGATGAAAAATGTCTTTCATAGACAACTCACCCATTTTTAAATTAAGAACTGTTTGATTTTTGATTGAAACCTTCTATTTGAGAATTTAATAAGAAACATTATACCTATTGTTGTTTGAACTTTTTCGTACATGTTTCATGTGAAATGGGACGTGAGAGTTTGTTTAGGAATTTATCACTTTGCAGTTAATTTAAGTTTAAAAATATAAAGAAATGTAATTAATTTTATTAAAAAACCATAGGTGTTGTATATGATCTACTTTAAACGACGTAAAAAATTATGTGACATTAAACTACGTTACGAAAAAAAAATGTTAAAGATAAGAGCTACTTAGATTTTCAATTATATTTGCAGTTAATTGAAACCGAGCACAGCTCTAAGGGACAGCTTGTTATGCTTATATTCTTAATATTTAAGTATATAGGTCGACTAGTTAGATGTGAAAGTCGTCGTTTCGATCTTGACCTCTTGGGTTATTGTGGTACTGAGTGCTTGAAGCATAAATCTTAGTTGAAAGCAAAAATAAAAGTGTGATTTCTTTTTAATTTACTATTGTTAAGATATGTATATATTTTATTAACCTTCTCAATCCCCCCATCCCTTATAACTTAGGGGAATGAAAAATAAATGTTGGCCAATTTTCAGACCTACTCGATATGCACACAAAATTTCATAATATTTTATTTACCCTCTTAACCCCTCCCCTATAACTTAGGGGTATGAAAAATAGATGTTCGATTCTCAGGCCTACCCGATATGCACACAAAACTTCATGAGAATCGGTCAAGCCGTTTCGGAGGAGTTTAACTACAAACACCGCGACACGAGAATTTTATATATAAAATTATTAAAGAAATATTATACAGTAAAATGTAATAGATAGTGTTTAATATAAGTATGTGCTATAGGAAAAAGAAATACATAACGACTATTTCTTTCATAGGGATTCCCTATAATTTTGATACAATATCTATTAATGATAATTTAGTAATACATATTAAAGGTCTAAATTTAAAATTCTATTATAATAAAATTTTAAATTTACTTTTGTGATGATCAAACAGACATCGGAGTCTAAGTAATTTTGCTTCCTCTTTCTTAATACGCTCTGCAAAAATTTGGAATGCCCTTCCGGCTTCCGTTTTTTCAAATAATTATAACTTGGGTATCTTAAAATCAAGAGTGAATAGAATAATCTTCTAGGCAAGCGCGCATAATCTTAGGCTGCATCTTCACTTACTATCAGGTGAGATCGCAGTCAAGCGCTAATCTATATATTAAAAAAAAAGTAATACGCCCTGTGAGTACAGAACCAAAAATAACAAGAAAATAACAATTCACTTTAAATTTCATACAGTAATTTTATTACAATTTAATGAGCTCATTCGTGTGTAAAAATGTAACGTATAAACAAACAAAAAAAAAAGATTTTATAAACACAGCTATAATTGGATAGTAAACTGAAAAAACATCGTAAAACATTTTCTTCGGTAATTAAAACACCAGATATAAGCGAAAAATATGAAATTAGTTTAAGATTATAGTTTCAGAATGTATTGTTTAGCTTTTGGATGGCGTATTTACAATGTTAAAACAAGACATGTCGAGCCTCGCGGTTCCATCTGCGTAATTGATTTTATTTATTATTTAAATTGATTTTTATTTTCATTGTTAAAATTCATTGTTATTTTATATGCAAAAATACTGTTTGATTATTATAATAATGTTTTTTGTAATCAATTTAATTAGCGCATTGAGTTCACTGTACTGTTATATATACGTTTTATGCCTTTAATAAATGAACAAAATAAATAAATTTCCTCGGAAATAAGTAAATGAAATGTGTTATTTTGATTATTCAGTCTACGTACTAAGTTTCGTAGCAAACAGTTCAGTAGTTTTTGCGTAAAATGGTAACAAACGTCCATCCATCTACCCTCGCTAACTTTCGCATTGAAGATAATTTATATATATACTTTTGGAAGATATTATATAAATTATTTAATTTCATACTGTAAAACTCTTTTTTATATGAATAAAATCCATTGGGAAACGGGATAAAATTTAAACAATGAATCTATTCTTAAATATAAACCATACAACTCATTATAAACCCGACTCCGACAGGATTAAAGCTTGATTTACTCCGTCATAAATTTATGTTATAATTCTAACATTCCACGCACTTCCATGGGAACCCGGTGAAGGGGATTTGCTTATAGACTTGACGGATTGATAATTTTAGTTCTGTGTCCAGTGTCTGCATAAATTTCAAAGTTACGATTTACGTTATAGCGCGTAAACTTAAATTAAATTACAGATTATCGAATTGTAATTTTATTTGTGTAATTAAAATTTAACACATTTTTAAATTTGTAAGCAAAAATCTTTTTAAGTATAATTATATTAAATAAATAATTAAAATAAAAGTTAAAATTGTTCTACTGTTTTAATAATTGTGTTTGCTCGCAAACGAAAAAAACCAAGTTCAATTAGGTACATCGCCAAGTAATACAACATAAGTAGACGAAACAAATTAACAGACGAGTTAATCGTCACTACGATTTTCGAGGGATTCCCTCGATTTCTCTGGGATTCCATCATCGAATTCTGGTTACCTTATCATGGTACCACACTTGGTATCTCCTTTTCAACAAAAAACGGATTATCAAAATCGGTTCATAAACGACGAAGTTATCCCCGAATATACATAAAAAAATATATACACGGTTGAATTGAATAACCTCCTCCTTTTTTGAAGTCGGTTAAAAAACAAAAGGATTCCGTTATGAGCAATTTTGTTATTGTTGTTTACAATGTTATGACGTTACAAAAGACTGAAGTAGTATACTTACATATTTCATATTTCATTCAATAGTCATTCATTTATAGTCACTACAAAATATTTTTCTAAATTTTATTTACACGACAAATAATATCTTGTCAACGAAACGAAATTTCAATTAAAATTCTGCGACCGTTTAATACTTTACGGTTGAGTAAATTCACTCCACGTAGTATGTCATAATAAAATGAAACTTGAATATTAATTGTGTTACGAAATGATAGAGTTTAAATTATAGAAATCTACAAATTTCATACTTTTTGAAAACAGTTAAAAAAAATGTAATTAAATTTAATTTAGTAGCTGCTTAGATTGTTTCTCAGCAGAATCATCATTCCGAATAAGTGATAGTTTCACTTTTAACTATATTAATTAAATAATACAAATAATATTTTAATTTGTAAAGGTAAACAAGATTTACATTATTAATTCATAATTGTTAAATTTCACTGTTGTTAAAAAACACAGTTGCGTCCTGCACATTCTTTTACGTAGTTCATGTGAATTAATTTGACTATTAAGTGGGTAGCGTTTACTAGCTACGCGTGAACTGACATATAATTCGAGTAAATCCGGGAGCGTTGGTCGCCATATCTTTATAGAGATTTACGTATTAAACGTCGTAGAGGATGAGTCTATGCATATAAATAAATAAATGTGTTTAACATACGCACATACGGTAAACGACTTAGCGCTTGTGTTGGTAAGTGGACTTTTTTATATGTACTTATTACAAATGTAAATCAAAATAATACATATATAAATCTACCACTACATAGTGTAAAACAAAGTTGCTTTCTCTGTCCCTATGTATGCTTAAATCTTTAAAACTACGCAATGGATTTTGATGCGGTTTTTTTTAATAGATAGAGTGATTGAAGAGGAAGGTTTATATGTATAATACATGCATAATATAGTAGAGGAATACTGGTAGTTTTTGCAACCGTACGAAGCCGGGGCGGGTCACTAGTATATTAATACGTGAAGCAAAACTTTATACACCTATTTACGAAAATTGCGCGAACGGAGGAGTATGAAATTTCACACACTTATAATTTATATAGAGAAGGAGTGCAGAGTGCTTTTTTTATCAAGCATAAAAAATACATTAAATCAATAAAAAAAAATTACACACACCACCATGTATTTGACACACACACGCATATATCCTCTTTTGTTTATTGTTAAAGTCTGTGGTTAAGTTATGGTCGAATTCAACCACTTGGCGACCACTAGTAATATATTTATTACATCAAGTTTCAGAACGTGGATCCACAACTTTCTTACAAACCTAGAGCAGAAAGAAGGATTATTGCTGACTGCAGTATCAGGCTAATCATTAAAAAATATTTTCAAATGATTTACGATTATTTGGGTCATTTTGGTCAAATTGAGTAATATTTTGAGTTAGTAATAAATATTATTTTTTGTATTAGTTTTTAAAGTATGTTTTCATTATTGAAAAAAAAAGGATCAACAAGATATTTTATACGTTTCTGAGCCGAAAAGTCATTATCCTTTAATGTAAATAAAATACAGGTTATGCGGACAACGTTCCTTTTATTTATTATAATTTGCATTTTTGTGGTGTTTACAAAGAAAAAAATTATAACAAATAACTGTTACTGTTATTTTATTTAAGTATTTTTAACGCCCTGCGATGAAATCGCTACTTGAAAAAAAACTCGGAAGGAATCCCTTTAACCACCTATATATAATATTAAATACCTTTATTATTTTTTTAAATAAAACAAGGTCGTCAAACAAGCGTATGACTGGCTCCCTGATGACGCCTGCAACACCAGAAGCATCGCAAGCGCGGTGTCGACCCAGGCGCTCTGGTCACCTTACTCACCACAGATACATAGCATTGCTTGAAAGCAGTTTTATTTAGCTGTGATTTTCTGTAAGGTCGAGGTGCTTTCGCAATCACGCTGCTCCAGATTTGAATGCAGTCTCAGATGAAATAATAATAATTTTCGAATTTAATCATAGTCATCTTACAAAATAAAATTTTAATTATCATTAAAACTGAAACTAGCATCGATACGGAATGTAGATTCTGCAAAGAAGATCGACCATAAACTCCGCAGTAAATATTAAAAAAAAAAATGTATTTTAGTATAAAATTGGCAGTATCTTGCATCAAGGTCGTATTATGACGTTTTAGCGTTATGAAATGATATTAAAATTGTTGTCTCTATTAATGTAGTTTTGTTTATAGTTAGAGCAGTCATTAGTTACAACACAAACGTATGTATATTATGGACAGATTTTAGTGTAGTATGTATTAGTAACCTTTAAAGTTTAAACAAACCAATAAGTTCAAATTGAATCAATAAAAATCTAACATATCATTACAAAACACTACAACAACACTTTTACCTACAGTGAAATTCTTTATATCCAGATTGATTGACGTTTATTGTTATTGCTCCACTTGTATGATTCATAATGTGTCGTTTTATGGCCTATAAATTTTTGAACAGTTGGTTATTCTAAGCAAAGTTTTTTTTTTTGTTTAGATATGCAGATACTAAGCAAAAAAACTTGTTTTATACTGTTTGTTAAGTGTCATAAATGAAACGCTGTTCTAAATTTAAAATATTACGTGTTTATTACTATATATGTTTTGGTCTTCATTTTTTTTAAACGGCAAAGATAATATAATATTCTTCATTTTTTACGTCAATGTATACGCGATTATTCATACGTTTAACAAATAATTCATGAGCTTACGATGATCTTAAAATATATTTTTAGATGTAAACTCAGAGTATAGCGCGGAGGCGTTTTATAGTTAACTCTGGAATTTAGAATCATTTTAGTTATGTTTAAACACTTTTATGCTGTTATTCTTCCGTTTTTAATACGTACTTACGCAATTAGTGAATATTTTTCTGACACGTTCAATAGATTAAAGAAATGTAATATTAAATGAAAACAACAATAATGTACAAAGAAACGTTAAACACGCAACAGCGCCCAACATGATTTTCTTAGGAGCCGTGGGTCAGGAAACACACACAATATACAAGTACAAATGCCCAGACCCCGACAAGCATCTATATGGTTAGTACTAATGTTTGTTATGATCGGGGATCGGGGTGTCATTGGAAATGGAATATTGTACTATTAATTATTGTAGTAATAATATATTTTGTATGAAAAATATTAAAATGGAACGTATTTAAACTAAATTTGCCAACAGTAGACAAAATAAATGTAATACTGCCGCAATATTTTTTATTACCCTTATATACTCGTAATATATGCATACAATATATTTAGGCTAATATTACTGTTAAAATAATATTTTATAATCTTAAACTTTTATTCGATTCGATCCCCGCACATTGCATACAATTGTTTAGGCCATACAAATATTTGCCGTGGTCTGGGCGTTTGTTTGGTGTTTCAGGAGGTGAAATCGTAGTGACGATTAATTTGTTTCGTCTACTTACGTTGTATTACTTGGCGATGTAATTGAAGTTGGTTTTTATCGTTTGCGAGCAAACACAATTATTAAAACAGGTAAACAATTTTAACTTTTATTTTAATTATTTATTTAATATTATTATACTAATTCAGATTTTTGCTAGCAAATTTAAAAGGAGGATACGGGAGTGAATGTTTGTGTAAGTAGTCCTAGTGGGGCCGGTGAGTGTGAGGCGTTTAATTTTTTTTTCAGAATATGTCATTAAAAAATGTAAATAAACGCAAGAGACCTGAATCTAACTCCATTCTAACATTAATTAATTTATAAAATTATATAATAAAGACAAAATAAATGTTAACTATTAAAACTACTTTTACAAGTTTTCTATACGCAATGTCAAAGGTTATAAATATATTGAAAATATATACGTAATTATTGCTACAATACAGAAACTAGACTAGAGAGAACCACTTACAACACAAAGACTAATAAAATACAATAAACAATAAAATTGTCTGTCGTGTCTGCACAATTACACAGAAACTATAGAATTTCAATGAAACTCTAGAAAATCCCCTACTTAAATATAAACTCTAAGTCATAAAGTGTATTATTTATCCAGTGGAAAGTAAGAGTTTCCATATAACCAAACGTAACTCAAGCATTTAATATAAGTTATTCATATAGTATGCTATAAGATATTTATTTATTTACTAGCGACCCGCCCCGGCTTCGCACGGGTGCAATGCTGATACTAAATATACTACAGAATGTCTTTGTTTATAGTGTGAAGCTTAGCTTATAGCATGGTTTTTATTAACATAATAACAACAACATTTAAATATGCGTCGTTAGATTACGCGTTGTTATAGAATGCGTTGAAGAAATAAAGGTTCACTGCTCGTTCCCTGTAGGTGATAGCGTGATAATATGTAGCCTGTATGTTGACCCGACTTCTTAATAATATTCGTGCCAAATTTGAAGTAAATCCATGCAGTAATTTTTGAGTTTATCCCGAACATACATACAGACAAACAGACAAACAAACAAAAATTCTAAAAACCACATTTTTGGCTTCGGTATCAATTGTAGATCACACCCCAAGTATTCTTTTAAAAAAATATTCAATGTAAAGTTTTGACTTTCCTACCATTTTATTATATGTATAGATTATTATTTATGTATTAGGTTATTCAACTAAAGGAAATGTCTGCTATGGCGAAGATGAACATAACCTATACCGTCGATACATATGTGTAAAAATTAATCGACGGCGCCAAATTGGATAATTTCTTTTATTATATTCGTTTGTACAGAGTACCACAGATTAATAATACTGTTTTGTATTCCTGTGGTACAGTAGCTAGAGCTGGTGGGACGGGTCGGGTGTAGAATTTTTTTTAATACAATGATAGGCTTGCGTTGGACAACTATTATATTTCACCTGATGATAAGTGAAAATGCGGCCTGGAATGGAGCGCGCTTACGCAGAAGTTACCTATTCACTCGCGACTTAAAGATCTGCAGGTTATAGTTTTCCAAAAACACATCACACTTAGGATGATGCTGATATAGCAGGAATATTTAGGCTGCGGTAATCGCTAACCATAAGTACTATTACATTTGCCACCTGAGCACTATAAAAATTAGGACTCTGTTAGTTCTCGAGGATTTAATAAAAAAACGTTAAAACTTGATAGTAACCGACGATCTACGTAAGATTACCGGTGTAGGCTGGATGAGAATTGCAGGAAACCGGGATGTCTGGGGTGAACTTGGGGAGGCCTATGTCCAGCAGTGGACTGCAATAGGCTGAACTGACTGACTGACTGATGACATATATTAAATTATTTAAAAAAAACGGTAACAATGATTGATAATAAAAAGAAGAAGAAGACATATACTTTATTTTGCATAAAAGTTAAAGTACATAGGTATCTTAAAAAATAAAAAACTTACAAAATAATAATATGCACAAAGGCGGTCTTATCGCTAGGTAAGCGATTTCTTCCAGACAACCTTGGGGTAGAGGAGCTTTTAGATCAAAACAGAGTAGGGTCATCAAAAAGACAAAAAGTGAATACTACAATTAGATAATATAATAATATAATATAATATAAATAAATAATAAACATATAAATAAATAAAAGGTAAGTAGCTATATACACTTGTTTATATTATTCGATCGCCCACGCATCAACGAAGCTGAATTCGATACAGTCGGTGATGTCATCGCACGACCTTCCCAAAATGGAAGGCAATGCCTTTGAAAGTTTGCATACGTAATACTTACTTGAGCATAATGACAAAATGTTGAGGATTAATTAAAGGTTTCGACAAAATCTTATCTTGGTTTTTAATGCAATGATTTTTCTTTAGGCATTCTTATGATTAAACTGTAAAAGCATGTCCTGCAACGGTGTCTCCAAGTATGTTGTAGATTCTTTGAACACTTTTTAATCGAGTTTCAAAAAAGGAGGAGGTTCTTAATTCGATTGTATTTTTGTACATACGTTACATCAGAACTTTTGACTGGGTGGACCGATTTTCGATGTTTTTTTTTTAAACGGAAAGGTGTCATGTCGTCCCAATTAACAATTGTTAATTGGTACGATATTAATGTAATATAGATACTACGAGGTGGAAAGTATTGCTTTTTTTTAGAAATAAATTGGTTCTCTTTAGGGAAGGGATGAAAGTCAAAACACTATTTTTTTTTAAATAACGGATCCATTCATTTTTTTTATCATGTCTAAATATGTATACGGATATAAAATTAACATGTTACGCGAATTTCACTACAGCAGGAGGCAGTCCTCCCGTGGCCATGGTTGCTGTAAAGTATCCAAAACGTCAAACGAAAAAAAAAAAAGTTAATAAATACATCGCGATAAAATCCGAAAAAGTTGTTTCACTATAAAAAAAAACATCGTTTATTTCATATTAATAAAAAGTTAATATATTAAAAATGTTTTTATATTAATACTTGTTTTGATTAGAAAATTTATGTGGATTTCAATATCGCAACAAATATAAATTAATACTACATTTGAGGTCAGTGTAATGTCAAAGACAAATGACCACTTTTCTCTATTAGACTTTACAATCTGTACGTAATATATAGCCCAACGTGGGAACTATTTACTTCACCTTCAAGGCAGCCTTTAACTTCCATAATAGCTTATGTATTTAGAGTAAAGATAATATTGTCACGTATTTGCAATGTCATGTCTGTTTTTAAATTATCGCAGCAGGAATTTTTTTAAATATTTGAAATAAAAAAATACAGTTAAATTAAAATACAGTAAAAATTAAAAACTTGTTTTTAATAAATAAATAAAAAATCACGATTCAAATGTATAAAATTTTGACTGTGTCGTTGTTTCATGCAGTTGTCACAGTTACGTCCCTGCTTTCTGATGTAGGGTTGTAGCTACTATTTTTGACCTAAGTACAGATATAATATTAATTAGTTTCTATATGTTTTCTTCATATCTACATTTACTACAAAAAATATGCACAATTGTTACTTAAAATACGGAATATTGAACAAATTTGTATGTACGAATATATAAGAAAATATTCACGTTTCAATCCAGAAGTTTCCAAGCTTTTGTTATTCACAGGTGTTCGTTCAAAACTCGCCATAACGGATACCCATGAAGTAACTGTAACGCATATCAATTATTGAGATTTCGATTTTGTTAACGCTAAATTAACGGTTTAGTTTCAATAAAACGCTGTCTTTACTTTTATTGTGATATTGGACTTAAGTTCAAAAAAAAAAAAATTGCGGTACATTTGAATGCCAATACTAACTATTGCACTCGGATTCACTTATAAATAATGTTGCTAGTTGTTTTTCTTACACAATTATTGATTTCAACTTATATCAATACGTATAATAAAAATATAACAGGTAGCTCTCTGTACATGGAAGATATATGAGAAAAAATATTATTGGGACATTTATCAACGTAAATAGCACCCAAAACAAAGGTTTTCATAATTTTTGTCTTTTTGTCTGTGTGTCTGTGCGTTTGTGCACGCTAATCTCAGAAACAGCTAATCCAATTTAGATGATGTTTTTACTAATATATTATGGCATGCTTAGCTTAACATTTAGTGTTTATTTCATGTCAATCGGTTCATAAATAAAAAAATTATGCCAATTTAAAGAATCACGTTGAACATGTAAAGTCACTATTCCACGCGAACGAAGTCGCTAGCACAGCTAGTTACTACTAATATAAAAAATTGCGATAAGAATGTCAACACTAGCTATCGCTCTCGGATCACAATTTATGTAGCTTGTTTTTCTTCTTATTAAATTCAACTAACGTTAGAACTAGTATATTTTCATTTTTGATTATTAATATTAAAAAATTATTAGAATTAACATAGCTGTTTGGTGCATTGTTGTTTTACGTGTTATATTTGGCATTTCATTTCACTCTAAACTTACTCACCGACTAAGTGACTGAGTGAATGATTCATTGTATCGTTAACTATTCAAGGAAGAAACAAGGTTAAGCAAATCTCTCATATTTTCGAGTTACAAATATACTTTTGAGCTTTTGATTGATGAGAATTTATTTAATTACTATTAAAGGGATGTGTTAACTAAGAAATAGGCGAAGAAGAAATGAAAAATCGTTCAATTTTAGTTTTACTTTTGAGAGTAAAAATAAGCAACATTTTTGAATGACACGGTTTATTTAATATATATCGCAAAGTTTCTGTGCAAATATATCATATCAAAAGTCCAGAATATAATATTGATATATAGGACGATAGATGATTCGAATCATTATTATCAGTAAATGACTTGTAATTACACCACAGAACATAAAGCGCTGTTGATATTATTTATGTCAATCGATGAAATATTACTTAGCTTAGGCTATACAATATAACGGTGTCTGCAATACAAATCCTATTTTAATATATTTCAAGTGGGTTAATAATATATACCTATGACAAGGCGTTGGCGTAGTCGTCACTCCAGCTTGCTCTTGTGCTTGCGGCCCTAGTCAAATTAGGTTCACGGCGTGACAACAATATTCCTATTTTTTTTGAGTTATTTTGGTGTAATTTCACGTCTTTATCTATATAAATGTGAGAAGGATTGGAGCTTCATCAGGTGTATGTGATAGAACCGGGTCCGAAAATTATACGTTTTCTTCCTGACCACGTTCCTTCCTTCGTCATGTTTTTGGTTAAATATTTTATTCTAATAATTATATAATAAATATAATTTAATAAAGAATGTTACATGGACAGTTTACATGCTTTACAAGGCAAGGACTGGAGACCTTCAACTTGTTTAAGCTTAAATATATATTAGTATGATGATGATATGAATGATGATTTTATAAAAGATCGTTACAACTAAAGGTGACGATGTATCTGCAAGCTAATTGTTACAAATACCTTGAAAACAACCATCAGGACAAGATTACGGCTGCGTACCTGTAACAAAATAAATACATTAAAATTTGTATTTGTGTCACTATAAAATAAGTAATCTTCCTGCCCTTATCCCACTTATAGTCCCACGTAGGGTCGGCTGTCACTATAAAATATATATTGTTGTAAAGGTAACAAAAAAAAAATACAGTCGAGTTGAGAACCTCCTCCTTTTTTGGAAGTCGGTTAATAAGCACGAATTTGTTGAAATAAAATGAAAATATTTTTATCACTATAAAATTTGCTCGATGAACGTCTGTAAAAATGCATGATACCAAAATCATAACATGTCATGTAGGAATAATACATTTTACCATTAGGTACATTACAACCTTAGGGAATGTACCCAATGCTACAAACAGTTACATATACTTAATGATATTTTTTTAAGCGCAGTAAAACTGACATTTATATATGAAACACATAAATCTTTGTTCCTCTCCGTTTTTATCAATATACATATCATTTAAATTGACTTAAACCAAGTCATTGGCAGATCTTTCGCAACTCTACAACCAGTTTATGTTACAGATACTTTTTACGCAACATTATGTAAACGGGCTGCGTTTTTATGTCTTACTTGATCTCCATTGCTAATTAATTAATTTGACAATAATTTAAAGTTTTACACGCATTTATGCATCGTATCTGCTTTGTTCGTATGATAGTTAATAAACTCGAAATTTTCAATATATTAGAGTGGCAATCTACCTGATGGTAAGCTTTTGCTGTAAGCTATAGGTGTCTGCAATCACGAGAGCTCTGAAGACCCTTACAGACTTTAACTCTACTGTCAACATATTCAAGAGCTTCACCATCCTTACTCATCACAGGACCATGTAACACTATTGGAGAACAGTAATACTTGACTGTAATCTTATGTATCATTGAGATACTTGATGCATGCTACAAGCTATCAGATTTAAAGCAAAGTGTTTACTGCTGAGACACACCCATTAAACTGGCTTAATATCCTATGCAAGAATATACTTTTGCTTTTAATCAACTATTAGCAATGTAACAAACATTTGATCGATAGTAATGGAGTATAGTCATTAAAAATTAGACCCGCAGCTTTGAATCAAATATTATACTAACGATATCGACTCACTCTTGAAGTTTCGATCCATTTAATGACCGAAATAGTATTTGATTAAAGTAATATTGACTATAATGAGGAGTTCCTCAAAATCGTGATACGAGTATTTAGTTAAGTACAGCATTCCTTTAGATAAGTGTATCAAGAGCCTTGCCGAGCCTCCGGCGTTGTATGGAAATTGTTCCTAAGCACGCGAACATTAGACGTTAGTTAAAGGAAAATTGAAGGTGGCCTTGCATTTGTCTAACTGGTTGAATAAAAGATAATGAAATTGAGGGGTTTATTGATGAATGATAATTCAAAATGAAATATTTGTCAGTTAGGCTTTTTATTGGGGATCAATTACGCGACGCATTATACTAGAATCTCATTTTTTTTGTTATAAGATTGTATGAATTATGAATAAAAATTATTCATTTAAGGTAAATGAAAAACCTTTCCCATATTATAATTCGCGATTTCAAGCAGGCCCTCTTTAAAAAAAAAACACCTTTTCTGTACATTTTTAGCGCTATAAGGTGTTAAAATGCTAACAATTAGTTAATAATTTTAATAATAGGTCACCTATGAAATTGCCGTTTTTGATGGAACAAGTTAACGCAATTTTTTTCTTTATTTTTTTATTTTTATTATTCAAAGTAATTACCCATGGAATCAATGCATTTTGCCAACGTAGTGGTAACTTCTTGATGCCTTTCTTGAAAAACTCTGCTGGACAGGAGGCAACAAACTCGTCAAAAGCATTTTGTACTGCCTCTCGGGTATTAAATTTTTTTCCCGCCAAAAAGTTATCCAAATTCTGGAAAAACTGGAAGTCTGTAGGGGCAAGATCTGGTGTGTACGGTGGATGATGGAGAACTTCCAACCCCAGCTCTTGTAACTTGGAGACCATCTGCTGTGCAGTATGAGGTCGCGCGTTGTCCGTTCCGCGTGTGTCGTTGTCCGCGCGACGAATTAAAGGCAATTGTGGATACAATTGCCTTTAATTCGTCATTGTCGAACAAAATTTCGGCAGATCACGTGGTTCATTTCTTAGGTCAAAATTTCCGGAATGAAAGCGAGCAAACCAATAACGGGTGGTTAGTAGTGTTCGCACCGTAAACGTCGTTGATGTTGCGTGCCGCTTCTGCCGCTTTGCTACCACGACGGAACTCATACTCCATAATCACTCGAATTTTTAACATATCCATAATGACGAAAAACGTACAAATGCGATGTAAACAGAACGCAAACCACTAAACAAATGAATAATTATTAAAAAAGAATTCTATATTTTTAAAATAAAAATAATTTGAAATTCGAGTTCTTAGCGAACTTTTTTTTCAATTTACAAATAGCCAGTACGACGAAACGGCAATTTCATAAGTCAACTGTTATTAATACTTCGTTAAATATAATGAATATATATGAATAGTTCAGAGTGTATAATTTTAAATAAATCTATTTATGACTTATTTTTTAATATATTTATGGAACCATGCTATTAATTTTATACCAGCTTGGTTTGTGTTTCATAGTGTCTTGTGTAACGAATGTCATATTTAAATGAGAAGAAAATTTAAATTCTAATATAATTAAATAAACAATATTTACGAGAATATACCAATTATAATTTTGAATATTTAATAGATTATAATTATTTCTTACAAATTTGTAAGTTTTCGTTTACTTTGTGTAGGACAAAATATTGGTCTTTTTTGACATTTTACTTTTTTTTAAAGTTATAAATGTCTCCGTAACAGCGCTTGCGGAACCAGAGTTACTGGTTAGTCAAATCAACGAGTCTTTTAGTTTTCAAACAAAACACGCCTATAATATTGCATAACACTCTTTCTGGGAAATTGTGTTATGTTAACTTAACTTTACACAAATTATAGTCGATACCCGCAGTGAAACTTCATAATAAACGTAATAATCCATATGTTGAAATTTATATACAAATATTCGTTAAATTACGTAATATGTAAATAAAAATCGAATTATATACTATATCATAAATACATTATAACTATATAATAATAAATAAGTTGAGAAAATTACCACGAGTCGAGTGTTTATGTTCATCATTAAATGTCATTTTGTATGAGATCAGAGTCACGGCTATATTATATATAAATGGTTTTTATAAAGTATATTATGTTAATATATTGCATTACTATTAAAATAAATACTTCTATAAATTATTGCGAAGATCCATGTTTTTCGTTTCGTAAATGATTTCTAATAATATTGCAAAATAAAAACAACTGCTACAAGGTTGAGTTACACATTATATATAAAATACTAATTTATAATATATAGTTTATACACATAATAAAATTCGCACACGTTCAACGCATTAAATTAGGATGACAACCTGAGCCAGACTAGCTTTTGGTAGTGATCTTTTGTAAGATTGAGTTACTTTTTAAGTTTCTGCTCCAAATTTTGAGCGAAACGTATTCTGTTGTGCCCGACATAAATAATCTTTCAGATTGTACTACGCGCTTGTACTCTCTCCAGGTATCTATAGGCCACGGTATCTACTTACCATAAGGCCGACTGTATGCTCATTTGCCATCCCCGTGTAACGTGTAACGATTGGAAAAATAAAATTACTAATTTAAATAAGTAATTGATCTCTGTCTGAAGATTAGGTTTTATACGTTTGTGGCAGTACGTTATATACTAATTTGTTCCTTATAATTTCATACATTATAATTATTACTCGTAAAATTGTAATACAATTAGTCTCCCAATAGCGAGACCGAGAGTTGAAATACGATACTCAGAAAAAAAATCTTGTGAAGATATTTATAAAAAATGTCGACGTTAAAATTAGGTAGCTTATTAGCTTTATATGGCTAACATAAAATGTAACAAACGAAAAAAACCGACTTCAATTACATCGACAAGTAATACAACGTAAGTTGACGAAAAAATTAACAACCGCACTAGTTTTTTCTCTGGGATTCCATCATCAGATCCTGGTTTCCTTATCATGATACACATGGGATATCTCCTTTCTAATAAAGAAGAATTATCAAAATCGGTTCATAAATAACGCAGTTATCCCCGAACATAAATAAAAAATATTTCGTTTTTATTTTCGATTTTATACACGGTCGAATTGAGTAACGTCCTCCTTTTTTGAAGTCGGTTAAAAATAGCA
The DNA here is from genome assembly GCF_905220565.1 of Melitaea cinxia. Taxonomy (NCBI): domain Eukaryota; kingdom Metazoa; phylum Arthropoda; class Insecta; order Lepidoptera; family Nymphalidae; genus Melitaea; species Melitaea cinxia. The sequence continues at coordinate 13,551,084 of NC_059407.1, read as the reverse complement.
CAGTCGTTAGAATTTAATATAATAAAAACTTAAGAGGAAATACTGTATATATCTTATTACAAATAAGGCAATTACCTGGTATTTAATAATATTGCTCTAACAATATAGGTACACTACGTAATTCGTAGAAAATAATAAAGAGCGCATTATACTTGACGGCATCCAGTAGTGCAAAATCTTTTATTCTGGAAAAATACAAGCACTACCACAAACGCCCAGACCACGACAAACATATTTATGGCCTATTCAAACATTTATCATGAGAGAAACATTCGTCAACTGAGATTATCTCGTCAATAAATATAACCAATGATACAATAATTTAAATGAAGAACATTGAACATTATTGTAAGCTTGTGTAAGAAACTACTCTTTACTATATCCCGTATTGCTTTTCGCTTACCTATTAATAACTAAATATATGACTCCTACACAGAGAAGGAGGCCTATGTTCCCCCCCCCTTCGGACGTCGTCGCGAGCAGACGTGTTTTTATATATATCCTTACATTTTATTTTATAAAAGTGGTTTAAAACTCAGTGAAAAGGTGAATAAACATTGCAAGTACGAGTTTAACATACGAACTACCAATTTTGTGTAAAAATTTAACAGTGCAGCAGCAATTACTTATAAAAACTTTAAAAACGAATGTTACAGTGAACTTAAATTGTTTAGTGTTACTTCGATGTGTCGTGGCGCTTGACCTTAATAAATGTCATAGCGCAATCATATCTGTCTAAAACATTAATAATATATATGATAATTTCGCATCTAAAGTTAATGTTCCGGTGGTCCTGCGGTTTATATGCATGGATTGATAAGTTAAGCGTTGAACGTTCGAACCTCAGTGAAATCGGAAGGTGCAAGATATATAAATTTTTATTTTTATTTTAATTTTTGTCTCCATTTTTATTTTTATTTTGGATTTTTTTTTTTTTTTCTTTCTTTCATTCATAATCCAATATGCTTCGAACACCACCAAATATTTCTCCAACTCAACAACCTTCACGTTCGGAGTCCGATATACAAAAATTATGTATTGAACAAGCTCTTACGCCGGAGTTCACAGCAGTAAATCTTATACAGCGTTCAAAGCGGCGCCGGTCTTCAGATGAACATACGGACTCAATAACAGAACTAAGAACCGACCTCATGAACATGATTAAAGAATTGGTAAGCTCTCAAAATACGCGACTAGATAAATTAGAAACACATATACTAGATATAAAAACCCAATACGTAAAAATAGAAGAATCTAATCGAGACATAGAGAAATCTGTTACATATGTTTCGGATCAATTGACCGCCATAGAAGAAAAAATTTCAAAACTTGAAAGTGAACGCAATAAAATAGCTGAGAAAATGTGCTCACTGGAAGAAAAAATAGACTTTATTGATTACAACCTAATTAAAACCTGCGTAGAAATGCGTAATGTCCCCAAAATACGTCAAGAAAATAAGAATATGTTATATGATTTAGTACATCGTCTGTCAAAGGAAATAGGAATGGAGATACAAATGTCCGACATTCGAGATATCTCTAGACTACCATCAAAAAAGGAAAGCAGGGTGTCAAGCATCAGCGTCGAATTTACAAATACTCTTCTTAAGAATAACTTTCTGACCTCTGTAAAACAATTCAACAATAAAAATACTAGCAGTAAAATTAATTCGACTCATCTGGGCCTTGATGTACCCCGTACACCTGTTTACATCGCAGAGCAGCTAACTCCATATTCCAAAAAACTGTTTTATGCTGCAAGAAACTTCTGTAAGGCAAACGCTTTCACTTTCTGCTGGACATCAAATGGGCGTGTCTTGATCAAGAAAAGTTCTGATACACAATATATTGTCATAAGAACCGAACAACAATTACAGCAGTTATCGTTGAGGAATAATAATACTAACATATGACTAGATTATTATAACTTTAATATGTCTGCATGGCTAGTTTTCTGCTTTAACTCATGCTTCCTTTTAGTATTAATTTGTAAACCTTTTGTGAACTTACACTCATTTACACCAATACATGAACAACATTACCTATTTTCATGCCTATACTCTACTCTCACACTAAACAAACACTACCTCATTCTAACACTAAACTTATATAATACACCTATCTTTTATCTGGAATATTTTCTCCAGCATTGTAAAAATTTAACTACCCTTAACTTTATTTTAAAAAATGGCTAAAAATAATAATTTATCGGACAATCTTGATCAATTATCTGTATCGGAGTCGTATTGTTGTAGTCCAGAACAGGTACAACTATTTATTAAGCAACCGCAGCATTACTTTAAAATCTTTGCCCAGAACATAAGATCAATAAATTGTAACTTCTTAAGTCTGCAAACAGTACTTCATCGAATTTCCATTAACTGTGATGTTATTGTTTTGACCGAATGCTGGTTACCGTGTAGCAGTAATACTAACATCCCTTTTTTAACAAATTATTCAGCACACTGTACCAAAAATAATTTGAATCAGAGTGATGGTGTTGTTGTGTATATCAAAGACGACCTTGATGCCACATGCACGGAGGTAGATTTGGGGGGCTGTGCTACTGGAATGTTGGTTAATATTGGGATGGATCTAGCTATTCTTTGCCTTTATCGATCACCAGCAGTTGACAATGTAGATCCATTTATCTCTACACTAATTGACATATTACCATCCTTCGCTAAGTTCAATTCAGTCGTTTTAACTGGCGACATAAATTTGGATATAAAACCACATACCTTGGACACACGCGCTCATGACTATCTCAATGCTCTCGCATTTCATGGTTTCTTGCCCGCCCATACCATACCCACTAGAGGTTCCAACTGCCTTGATCATTTTATTTTAAAAACTAAAATCCCCGCAATTTCTCTAGTTCTTGAAACCACAGTGACTGACCATTTTTCTTCTCTTCTGTGCTTGTTTTGTAAAAAAATTAAATCCAAAACAACCTCCAATAATATAACAAAAGTAGATTTTGCGAAACTTGACAAACAAATGAAAGAAATAGATTTTACCCCCATTTATTCTATTAAGGACCCTAATATTGCTGCTGACACTCTGGTGAATATGCTAAATAGTGCTATTTCTAATAGTACCAATGTTATTAAACTACCTGCTAGAAAAAAAATCATAAAACCCTGGATTACACCTGGGCTCTTGCGATGTATACGACACAGGGATTCACTACATAAAAAATTAAAAAAGTCGCCCAATAATAGTATTCTCGAAATTAGTTATAAACGATACAGAAACTTTTGCAATAAAATTTTAAAAAAAGTTAAACGACAGTACGATACCGATGAACTTACTAAGGCTGGAAATAATTCTAAGATTCTCTGGGACAAATTGAAAAAGATAACAAATATATCAAAATCACAACATTCACCAAATCACCTACTGTCTCACGCCGAATCACCCTCACAGACCTGTAATCACATAAACAATTTTTTTGTTGAAACACCAAAAAATCTAGCTGACAAAATCATATGCAAAGACCCATCGTCTCAACCTATGTGCATACGATATACCAGACTAACAAACACCTTTGTTTTAAATGAAACGGATCCTAAAGAAATCATGGCTGTAATTAACTCTCTAAGAACAAATGCAGCGACAGGATGGGATGGAATTTCACCTGCTACTTTAAAAAGATACTCTTCATTACTTTCAACAGTGTTATGCTATATTTTCAACTTGTGCTTCCAGACTGGCATTTTTCCGACAGCATTCAAAAAGGCAATTATTCATCCAATTTTTAAGGGAGGTGATGTAAAGTCCTTTAATAATTATCGCCCTATAGCGGTTCTTACTTCTCTATCGAAAGTTCTCGAGCGTTTAATAAATAATAGATTAGTAGATTTCCTTGAAAAGTTTAATTTGATTTCTCCACAACAATTCGGTTTTAGACGGAATAGAAGTACCTCTGATGCAGTTCAAGACCTTATGTACTTCATCATAAACAAATTAAATAACCACAACAAAGTACTTACCATATTTCTTGACCTTGCTAAGGCTTTTGACACCATTCCTAAGTCCAAACTGCTATTAAAATTAGACATGTTGGGAGTAAGGGGTTTACAATTGGACTTATTCCAAAGCTACCTGACAAATCGGACACAAATGGTTAAACTGGGTAACTACATTAGCAATGAAATTTCAATAACCTGTGGAGTGCCACAAGGCAGTATTCTTGGTCCTACGTTGTTTTTAGCCTACATAAATGATTTATGTAATTTGTACACCCCTAATTCAAAAATAGTGTCTTTTGCTGATGACACAGCACTAACTTTTTATGGAAACTCGTGGGCTGAAGTTCAGATTATTGCTCAAAACGGTCTTAGTTCTGCATATGATTGGCTTCTTTCTCATACTCTTACATTAAATACATCAAAAACAAAATTTATAACTTTTTCTATTTCACCAAAATCGCAACCCCAAACTCCTATCATATTAAAAGCTCACTCCTGTCACGCATACTCACAAATAGACACAGCATGCAAATGTCCTCTCATAGCCACCGTTGATAATATACGATACTTAGGTATATACATAGACAAAACTCTTAACTTTAAAACACACATTAATCTTCTTACAACTAGGGTCAGGAAACTAATTTATATTTTTAAAAACCTACGACATATTGCCAACTGTTATGTAATACGCACAGTCTATTATGCCTTATGTCAAACAATTATTACCTACTGCATTGCATGTTGGGGTGGCGTTGCTTCTTCCGCAATAAAACCGCTGGAAATAGCCCACAGAGCAATATTGAAGGTAGCCACATTTAAGCCTATTATTTACCCAACTACAGAACTTTACAAAACATGGAATGTTCTCAACGTCAGACAGCACTATATTTTACAGACTATTCTTATGCAACACAGAAAGACTCCCTTTATTCCGATCCGAAAACGACGAAAAGACAAGATATGTACTATCCCACAGTCGAATTATGTCTTCACAAAACGATTTAATTATTTTCTCGGACCATATCTGTATAATAAACTAAATATAAAATTACCTATCTATTCCTTACCCTATGCAACTTGCAAAAGAACCGTCCGTTCCTTTCTTCTTTCTAAAACTTATGACGAAACTGAAGAACTCCTCAAACTGATTGCTTAATTCGGTCACCATGTAGTGCATCCACCAAATTTCCTGATAAAAGACATATCACCATACTTGCACACACACAAATATACACAGAAACACAAACATACACACCAACACAACCACACAACAAAACATATACCAACACACACTTACATACACGCACACACAAATACATATTGGTAACTCTTAGTTGAAATCATGCAGACATATCTGTTACAAAATTACTATTTTATTTCATTTTTTTTTTTTTGTTTGTTTTTTGTTTTTTATTATTTCACTCTTAACCTACTTAATATTAAAAATTATGTATGTTATCTTTTGTAGAATGTAATGTAACTTTATAATCTATAATGTAACTTTGAACTCTGAACAACTCGTGGCAAACTAATGAAAAGTAAAAATTGTAGAATTCTTGGGAGGCAAATCTCTTCTCCTTAATACAGATAGCTCAGCTACCTAGCTAGGAGAAGTAGAGATCAAAATAGTAATTGCTTTCAAATTAAACCTAGAAACTGATTGTTCCTTTTTTGTCACTTGTTACTTGAATATGTTGTGTAAATACGGAAATAAATAAATAATTTGGTTATTTTTATAAATAAAGTGCATACGACATTCGTAGATAATGACGAAATATCGAGTTTCAAATATCGAGTTTATGTCCATCTGAGGAATGTTACAGGCTGAATTGTTTCGTTAAATAAACAGTATCCAAAACTGATTGCAATGTAATTAACCCACATAAACATTAACTTCAATTGACCTTATACTAATTTATTAGTTCAGCGACGAAATATTTTAAATGTTTACATGCCTGGTGTTTCTCTGACATTGAAGTTTTTATAGCTCAAGTTCTCTTAGTAACAAAATTCACGCCTACTTAAATTAAATTATTTAAATGGACGTTTTTGTCAAAAACACTCAAGTAAAAATAAATATGGACAGTTTTTCTAAGTCATATTTCCGTCGAAGTTACATTCAACAAGATTCTCGGAGTAGAATATTATGAGGCATCGTAAAAAATAATGAGCACGAGGTATGACGCTGGTGAGATAATTTATACGTGTAATAGAAATGTCTGTACGTATAATAGCATTTAAACATGACGGAATGGTGAACAATAAATACTATTGTTGAGTTTCTGATACCGTAAGTCAATTATGTGATCAAACACAGGTCTTTCCATTAGCCGTGACCAGTCTATACGAAATTGTATACGTTCTTTGATATGTTTAGGGGACAACCTTTTACCATCCTAACGAAGGCTGATTAAAAAATACACGATTAATTAATGATAGATAAAAGAAGTGTCTTTTGTGCTACATGAACCTTTTAACTAATTTCTATGCCTAGATCTTCGAAATTGTTAAATTTCTGCGACTATTGTAAAGTTTTTACTCACATAGTAAAAACTTCATATCCAAGAACTAACTAACATTAATTTTTCCTTTTAGTAATTATAAAAAGTAGATATTTTTGTTTTAAAAAATTGATGTGACGATGTGATACAAGACTTTTTTATTGTTCTTCTTATTATAATTAAAACTACTGGAACGGAAGACGTTAACTAATTGTATGCAATAAAATATAAATATTACATGTTGAACTCAATTTTACTACTAACTAAAGTTATTATAGCTTTGTAGTAATTAGGAGGCTAGTTGCTTGAAAATAAAACAACGTAAAGGGCTGTCTTTACAAGATACGATACGACCGACGCGGTTGTTAAGGAAATAGTTTTTTTAAGGTAAAACTTATTTACGCACGATTACCTAGGGGAGTAAGCTAGTGAATGCGTGACGAGAGCGTTACGAAATCTGTGATTGGGCGAGGCGAACGAAAGTTAAGAGGGAGATTAAGTTAGTGAAGATAGAAAGTTTTACTTCAGTCGTGTGGGCTTGGGCACACTTTTTTTTTCGATGTGTTAGAATTAAATTTGTGTTTGCTCGCAAACGAAAAACAACCGACTTCGATTACATTGCCAAGTAATGTAACATAGTTAAACGAAAAAATAGTCAAGTAAATACGAATTATTAAAGATATTAATAACAAGCACAAGCTTTCGATTAAAAAAATGATCAAAATCGGTAAATTCAGTAAAAAGTTTTAGAAAAGTTATAAGAAAAGGTTCAGTCGAATTGAGAACATCCCTTTTTTTAAGTCCGTTAAAAAAGGAACATACGTTATGAAATAAATAATCGTCTCATGTTCAAACAGCTTTCAATAGGATAAAGATCTAGGCAGTCTGAAAAAACAAAAAAATATATACAAATATAAGCATGCGCATTTATCAGGAGAGGAGGTTGAACTCGCGACCGCTAGCACGATAGATAATTAACTATGAATTCGCCAATTTATTACTTTAATATCAGCAATTATTTTTAGTTAAAAAATGTATATGTTAAACCAAGATATAGCTATAAAATGTTTCTTTTCAATACAAAATTTTGATAATTTGTGGACATGTAATTTGTTTGTTTTTTTTTTTTTTGTATAATACCCATACATGAGGAAATTATATCATATCAAAAATACCGACCATTCCAGTGGGGATCGATCGATGTGTACGTGTGTTAATACACAGTAACATTTAATATTTAATTAGAAAAGAAGTTAAAAATCTGTTTACATTATCCTTGAAACATTTGTCATTTACGTTTATTATCTTTTGGTGATATAAATAAATAACAGTTTAAAAAAAATACGCTTTTATAAATAAACCAAACTAAAAAGTAGAAAATCTTATCAAATTAATGTATTGTCATCGGTTGAGTCGGTTACAAACATACAAACATATAGGTGAAGCTAATAAAAAGCGTGTAAAAATGTGTTAATCGTATCGTAAGGTCTAAAGAGAATCCTTAATGTTCATCTTGGGAGGTTTTCTTAGACGAGATACGATCTCGCTCTTTTGTTTTTTCTATGCATAATTTTTAGAATACATTTGGAATCCAAATGTACTTACGCCCGATCGTATTAATATATTTTTTTTAATCTTGGAAAAAATATAAAGATTACTGGGATTTTTATTTTAAAGGCTTCGTTGGCATTTCGTTTTTTTTTTTCGTAAGCTATTTACTTAGAAATAAACGAAATGATGTTTTAGTTCTTCGAAAATTATACTTAATGCATTAAGAATAATAAATTATAAAGCCTTTACTTCTACCAGTTTTATTTATATACACAGCTATGGATACGGTTTTTAGATTTTTGTTATCCTAGTCTGCATCTGGTAACTAATTGACTTCTCCATAGAGGTTTTGCTATCTGACATCCGTTACCCAAGGTAAACGGTTAGCCGCACCCACTGGAGACCCACAAAGAAAAAACTTGGTATTTACGTAGCTTAATAATCTGAATAATTAAGTTAATTTTTAATCCCTAATAAGTACAGGATTATGATTTTGTCGTAACTATTCGTCGTTCTATATACCACTTGTCAGAACTGACCTTATTAAACCATTACCAATTATAACAATGTGTTCTTAATATAATGAAATATCACAGACTATACGTGACACCGACATAGTCCATAATACTTTTTTGCTTTTAGAAAATTGCTTACTAGATTTGATTTACAGGTTTTCGCTGGATTCCCCCCAATTTTGAAGTCTTAATTTGTTCATTATTTATCTTTCTTTTAATATTTGTAGTTTTTAAGTAAACGTTGTAGAGTACTACATAACATTAGAATAAATTTGACTTTTTTGTATGATTTAAAACCAATGCTCATCAAAACAGTAAATGTTACATTTATTGTATTTACTAAAAATGTCATAATATGTAAATTCTTGTTGCTTGTTGTCTCATATTTTACTAGGCAACGCAAACTGCTGAACCCTTCAGATTACTTTTTATAGCTTTACGTTATTAGTTTTGAAAACAAAAAACCAAAACCTTTAAAATCAGATCAAAAAAATATATTTTTCCATTTTATCATACCGGTAAAGATGAATGAGAATAGCTCAGCAAAGCGCAATGTTAATGTTGATCACCTACCATTATATCAAATGTAATGAACTTGTGATGAAAAGATATAAAAAGTCACTGGTTGACCTTCAATTTGTAATGTCAACATGTACTAAAGTATCGCACATGTTACCGGCTCGTGTAGCCGTGCCCAGGCTTATACTACCGTGCCTAGGTAAAAGGCAGTAATGTATAAAAACTGAAATATGAATAAATTTAGTTCCAAGTTGTAAATTATCTAATATATAAAAATCTCATGTCATAATTTGTTACAAATCTTCTTTAAAACTTCTTGACATATTTTATAATTTTTTTAAATGTATAATTGGTAGGCCCGAGAATAGGTCGTAGGCTATATTATATTCCTATTCGTGTGGTAAACGCAGAGCAGCGTTTGCCGGGTCAGCTGGTATAATAATAATATAGCTTTAATTAAATATGTGTAATGATATAATTTTACAACTGTAATCATAAAAGAACGAGTGTGCTTTAGACCACACGACTGAAGTCAAACTTACGAAACGTAATTCTCTTTCTTTCTATTTTAAGTAACTTATATCTCCCTTTCAACTTTCGTTCACCTCACCCAATCACAGATTTCGTAACGCTCTCGTCACGCATTCACCAGCTTACTTCCCAAGTCAAGCGTGCGTAAAGAAGCTTTACTCTTTCTTCAAAATGTCCACCGGCTTCGTAGTTTATGTAAGTATGAAAAACTACAGTGTCACCTAAGAAATAAAATAAATAACTAAAAGAAAAGTAATGGCGATATAGTTTTATAAAAGGAATCAATGAATGTTACTGCTTTTTACCTAAGCACGGCAAATAGTAGCATTCGCAGAAAAGAACAAAATATGCTTAAAATACATGTTTTAGGAACTGTTCCACTGATTGCGATCAGGTGTAATGTATTTAAGATTCACGACAGCAATTCTATGATATAGTGGCAGTTAAGTTGTTCTTTTATATACTTGTATATGTTTTTTGACTATTTTTGTAAAAATTGCTTTTTTATGACGTAAGTTTGCGGTTATTGGCTGTTGATTTTGTGACTTTGATCCTTGCTTCTAAAAAATATTTGTATAGATAATATATATGAGTAAATGATTGATGTGATCAGTAAGTTTCTATTTGTCTTACATAATCTTGGTTTGCTACTAGACGCTGGCGTTTATTATTGTTTATTTAAATATTTCTTTGTCGCACCGAAAACGCTGCTGCCCGTCTTCGGCATGTGTATTTCAAAGCCAGCAGTTGGATGGTTATCCGTCACGGAAGCTATATAGGCTATGGGCAAAACACATGAGTTCACGCCATTTTTGGCGCGAACTTGTGGAGGCCTATGTCCAGCAGTGTACTAAGATAGGCTGAAGTGTGTGTGTAAATAACTCTTAATGTATAATCTGGAATTTTTTTAGTTATAAATCGTACATTATAAATACCTCCATTTAAAAAATATTACAAAACTACCAAACCTATCAAAGCGTAACTCTAAAGAAAAATTTTGGTTATGTAATTAATTTCAATACATGTAATCGAGTCGTTATGAAGTTAAGGAAGTTGTTTTTCATCCGACGAGACGGATACGTAACGATTATGTAGCTAAACTTATGCTCCTACGCTTGTAATATGATTATTGAAGGAAGGTGTGTAGACATCATTATAGAGATTTATGATAGACTCATTATGAGGGGAATTACTATAGTTATTGACTAACGGTTGATTTTGTTCTTTTAATGATGTTCTTTGTAATTAAAACGTTATTTAGTGTTGTTTTTAGTTTTGGAAAGGTTACAATTATAATGTAGCTAGCTTCGACTAGCCCGTTGGCGCAGTTTGTAGTGATCCTGCTTTCGAGTCTGGGTGTTAATATATTAATATATGTATTATTTATATGTGTCTTTATCGAAAAAAAAAAAAAAAAATAGCTTTACCAGTCGGCTGTTACCAGTAGGCTGTTGTGTTATAACACAAGTATTAAGTTGCCTACTTTAGGAACACATAACCGTGTGTATCTGTTGTAAATATTTATTTAGCTTTCAAATGTTTAGTCGTCAAGTTAGTAAGGTTTTTATTTTGCAAATTATTGTCTGAGTTAGCGTTAATCGACATCTAAGTCTAAACTTATATCACAAATTATAAAAAATAAAGATTTTTAAGAGAAGCGAAAGTATTTATAAATAGATAACTTGGGTAATATAAAACCTGTATCCTGAAAAGTTTTAGTATCAAATTTGAGCTGACGTTGTTTAATTTTCAAGAGCCAAAAGTTGTCATTTGTGTACAAAGAAATATTGAAATAAATCAGCACTGTTAAATGTACACATAATTAGCTAAATCCGAGTTAACTAATTAACAAGTTTAAAGTCCTTATAGTAGTTACTAGGGGGGGTTATAGTGAGTGTCCTTACTCTAGGACTTCCGCAGGCGATATAATATGAACAAATAGAATCGACTTTTGGTTATTAATAAAGTATCTATAACACTCACAAAATTAAAGTAATATAATAGTATATACGCGCTAAACCACTTACTCATACTATTGTATTTTAATAATCATATACCAAAAATAAAGAAAAATAATAGGTATTGTAATTTGTAGCAGAGAGACGCTCATTTGCAACTACGGTGTGTTTCCGGGTCGGTGGTCGCGGGGAATTGCTACCACCTGCCATTTTACTGTTAAATAATTATATTACATCATTGTAATTCGCTCTTTACTTCATATTTGTAAATGAGATTGAAACACTTGCGTTTTGTTGTCATACACACATACATAAATACATGTACAAATATATTGTAGGTGACACCTTTTTATTTTGACATAAGTAAAATCTTTTCCACTTAATTTATTCTTTATATAACTTCAAACGTTTAAAAATTATTTCTAAAACCTAAAAATACAGTGTCTTTTCTTTTAAATAGAACCAACGACCAGTCACTCGATTTCATTTATATTTGGTATCACTGCTCTATTCCTATGGTTGTTGAACGTTGTAAACTTTATAAAGTTCGAAATTAATTTCAGATCATAAATTATTATTTATAAATCTAGCTCACTGCTTTTTTTTTTATGTCACTAGGTCGGTAAACAAGCGTACGGCTCACCTGATGGTAAGCGATTACCGTAGCTTATAGACACCTGCAACACCAGAAGCATCACAAGCGCGTTGCCGACCCAATACCCAATCCCCCCCAGGAGCTCTGGTCACCTTACTCACCAACAGGAACACAATACTGCTTAAAAACAGTATTATTTTGCTGTGATCTTCTGTAAGGTCGAGGTACTATCCCAGTCGGGCTGCTCCATATTTTGAGCAGGAAATTCCTGCTGTGCCCTACCTCAGTTAAGATATTACCTGCTATAATAATTTTAAACCTCAAAACATTTTATTGGTATTCTAATTTAAATACGTATAAAATTATTAAATAAACAATACAAAAAACGTTAAAAAATACTTTAACATAATTCAGAAATTAAAGAAAAAAAAAAAATTAAAAAAAATTATAATACAAATACTAGAAGTGACGTCAACACTTCATCTAAATCGTCATTAATTCTTTTATAAAAAAACTCTTAACGTGTGCGTTAATTAAATTTTTATTGTTCAACAATTTGTAGCTCTAGTGTGAGTTTACGTAAAAATAATAGCAGCATTAAACCATTTACGTATACATTTAATTTTAAATGTTAATGTGAATGAATTTGTTATTTTATATACACTAAAGTTACAGAAATGGAATCCTTATAGTTGATAAGTCTTGAATGATTAAACTAATATTAATCATACCTTATTTCGACACCAACATTATACTACGCCAACTCGAATTTTCGATAAGTTGGTTTTCTTAATGCAACTTGAATAAATGTGTTTTTTTTTTGTAATAATAAAAATTGTGAAATTGCAATGAATAAATTAACTATTAAAGATATCAAATTTCAAATAAGTTTCTTAATTAATTTAAAAGGTATCACGTTTTTCCCTTTTATAAGCCTCTATTGTAAATTTCACTTTTATGAGTTAGCTTAGTATAAATTGCTGGTGTCGATTTTTATTAATAAATAAGGTATGTAAATTAGAATTAATGCAAGCCATAAAACATTCCGTAATGAGAGTTAACGATAGAGCGGTAAAAGTCAATACTGTAAAAGTCAATTTAATAAGAAAGATTTGTCTCTTAATAATCAGTAAACGCTTACACTCAATACCAGAAAACATTTATAGGCTTCGAAGCGAGATTAATGATAACCATTGAACGGTCAATGCAGGAAACAGTAGTTCATAATTGTCGAGATAGCTTAGACGAGTACTGACAGACAATGGTTACCGTTTGATGGCAACCACCGTTCCGGGTCGCTGGCTGTGACCATCTGCCACGACCACCTGCTCCTTACCGTAATTAAGAAACGAATACTATGGTTTTAACGGCGTTTGTCTTGTTAATTTTGTTTCCTTCTTATATCTAAACATACAAAGCTGATCTAGATTGTATTTTATATATGTTATAGTTCATAGTTCTTTTCTGCGTTAATATATTTACACAGCTGAGTATACTTTTTTGAGTTCTACAATTAGATATAAATTTTTAGCATTTAAACACAATATGATAAATAAAAGAAAAGTGAATTCATAGAATTATATAATTTACAGACGATTCTCACACTGAACTCTCACATCACGAAAAATAAACAATAAAAAAATTCAGTTGATATTCTCAACAACAATATCAAAGGAAACGTATTTATATTTTTCTTTGTAAATTTTAATTACGGATTTATAGTTTTGGCTCAGTCGATTGTTAAAATAAAGGAATGTGCACGAGATTTTTTAACAGTTTAAAAATTTAAACTTTCAACATAATACGGCTAATCGTTTTGAGTCATGCGAGATACATACTTATGAATCTCACAAAACTGGACGAAATTTAGTTATACGATTCTTTACTTTATTTTTATCGTAGAATATCACAGTTATTTATGTGCAAATGGATAAATAATTATATAAATGTATATGTATGTGTAAGTATGTAATGTAATGTATGTGTGTATGCCTGTGTGCATGTATGAGTTCGAGTGTATGTATACATTAAAAATCGCTGAACTGTCAGTTTGTAGTTAGAATAATAAATCGCCTGTGGTATAATAATATGCCTATTTAACAAAGCAGAAGTAGTGTGTGTGTGTTGGATGTTTGGATGTTTATTAAAAAAAAAAAAAAAAAAATTGTAAAAACTTAGATTGATTCTACATTGAAATAGCTCTACATTCAAATATACATACATGCTAAAATTAACATATACATTTGTTAGGTGTTACTAATAGTCATCTAATAGTATCACACAGTTCACTTGATCGCTCGAAAAACACATGTCCTTGCAAGGAGACTGTATACAATTTAACTTTCGCCCGGAAAGCATCAAGTTCGTGACACGAACATATTTCAAGCTTTTATTACAAATACGCTACACATTAAAATGCTTTTATCTTTCGAGCTTTTGTCCTAAAAATTCTATTAATAACAATAAAGCTTTGATGAAGATGTCTCTATGAAAATATGATTTTATTATTTTCTATTACAGTTTTTGGCTTGAAAACTATATGTAATGAGTTATTATTGTTAGAGCAGTTTTTTTCTATATATGTAAATAAAAATTAATCGCTAAATAGCATATTTAATCTAACCGTAAAACGCAGAAAAGGTTGGATTAGTTTGACTATTTTTTTTAAGCTTTACATTACTTCGTAGACGGTTTATGTGGAATGATAAATTGAGAAAATTGCTTAGAATGTTAGAAAAATTCAGAAAACGTAATGATCATTTTTGCAATGGACCAGCGTGGTGGATTAAGCCAGCAGTGGGATATTACAGGCTAAAGCGAAATAGTTTTTGAACTTCGCGTTTTTCACAGTTCGCATGAAAAGACAACGTCCATAGAGTCAGCTTGTTTTGATGTAAATTTGTATTAATTCTTCCAGTTACTACTTAATGTTAGACATGATATATGATGTCAGTGTTGACTTGCATGTCAATACTAGCAGCTTCAATGTTTGTTTATGTATTTTATATATGCAAAGGATATTTCTATCGTTTTAACGATCTCTACATTTAATGTAAAAACACATTACAAAAATTATATTATATATATTATATTATATTTTTTATTCCTACGCCTAAATTAATACGATAGTCAGAAAATTTCTCAACGTACTTTTCATTTTATCAACACTATGACGTAGCTGAGAAACAAAGATTCATCAAATCGCTTTATCGTGGCATCTCACCAAAACAAACAGCGTATCAACGGTCTTCATAATTGATTTTGTTTTGTAACAACGCTTATTGCGGTTTCGTCTATTCGATTTGCTTGATAAATATTACGAGATACCATGCATTATTTTATAAATAAAATGGCTTAAGTTAAGTGAAGTTTGCAAGCACTTGTGGCTTTCTTTACCCGAGTGAAATAGTAATTAGGAAAATGATATACGCTTATCAAAAACGTGTCGTTTTGTCTGTTAGTATCTAATTTGTTGTTATAAATACACACGCATCATCAACTAAAGTTTAAATAAATAAAATAAATAAATATTATCAGATTTTTAGAATTAATTAAAAAAAAATCCTTCCGTTTTTCTGATTTTTCCGGGAAATTTTAAAAATCTTTGACATAGACCGTGCCTTAGCTATTATAGATACTTAATAGAATTAAAAATAATTATGATCATTAAATTCAAAAAATGGTTTTTAATCGTTTATATCACAGACGGCATCATCTTGCTAAAGTGCAGAAGCGATGATTTTTTCCAAAGTTTAAAAAAATAAAGGCACTAAAATATGTTCCAATATTATGTCTAAGCGATCTTAATATTTTCGACTAAATATTAAGATCAAATAAAGCTGTATTGTATCCATATAGCTTTATAGTATTTTACACGTGTAGGAAAATAATAATAAGCGAACTCTCACGAACTTGTCACTTGTATTTTAGTAATAAACGGATGTATTAAAATATTGATTTTATATTGTTTTCTAATGTTTACGCGAATGTAACTCATTATAACGAGACAAATTTTTTGGATTTTATCGCGGTTTATTAGGTTTTTTAGATTCCCGATGTTTTTGTTTAACTTAATATACCATGATAGAATCTGAAAAAGTTGTTTCAACATTGTTTTTATTTTTAAATATTTTTAAGTAACTATTATTCATTTTCTTTAAATTTACAATACTATAAAATTTCGAAACAGAATTTAAATTCATTATTAATATTTTAAGGATATCATATCCTTATTTATATTTCACGATGTGGTAAATATTAGCCTAAACTAGGTGACGAATAAACTTACCTTGACAAAGTGAAAAATATTTTGACAGCTGTTTCACGTCAACAAAGCAAACAATACACTTGTTTCATGAAATAATATTAGAAAAAATTT
The DNA here is from genome assembly GCF_905220565.1 of Melitaea cinxia. NCBI lineage: Eukaryota > Metazoa > Arthropoda > Insecta > Lepidoptera > Nymphalidae > Melitaea > Melitaea cinxia. Next base: position 13,534,559 of record NC_059407.1, on the reverse strand, counting down.
AAAACCTCTTTGAAACACATAAACTGTCACTTCACAAATTAAAAAAAAAAAAATGTTCTCGATTTAAAAACTATTCGGAAATTTATTTCGTTGATCGTTTAATTTTATTTGAATATTGAACGCGACGGCGACGTGCGCGTACGGCTCGAATCGCGCGCAACACTGACACTAGTCGGCCATTTTCTCAACGCGTGGTGGGAACAGATATAGGAAATAAATGGTAAGAGAATTACGATAGCTTATAGTGCGAGGCTGTAGCGCACGATAGGATCGGAAGCAGTTAATAATAATACATCGATTTATATTTGCAAGTATTCAATGTTATGGCTTTATTTTCAATGTGATATGTATGTACCTGTAATTGATCAAATATAAATATTTTTGATAGAGTTGTGTTGTGTCGCTTTAGAACTTAGTTTTCATTGACTAAGAAACCTAAATTAGTTGCAGTTGAAATACAGCCTGTATTTATTATTATTTATATTATTAAGCATAATATCTCCTTTTAAATGAAAGCCTTTTTACGGACTTTTGTATGAAAAGCTTTTTCAACATTTTATGTAAGAAATTATGTGATGATAAATTAAATATTTTATACACAGCTCTAATTAAAAATAATAATTATCTCCGAAAATACAAGTATAAATGAAGATGCTATTTTGAGCTGTACCAGTATTATAGGTTAAAAAAACATTATTTAATCGTTTGTCACCGATAACCTGTGAAGTAATAATAATTATAAGCGATCCAAAAATCGCATTACTTGAAAACGACAAAGGCTAAATATCACGGTATGACTAATTCTAGTGAAACGATAATATATTGTTATGTGTTAGGGTTCGAAGGATTTGGAGAGAAAAACCTGCTGACTCTTTTCAAGACTTTATTCACTAGCACTAGGTCCAACACAAAGCACTAGGTTCAAACACTAAGCACTAACGATGTCCTAAGTCGTAGCCAATATGATATAGTTAGTGTACATAGAGTCTTTTGGTTAATATAGGATATATCAAAAAGTCAACTTAGTAAGCCTATAAGAAGAGCCTCTTTGCTGAAAGTATGAATTAATGTAGAGAAGAACAATTATTATTTGCATATTAAATAGCGTTGGTTTCTAAATATATTGAATGTGTGATTTAAACGTTCCTATGATATCATTGATTACTCAAGTAATTATAATGCCATTCGGTTGATTTAAATATAAACTTCAGCTGAGCTTTCGGCTCACGCTAATATTTATTTATGTTATATATATATATATATATATATATATGTTATTATAAAACGTATACGTAAGTATAAAATGGAGGATACGTTAGTTACTAACTTTCTTACGAACTTATCGTAGCAAAAATCAATATATCAAATTTTCTATTTTATATTTTACCTACTCATATGTTAACGTAACTTTACTACGTTAGTATATAACAATATATAGTAATATAACAGGCATGTACTAAATTTTTTTAAACAACAAACAATTTTTTCTATTTTTTGCCACGTTGATGGCATATACATCATCATCATCATTACAGGCCTGCACAAGTTTACGTCACAATATGAATAACTGTACGCGTTTGGGCGCGTAAGCGGCGGAGGAGAAGCAGTACTAATAACTCTATTATAGAAAAAATAATATTAACTAAATACCTCTAGGAAATATTGCAAAAAAAAAAACATAATAGGTATTTATTTAGAATCAAAGGTTGTTAACTCCTGGAAGACGCCGTTAGGCGTCTTTCGCACCTAGGATGGAATACGCATTTTTCAAAAAGTTATTTTTCTAACAAATATTCGGAAACGGCGAGCAGTACTTTGTTGTATTTTTAAAAAAATGTGCCTATATTGCAAGTATAATTTTTTGTGACTTGTTTTCGCCAAGATAAAAGGAATTGAAAAAAAACGCCGATGGGCGTCCTTCGCACCTCAATGTTAAATCAAAAAACGCCGATAGGCGTCCGCCGCAGCGAATGGGTTAAGCCGTCGGTCCCGGTTGTTATCATGTACACCTAATAGCGATCTTTACTCATAGTAGGGAATATATTCGCCAACCCGCATTGGAGCAGCGTGGTGGATTAATCTCTGATTCTTCTCCTACATGGGGAAAGAGGCCTATGCCAAGTAGTGGGATATTACAGGCTGAAGAATATATCCAAAATCTAAAGTTTTGACTTTAAATAACGTGGTTACTTAAAGAAACTTCACGTCTTAGTAGATCTATTATTATGAGATCTTTACTCGGGCCATTCTAACTTTCATCATTATTAAATAATGCGTAAATTAGGAGTAAAATTCTTATTAATTAAAATGTATGTAAGCGATGATAATTGTTTTGATCCCAATCCATGTTGTGTAAATTGTAATTAAATAGAGTTGGTAAATTGCTTAACTGCATAGTGCGTATGTAATAAGATTACGGCAGTAATATCTTCTATACAACAGTAAACAGTTATATTGAAGTATACAACAGTAAAATCTAGTTTAAACTAGGTAATTCTTGCTATAAGTGTGGCATAACGCAAAAATAAAAGTTTCAAGTGAAAACGCTAACATTGTTAATTAAACGAACTTTATTTTGAATTAACAAAAGAACCTTCAGGTTTTTTGTTTACCCAATAATAATAAGATTTAAGTTTATTCACAGAATATCATTCTTTAAGCTGTGATATGATATGAAACCTTTATAGTTTGCTCGCAAACAAAAAAAAAACGACTTAAATTGAATCGACAAATAAAATAAAACTTAGATGAGACACACACACACACACACACACACACACAGAGAGAGAGAGAGAGAGAGAGAGAGAGAGAGAGAGAGACAGGGAGAAATTCAGTCGAATTGAGAACGTCATACTTTTTTGAAGTCGGTTAAAAAGTAAAAATTCGTTTGCATCCAATTGATATACACAAATACTTTATAATCAATAATTCTATCTACTTATAAAAACAAAATCGTTTACAATATCAAGGGCTGTTAATTTTTGCGTTACATGTAAGTAGTAACACAAGAACAGACGTCATAAAGTATTGACAAGTTAGTGACCGCAAGGGACGTCTAGCTTCCAATCTAGATCTAGTCTACTACCTCTAATTCTCTATACTATCTATAATGTATCAAAGGATTAATCAAAAATATAGTAATTTGATCGTTTTCCTTAAAGGAGGACTTGATATCAATGTAACTACAGAGTAAGATTGATGTTTCTGAGAAGGTTCGATTTCTCAGAATCTTGTGATTGATTAGACGCGTAAAACCTAACATTACATAAAAACTGCTTGTAGCTGTGATCGAGATAAATCGATATAAGTGCTTCTAATAAGAAAATGACTGCTGTACAGAAGTCTGTCTCGTCTGGATTATATTTATTACTCGAAGGTTACTCCTCGACAATCCACATATATTTACCGACCTATTTACATTTATATTAAAAATTATGGGATATAACCGGAAAAAATATTATTTGTTTTTTATTTTGTATTATATATTATGTACTAAAGTATTATTACAACATAAACTTTAAAAGTATTTTAAAATTAGTATTAGATCTCCTTAAAGAATGGATAAGATTTCATATTAAGCGCGAACTTTTTACATTAAGTTTTTTTTAAATATGGCTGACATCGTTCAAAGGTTTAGTTAAGTTTAGTTAAAGGATGCGTTGATATAAACAAATCGTTTTAATATATTTTGTCGTGTACAGTAATTGTTGGAAATTAATAAAATGGTACCCAACATATACTATTGAATGCAGACAGCATACACATACAAACTTACAAACTTATGTACGCATGTATTGAGAATAAATGTCTGTCTGTAACTGTTTATAGATAAATGTAATATATGCACTGGGAAGTTTAAATATGAGTGATTGACGCTTTATGGTACATGATACAAAACTAGCTGTTTATCAGAGCACGATCGGATTCTCTGCATGTTGTTTTTCTAGTACACTAATATAAGTTTAGTATTTAGTATATTAAATGATAACTTCAATACCAACAATAGAAAACGGTAAGTATTTTTCTAAATAAAAAAGATCTGATTGTGTTCTCAAAATAATTTGGCAGACAAAATTTTATCTCTTTATTTTTTCAAGTATTTCCGATATAAAATTTGTTTTCAATAAATAAAATCGCAACATTTCAAAGGTTCATAAATAATAGCAAAATTAAAATGAAATAAATCATTAACGCCTTCAGAAAAATAATAGCAATTATTAGTTCTGTCGTGATAGCTATATTATGAGTGAGGAGTAAAAATTGTAGATCAAGAATTGTAATAAAATGTTGCAAACCTTAACATAATTTTTTAAACATCTAACGTTTATTATAGTGATAATAACATGCCCTGAACCATGTTTTTATTACAGGTGTATATCTAATCTCATTAATATTTATATGTTACCTCTAACATAATACAATGCGGGTGATTATTACATAACACTCTGAAAGCTAGTAACAAAAAATATTGTGGTTTCATTTTCGTTGATTTTAAAATCATTAATAAAAGTAAGTCAAAATAAAAATGACAGGACAGTAAATTTGATACAAAAAATGTAAAACTATCTTATCTTAGTAGATAGAGCTAGCATGAAAGTATATTTCAAAATTGAAATAGATTTTTGTGAAATATATATCTTTATAAAAGCCATTACATTATTTATCAAGAAAAATTCATTCAAAAGCTTTCAGTATAATTAAGTATTAATATTAAAAACACTTTAAGACATATCGCTACAAACAGACATGACCGCAGAGAAAAATTTACTCAATACACATTATCAACGAGCGAACGCCTAATAATAGTTATTATATTACATACTTTACATTTCATCTATGCTAAATCGATCTGAATGAAAAATATTTAACTAGTAAATGTTAGCAAAAAATATTACTTGAAAACAGCGAGTGATTACGGTGTAAATGAGTTTAAAAATGTTTAAAATATACCTAATTTGTATTATTTTTTCGATTATAAATTGCGACGTTTTAAACTTTGGTATAAATAATAAAAGTGAAACAATATCTCTAGAGTCTATTTTAAAATTATTAAATGATAGCGGTGATGAATGTAAGTATGTATATAATTTTGTATGTAACATACAAGGTCGAAAAGTATGTATGTTATAACGCTCTTAACTACCAAATTAATAAAAATAAAAATTTAACTTGAGTTGAGAATTAAAATATAATGAACAACTAGTTATAGACTTGAGGATTTTATTACTTATTAAAATTTAATATATTCTAATCTTAAAATAATTCTATATTTTATTGAAAATAGCAACAAGGATGTTTTATTTTGTTTTCTTGTAGTTAGAACAAATTATAATGTGTATGCCATAACATCAAGCTTATGAATGTTAATGATAAAAAATATGCTCAACTAGTATATTGCATTCTATTTGAAATATTGTTTTGTATGTGAAAGATTCGGTCACCAACCCGCCCGCCCTGCGTGGTGACTATGGGCAAAACACACAAGTTCACGCCATTTTTGACGCGAACTTGTGGAGGCCTATGTCCAGCAGAGGACTGCGATAGGCTTAAGTGATGTGAATTAACTTATTTGTGTATTAATCCTGTATATTAATCGTAATTATTAGCATATTTTATGTTTGGTCAATGCATATTTGGCTTTAACTATACACTGCACTTATATTATCATATATTTGGTGATTGTCTTCCTAAAATATTTCGGAAGTGTTTCGTTCCGATCTATTGTCGTGATATATATTTATATAATACATATACACATATAGATATTTATTTCAAGAGTTTTTCTTTGTGTTTATTCGTCTCTCTATATCGTATGGTATTAGTCCCCAGGTGTAAGTAGCGATGAACCATATAGCAATGCCCATACCCATATATATGAAGTCAGGCTTCTTGGTGATGGCACCTATACTTTAATATACCTTTACCTTTATACCTAATACCTTTTTTATAACCACCAGGTCGTTCAACCGGCAGTTGTTTGATAACTGCGGGAAGATAGGTTTGAATTGCATAGTACGAGTAGAGTAGGCATGGAAATCCTCTCATTCGGTTAGGGGACAGCTTATGTTGAAGCCTGAGATAAGCTCCATACTTCAAAGCCTGACTACCACTATGGTATTCTTTACATAGACGACTCCAAAATCTAGCGGAGTACAATACAATACAATACAATACATTACAATACAATATAATACAATAAAATACAACACAAATACTCTTATTGTACACTATCAGAGAAAAAAAAAATACACCGAAAGAAAGAAAATATAGACATGTACAAAAGGCGGTCTTATCGCTAAAAGAGCGATCTCTTCCAGACAACCTCTAACATAAAAAGGACATGAGGAGTATTAGGATTAAATGGCATGATATTCACAGGCTGGTTGGAACTTTCTCAGTCTTTTTAGTCGTTAATAATTAATGAGTTAACATCTTAGATTCTACGTTACTTGATTTCTGCGGGACTTATTACGATTAGTATTTCGAAACTCTCGATAGACGTTTACGTGTTATTGCAGGCGCCATGTTTGTGGTCGAGTTACCCGCTAAACTCCCGTAATGACCGTGTAACTTTAAAAACTTAGGTATACGATGAGTTATCACTAACGATATCCAGTCTTCCTTCAAATGCTTTTTCGGAATTGAACAAGGTCACCGACAAAACACTCCAGTAAAATAGAAGTAGGGTGATCCAAATTATATAACGAAATATACATAAAACGAAACGTAATGATAAATAATACACTAGGTAAAGAGGTTTTTAGGTGAGCAAGCTCTAGTGACAACTCGTGATGGTGTGTCCCTGTGCTTAGGTCAGATTATAATCGCTCTATACCTTGTCATATTCAAACTATTATAATAAGTAAATCCGAGTAAAATATCGAGAAAATCTCTTGATTGAGTTAATAAAAAATTCTCATTAATACAAAACAACTTTCCATTTATTCTGGAAATATTGTTAGACATTAGCTTTCACCTACATTGAGCTAAAATTAATGACCTTTCTGGTGTAGCAGAGATATAATTTTCGACGTCGATGGTCGTAGGTTTATTTCTCACTTAGACTCATTATTTTTATTTCCATATATATCGTATCTTTAGGTCCACAGCATTATCCCAAGGATATGGATCCTTGGGATAATAGTTTCCTTGATATCAATAGTTGTTATAACAGTTCATATGTGCCAGTCTACATTTGTTCATAATTATTCTTTTTCTCATTCTAAGAAGCCTTTATAGGCTTTTATTTCAGTGCACCCATAGTTTAAGCCTTAATCGGCACGATCTTATTTTGGTTATTTCTCTGCTATTTTAATCGAACCGTAGAGAGATTTTTTTTTAGCATTTATGGCTCCTCATTAAGTTTTTAATCTTGACACTGTGGTCTAGACCTAAGTGATTGCATACAAACACTAATTTAAAAAAGTTTAAGATAATATAAGTTATTATCACAATCAGAAACAAATAGCATTATCCAATTTTTGACCTTTATCTTTTTTTTTAAATGAGGCAAAAATATGAAATAAGAATAATGTGTGTTTATTTTAAGCTGTGTATTTTAGGAGATTAAATCTGACCTTAAAGCGAAGGAAAAAATAAATAAAAACCGATAGCGTCACTGGGAGATAACAGTTACGAATGTCATTGTGACTATAGTTTAGTTTATGTGATAGAAGGCGTACATTTCCACTGTCAATTTCCTTGGGATATAGAAAATTGTCGTTTAAAACGAAAACTTAATAAAAATATTTATTTTACGAATCAAGTAAAAATCTATTGTTATAAAATAACTAGCTGTGCCCGCGGCTTCGCCCGCGTTGAAATTAGTGTGTCACAAAGTTTTCCTGGCAAACTTCCAGTGAAACTCTCATCAAAATCGGCTTAGCCGTTCCGTAAACCTTCCTCTGGCCAATGGTGGAGCCCTCTCCCATGGTGAAACCGCATGAAAATCCGTTCAGTAGATTTTGAGCGAATCGATCACATACACTTTTGGGAACTTTGTTTTATAATACACTAACTGTCGCCCGCGACTACGTCCGCGTGGTTATGAAGATATGCATGACTATTAAGATGTTTAACGCAAATTATTTTTTTATTTCAGTCACTTGAAATGCTTATCAAACTGAGTAACGTTTTAGTACTAAGGCACAATTTAGTACAATTTAATAGTTATTTTTATAAAACCTCTCTATACACCACATTTTTAGTTTTATTTTCGGGCTGTATATGTTTCATACAAACTATCAACCCTAATTAAATCCTCTTAGCGGTGGAATATCGCAAAATCCATTCTTAGCGGACGTCAACTAACTATAATCTACCTCCCTGCCTCATCTTTGTCCATCCTGGATAGATGGACCATCCAGCGGTTATTAAGTTCTCGTGATGAGTGAGTCAGTGACCTTTCTCTTTTATATAATTATATAGATTACGATGCATTATTTGGACATCTTCTATCGCTATCTATATAGAGCATACATTTTAAATTTCAAGTCTTTTACTTCTAAAACATAGGACTTTCATACAAACTTCCAACCCCCCGTTTTGCCCCCTTAGGGGTCGAGTTTCGTAAAATCCGTTCTTAGCGGATCTCTACACCCTATAAGGAGCCTTCCTGCCAAATTTCAAGTTTGTAGGTGTTATAGTTTCGGAGATTTCGTGATCAGTGGGTCAACCTACCATCCCCCGTTTTAACCCCAAAAAGGGGTTGATTTCTAAAGATACATTATTTGGACGCCTTTTCATCATCTATAGAGCGTACATTTTAAATTTCAAGTCTTTTACTTCTAAAACATAGGACTTTCATACAAACTTCCAACCCCCCGTTTTACCCCCTTAGGGGTCGAGTTTCGTAAAATCCATTCTTAGTGGATGTCTACGCCCTATAAGGAGCCTTCCTGCCAAATTTTAAGTTTATAGGTGTTATAGTTTCGGAGATTTTGTGATCAGTGAGTCAACCTACCATCCCCCGTTTTAACCCCAAAAAGGGGTTTATTTCTAAAGATGCATTAATTGGACGTCTTCTCATCATCTATAGAGCATACATTTAAAATTTCAGGTCTCTTACTTCAAAAACATAGGACTTTCATACAAACTTGCGACCCCCGTTTTACCCCCATAAGGGTCGAGTTTCGTAAAATCCGTTCTTAGCGGATGTTTACGCCCTATAAGAAGCCTTTCTGCCAAATTTCAAGTTTGTAGATGTTATAGTTTCGGAGATTTCGTGATCAGTGAGTCAACCTACCATCCCCCGTTTTACCCCAAAAAGGGGTTTATTTCTAAAGATACATTATTTGGACGCCTTCTCATCATCTATAGAGCATACATTTTAAATTTCAGGTCTCTTACTTAAAAAACATAGGACTTTCATACAAACTTCCAACCCCCGTTTTACCCCCTTAGGGGTCGAGTTTCGTAAATTCCGTTCTTAGCGGATGTCTACGCCCTATAAGGAGCCTTCCTGCCAAATTTCAAGTTTGTAGGTGTTATAGTTTCGGAGATTTCGTGATCAGTGTGTCAACCTACCATCCCCCGTTTTAACCCCAAAAAGGGGTTGATTTCTAAAGATACATTATTTGGACGCCTTCTCATCATCTATAGAGCATACATTCTAAATTTCAGGTCTCTTACTTCAAAAACATAGGACTTTCATACAAACTTCCAACCCCCGTTTTACCCCCTTAGGGGTCGAGTTTTGTAAAATCTTATATATATATATATATATCGTATTTTTAATAAGCATGCTATGCTACCTACGAATGACCTTATGCGTTTCACAAATATTGTAAAATATTATTTGTCTTTTGATTAACAAGATACTAACATAATTTAATAATTATTTTATAAAAATAGATTTTTTACTTAATTCGTAAAATAAATATTTTTCAAATATTGTAAAATATTATTTTATAATTCTTTCTATTAAATATTATTTGTCTTTTCAATAACAAGATACTAACGTAATTTAATAATCTATAATCTATAATATATATAAAAGCGAAAGGTCACTCACTCATCACGAAATCTCCGAAACTATAACACCTACAAACTTGAAATTTGGCAGGTAGGCTCCTTATAGGGCGTAGACATCCACTAAGAATGGATTTTACGAAACTCGACCCCTAAGGGGGTAAAACGGGGAGAAGACAAATAATATTTTACAATATTTGTGAAACGCATAAGGTCATTCGTAGGTAGCATAGCATGCTTATTAAAAATACGATATATATATATATATATATATATATATATATATATATATATATATATCGTATTTTTAATAAGCATGCTATATATATATATATATATATATATATGTGTGTGTGTGTGTGTGTGTGTGTGTACTTCAATTAAAGCATACACATGACATACTTAATAACATAACATAACAATACACTTTATTGTACACCAAAACATAAATAATACATATCAGATTGATTTTAATAAAGTGATTTTAATAATTAAAATATAAGGTACAATGAGTTGCCTCGATCGATGAAAAGCGATCTCTTCCAGTCAACCTAATTCATTTAATATTTTCCGAAATCGTTTTCATCGACGTTTATTAATGGAAACAATTCAAAAAGCTATGATTTAAGGGACGAAAACAGATTATAATAGACACTGGGACATTGACATTGGAAGTAATTAGACGTGTACTTGTAGTGTAGACTGCGCCTAATTTTGACAGTTAATCTAAAATGTTTTTTATTCTGTTAATTGTGATGCTTTTCGCGGGTAATTGTTTTACTATGGAGAGTTCGAAAGCTATGGAAGGGTATCCAGCAGGATATTTAGCTGATTGTAAGTTTATTGTGTAATATTTCTACTTATAGGATACCATTTTTTATTTTTTTATGTGTATTGCAGTTAAATAATCGTATTTCGTAACATATTTTGATATTTTAGATCTATGAAATCAACTTTAAAATAATTAACCAACAGCATCTGATTTTTCAAAAGAATAATTGTCTAATGAAAATACCTGACGATAATGACAAAGACGCTGAAATGTTGTGAAATCGGTTTTAATCTAGGATAAAAAAGTTGGGTACGAAATAGCCCGTGTTTGTTTTTTGTATTTACTATCCCATCACCGTAAATATTAATCAAATATTAACCAAACCATTTTATTTTGCTAAATTATTGTTACTTTGAATATTTAAGTTGGAGTATTAAAATTTAAACGACGACGCATTGGCGCAACGGTTACAGCGCTGGTTTCTGGCGGTTACGCTGGCGGTTGTAGGTTCAATCTCCGCATTTGACAAACATTTGTATTGGCCATACAGATGTTTGCCTTGGTCTGGGTGTTTGTGCAGTCTTTGTGGGTCTCCTCATCGTGTCTCAGAGACCACGTTAAGCCGTTCGTCTCGGTTGCTATCATGTACACATGATAGCGGTCGTTACTCATAGTAGGGAATATATCCGTCAACCCACATTGGAGTAGCATGGTGGATTAAGCTCTGATCCTTCTCCTACACGGGATAGAGGTCTATGCAATGGGATATTACAGGCTGAAGCGTTAGCGCGTGTTTTTACATAAAAACGCTAAATAAATACTAATTTAAGTTCAAAAAATAAAGTATGGGTGGACTATTTGAATTTTCAATTAAAAAGGAACGAGATAGTTATCGTTACAAATATATAAAAATATTAAAATCACTTGAATAAGGTGTAAACAGCTTGTACTTTATGAAAAAAAAAAACAATAACAAAATTTCTTAATCCATTTAGATTTCGAAAGCGCTATCGAATCGTCATTTTACAGAGTATATATTTTTAATTAGTTAAGCGTAATTAATGTGAAGCTACAATCCCATGCGGAATGCAGATGTTGTTGAGAAGAATTGACGAAACTTGATATTTAATATTTCAAAAACCACGAATCATTATAAATTCAGTCATATGCACTAAACGAAATTAAATCCTGATCATTAACATTGGGGCTCGAAAATTTTTTAAATCGTCTAATCGATTTCTTAGTTAGTTTGGCATAATAGAGATACATAGTTGATTATTATCAAAGAATCATGATTAGACGATACAAAACTAATATAACTTGTCTTATTCTTAAACTAGCTGTATTTAACAAAAAAGGTATTGTTCAGGTCGCAGAATTATAAAAAAAACTAAAATAAAAGTAGCCTAAGTTACTTCTTATTACATCAGCTATCTGCCAGTGAAAGTTCCATCAAAATCGGTCCAGCCTGAAACGGCTTCAGAGATTCGTTTCAGAGATTAGCCGGGACAAACAGATAGACTGAAATTGTAAAAAATGTTATTTTGGTATATGTACCGTATATATATCCACATGCATTTATTTTAGTACAAAGCAGTTATTTTAATATAACAAACAGACACTCTCTTTGTTTATTTCTATAGATTACACTTATCTCTTACCTGTCATCAGCAAAGCCGAAAAGAAGGGTAATGTTTTGACCTTTATGTACGTCCGCTTGCTATAATTATGTACTCATTGTCGTCATTACATTCCCTTGTTTCAAGTGAACAGATAAATAACTCGTTAGATGAGTATGTATGACGCGATTATAATTCGGAACATTAAAGTTGATAAAACCTTCATGGTGGAATCAGGTTTTTTTTTTTTAAATTCTTTTCGAAGTATCACATACTCGTAGCAAGATAAACTAATTTTTTAAATAACTCTCTTTGAAATAAACTTTTTGGTTTAATAGCAAATTATTGTTTGGAATCTTAAATCTGAATATGGTAAATGAATTTTGTTATTTATAGTGACGGAGTAGCATCAAAACTCTATTTTGATAGGATTTACCTGCTCTACAAAATGTTTCAAAATAATGTAATCTATATATTAATACGTGAAGCAAAACTTTGTACCCCTTTTTACAAAAATTGCGCGGACGGAGTATGAAATTACGCCCACTTATAGTTTATACAGAGAACAAGTGCAGATTGCTAAAATTTTCTTAAATTACGCATACGAAATACATTAAATCAATAAAAAAAAGACATTACACACACTACCATTTATTTGACACACACGCATATATGTATACTCTTTTGTTTATTATTACAGAAGTAGGTATAGTCTTTGACATCGAACTTTAATAATGTTCAAACTTATAACTTAAATCAATTATGATCAAATTTCGACTACTGGGCGATCACTAGTATTTATTTATTCACCTTAATAATAGAATCAAATTTGTATAAGTAAAGTTAAAATGTCTACGGGAACTAATCGGTCATTTCGTTGGATAAAGAAAAATCAAGCCATAAGTTGCTAGTTTGCCCATTGCTAATCAGTGATAGATCCTATATCGAAAACTTTTAAGTAGTTCCAGTTACAAAGTTTTAATTTGTTATTCAAATGTGCGCCAGCCCTGCGGTCACCAACCCATCTGCCCAGCGTGGTGACTATGGGTAAAACACACGAGTTCACGCCATTTTTGTCTCGAACTTGTAAGGCCTATGTCCAGTAGTGGACTACGATAGGTTGATGTGTATATGTATGTATGTGTATTCGTATGCGAAAAAAGTATAATAAGGCAAAACAATTTATTTTTATTCTTTAGTAAAAATATGAATCATTCTGTTTCTTAAAATTCCTATGGGTTGTCTGGAAGAAATGTCTAAATAACCATAAGTCCACCCATTGTACTTCACAGTCTGTAAGTGTTTTTAAATGTATTTATTGCTTAAAATGTAGTTGTAATGTTAGTTGTGGTGTACAATAAAGTATAAGTAAATAAATAAATAAAGAAAAAATAAATAAATAAATAAATATTTTCATTGACGTGTGACGACTTAAATAACACAAAATCATCTTAAATATTGGTTTTATCCTTGAAACAGTTTTGTTATCTTAAAGTAGGTAAATAAAAACTTGTTCTTGAAAATATTCTTACTTCCAAAGTGTTGGTTAAATATTTTATTTTCCAAGCAAGAAATTTAGGTATTTCTTGAAAATAAATGTAAACCCACGCATTTCCTGACTTAATACGGTTTTGCCTTTGTTTATGGGTATATGACTTTTAAGGTAAGTATAGTTATATTCCTTTAACGTTCTAGAAAAAAAAACAACAGTTTTTTTAAACAAAAAAAAAAAATATATTTTGTCAAAGAAGTCGCAGGACTTTGTTCAAAAAAAGTTCTTGTTTATATTAGTTTTTAGGAATCATTAAAAAAACTTTAGATACTATACGATCTATATTTCATAAAATCTCTAAATAGAAAATCCGAGTCCAATGTTATTTTGGATAATACCTGTGTAGTCCTTATTTTGCGCCTAGAAAAATGTAATAGCAATCACGCAATTAAAAAAAATATCGCAGTTAGTAATAAAATAAAAGGTAGAGTTACCAATTTTATTGACCAAAAAAGAATAAAAAAAGTATACTAAGTTTGGATTAGTAGTCAAAATTTGTTAATTATTGTATGCTCATAACTAAGAAAATTATTGGATGTAGAGTTATTTTTAAAAAGATGTAACTATTAATAGAAATGTTTAAATTTTTGACAATTTCAGTTGCTTCTTCTTGGTGCATAAGTTATGCAGCATAACATAACAAGAGAAATGTTATTGAATATCATACAAATGATAAACGATACTTACTTCTACATAAAAAAAGGATAAGGTGTTGGACACTTGAGATCGTAAATGTAAAAAAAGTAAAAATGAGAATGTTAGAGTGTTTCAAAATAATATGGCTGTATTGCAATGAGTCTAAATTGTGTCATATTAATCTAGAACAAGCTATACCCGTGCAAATAATTCTGCGGTGTGGCTACGGCAGTAAGGAATATAGCCACACCCTCTCTTCCCGTGGGTGTCGTAAGAGGCGACTAAGGGATAACACAGTTCCACTACCACCTTGGAACTTAAAAAGCCGACCGATGGCGGGATAACTATCCAACTGCTGGCTTTTAAATACACAGACCGAAAACGGGCAGTAGCGTCTTCAGTACGACAAAGCCAGCCCTGCGGTCACAACCCGCCTACCCAGCGTGGTGACTATAGGCAAAACACACGAGTTCGCACCATTTTTGGCGCGAACCTGTGGAGGCCTATGTCTGCAGTGGACTGCGATAGGCTGCAGTGATGAAGTATAATAATTAACATTATACAAAATTAGAAAAAAGTATTTGTACGTGAGTTGATTTGAAATTGAACAAAAAAAATTCCGACCGCCATTCATGTTGATGTTGTTTTAAGATAAAAGTCGTCAGATGGCTTGCTGTATTGTGTCTCAATGTTTATATATAATTTTAATAATTAAGTAACTTACAAAAACAAAAGTTTAAATTTTTTTAGTTGTAGATGTCGGTAGAGAGAGCAATCTATAATATATATAAAAGCGAAAGGTCACTCACTCATCACGAAATCTCGGAAACTATAACACCTACAAACTTGAAATTTGGCAGGTAGGCTCCTTATAAGACGTAAGCATCCGCTAAGAACGGATTTTACGAAACTCAACCCCTAAGGGGGTAAAACGGGGGTTGAAAGTTTGTATGAAAGTCCTATGTTTTTGAAGTAAGGGACTTGAAATTTAAAATGTATGCTCTATAGATGGTGAAAAGATGTTTAAATAATGTATCTTTAGAAATCAACTCCTTTTTGGGGTTGAAACGGGGGATCGTAGGTTGACTCACTGAACACGAAATCTCCGAAACTATAACACCTACAAACTTGAAATTTAGCAGGTACTCTCCTTATAAGGCGTAAACTACCGCTAAGAATGTATTTTACGAAACTCGACCCCTAAGGGGGTAAAACGGGGGTTGGAAGTTAGTATGAAAGTCCTATGTTTTAGAAGTAAGAGACTTGAAATTTAAAATATAAGCTCTATAGATGATGAAAAGGTGTCCAAAATAATGTATCTTTAGAAATTAACTCCCTTTTGGGATTAAAACGGGGGATGGTAGGTTGACTTACTCATCACGAAATCTCCGAAACTATAACACTTAAAAACTTGAAATTTAGCAGGTATACTCCTTATAGGGCGTAAACTACCGCTAAGAATGTATTTTACGAAACTCGACCCCTAAGGGGGTAAAACGGGGGTTGGAAGTTAGTATGAAAGTCCTATGTTTTAGAAGTAAGAGACTTGAAATTTAAAATATATGCTCAATAAATGATGAAAAGGTGTCCAAATAATGTATCTTTAGAAATCAACTCCCTTTTGGGGTTAAAACTGGGGTGGCAGGTTGACTCACTCATCACGAAATCTCCGAAACTATAACACCTAAAAACTTGAAATTTGGCAGATAGGCTTCTTATAGGTCGTAACCATTCGCTAAGAACGAATTATACGAAATTCGACCCCTAAGGGGATAAAACGGGGGTTGGAATTTTGTATGAAAGTCCAATGTTTTTGAAGTAAGAGACTTGAAATTTAAAATGTATGCTCTATAGATGGTGAGAAGGAGTGCAAATAATGTATCTTAGAAATAAACTTCCTTTTGGAGTTAAAACGGAGGTATGGTAGGTTGACTCACCCATCACGAAATTTCCAGAACTATAACAGCTACAAACTTGAAATTTGGCAGGTAGGTTCTTTATAGGGCGAAAACATCCGCTAAAAACGGATTTTACGAAGCTCGACCCCCAAGGGGATAAAACAGGGGTTGGAAGTTTGTATGAAAGTCCTATGTTTTTGAAGTAAGAGACTTGAAATTTAAAATGTACGCTCTTTAGATGGTGAGAAGGTGTCCAAATAATGTATCTTTAGAAATCCATTTCTTTTTAAGGTTAAAACGAGGGATGGTAGTTTGACTTACTCATCACGAAATCTCCGAAATTATAACAGTTACAAACTTAAAATTTGGCAAGTAGATTCCTTATATAGTGTAGACATCCGCTAAGAACGGATTTTACGAAATTCGATCCCTAAAGGGGTAAAAATGGGGTTGGAAGTTTGTATGAAAGTCCTATGTTTATGAAGTAAGAGACTTAAAT
The DNA here is from genome assembly GCF_905220565.1 of Melitaea cinxia. Classification (NCBI taxonomy): domain Eukaryota; kingdom Metazoa; phylum Arthropoda; class Insecta; order Lepidoptera; family Nymphalidae; genus Melitaea; species Melitaea cinxia. The sequence continues at coordinate 13,517,614 of NC_059407.1, read as the reverse complement.
TTAAAATGTATGCTTTATAGATGATGAGAAGGTGTCCAAATAATGTATCTTTAGAAATTAACTCCCTTTTGGAGTTAAAACGGGGGGATGGTAGGTTGACTCAGTCATCACGAAATCTTCGAAACTATAACAGCTATAAACTTGAAATTTGGCAAGTAGGTTTCTTCTAGGGTGTACCTAAACATTCGCTAAGAACGGATTTTACAATACTCGATCCCTAAGGGGATAAAACGTGGGTTGGACGTTTGTATGAAAGTCCTATGCTTTTGAAGTAAGAGACTTGAAATTTAAAATGTACGCTCTTTAGATGGTGAGAAGGTGTGCAAATAATGTATCTTTAGAAATCAACTCCTTTTTGGGGCTAAAACGGGGGATGGTAGGTTGACTCACTTATCACGAAATCTCCGAAACTATAACAGCTACAAACTTGAAATTTGGTAAGTAGGTTCTTTATAGGGTATAAACATCCGCTAAGAACGAATTTTACGAAATTCGACCCCTAAGGGAATAAAACGGTGGAGAACTCAAAAACCGCTGGACGGTCCATCCATCCAGGATGTACAAAGATGAAATTTGGCAGGGAGGTAGATTATAGTTAGTCGACGTCCGCTAAGAACGGACTGCGATATTCCACCGCTAAGGTGGTTTAATCGGGGTTGATAGTTTGTATGAAACATATACAGCAGCTATAAGTTCGCCTGATAGGTTATTTATACTGCAGCCCGAAAATAAAACTAAAAATGTGGTGTATAGAGAGGTATTATAAAATAACTATTAAATTATACTAAATTGTGTCTTTTAAAAAGTTACTCAGTCTGATAAGCATTTCAAGTGACAGAAATAAAAAAATAATTTGCGTTAACTTGCGTTTACTGGAAGTTTTCCGGGAAAACTTTGTGACACATTAAAATTAAACGCGGGCGAAGCCGCGGGCACAGCTAGTTATCTATAAAATCATATATAATTAATGTGGAGTAATTGTGAGGTTTTTCTAAAAAGGGAAGCAAATATCTTAAACCTTAGCGTATTAATATATAATATGATATGGCATAAATAACACTATGAAATAATAATTTTATATAATAAAATTTTAGGTAGGACAATAATATTTCTAATAAAAATATACTTGCCTTGTTGAAGGACATAGACATTTGCATTTTTAATTTTATAGTTTATATATATAGAATACTAACAAAACGTGAATTGTGAACAGGGTCACGAGCACACATAGATTTACGATTTTAACATGAAGTTTTTTTCAGGCCCAGGTTCAACCAAAGAAGCAATTATAAGCAACAATACACTTAAATATCTTTCAATATACGTCCAAGGTAATAATAGTTCAATTCGCAGAAGATACAGCTACCACGAGACCAGTTACCTTGCTAAGGATCCAGACTTAGACTTTAAGAAGAGGACTATGTTATACGTGGGAGGTTACTTGGATAGTCCGAGCTTTCCATATGCGACGCGTATGGGCGATGCGTACAAAAATATTGGATACAACGTTCTTTTATTGGATACGAATTATTTTACTACAATGGAATATTCTAGGTAAGGTTTGATGTAATTTAAATTGAATTAAGAACTTATTCCGTTTTTAGTAAGTTAAAATATTCGGAGTTATGCTTTTTATTTTTATGCGATTAATTTATTTTAATAGTTGTACAACATAGCTTTAGAAGTATTTATATCATCATCACAGCAGCCTTTCGCAGTCCACTACTGGACATAGGCCTCCACAAGTTCACGCCAAAAATAGCGTGAAATCATGTGTTTTGCCCATAGTCTCCACGCTGGGCAGGCGAGTTGGTGACCGCAGGGCTGGCTTTGTCGCACTGAAGACCCTGCTGCCCGTCCTCGGCCTGAGTATTTCAAAGCCAGCAGTTGGATGGTTATCCCGCTATCGGTCGGCTTTATAAGTTCCAAGGTGGTAGTGGAACTCTGTTAGAAGTATGAATAAAGAATGAAGTATTTATTTTTATTAAATTTCATTTAAGTAGCTACTGCATTAACACTACTCGTATAAGTATCGATAAGTATGGATAGAGTCAAGATAATATAATGACTGCTTCGTCAAGACCTGAGTATTATCGATAAGTATGGATAGAGTCAAGATAATATAATGACTGCTTCGTCAAGACTTGAGTATATAGTAGCAAAGAATAATATTGTCGGTAAACTAGAAATTCTTAAATATTTAGTGGAGCAGTGTTGTAGGCTATAATACTCGTTTTTAAATGGAAAAGAATTTTAGGACCATTTTAGGACCCTGCAATGGTATAAGTATATAAACGTAAATGTTTTTAACATTTCAGAGCCGCGCGATTTATGCGTCCTGTTGGCAAGCACACAGCTAAAATGTTAGCCGATCTCACTCGAGACGGACTGGATCCAGCTATGCTCGAATTAGTCAGCATTAGCCTCGGCGGTCAAACTTCTGGTTTCATAGCCAAGAACTTTAGACATCTAACCGGAATGAACATTTCAAGAATAACGGCCTTAGATCCCGCTGGACCTTGCTTCCGAAACCTCGGCCCAGCTGATAGGCTTGATAAAACTGACGCAGATTTCGTTGAAGTGCTTCAAACAAATGTTGATGATTTTGGTATGGCGGCACCTATTGGTCATATTAATTACTACGTTAATGGCGGGGAGCATCAACCAGGAGATTTCTTTTGGATGTTGTGTACGGCCTTTTGTAGTCATGTCAGAGCTCATGCGCTGTGGATAGCAGCTTTGACATATCGTGACGCGTTTGTCGCAATACAGTGCGACTCCGTACAACAGGCGAGATACAAACAATGCTACGACAGAGTACCTCAAGTTACTAATTATTTAGGACTAAAAGCGGACAAGAATGTTCAAGGTATATTCTACTTGGCGACGACGAATACCTATCCATATTTTATGGGCAAGAAAGGTTTGAAAAAAGAATACGATTTTTTTACAAATATTACAAGTTCAGTTAATAAAAGCAAGTTATTAAAAATATAAATATTATAGGCTACAAAACGATGTATTTATTAAAAGGTTTTTCAGAATAAATACTAAAGTACGCTAAAATAATAGCATTCTCTTTTTTCAATTAAAATTTAGTTATTTTCTTTCATCAAAAATCTACTTATTAAATAGAAAATTAAAAAGAAAGAAAATAATTAAAACTAAAATAAATTAAATCCGAAAAAATGTTTTTAATTTTTACTATTTCTATAAGATGAAATCTCAAATATTCCTACCTACTTAACTCGGATGAAGTATTTCATCATGTAATGTTTTTATCGTTGTATTTTTTCATTTACAAATAAAAAATTAGTAGCCTCTAAACTAGAAACGCCATCTATTACACACAAACAGTATTACAAAGAGAATTAACCTGTGTGGCGTTTTATTAATATGTTACATTTGTGTTGACCGCTAGATGGCAGTTATTCAAATTTTTAAATTATATTTATTTATTTTTATTTATGTTGTTAAAATAAAAAATAATACTAGAACATTGTGTCACTATTATTTTGATTTTCTTATTAGATTTAGACTTATTATTAATATTTAATTTTTTGTATTATTTTCTTCCTCTTCCATTATTATGTTATTAGCCAATAACAAATAAGCGTTTTGCAGTCATTAGGAAATTATTCTGTGAGTTGTAACTTACACAGTAAAACATAATATAAATCTTCCATTAAAGTTTTATTTTAAAGTTGTGAAAACCATTCTCTATACGTAAATGTTTTATAAATGTACTTTACTCGATTCTATTTTGACTTATTATTTAAAATTAAAGAAACAAAACAATTACCGTAATTATTTAATCTTTTTAATTAATTTATTTGAGTACCAAAGTAATCCAGCAACGAATTATTTGTATATGCCTATGTATATAAAAACAGGTCAAAAGCATAACCCTCCTTTTGAGCTGCGTCACAGTCGTGTATTATTTTTTATAAGCCCCTCTTCCGCTCTTGACATTAATAAAGCCATGTTGTCAGGAGAATTTAAAGTAGATAGTTTCAACTACGCATATTATGTATTTTTTTTATACCACTAGGTCGACAAACAAGCGTACGGCTCACCTGATGGTAAGAGATTACCGTAGCTTATAGACGCCTGCAACACCAGAAGTATCGCGAACGCGTTGCCGACCCAATCCCCAATTTCCCCCAGGAGCTCTGGTCACCCTACTCACCAACAGGAACACAATACTGCTTGAAAACAGTATTATTTAGCTGTGATCTTCTGTAAGGTCGAGGTACTACAAAGTCGGACTGCTGCATGTTTTGAGCAGGAAATTCCTGCTGTGCCCTACCTCAGTTAAAATATATTAAAAGTTATGTACTTGGAGTGTAATTTTAGCTACTGCAGAGAACAGATTAACCGGGCTAATTAACCGGATGAGCAACGTGTCATCCGGATGATTGAATGTTCGAAGAAAACCGAGGAATTTACACATTAGTTTTTGCAAACTGGGTCGCGCGTAACCCCCTATAACCATGCTTTAGAAATGATGTTAATGACAATAGTTAGCGGCTGTATTTGAATAGATTATTTGAAATAGCCTTTAGTAATGTTACTCTAAATTTCCGAAGAAAAAAAAATATTCAAACATACATCCTTGTTGTGGGCCATATTGAATAATTCTTTATTTTGTAAACATTTTTGAATATCATATCAAAAATTGACCGCTCCAGCGGGATTCGAACCCGCGTCTCCGACTGACCGTGTCTTTATTTTGTGTTCACCAAACCCTTATATAACGATAGAAACTTGAAAAAATCAAAGAGAACTTTGATTTCGTCGACGTTTCTGAGGTTTTCTTTTGCGGTGGTAGATGTGAAGTGATGATACGTTGAATAACTTGAAATATATTAAAGAGAGATTCTCAATAGTTTAAAACTAAATCTATCCAGCAGTATGTAAATTATATATCTACATGCTACTGGAAATAATGCTTATATTAAAATTCAAAAAAATAATAATAATTTTTTATTCAAAGTTTTCGATTGTTAAATGTCAAGTGATCTGATTTTTATCATAATGATTATTATTTAACGATCGATATAGCTGTGCTATTAAGATTGAAAAACTTTGACTTTGAATATTTGTGTACATTAAACGTTATGTCAGTAAATAAAAACATGATTTTAAATGCATATGCTTATGTATTTGTACTTTATTGTGACTTTTGCCCTTCTAGGACACCTGGTAGAGAACCTCATCACCTGGTGTACCACACCTTAAATTACCAAATTATTAACCAACTAGGTACTGGTTATTAAAATTAATTCTGTTAGAAAATTATTTAATTCATGCAAAGTCAACAAACGGTGTCCGTTCGAAACGCATTGTTTGAATCTGCACACATCTGCCTACCTGATCATTGTTTAATGCTAAGAATTATTATCTATTGTCAATAGATGGCGGAACAGGGGGGTCATTACTACAATGAACTGACGGACAAACAGACCATTTGCAATTACAACACTGAATGATTAATTTGAACCTTATTGCATAAGAAATAAGAGTTGGAAATATCGTACTAATAATAATTCAAAGGGTTTAATTTTTTAGACGTTATAGGGTCAGCTAAGGAATTGTGATAGAGTGTGCTTAGTTCTATTGAAGTTTTTTTGAGATCTAATGGACACCTGGGTGTAATTTGAATATTATTATTTTGTTTTTAAGGATTCTGCGATAGGGATAGTACGGTCATTGTCATTTCGTACTCTTTGATATAAACACATTAAAATGTTAATTCGATGATGATAATAATAGTTTGAGGGACAGTTGCGCAATGTTTGTGGTTGAATCTTCTGAGTTGCAAGAGTTATATAAAGTTTAAGAAAATTATGAAAAGTGCAACTGAAAAAGTGTTTTGTTATTTCTTAGGTAAGTTAGAAAGTCTTGTTTAAAAATATATAAAGCCACGTATATATGCTTACATGAATTTATTGTGTGTATTTTGACACCATCGAATAAATATTTTAGAAAATAATTTTATATTTTATACACTAAAGTCAAAAATGATTTTTTTTATTTTTGTTCTTCTGTCAATCTGTATATAATGGCCTCGTAACGATAAAACAATGAAAGCAGTTAAAACGAAAATATACAACAACAAATATGAGTTTTTCTTAGGCTTATATTTCTTTATTTCTCACAAAAACTTAAAAATGTATTCTTTATTTATTTATATTTTATTTTATTTTTATTTAGGAAACATACAACTTTATATTACATTATTATATTATGACTACAATAACTGAAATCAATAAAGTTTCCACTATTAGCTAATACATACATACAACAGCACTATAACATTGCGTGAAACATACATATTGTTTGGAAAAAAATACCCAAAATAAAATGGAGAAAAAAAAATGAAAAAAAAAAAATTGAGAAATGCTATAGTGAGACTATCTAAGTACAATAAGAATATATATTTATTAAGACTTCCGAAATACGCAAGTTTTCTTTGAGAGTTTATATGAAGCTGGTAGAAATAGCTTAAGTACCTACCTACTAATAGCTAATAAATCATTTTGTGCTAAAACACAGTTTATATATTATTTAAGAGTATTTTAAGAGTAACTGCGTATCTTCTTGCCGATTATTCTCTGCAGAATCTACATATTGAATCGGTGGTAGCTTTACTTTTATAAAAATAATAAACACCCTAAAATTTTAATTTTTTAAATGACGATTCGAATGCGCTCTTGGGGCCTATTTGAATAGAGTTTTGATTTTCATTTTGAGGTAATTAGGTAACACTCAATAAGCTTAAAGCTAGTCTTTAATATATCGATTCTGTTATTATTTTTATCACTTTGAATAAATCGGTGTAGAATTTCACTTTTATGTTTATCCAAAGATTGCTTTGAGTCATTAATTAATTAATTAGTAATATTGTATATTATATTTTATAGGCAATAGTTAACCTATCAACAAACTAAATTTATTGAATGCGGCCTCTTTGATATGAAAATCTCGGTATTTATCATACCTAATAACACTACCCGACCATCATTTATCATTGACATTTGTGTCCAATAAACTACATAGCATTTCGACGATAAGCTGCTTACCCAACGACTTGTCTAAACAAGTCATTTAATTCGTTTTTAAAATCGATATCGACAAGTGGGTATCGATTGATTCCTGCTCCGAAGCCCGGTGGTAAAACATCTGTCGCGTAGAGTCGAAATGTCCGACTTTCACAAAATGTTTATATTTATATTTATATACACATATTTTAACCCTGACATCGAAGGTGTGAAAATAGCGATCGTATTAAAATAGCGAACGCTACCGTGCACTCGCTGGGAGGTTGATTTAATCGATTCCCGATTAAATTAATGGTTTACGTAAAAATTTTAACGACGACGTGAATGTATTTATTGACGTGATATTAGTTTTGTTTTTAATTAATTCGATGTGTTTTGTTGTTTTTTTTTAAATTGGAAATGGATTTTAATCTTTGATTCCGATCTTTGAACCCAAATCTGATTTTATGGGAAGTCTGTTGATCATTGAATTTTATTGTATTTTTTACTTATTTTATTTCAGACATACTCGTCTTCCTATGTAAGGAAAACAATGTTACATTTTGTGTTAATGTTAGTTTCAATTTTTATATGTTTTCAAGTGAAACTAAATAGGTACGTCAAAGCCGTATCTTGCTGACCTTGGCCAGGCAAATAAAAAAAATCGAATTAAAATATTAGCTATATCTTTATTAACGCAATGAAATAAGTAATTAGTTTAAAATTCACTATTTTAATTACTATATGTAAGCTGATCACAGTTTAAAAGTAACGTTTGTTATTATTTCCTATTAACGAGTACTTACTCTAGTAGGTACTTCAAAATATTCCGCGAGAATGACGTCCTATTAGAAAACCATAGACACATGACGTGCTTAAAAAATGTGTCAAATCCTTACCTAATCTATATTTGTTTGTTAGTTTAAGTGGGCTAATCTTAGAAACTGTTGGTTCGAATTGAAAAGTTATTTTTGTATTGGATAGCCCATTCCCCACCGGGAAGGCTTTATAGGCTATATAAGGCTAATAGGTTTTTTGATGTTTAAATTAACGTATGTGAAACCGCATGATAGTGCTCTAAACTGAGTTATTTTTAGGCGAGTAAACAGTTGGATGGTTATCACTAATAGTTCTTTGCTCCAGTCTGTAATATTCCACTGCTGGACATAGGCCTCTTTCTCTATGCAGGAGAAGGATCAGAGCTTAATTCACCACGCTGCTTCAATGCGGGTTGGCGGATATATTCCCTACTGTGAGTAACGATCGCTATCATATGTACATGATAATAACCGGGACCGACGGCGTAACGTGCTCTCCGAGGCCGGGAGGGGAAACCAACAAGGACTGCACAAACATCCAGACCACGGAAAACATCAGCATGGCCAATGCAAGTTTGTCATATACGGGGATCGAACCGCAACCGCCAGCGCAACAGGCACAAACCAGTGCTGTGACCGTTGCGTCAACGCGGCGTCTACTATACTACTATTACTTTAGATACTAGATCAGGGGTGTCAAACTCAATTTTACAGAGGGCTATATATAAAATTTAGAAAATGTGGGAATACCTTATTAAAAAAATTAAAGACTATTACGTAGGAAATGAGTATTATAGAAAAAGTAACATTATTTCCATTTTCACAGAACAAAGTTTGTCAGCTCAACTACTTGTACATAATGCACTCAATAGATTTAATCCCTTTTGTAACTATCTCTCAAGATCCTTTTTTTTCAAAGTCTTAATTACCATAAAATCCTAGACAAAGAAACCAATATGCTGCGATTAACAGTTTTAGATATATTCAAGTGCCTATTAGGAACTGGACCAAAGGCATAGACACTCTAGTTATATAATTGAAAATATCAAAGAACTTGTTCCCTCCTCCTTACTCCTTTTAATGCTTGAGGTTGTCTGGAAGAGATCGCTCTTTTAGCGATAAGGCTGCCTTTTGTACATGTCTATATTTTCTTTCTTTCGTTGTAATTTTTTTTCTCTGAGTGTGTATAATAAAGAGTATTTGTATTGTATTGTACTGTACTGTATTTCCCTTAGAACACTTAATTGTCCTTAAATTATAAAGCTATCGAGGTGTTAGTATCTGTATATATTATTATAATATCAGCTGAAAAAGGAGCATATAGCAAATAAAATTTTCATAATATACTAATCGAGCTATAAAATAATATTACAAAATATTCTAAATTGAAGTAATATTTTTAACCTTTCTTATTATTAATGTAATTAAACTATAAAGGCTTTTCATGCAAACAAGACTCAAAGCGTTACAGCTCAAAATACTTTGTAAGTTCGATTTTGAGGAGGTCTTCTAATTATTCCGAGCGTTAGTAATAGGGTCCATCGTTGAAGATGACAAGAATTTTGCAAGTATTAAATATCGGGTGCGGAGACAAAGTCTAGACTTACCCGTACATGTAATGTTAGTTTAGGAACTTATTAAGTTGAAGTTATATTAAACTTTGTTCATCATCAATATGAAGATTGCAACTCCGTACACTGAATATTATTTCAACGTTTTAATGTTAGACACTCTAAAATATTACCATGTTACCGGTACACGAAGTGACATTTCGGAAAAAAATATTGAAATTTATATATTTTTTATTAATTTTGGACGGATAAAAGTAACTGTATCGGCGTTACAGCACTTTGATTCTTTGTTTTAAATACTAATTATATTTTTAGCCAAAATAGGAAAACCAAAAGGCTTCACTTCACTGTAGCCCTATCGTACTTCACTGCCAATTATAAGACTCCGCAAGTTCACAAGTTGTTAATTATAACTAACGTTTTGTTAAAATTCATACCAAGATGTATTCATCGGAAGGACTTATTTAGGCCACCCAGCGTTCGGCCTATCTCGTCCAACGCCTCAAAAAGCCTAAGGTTAATTACTAAAATATTATAAAACAAAAGAAATTTAAACTTATTTACACATTAGTAACTACACGTGAATCAAAAATATGTTTTATTTGTACCTACTGTCTTACTAATATTATATATTTTTTTTTGCATTTTTTATTTATTAACTGAAACCTGCGCGCGTTGCTACGCTGTTTTTTTTAAACTCAGAAACCTTTGTTGGCTCATGCACAACACGTTGCTGAAGACCATAACATGATCAAACGCATAGCTTACAATTCCATAAAGGGCATACAGACAAATATTCATTTTTTTATATATATAGATTTAGGAACAATCACATTTTTGGTGGCAATTTTAAGCCTGTAGTTCCACGTTATTAATTTATAAAAATAATAACGATAATTTTAATACTAATAGCTTGTGATATAAAGGTGTATATTTGATCACGTGATTATTTCTCATGATTCCTTAATAATTTGAATTTATCGGAAGGTAATCAATAATAAATTAATTAAATGAAATTTATAGAGACTCGTAGTCTAGAGTAATATCAAATATAGATAAGTATATAGAACCTTCCAAAGCTTTGATAGTAATTAATTATTTACGAGCTTGCTAAATATAATAGCGTATGAAGCAAGCTTCATTGAAAATTATTTAATTAATCAACAAAACCGCAGCCGATGTTTTGTGAGCCACGTCGAGACATATTATCCAATTATGTTCTAACATGTTCGGAGCAAACTTGTTTACGTCTGCCGTTTGATGTGTAAAGTAACGCTGAATTGTTGTACAACTGATGTATGGTTTTAAACTTAGGTCATTATTTTACGGTCAATTTCAGTTGATTGTTTTATTTTTAGGACAGTATATACATTAACATAAATAGGTAGAGGTGTTATAACAGCAATTTCACTCACTTTTTTCATCATGTTTTTGTGTTATATCACAACAGCTTATGATTAATTGATATATTTTGATGTTTGTAGCATAACTGAAGGTCTAGAAACATAAATGATTAAATGTATATTGAAACAGCAACACAACACAGTTCCACTACCACCTTGGAAATTAAAAAGCCGACCGATGGCGGGATAGCCACCCAGCTTCTGGCTTTGAAATATACAGGCCGAAGACGGGCAGCAGCATCTTCGGTGCGACAAAGCCAGCCCTGCGGTCACCAACCCGCCTGCCCAGCGTGGTGACTACGGGCAACACACATGAGTTCACGCCATTTTTGGCGCGAACTTCAACCAATCAATTAATCAATAATTGAGGATATATATAGGTCTCTTTATCCATATAGGAGAAGGGTCGAGCTTAATCCACCAGGCTGATCCATAGCGGGTTGACGGTATTTTCTCTACTATGAGTAACGATCGCTAACAGGTATATATGATAACAACCAGGGCCGGAATGAATGAACTGATTTCAATAAATTAAGACAATCTAAATGCAAACTTACATTCATCTAGGTCCAAAACGCAACCTGTCGTTTGGGTCTAGCCTCAGTCGGTTAAAAAAACAGAATTACATTTCCTCAAAATATAACACGAATACAGACGTAAATAATTATTTTAAAACGTGAAAATAATTTTTCTAAAAGCAATTCATTCAAAAGCAGAAGGTTGTATTTTAATTTGAAACACGTTTTAAAGTAAGCTTTCCGTCAAATTACGTTTACACATTCTTCTAGGAAGCGAAACAATGCCATATAAAATATGCAGTCAAAATATATATACGAAAATCTCGGTGTTACGTGTGGTGTATAGTGTTTTAGGCTTGACTGATCTGCTAACCCGCAGTGTAGCAGCGTGGTAAATTAAGCTCCAATCCTTCTCCTACAATGATAAAGAGGCTTATGCCCAGCAGTGCGATGTTATTAGCTGTATCGTAATGACAGAATAACGTATTAAATAAGAATATGGACCAGCTCAATACACATAATACTCACGGAGAAAGTACATACCAAGTAGGATGTGCTTTTGTGGTGGAATCCAAAAATATTAAACAAGCAGAAACGCCCAGATTAAGATATGGGCCATACAAACACAAAGTAAAGAATGTGCGATCGCTAGTCCAGAAGCCAGTGACTATGTCCACTTTGCCAAATAAATGTCAACTGAGGTATGGCATAGCAGGAAATACCCTGCTCACAATCTGGAGCAGACCGACTGGTGAAGTACCTCGACTTTACTGTAGATCACACCTAAATAATACTTCTTACAAGCAGTCTTGTGTTCCTGTGGTGAGTGAGGTGACCAGAGATCCACTGTGAGATTGGGTCGGCAACGCGCTTGCGATGCTTCTGGTGTTGCAGGCTGGTGTTGCAAGCGTCTATGAGCTACGGTAATCGCTTACCATCAGTTGAGCAGAACGCTTGTTTGCCGACCTAGTTCTATATAAAAAAAAGAGAGAAGAGAGAAAGAAAGAGATAGAGAAAAGTAAAGAAAGTTTTACTGCAGTCGTGTGGTCTAAAGCAATCTTGTTTTATAACGAGTAAAGTAATTAATCATTTATCATTATGTAATAAAATAAATTTATAAATATTTTATAATTAATAAAATCGATTATTTTACCAATTAATCATTATGCGCATGACCATCCCTCATGTTAATTATAACATAATTATATAATTAAAAGAATATCATAAATAATGAGGACAATTCTGTATAATAAATATACCTATTAACAAATGTAACGATTTATATTTCTATTTATTCTTCTATAATAGTGGCCAAAATACAATTTTTTTTATTTTCATCTGGTTTTCTTCTTGAACTTTTTCTGTATGGACGTAAAAATTTCAAAAATAACTAATTCGATTTTGATTAGGCTTAGTATAGCTATAGCTATATATATCGTAATTGGACTAAAATTTTGCTATGTAACGCCAAAAAACTATAAATTCCAACTTAAGTGAAGTCATTTGGCATCCGAGGCTGGCAATCCCAACTCAGTGCTGGGCAAGGATCGTAACTTAATCCATCATGCAGCTTCACTCCAGGTTGGCAGATAAAATTATACATTGTTATTATATTTTGTTTCATAAATGACTTTTTTAATTAAAGATCTTCACCTATGCCATTGGATTCCAGTGGAGGCGTGGTAATATCCGGTTTTATCCGGCTACCGGAACTCGGCCCGGCACTTCCGGCCGCCATAATTGTGTCCTATTACCTGTGTAATGGATTGGTAAATCATTTAAGTGGAAGACTAATGATATAAGTTCCAAAACGATCTATTATAAAGAAAAGATCAAAGGTTAAATTATGATTTTCTTATTTTTTTATAAATTATGTAAAACGTACTTTAATGAATAATTATAATACGTACTTTTTGCATTAATTCTTTTTTTAAATCAGGTACAGTATTATAAAAAAAAAATATTAATAAATAGTACCTACTATGAATATTTATCGAAAGTAAATTTAATTTTTAAGATTATGGTTGAATACTTGAAAAATAATGTTATTCAAAAATCACACTTGTAATATATAAATACAACGGTGTATTTTAATTATATTATACTAATCGTGAATCAATTTAATTTATTTATTTAATATTACGATATACTCAAAATCAATAATTAACCACAATAAAAACAATTCCATAGCAAATTGAAAGCGTAAAACAAAACACCTTACTGGCTGGTTATTACTGAATAGTTTTTATATATATTAACAAATTAAAAGAAATAATAATAATTTCCGCCAACCACACAATTCCTTGCCCAGTTAATAGCCCGTGTCACGCTATACCTATTTTATTTACACTTGGAATAAATCGATGCTATTCGACGTACGGGGGCAGTGCGCTTGCGTAGCAAAAATGGCGCCCGAAAAAAGTGAAAATAAGAGAAAGAAAGCGGGGTCGCCCACCCTCGCTACTAAGGAGGGCTCGTGGTGTGGGCGAATGCGCTTAACCGACATGACAAAGGCGTAGGAGGGTGCATACGTTTTAGAAAAAAAAAAAATTGATCGTTGTTAGTATTATCCAATTTGTGACAAGTGTCATAATAATAAAAAGTCTGTAGTATGTATAAGATTACTTCTCTTTATCAAAATCAAAGTATAGTTAAAGGTGAAGCTACTGATTCGGAACGTAGATTCGGCAGAGAAGAATCGCCAAGAAAGTGCAGTCACTATTTGTTTAATATACACATAAATCAATTGTGAATATGATTTTTCGACAAACGGGCATTGCTTGAAAAATTCATTTGGTTTGCAAGCGATGAAATTATTGACACAAGATATTGCCACTAAAATTTTTTGGTGCTATATTTCAAGGTATTTATGAATCACAGTTACCTACTTGGTTTATAATAGCAGTGTAGGTTTTTTTTTTGAAAATTTCAAATAATCCTTGTATATTAAAAAAAAAAAAAATTGTATAAAAAAAAAGTAGGTAAAAATATAAAATATAATTTTAATTTAAATGTGACTAATGATGTACATTAAATTCGTTTTTACATTAGAATTTTGGTAACCTTTACGAGCACTTAGAAATTTGCTAGTATTTTTATTTTAGACAAGGTCCTTTTATCCAGGTGTCCTACTGACAGTGGAAAACAAATTCAAAATCGACCGTCAATCTGGTTTTAAAATTTGATTTTTAGAACTTATATATTATATTCAATTTAAATTAAACTGGTCTGTTAGTAGGCAAAGCTTAATTAGGTTTTAATAATTTGCAATCTGCGTTCTGTCAGCGACATCTGGTCCTTTTTAAAATGTCACATTAATTTGTTTTGATAAATTAGATACTAACGCTAAATCAAGTTACAAATATTAATAGACGTTACAAAGTAGTTATAGTCATCAGTTGTATCTGTTACCAAATATAAAGTGCACCTATATTTATTTTATCTAATTTTCTTAATTGTGTAGGTCTAACAAAAAACCAAGATTTTTTGACGTCTATTTTGTTACAAGTGTATTACAGAAATCAGACTTTTTTCGTCCTCTTTTTCTAAAAAGAAAATTAATACTATAAATAAATGAATAAAAAAATTTATCAACTTAAAATTTAATTTGTCAAAAAATTCGAATAAAAATATATCGTAGCACGTAACCACACCGCGAGCCGGAGGGTGTGTCCCTTCGGTCGCGCCCACGAGGGTGCTGTGTTTGCGCCTTAGTGCAGACTTGTGGCGCGTTTAGCAAGGGTTGGAAGAGTTACTGGCGCGTGTATTATGACGTTAGAAAAGTGGTGCTCCGTTTGCATTGCTGTTGTTTGAATTCCTTGTTGGTTTTTTTTTAATATATTCAAAATAAAAATCAGACTGATATTGAATATTAGCAAAGTTATTATAATTTCTTTAATATAGCTTAAGCTTTTTGTTTGAACCTTTGTAATGGTCTGTGTTAGAAATGTATACTGGTAATAAGCTTATTTTTTTTTCAATATTACATTAACAATACTGTACAGCTTGAGTATGTAACATTGTTATGAGATATATCAAGGGCTACCTTTCCTGTACTATGCTATTCACAACAGGTTGGCGAATATATACATCGCAGATACACTCATATACATACACATAGAGTTTTTCCTATAATATTTACCCCTAATTAGGGGGTAAATAATATAGGAAAAACTCTATGGCATAATGGCATACTCAGCTTATATACTTAGTCTAATTTTATATTCAAATATTTATATTTTTGTGATTAAAATGGTTTTCATTTAATCACTAATTGATTATATTTTTAATCATATTAATATATGATTAAAAATGTGTTACATATTGAAAAAGTTCAAGTTTTTCTTTGGTTATGGTTTAGTGATCGGAAATAAAGTACCTACAATCCACTCGATCAAGTACTAGCCGATTACAGACGTACTCGAACCACGAAAAAAGAATCATTGACCCACGCACTGATCCTGTTCTCCTAATAATGTGTAAGAAATGTCTGCAAGTTAAAAAAATTACATGCATTTTATTTTTGGTTTGTTAATTAATGACATAACAAGTAAACATATATATAATAAACTTAACGTCAGTTTGTATGTAAAGACCTTATATTGATACCATAGAAATGTGGTTTAAAATTTTACATTTTCTTATTTTCTGTGAATAGATTTCAATAAATACCTAGGTTATCTGTTGAATGTCTATTGTGACTAAACATAGTGTGAAATACGATTGACTCCGAACTTTGATTAGATTTTCTATAATGATACGATGTAAATAAATACTGCTCTGTAATAATAAAAAAATTAGAAATTAAATAAAAACAAAAAATAAATAAAATTAAAAAACATAAAATTAAATATAATCTCGTATAATATATCTCGTAAATATTATATCGTTATAATTATATTAAAATCTATTTTTAGGTATATTAAATTATTATTTTTTTAAGTGTAGAATAAGCAAATAAATAATTTTTCAAGTCTGAGTCAGAAGATTCGGATTCCACATTTTAAAAACTCTTACTCTAACTCTACTCCTTGCCTCGTAGGATTCCATACAACCTAGGTATTGTACAGGTCAGACCGGTATACAATTACGAATGTTTGACAAAATTAATCACATGTAAATTAATTGTTTTAAAATACTAACTTCCTTCGCTTCTTTTTCTTGACCTGCACTAAATAATGTAGTCTTGTTAGAAATATTTTTAACAATCGTACGTTTTTCTTTTATTTATTCTTCAAATTATTTTTGATGATTAGGTTATATGAATTTTTGGTTGGAAAGTAATTTTTGGTGTATCAGTATTTTTTTATGATGTGTTGAGACAACAACAAAATACAGCTAAGGGGCATCAAAACGTATCGAAAATTGTTATTATTTGTGGAATGAAATACGTACCTACCTACTACGAAATATAATCATAAGGTCAATAAAAAATACCTGTCTTAAACAATAATAAAAAAAAAACAAAAAAAAAAAGAATTAGGCGAATAAAATTACATTTTAACTCAAACTAATTATGAGTCGACTTTAATTAAGGAAGAAATAAGAGAAATATATCTAAAAGCGAAACGGTAACAGGTATTAGGTTGTTTTCTACTGAACTTCGAGGATAGTTCGCCTGTTATTGTTTGAGTTTGCTCTCAAACTTCAGCCGGATATTTGTTTCAAAGTTTTCGTAGCCTCGCCCGTTTGAAACTTCGCTCCTGCTCTAAGCATCATAATTAGTATTTCAAGATCCATTCAACTCCTTCAGTCTGATTTTATCTGTATACGTTTTTTACTATTTTCTTTTCTATGTTGTATACACTTTTTATGTAATTAAACTTTATCTCATCGATTTTTTTATTCATTTAAATAAGTTACAAGTTTTTATATGTGTAATTTTTTCTTTTAAATACAAATAATTTTTATTGAAAAAAAAAATCATATCTGAATATTTTACAAAATCTTTATTTTTCAAAGGATCAAACCATCTTGACTGTGTATGCTAGTATTAAAGTCCTCTCATAATATTAGATCAATGGTTTGTCATTATCTTTTGTGACTCTTTTTGACCGTTTTAGTGTAGATTATACAAAACAATTGGAAAATCAAATGTCTTTCTTATCTTTTTTTTTATCAACAATAAATTTTAAATGTGCAACAAAAATATTTCGTAATAACTTTTACTGTTCACATTGTGGATGTCTTTAACGGCTGTTTTCAAAAATCTATCTATCTTTACTAGCGATAAACTTTTGACACAATTTGTATGGAGCCTACTTTAAAATCTATATTAAAGTAATCACAAAATTGGATCCCCTCAGATCGATCAATATTTTACCACGCGATAAGTTCGCAAACCATCCACTTTCAAGCCAGTTTCTTCTACACAGTAGAGTAGAGTCATTAAGAAAGATAAAGTAAAACGGAATAATGAAGTACGAAAGTTTCTTTGGATTTAATAATTAATAAAGTTCTCGTTTCAATAATGCATTAATTAATGACGAAGCCGACCAATTAAAAGTACACTCGTTTTCGACTAAGTCAAACTAATTTTATTTTAAACCGAAATAAAACTTGGTGCACTTTTACGAGGGGTGACAGGGTGTGTGCATAAACAGGAGGCGGCAGGGGTGGAAAGAACACAAAAATAGGGTGCTAAGAGGTACGGCGGCCATCTTTAAAACCGTCGCAGCGAGTCGATGGAAAAATGCTGGCTCAGTAATTTATATCTATGGATTTCGAAATTGAGATTTTACTCATTTAAATATTATATTAATTTCGTGTTTTTTTCTCTTGAAACTTCTGTGTCTGTACCTGAAATAGCATAGAGATAGAAAATTAGAACCGCCAAATTGCATCCCAATATTTTAAATAATATATAAATTAAGTTTATTTTATTACAGTGAAATAATATTTTTGTTGTTGTAATCACGTTGAATATAAGTTCCTAGTAAAATTATCGTAATAATGAATGTAAATATTAATTAGACCAATTTAGTAACATTTTTTTGTACAAAAATAATTATTAATATTTAATAAATTAAAAAAAAAAGTATAATTATTATGTCTGCGAAAATATTCAGTTGAATATAGTGATTGATATTAAACATTTAATTTATATAAAATTATATATAATTGTTTTTATAAAAATAATATTTTTATTTCAATAAAGATAAATTGTTTATTACATTCGCATGTATACGCAAAGCAAGTATGTATTTTGATGTTCTAATTTGATGAACTAAGCTTAATTTTTTTTTCAGAAATAATTCAACTAACAAAATTTAATAACGAATTATAATAAAATATTTCATTGATAAGTAATAACATACTAAAGTATGCATTAAGGTTCCAGATTATTGCAGACATATGAGTTGTATAGTTTGTGCAACTTTCGAGCCCGCGAGAATTACGAGATAAAATAACACATGCTTACGTTATTCTAGATTATTTAGCTATGTACACACCAAATTTGAGCGCAAACCATTTACTTATTTTACACAAAAGAGTGCCAGTATTGTCTTTCAACGCAGTCGTCCTCACACCGTTCTGTAATCATAATATAATTAAATAAAATACACTTCTAATACATATTATACTTCTATATATTATTGCACAGGAGTACGGTCTATGGTAACTGTTACTTTTAGAATTTGCGGCAAGAATTTATTACATCCACAACCTACCTCAGTGAACAGTCTATCTGATGTAAATATAATTTCCTAGATTGATATCTTACTTATTCAGATTTTCGCATTTAAAATACATACAAAATCATCATCCATCTATTTGAGTATAGACAACAAGAAGCCCATGTTTCAAAGTCAGTTTAAAAGAGGGATCAATTTTTACATACCCTCTTGTACCTCATAAATAAATATATAAAGACGCAACATTAGTCGAACGGTTCCCCCATAGAAAAAGTGATGTAAAAAATTTCGGGGACTCACCCTAAGGATTTTTTATTTGATTCGTCACCCCACGTAATGCCTCGTTTCTGTTATTGGTATATAAATAGGTATTGATTTTTGGGGTCTTTTTCGATATAATATACGATTTAATTGATATTCTATATTGTGGTTTGAGATATTATTGATCTGCATTTCGTCCAATAGGGATGGTGCTTAATATGTAGCTACATAATATGTATTTTTAGGTCCAATATTGTACTCTATAATGATACATATATCATATAGGTATGTTATATTTTGCTTACTTCGACACACATAAGGCAAATATAACATTTTATTTTCTTTAAACAATTTATTTTAAGATTAATTAACATGAAATTGATTTAAAAGTACTTCATTAAGATCAATGACTAATTATAGTTTGTAAATTATTTATACCAATTCTAATATACCTTTTCTAAGTTCAAAGGACTCTTATGTACAATTTGAGCATATAAAAATGTACTGCATCATACTTTTTCATCCTGTTCACTAATAATGGGTAATTTAAATACCTATTAAGATTATTTACAGCTCAATCAGTCAAAAACTTACTATAATTTTGTATCTATTACAGTAAAAATGTCAGATATTTTTGAATGTCGTTCATTTATTAAACTGTTCATTGTTTTTGCTGCACTGTTTATCACATCAATTGTATCTCTTTTTCTGTAAATAAATAAATAAAAATTAATTTAAGCCTTAATCTTAAGATCTGTCAGTCTTATTTAAAAAAAAATGTTTAGGGACAGAAAGTCAATTTATTGAAGGTAATTAAAGACTAAAACAAAACGCTGGCGTTGACAGGAAAATAACGATAAATGAGAAAATCAATGTCAAATATAATTATAAAAAAATGAAAATCGCTTAGTCTAAGTAAATGAACCGCCGAAATGTGATCACATCAGTTTACTGACGCCCACTGCTGGGCATAAGCCTCCCCTAATGTGATCCACGACGATCGGTCGACCTGACCAGATCGTCGGTCCATCTCGTGGCCATCTGCCAACGCCGCGTCGCCCGGTACGCGGTCGCCACTCGAAACCTTTCCGTCCCATTGGCCATATGTTCTTCGAGCTATGTGGCCTGCCCATTGCCACTTCAGCTGTGCGATCCTTCGAGCAATGTCGGTTACCGTGGTTCTCCTACGGATATCCTAAGCAAAAAAGGTATGTGCATCAAAACTTCCAAATGATTGCACAAAATCGGTTAATTCTTTTTTTTTGTGTTCGTTAGTCAGGGTAAGGTTTTTGAAGTCAAATTTCTTTACGCACACTTGACTTGGTGAGTAAGCTGGTGAATGCATGAAAATTGTGATCGGGTGCGGCGAACGGAGCAAGAAAGAGAGGTCCGAGTACACATTTTCTTTCTCACTTTTCTCATAGCCATATATAAGTATAAGTTTAACTTGTCGTGTTGTTTAAAGAACACTCGTCTATATATTAAAAAATGTATGTTTGTCTGTATGTTCCTTATAGAATCGTAAACTATGCATTTGTTTAAAGGTTTCTGAATTGGTACGACCAAAAAAAGCGCAGAAACGCGCACAGGATAAAGTTAGGTCTATTTTTTAATAATAAAAAAAGATAATTTAAAAAATTCATAATTATGTACAAGGAA
Organism: Melitaea cinxia; assembly: GCF_905220565.1. Lineage (NCBI taxonomy): Eukaryota > Metazoa > Arthropoda > Insecta > Lepidoptera > Nymphalidae > Melitaea > Melitaea cinxia. The sequence continues at coordinate 13,496,707 of NC_059407.1, read as the reverse complement.
ATAAAATGGTAACGTAAATGGTACCTACGAAGTACGTAGTCAAAACTTTGTAAATTTTTCTTAGCCTATTTGTATCTTACCCAAAAATAAAGCTTAGCAAGTGACCATTTAGGTCTTACTAATTAATTTTAATAACTATTACAAAAGAAAAATAAAATCAGTTTACAGTATTGGTTTTTAATACAGATTGTCAAACTTTGGAAAACATGTGATTTTTAGGCATTTATCTTTTTAGATAGTTAGTAGCTAGTTTTCTAAAAATAATATTAATTTAAATATTAATTTTTCCATAACAATTTATTTCCTAAATTTAAAGTATGTAAATGCGTAATGATTTATGCTAATTTTTAGCCTGTGAGACGTAGGAAATTCGTTTTCTGAATTATCTATTGTCGTTTCCGTTAAGTAAATTGCTAATAAGCATTTTTACTTCAGACGAATATCCACTAAATGAAAAAATGCAATATTTGTATATTATAATATGAGTAGTTATTTGATTTTCGTAATTATATTTAATTACAAATTACTAATTTGTAAATTCTGCGAAATAATTAAGAACGTTTGTAGAGAATTATAAATTAGCTATTATAATATTTATTTAAATGTAATAGAGTAGATAACCCGTTCTGTTTTACCCGAATTGAAATTTATAGCTTTTATTTCATATCTGTAAATTGTTCCTATATTATCTACCGATTTTAACCACTTTTCTTGTAGACAGTACAGCTTTCTAATTTTAAAATAATAATAAAAATCTATTAATTACTTTTATATATTCAATTAGAAACAAACATACAAATCTTCCTCCATAATATTAGTATAATATGAGTATATTCCAATAATTCTTATCAACAAGGCGGCCATACTACTTGTGTCTTCTAATCGTACCACTACTACGCCCCCGCCTCACTGACCAATCGTAATATGAACTAATTAACATTAACGCCCCGCCTACACATTGTTACTTTATTAACACGCTATTTTGAAATGGCCACATACAATTATATGAATTAGTTTTGTTTAATTATAGTATTTAAGTGTCTTATGATAATTCAGAACTAAATGGAAATTAAGTAGATAATATTTAAGTACATTTATTTTAATTTGATAAGAGTTCTGTAAAATAGGTTTTATGGGTTCCTCAGAAATAAAAGGTATTTAATATAAGTCTTTGGTAAATTATAAGCAAGATAAATAAAGGTGTGGCTGACCTTTTATTTTCATAAGTTGAACCCTAAATATTCAAATTAATTTCTTAAATTAAGCTGAGTTTTTTGCAAGTTACAAATACAATCAGTCTTCAGTTTATTAGTATTTTTAATTAATGGTTTTTAGTCTGATAATAATATTTAATTACTATAAAATTTAATTAATTAAAGGTATGAATTATATTTTTACAACTCATGACTTTTAATTAAATAAGATAATAATGAAAAAAGATGAAAATAGTAAAAATTTAATATTAATTTTAGATTATAAAATAGTTTAAGTCTTAGGAACTACGATTTATTTAGGAAATACGATTAAAAATAATTCAGCATATCTAATACAATTTTGCAAGACTTACTAGGTAGGGACCTATTTTATTATATATCTCCGAACATACATTAAAAAATATATATATACGCTCGAATTGAGTAACCTCCTCCTTATTTGAAGTCGGTTAAAAATAATTCCTTTTTTCCAAATACCTCTCATCAGTATTATTATCTACAGACATCGGCATATTAAAATATCATATAATATGAAAATAAAACATGCTTTCTGTTACAAATTAAAAACACCACCGTTTATTTTTATTCCATGTAAAAAGTGTTCAACTATTAAACGAGCCTCTGTAACGAGAAAATTGTATGGAAATTTCCGACAGATCGAAGAAACGAACAAAAAAATCAGAAGTTACTCATAAAAACAATTACAATAAAATTATATATAATTATTGTATTTACAGATCTGAATGTTGTTGAAATAATTGAAATAATTGAATAAGGTGCAATATGCTTAATTATGATAACTTGATTAAATTTACACATTGGATATATTATTATCTAATGAACTTAATTATATAATTAAAATTTATTTTGCAAGAAAGTCATCAAAATTTAATAGCCTTATTTTTCTCTCATGTGGAACCTCAAATACTTTTATTCTTAACTGGAGAAGATTCCTTTGCTCGATAGTTGATAACATACAGGCTTTTTGTGCCTACTGTACAATAGAACTTGGAAAGATATTACATTACGTTATAGCTTACATTATATTACACATTACTCGTATATTACATTATAGCTTAGCTTATACGAAAACATATATTTGTTCGATGTTAGAAAACATCTTAGTACAAGCAAGTCATTACATTTTAAAGAGAACGACACCTTTGCCCAGCTGTGGGATATTACATGCCGAATCGATGAATAAATCTATACTAATATTATGAAGATGAAAAGTTTGTTTGTTTGTTTGTTTAATCGTTAATCTCGTTCTCGAATCGAAAAATTGTTTTTGTGTTGGATAGCCCATTTACCGAGGAAGGCTATACAAAATTTTTGTACGTTGTTTTCTCAAAATAATGGAAGTTTTCACCCATGGGCACAACTAGTTTTTAATAACACACAAACTTTTTTAAAAAAGTAACTGCGGCTTCTTGCTAATCCTTCTCTGCAGAATCTACATTCCAAATCAATGGTAGCTCGACATTAACTACAATTAATTAATTTAAATAAATATAATTTTAATTTGTAAAATGAAGATCTATTTCAGATCTTGTTGTTGTTGTTGATGAATGAAGAAGTCTTTTTTTTATATCACTAGGTCGGCAAACAAGCGTACGGCTCACCTGATGGTTAGAGAGATTACCGTAGCTTATAGACGCCTGCAACACCAGAAGCATCGCAAGCGCGTTGCCGACCTAATCCCCAACCCCCCCAGGAGCTCTGGTCACCTTACTCACCAATAGGAACACAATACTGCTTGAAAACAGTGTTAAGTCTTTAGTAGTAATTTTTGATTTTGATTGATAAAACGAAGCGCAGTCACGAGACTTACTATGTACGTGTTTGAGAAAATTCAAAGTAGCATTATCAAGGAGGTCACTCCTAATCCAATGTTTATCATCCCTCTGAGAGGTGTAATTCACTCGCCTCTCTCTTTTATGACTAGGGTTGTCATCGCCTAAATACAAACATTTAGTAATCCTAAAAATTTCGCTAATACAGATTTTTTCTTAGACAAGCTTGTGGTTAAGTTAAATAATTAGCATATTAGTATAAATATAGTACCAAAAAAATAAATATTCAGTAGTTTTTGTTTCAAACTATTGCATATTATTTACTAGAAATATCACTATAAATTTAATTTATTAAAAATACTTTCGTCCTCCATGACTTTCCTGCTCGTGGATACCATCAAAAATATGCCAAAGTCAGACAAACCTGGAAATGTATGGCAGCCCTATTTATGGCCATTTTTTTCTCATTATATTGGTTGTGGCAGAAACCATTATTACTTCGAAATTTTTTTAACGACTACTTAATAAAGCGGAATTGTTGATTCAATTAATAGTTCTGTTTTTTTCTGATATTTTAGAAATTAAGTTGTAAAGTTATCTATATAAATAAATAAAATTGGAGTGTTTCATTGTAATATTAAAGTAACCGCGTTTTACTAAATTCATATGGATGTCTACTCAGTACATATACCAAAATCACATTTTATACAATTTTTGTCTGTCTGTCTGTCTGACTGTTTGTTCTGGCTAATCTCTGAAACGGCTGGACCTATTTTGACGGGACTATTACTGGCAGACAGCTGATGTAATAAGGAGTAACTTAGGCTACTTTTATTTTAGAAATGTAATTATTCTATAACACTGCAAACTGAACAATAACTTTTTTTAAATTCCACGTGGACGAAGTCGCGGGCACATCTAGTCTTATATACAAAATTCTCGTGTCACAATGTTAGTTGCCATACTCCCTCCGAAACGGCTGGACAGATTTTTATGAAATTTTGTGTGCATATTATCGAGTAGGTCTTAAAACCGGCCAACATCTATTTTTTATACCCCTAAGTTATAAGAGGGGGGTTAATTAAGGGGGTTAATAATATGTATATGGCAAAACAACGTTGCGGGGTCAGCTAGTTTTTATATAATATTGACAGTGCTTGTACATAGATTTGCGTTTCAAGCTACTATGTGAATCTAACCATTATATATAGGTATCTATTTTTAGTCCTTTAATTCCTTCAGTGTTATTAGTCTTTAAGATGTCAGTTATATTTGTAAAGGCGAAACATCAAGGTAAAGCTGACAGCATAAAATTGAATAATAATACTTTGAGCTGTATTGAAATATAATGTACCTTACTTAATATAAGTCTAAGCATACAACAATTAAAAGGTTTATTATTACTACCATAAGGTTAAATGAGTATAACTAAAAAGGACGAAGACCAAACTTTTAACGAAATTATACACAAAATTGAACTACAAAATACAGCCGGTTCCATTGATCTCAAACCAACGCGGAATTTATACAATTTTCGCATTTAACACAGTGATATAAAATACAAATTCACGCGAACTCACGTGTGTGAATCTAGCTACTTTAATCCACAGTGTGATTCTTAAGATGAATGGAATGATCGAATGAATAAGAACCCGTTCCATCTTCGAAACCGGCTGGAACAGCTTTTTATTTCTATTTATTGGGTTTTATTTCTCCTTTTCTTAGTATTACGCGACATAGGCGAGTGGGGTTATTAGTGAAATTATGAAATCGGTCGTTGATCGCTCGCTTGTTGCTAAATTATTGCAACTATAGTGACGAAATTTTATAGCAATAATTACTAGTAATAATTTTACTTCATTCTATTTAATTAATTTCAATAAATTGTTAAGTTAATTTAATTAAAAAAAAGTGAAGTTGGTTCGTATATCGTGTCACAGTGCCGCATCGCATCTGACGCTTTTTGTCGCTTTTTCATTGCTCATCTATAACAACGGGTGGTTACTAGTTTGGTGAAAATATGGTTATGGCTTGACTATAATAACCGTTTAAGTCTTGAGAATACATTACATTAAAAATCATTTGGTTCGTATATTTATGTGATTTTGTACGTCTCTAACATTAAAAGATAGCTTTTATTAAAAACAAAAATTTGATCAGATCTTAAAATAAATATCTATACAAATAAATAAAATTGAAGTGTCTGTTTGTAATATTAAACTAGCTGCTTCTTACTAAATGCATATGGATGTATACACAGTACATATACACAATAACATTTTTTACAATGTTTCTCTGTCTGTCTGTTTGTTCCGGCTAATCTCTGAAACGCCTAGACCGATTTCGACGGGAATTTCACTGGCAGATAGCTGATGTAATAAGGAGTAACTTAGTCACCTTTTATTTTAGAAATTTATTTCTTTCTGTGAACTGAACAAAATATTTTTTGGTAACTTCCACGCGGACGAAGTCGCGAGCACACCAAGTTTGAAAATATAATACATTGATATCAAGTATACAATTGATAGCAGTGAATCAAAACTGTCACAACAGCTTTTAAAATGATGTATTTACTATTCTTAAGGCACAAATCTTTACAAAGCCTATTGATCCTTAACAAATCGATCGCACGCGCCAATAATGTAGAAGGCGATAAACCAATATATCAATTGCATTGATCCTTTCAAGAAACACCAGATAATAAAAAAAAAATCATACCCATTATCAACTTTAACACCTCAGTATAAGGAATAACAAAGGTTTTTTTGTAGGATTTTTTGCATTGTTAACTTTTTGTTATTTTAATCCGATGTGTGAACCGAATTTTGATGGTAAGGTTTTTTTTGGGGTGATTTTTTTACCTGTTTGCCACTTAACTCCACCACGGTGGATTATTTTAAATGAAATGTTTGTCGACGTATTTTTTTAAGTTGAAGTATGATTTCTTTTTTTTTGCGTCAGTTTTTGTTGACTTAAAAACGTGTGAAGTCGATGGGTACAGTTTTTTTTCCAACTTTTTCTAGATATCTGAATATTTTGATGTAAAAACATGGGAAACTTTTTTCACTTGTGCCCTTTTTTTTCTTTTTTCGTTTATAGTAAATTGATGTCAATTTGGCTATATTAATATATCATATTTTTGCGCAATTAAATAGCCTACATTCGTAACAGTAAAAAATTTAAAAAAAAAAAAAAATATATATATATGTATATATATATATATATATATATATATATATATAATCATATATTATATATATATATATATATAATCATATATTATACGATTTTTTTATGACTTTATTTTAAATGTAAACAATGGTAATGTGACAACAAAATCTATTTCTAATCACTTTAAGTTTATTAAAGTTAAAATGAAATAAGTAAGATAATAATAAAATACACAATATGTCGTGTAGAGTACTGCCTCTCGGTATGTATTTTTGTCAAGGTTATTCAAACAATTTTTGACAAAGGTTTATTTATTTTTATTTATATAAATTACTAACAGTAAATCGAATATTCCCTAATAATAATCTATTCTGTATCATTTCAAAATAGTACGCAGGCCAATTACGTGCTTACATTATTCTTTACTATCAGACTTGTTGATTTTATTAATTTCTTCGAAATATATTGTAAGCGATAAACTGAGACGAAAATAAAGAGCTCATAAATTTCTTCCTAAATTACCTCAAATCAAACATGCCATCATCAACAGAAATACGCGTTCCCTAATTAATTTTCTAGCGAAAAAGATTGAATTAGAGGGTGGAAATTTTTATCGAAACTTAAATAAAAATGCAGATAGGTAGAAGTTTGTTAACAAGGGGTGGTCCCCTCCTTTGAACTTCGTAAGGGTAGGTACATATACTTGGAGATGAAAAATAAGGCTCGCCTGCGATCTGGATTGGAACCGCTGAGTCGATGTTTAACGGTTGGTTGGGTTCTTATTTGTGCTTATGTATTTAGAGGCTTTTTATTGAAAAATAAAATATATATTTTTAATAGTAAATAGAAACACTCTAATTCCTTTAACACACATATTTCTAGTACTGCTTGTGATTCTGGATCATCATTGAATGTATACGATGTCAAATAGCATATAATTCTGAATTTTTACTAATAAACCTATCAATCAATACGAACTTTTACATTTATAATATTAGTACTAACTAAGGTGACTCGTATGTATTATATTATGTATCGCATATGTGTATGCGTGTATATATAAGTATCATATTATTTGTATCTACGTGTGTATACATTATTATGTATGTGTGTATTTATATAATGTATAATTATGTATTTATTATACATTATATTTTTATTATCTATATGTTTAGATTGTACACGCTAATTTTGCGACTGTTTTATAATTTTCCTGTGACAGGACTATTGGAAGAGATTTCATCATGGGATAAGTAGTGCCTTTGTACCAGCATTTTTTAGAAGAGTTATTTCCTATTACTATCATAGTGTACATAAAATTGTTAAATAAATAAGGATACTAAAAAAAATATCAATTGAAACGTATTCCTAATATGTCATTACGGTAACTGACCAAAGAGATGTAGGCTGATTTTTAAAATTAATTTAAATTCATTAACAACTAGTCCTCTCAAAGAATATGAAGAATTTGTTTGGACATATGTACCTGAGTCAGAAAACCAATAAGTATGAAAATAAAGAACCTTTTTTGTAATGTTAATAAATTATAGATATAATGTAATGTAATTATAGAATGAATGTACACTTAATGCATAATTTAAAAAAATATATGAGCATTCTGCTCTTCTTTTCTATGTAAACTGTAAGTGTGCGAAATTTCATACTCCTCCGTCCGCGTAATTTTCTTAAAAAGTTGTACAAAGTTTTAGCTTCACGTATTAATATATAGATATATAGACGATTATGTGTCAACTTATGTGAACTTATCGATAATCCTGTTCACAGTTACGCCTTATGTTGTACAAAATATTAAAATATATTTGAAATCTTTATCTATACAAATATTATAAAGCTGAAAATTTTGTTTAATTGTTTAAATGCGCTAATTACAGGAACTAATTATTCGCATTGGAAAATTGTTTTGTGTTGGATAGTTCATTTACCGAAGAAGGCGATGATGAAGAAATTTTCCCTCAAAATGACGTGTGTAAAGCCACAGGATGCAGCTAGTATCTGATATAACTCTAATAACTATAAGAACTAAAAATAAGCAAATGTTATGAATTAAAGTACTTTTAGCACGTAAATCTAAATTTGAATATTTCATAAAATCGTCAAGTAAAATATTATTTTTAATCACGCTAAATGCGAAGTGAAAGATTCACCCCGCGATATAAGAAAAAATGTCACTCAATTCTTGAACAATGAAGGGAAGGCGCAATAAACTCCGCCGAAATTGAGCAGAAAAAGAAAAGCTATTAAAAACAATCTCAAACAATCATTTACAGTCGTTTTCTCGCCTTCTTTCTCAGATTTTTGATTTATTAGGAGATATATACCTACGTAGATAGATTGGTTTTTTAGTATTACAATATGAATGAAATCGAAATAGAGTAATATATTGAGTATGTAATTGATGTTATGTACAGATGATAGCGATCGTTATAGGAGGGAATATATTCGCCAACCCGCATTGAACAGCGTGGTGGATTAGGTTCAAATTCTTCTCCTACATGGAGAAAGAGGCCTATGCCCAGCAGTGGGTTATAACAGGCTGAAGCGATTGAGTATGAAGTATGTATATGTTTGTTTGAATAAAATAATAACGTAGTCACCAGTCCTGAACGTAGTTACTAGTCTATTTGTAAGTTAGCTTGAAGTTTTTTTTTTAAATTTTTTTTCCATTAGATTATAACTTTATTTGTATAGAACAAAATATAATATCACTATTCACAGCTGTAAAATTTCACGTGTTACTAGAAACGGAGCAGAAACTACAAATGTCAATAATTGTGTGTGTGTACCAAAATTACTTAAGTAACTTCACGTGGTGTTAGTAGATAAAATTATTATATTAAATTATTTTTAGTGTTCAATTAACACTGTAGCTAATATCACGCAAAAGATTAATATACTAATTATAAATAATTTTTCACATCATCATTATGATTAAATTACATAAAAAAAAAATGACAAAACTTTTAATTCAAAACGTAATACAATATTTATAATAATAAACGAACATAATAATAGCGACTATTTTTGTGTTTCTCATTATATTAACAATGTTATGTGCAGAGGATAATTATCAAATAGTTATGAACAAAAGTATTTGTTTACAAAATTTTATAATAAAAACACGCATTTGCTTATGAAATCGCTTTTGTAGGACTTTATGCAAATATGGATATCTAACAAATAAAATATTTTCTATAGACAAAATAAACATAAACAGAGTTGCATTTGACTAGCTCGTTTGCGCAGTTTGTAGTGACCCTGCTTTCTGCTCCGAGGGTTGTGGGTTCGATTCCCAACTTGAGTCTGGGTGTAATATAAACATTTATTTATATATTTATATATGTGTTATTTATCGCGCCGCGTTGGCGCAAAGGTTACAGCCATGGATTGTACCTGTTGCGCTGGCGGTTGCGGGTTCGATCCCCGCACATGACAAACATTTGTATTGTTGTATTAATATATTTAATACATTGCATTTCAATACAGGTGTTTGCCGTGGTCTGGGTGTTTGTGCAGTCCTTGTGGGTCTTCCCACCGTGCCTCGGAGAGCACTTCAAGCCGTCGGTCCCGGTTGTTATCATGTACACCTGATAGCGATCGTTAGGTACTCATAGTAGGGAATATATCCGCCAACCCGCATTGGAGCAGCGTGGTGGATTAAGCTCTGATCCTTCTCCTACATGGAGAAAGAGCTTTGATCGAAAAAAAAAAAATGTAGCTATATCAGTCGGCTGATACCTATAACACAAGCATTAAGTTGCTTACTTTAGGAACAGACGGCCGTGTGTCTATTGTGTAAATATTTATTTATTTATTTAACAGTCTTAAATAAAATAAAATAAAAAATAAATAAAAAATCTTTATCTTCATTATAAAATAAAAAATCTTTGTATCTATTAAACCCCTAAAAATCAGAGCAGTATATAAGACATAAATTAGTTTTATATCAGGGGTAGTATCCCCATTAGAATCCCATCGCCCCCACATTTACCATGTGGTCACGTGTGCCATCGAACATGGTGGTTAGAATAATTTTATTTAATGATCAAAAACTCTTTCAATTATTTTCTATGTAATGTTATAAATTAAATATACTTACATATATCAAAGAGTAATAACACAAGGAAAATTTGAGCTTTGCTTTTATTACTACTAATTTAGTTTGAAACTGGTGTATTTTTAAGTATTAAATTACAATATAGAATTATTTTCCTAACATGTCAATTGTACACTTGTGTTGTTCTATGTGAAGGATTAGTTAAAAATACTAATTATTATACGGTCTTAAAATTTTTATTGAGGCTGCAGTCTCGACCGCACCGATTAATCCTTCGTGCCTTCTCTACTTAACATTGGCGAAATCATACGCACTATCCTTGCACAAGTGAAAATTATTAATTCTAGTTAATAAGACATTAATTCAGTTGTAAAATACACTTATGACAAAATAAACGTAAAATTTATTCAAATGTACCATACTTTAATCCTAAGTTTATATTACACTGACTAGCTTTCTATGTAACTAATAAGATATGTTTAACTAATAGATAAAGATCTAGCTTTTTAAGTAACTACAATATACAATAATTATTGTTTATTTTTGGGTATATAACTGATTAATTATTGAAATATTAAGACATATTTAATTCGTACAAGCTTTAAAATTAGTTTTCAAGTCGTTGTAAAATAATATTTTATTTGTTAATAGGTACCGCCGGTATGTCTGCAGATTCAACTGAGGAGAACCGAAGATAAACTCAACAGTTAACCGTTACTCAATCAAAATGATACTATCAGATTTATTAAAATATTCTTTAGGAATTGTAAACTCATTCCAATGTTCTGCATGAAAGCCAGCGGTATTGAACCCACGCATTGTAATCGGAATTTTTGTAACAAACTAACAAAATATTTTATCAATACTAATCTATACCTATAAAAACTTTGTACCTCTGACGAGTATGAAATTTCGCACACTCATAGTTTGTATAGAGAAGGAGAGCAGAGAGCTAATATTTTTTTAAAATCAATAAAAAAAAATCCGAAAAAAGTTGTTTCATTAAATGAGTAAAATTCGCGTAAACATTAGAAAACAATATTTGTATATTTATTTTAAATTATTATTTTTAAATGTATATTATTTGTTTTCAATTAATAAAAAAGTGAAGTTATCACCGATTCGGAATATAAATTTTGCAGAGAAATATCAGCAAGAAACTTCATAGTTACTCATACTTCATACTTATAGTTTAAAACATTCCGTCTATAGCAGGTAATGTAAAGTAAATAAGAGCACAGAACAATTGTGCAGTAATACCTTTTGTTAAGTATAAAGACTTTATTCGTATTCAAATAAGATCGTTGCTTAGTTAATGCATCGAGAAAAAATTCACCCTCGAAATATTTATTAAAAATGTACCAGGGTTGTTAGGTTTCAAAGCGAAGGGAAACGTCGAAGAAAATGAACTTTTCATCTAAGGCAAGTAGGGTCTTCATGGGGTACAGTCGTCGAGTAAACGTTGAAATATTACTGAAGTAAAATTATTACATTATTTATTATTACTGTAAAAAATATATAAAGACGTAATATAAAACTATATACTCGAAAATCACTCATTCACTCACTTCAGCCTATCGCAGTCTACTGCTGGACATAGGCTTCTCCAAGTTCGCGCCCGACATCCCGATTTTCCGCAATCCTCATTCAGCCTACACCGGCAATCTTATGTACCTCGGTCCAGCGAACCTTAGAACGTCCCTGTGTTTGCTAAGACGCGGTCTCCATTCCAGGACACGTCTGCTCCAACGGCCCACTGCCAACCTTGCAAACCTGCCAAATTTGCAATACCTAATGGAATTTAATAAAAATATCTTATACTTTTCGAAAAAAAATCGACTCGTTTCTTTTGTACTAAAGTAGTTATTTCCTGATATGTTTGGGACAAACTGGTTTGAACTAGAACAAACCAGTTCAGTACACAATCAAGTAAGTAAATAATAAAAAGAACATCACCAAACAACAACAAATTAAAACATGATATGCAATAAAATTACAAATGTATAAATGTTGCATTTTCGTAAAAGATATGTAGTACAAATACCGTTTATTTCGTTTTTTTTTTTTTTTTTTTTTTTTTTTTTTTGATTTGGAACGATACTATCTGCGTTTGACAGAGATGCACGAAACGTACGAATAGAATAATCAAAACACTAACTAATCCACGGACAACAGATATACAGAACGACTTTATCTTGTTTTACTAAAGAAAGTATAAAATAATAAATAAGTTGTGAGAAAACAACGTCAAAAAATTTGTTTCCACGAGTGTACATTATCTTTCCAAGCTACCCCTGTACGGTGAAATTTTTCCTCTCAAATCAGATGCACTCCCTCGCTTGTTACGTAGGTATTATTGAGTTTGTTAATACGTCTATGTACTTTATTTTTACTGAAAAATCACCCTTATATCAATAGATATAGATGGTTTTATATAAAAATCGGTTTGAACATAATTTTACGCGTGATTTGCTCGTTTGATTACTCCGCGGACTTTGTGCGGCCATGTTTGTTGGAAATCGTGCAATGAATTGGAATCCATAATATTTTATGAAATATATTTTATATAATATGCTTGACATATATATATGTATATTTTTTTGAAAAAGATTTCGGTACCTAGTGTTTATTTTCATATTACGTACTTTTAGGTTGTTCCTTAATTATGTTTCAACAAGTTATTCGTTTGAGACATTTCGAGAAATATTACATATCTGTTATTTATATTAATTTATACACAACGATATAATATAAGAAAATCATAAAAATGCTTCCTGTTCAAATACATCGTTTTAATAAAACTTTTGATAATTTTTTTTAAAACGCAATAATGTCAGGCTGGTAATATTACCAGCACATACATAGGTATGTGCAGTTAACCTGTAAGCGAGACCAACGTGTTTGAACATGTTAATTTAATTAGCTTCTTTATACCGATATGGAATATTCATTAACGATCATATTAATATTAAATATGTAATTAATTATATTCCAAATACTAAAACGTTATCACATCGAATTTACACATGCAAATATATTTTTCTGTCATTGTAATAATCATATACGAAATATTAAAGTCTGCTTAACAACCAGAACAAACCGGTACGAAATAAAATAGCTGCCGGTTAAAAAAAAAAACAAAAAGCGAATTACACAATGCAATTTTAACGTCCGAACGAAATGGGGTCAATGATTCCCACAAATTAAAAAAAAAGTAATTTCAATAAAACTCATCTGCATATTACACCTTATTTTATAAAGACAATGCGAAATGTAGCTATACATCTGTTTCAACCCTTCTCCGCTTCCTTTGTTTATAGTCGCAAAGGTAAAAATACAATACAATGCTACGCGTTGACACAATTACTTAACCCTCCAAACGTCCTGATGCTAAAACAAAAAAAGTGATTGTTAGAAGGAACAGGTTTTCATTATCATTAGAAAGGGTAAAGTGAGATGTAAACTGGTGAAGTGTTCCATTGAAGATTTTAGGGTTGATGGCGGTTGAGAAATTGGAACGACATTTGTCGATAATTTTTTTTTTAAATATTAAATATTATTAATAATGTTATGAAAATTTATTACTTTAAAGAACTGTAACACGTAACTTTGTTGTAGTTATTTAATTACTAGTCACCTAGATTTTGTAATCAGAGAGTATAAATTTATTTTGTGTTTTTAATTAGCAATACATAGAGTATTAAAAAAAATATTCGACTTTATTTATCTCATATAATTATGTAGTTCTTGAAATTGATTGCATTAAATAAAAAAAAATACTACTATGTACTGTTAAAATTATTTAGTTACTCTTGTTAATAAAATTATAAAATAAATGTTTTTTTTTTTTAATTTTCTTTGATCTCTGTTTACTGAAACTGTCAACCCTAGTGCATCCCGTATTTTAATTACAGCTTCCTCGTCCCCAAGCTCCTCGAAGACATTGTCCCTAGCTATAATTTATTCATACAATTCATTAGAAATTATGCCGAACCAGTAACGCATGCAAATGCAACAAAATTAAAATCATAGACAATATTTTTTTTCTTTTTAAAATAATGTCATTGCCACCGTTCCCACAGAACTGGTATTCACGGTTTGTCTTTTGATTTCAAGATAAGAATTCTATTTAAATAATATTTTTTTAAATAACAATGATCATAGTTTTGTGACAGTTTTAATGCGTTATTTTTTAAACATTATTTTTTGTTGTGTGGTGTTGATAAATATGATCAGTTCTGTTTTAACGTACATGACGAGTAGGCAACACGGAATCTAGCAAGTTATTCTTTATCTTAGTTTCTTAGAATCTAATAATTTTGTGTCAATCAACGACGGTTGTCATCGCTTTGCATTTTAATTTTTTTTCGGTTTTAATAAAATATATTTAACTTTTTAACTGCTTTTTTAAAACGGGGCAGGGCAAAGCAGGAAATATCCTTCTCAAAATCTGGAGCAGCCTGACTGGAGTAGAACCTCGACCTCGCTTGCGATACTTCTGGTGTTGCAAGCGTCTCTAGGCTTCGTTTATCGCTTACGATCACGTGGGCCCGTACACTTGTTTGCCGTTCTAGTTGTATATAAAAAAAAAAAAACTGCTTTTTATTTACATGTATGCCACAGATCTTTTTCCTATTAGCTTTTCAAGTTTTACAACTTTAGTTGAAAATAATAAATGTTTACCGAGTCATATATCTGCTGTGTGGTTACGGCAGTAAAGAATATAGCCACCCCCTCTCTTCCCGTGGACTCCCGTGCCGTAAGAGGCGACTAAGGGATAACATAGTTCCACTACCACCGTGGAACTTAAAAAGCCGACCGATGGCGGGATAACTATCCAACTGCGGGCTTTGAAATACACAGGCCAAAGGCAGCAGCGTCTTCGGTGCGACAAAGTCACCAACCCGCCTGCCCAGCGTAGTGACTATGCGTAAAACACATGAGTTCACGCCATTTTTGGCGCGAACTTGTGGAGGCTTATCTTCAGCAGTGAACTGCGATAGGCTGAACTGATGAGTCATATTTTTCAACATAATATTTAACGCTAAACTTGTTACCTCGATTTTCGACTGAGTTCATTTTTTCCGCCTTCCTAATTCTCCATGGAACCAGTGAAACCAATTTATTTCTAATGTGTCGTACCAAGAATGTCGTTAAAAATTAAATCCTTAATTAAATTAATCATTAGATGATTATCAGAGCAGATCAAAGATTATCTTTAAGTAACGACTAAGACTTGATTCCAATAGATGGCTTGATTCCGATAGATGGGAGATACAGTGAAAAGATGTGTATGTGAAAACATGAGACGTTAAAATAATTTTACGATTATCAAAGTATTTGTGGGTTAATTTCATCAGTTGTTATTTACGCTATCTGACCTTATAGCGGTATTAAATAGAGAAAAATAGGTTGTATGTAAAGTTGGTTTACGGACGATAGTTTTACCTGATAACATAATATGTTAATACGTAATATGTTTTATTGTTATATGGTTGTATAGCAACGAAAATTAAAATTTAAAAAAAAGCTGAAAAATTTTGTCGGAAAATTTTATTCATAATACTTAGGTTTGATTCCCATCCCGAGTCTGGGTTTAGTATATATATATTTATATATAAATATGTTTATCAAAATAAAATTATCTAGCTATACCAGTCGACTGTCACCTATAACACAAGCATAAGTTGCTTACTTTAGGAACATACGACCGTGTGTATATTGTTTAGATATTTATTTATTTATTGTAAACTACGCGTCACATTGTAGCCCGCAATGGACTCCCAAACTACTTAACCTACTTAGCCAATTTTAATCAAATTTACACACCGTGTGCAGTTTGATCCAACTTGAAAGATGCTATATTTTATTTTGATATATATAATTATTACATTCAAGAAAAACAAAATAAGCGGTACGAAGTTTTCCAGGTCAGCTAGTTCTATAATATATCTTGTAGACGTATGTTGTATTTAGAATGTAGGTAATGTGTTCATGTTATACTACATACATGTATTATAGATGTATGAGTGCAACTGTTTTTGTGCCGTACGGAGGGTGAACGCTCCTAAAAAGATTCATTACATATCAATTATAAGCTGCTTAGTACATTAACCCGAAGATACGACGTAGTTTAAAAACAAAAACAGTCATATAACTTATTACCTATTCAGAAATATTTTGTAACTTTGCTAAGAGTTGCGTCATTACCATTTGTTTTGTCGATTTTTTTATTTAAAAGATTTTCACACAGTTTAGTTTTAGATTTAGATAAGTTATTTAATTGCTTAACAAGAACGCTGGTTAGAACAAGATTGAGATTTAAAAAAATGTTTCTTAAGATGGTTTATTAAAGTCACTAGCTACAGTATCAGTTAAGACTGATCTAAAAATGTTTTATAGTTGTATAATTGTTTAATCTTAAACATTAAAGTCAAGGAAACATAAATTTTCGTCTTTGATAAATCTTTATGTGGAATGATCTGAAGTAGGTCGAATTCTAATGTACCTACTTGTAAACCTGTACGTAAACCATCTATCATAGAAGATCACAGCTTAATAATACTAGTCTTGAAAAGTGTTGTGTTCTGGTGGTGAGTAAGGTGGCCAGAGCTCCTGATGCTGTGTTAGCCGTGGAGGTGGGGTCTAAGGCGAGGTGGCGAATGCTAGCGTGACCCCATCTTGCCCCACCCAGGCAGATGACTGCTCACACGTGGTGGTTTTTCGTCAGTAAAAGTTTTTTTTTATTTTTTTATATGTAGTACACAACAAGCGTACGGCTCACCTGATGGTAAGAGATTACCGTAGCTTATAGACACCTGCAACACCAGAAGCATTGCAAGCGCGTTGCCGACCCAATCCCCCCTAGGAGCTCTGGTCACCTTACTCACCAACAGGAACACAATACTGATTGAAAACAGTATTATTTAGCTGTGATCTTCTGTAAGGTCGAGGTACTACCCCAGTCGGGCTGCTACATATTTTGGGCAGGAAATTCCTGCTGTGCCCTACTTCAGTTAAAAGTCCGACGAACAGAAGTTAAGTCCGACATAACTTTTCCGGTGCCCATGAGCCGATGGGGTATACATGAGGATTTTCCCCGCGTTAAAAAAAGGAAGAGGTGGGGTTGTCACACGCTTGAGATGTACCTGTCATTACAGACGTTCGTTCGTTCGTTCGTGTGTGTGTGTGTGTGTGTGTGTGTTGTGCGCGTGTGTATACTTCTATACGCACGTAAGAAGGTATACTTCATTGGCTAGCTAACTTCACGTTGCTAACTTCCTCTTTGTTGATAAATTAACTTCAGGTTGTCGGTTTTTTGTGGCGGTGTGCACACGCATCGTAAAAAGTTACTCTTATCGTTTTTAGTTTACTTCTTAAGAGTTGATCTTCATATCCCCCCTTCATGGCCCCCGGTACGAAAAAAATATTAGGAGTAAAATCTATTAAACGAATATTTGATTGGTTTATTTACCATTTGATTTGAATTCATCTTTTTCTTAGACTAGTGTAAGCCTCTTATGTGCCTGTTTAGACAGCTGATCTGAAGGAACAAACTCCAGTCGTCCGTTGGAGCTGACACACGCACTTTTTTAAACTTTTTGCTAATTAATACTTTGAAAAAAAAAACTGCAAATATTTTTTTAAAACATATATATAATGTATATATATTCTAATACTAAGCTAATGAACCATGATAGACCAGGTGTATCTAGTTAAGTGTAAGTGACGTTATCCGCACATCTGCATATTGCATCCGCTAGGAATAGAGCCTTGGAATAAACAAAGACGGAACGACAGCTGCCGGTGTTAGAAAAATTATGGCTTACGTTCACATGTGTATAAGGATAGCTAAATATAATTATTATGTATTATAGATTATACATATATATTTGATATATTATCAAAATTAACTTGACATTTGTCGCACCTTCTTCCACGTTGATTATTTGGATGTCATAAAGCATTTACTTTATTCAAAACAAATATACCAGTATTTCAATGACACAAAATAAAAATAATTTAAACAAAGATCCACCTTTGTTTAATGTTTCTAACGATGCGCTGGCGCAGCGGTCACAGCACTAGCTGTCACGCTGGCGGTTGTAGCTTCGATTCCCGCACACGACAGACTTTGTGTGTATTGTGTGTTTCCGGATACCCGATTCAGGGGGAAGTTCAGAGTTCAGAGTGCTTCAGAGTGCTGGCTGTTGGAGGCGTACCTCTCCGATCAGAAAGTAGGCCTTGAGAATCGGTCGGGGTCCGTGGAGTGGCGGCCAGTCGGCTGCAGTGTCCGTAGGGATCGGTGCCGGGCCCGATCCTGTGGAGTGTGATCCTGCGATACCGTCTCCTCCCCGGAATGGGTGTCTTTTCTACGCGGATGACACCCTCGTTTACTCCCGGGAGATCCTGTTGGCTGTAGATCCGGGACGCCGACATACGGTCTACGAATGCTTACTCGGGCGTCCTGGATATTATCCGTAAATGGGTTCCCCTGCGATACCAAACAAAAAAAAGGAGGAAATCATACTGTGGGCCGTTGGGTGTGAAGTTAACTAACTTTAACTGTATCAATTATTGCATTTTTTGCATAACAAATATTTTAATTTGTTCATATATTTGTTTCTTATTTAGGTGCGTTAGTCATTCTTTTCATCAGCCTGTAATATCCCACTGCTGGGCAACAGGCCTCTTTCCCCGCGTAGGAGAAGGATCAGTGCTTAATCCACCACGCTGGTCCAATGCAAGTTGGCGCAGTATTATTAATTATACATTAATTTATGACTTGTACAGAATTGTAAGCTATAACGTGAATTTCGTTTAATCATTTATATTGATATCTATGTAATCTATCTTTATCTCCACAACGTTAGGTTAGCATAAAAATTCTGTTTTACATAATATATGTAGAAGTATGTATATCTTGTAGAAGTAAAGTACCGAAAATCAGCAATTTGGATACTCCTGTTCGCTTATTGATGGGTGTTAAAGAGGCAGACACTTGTGACTCGGACTCAGTTTATGAAGGCGTTGAAAATAATTCTAGCTTCGACTTCGAAAATATCACACTGCGGCGTCGACAAAAAACAAACGGTGGTTGCCAATGTATTTGTAGTGATCCTAACGTCTTGAGATCTACGATAAGAGAAGAGTTACGGGCCGTTTTGCTCGAAACTTTCTCAGAAATTCCTAAATTACATATAGCGATAGAAAATATGACCCACTGTATAAATAAAGTTGAAAAGGTTCATTTGTCTGTACTGAATCAACTAAAAGAAAAGCAGCTTGCAACTACACCTACTAAAACCGAAATATCTCTAAAATCTTTAGCACCGCGGGTCCCTCTTCTACAACCTGTTACACAATCATCTGATGCAACGTTATCCAAGCCATCGTCATTAAATAAACCGAAAACAACTGTCACCAAAGATGCCACAGGGCTTCTCAAAAAAGATAAACCTAGGGTGGCGCTAGCTGAACAACCGGAGGTTTCAATAAATAATGAAGAACCTGGTAAAAACGATAGACTCCCCGCTGAAAAGCTTGATCATAGTGAGCAAGTCGATGAAATCCGGGAAGACTCTCACGGTTGGAAGCAAGTAAAGCATAGGAGGGATCGTGTGTCGCAATCTGGCGTCCTTCGTGGGACTGCTTGTCCTGGTGTTAC
This sequence comes from Melitaea cinxia, assembly GCF_905220565.1. Classification (NCBI taxonomy): domain Eukaryota; kingdom Metazoa; phylum Arthropoda; class Insecta; order Lepidoptera; family Nymphalidae; genus Melitaea; species Melitaea cinxia. The sequence continues at coordinate 13,476,787 of NC_059407.1, read as the reverse complement.
GTTGCTCCGTGCTGCAGAAAGAAAAACTTTTTTGCATCTATTTTACGTTCAAGAGGGTACAACAGAGGACGAAGTGCGTGCCCATCTGCAAACTGTATGCGGCGAAGATGTTTGTACTGTCGAGGCCCTGAAGTCTCGTGGTAGTTACGCATCTTTCAAAATAGGTGTTCCGTGCAAGCTGGCAGATCTGGTGATGCTTCCCAATAACTGGGCTGAAGGCATTTGTATTAAGCCCTGGCGTCAGAACTTTCGCTCTAAAAGGGTTGAAAATAAGAGCACGTAAGTCAAAAACAATAGAGTGCTTTTATCAAAATGTACGAGGCTTGCGTTCTAAGACTTCTATATTCTATAATAACATTTTACAATCGAAATATGACCTCATAGCTCTGACTGAGACCTTTTTAACGAGCTCGGTGACCGATGGTGAGCTTTTCCCTGCTGGTTACGTTGTGATTCGTAATGATCGTGATGGTGATACTGGTTGGGGGGGCGTTCTGCTTGCGGTACGTGATTGCTATTCCGTGCATGTACTCGGAAATATCGATGGTCTAACATCTGACAAAGAAGTTTTATTCGCAGTTATTTCGAGTAAACTTCTGACATGTTTGTGTTGTGTGGTGTATCTTCCACCTCGTTATAATGACGACCAATACCTTAATGTATTAACTTGCATTGAAAACGCAGTTAATTTATGTCCTGATATGAATGTCCTTATAATGGGTGATTTTAATTTAAATTCTTTTAGTGCGCATATTAAAAGACAATTTAACATGTTTTCAAAATTTTGTAATCTTACTCAATACAATACTGTCATCAATAGCCATGGCAGTAAGCTGGACCTTATATTGAGTGATGTGGATTCTGATCGAATTAGTGTTCAAATTAGTGATAATCCTCTAATACCCATAGATAGTTATCATCCCGCGTTAGAAATATCTGTAAGTTTTTCTTGTTGCTCAGTGCAGACTCCTCAGCTTTCCAATATTTTTGCACCTTTGGAGTGGAATTGGAGGAAGGCTGACTATCAATCGCTATATGCTGCTTTTATCAATCTTGATTGGTCTGATATTTACAAAGTAGATGATGTCAATGAAGCTGTTACTATGTTTTATTCTAAAATATATAGTATAATAGATTTATATGTTCCTTTTAAGCAAAAATCATCGCTGATGAGGGCACATTATCCTAACTGGTTTACCAAAGAAATCATTCAAAACATAAAAAACAAATTTTTCCACTTGAAAAAATTTAAATCAGAAGGCCAATTATTTAACAAAGAGTTATTCCGATACTATAGATGGCGTGTTAAACTTCTAATAACGAAAGCGTATCAGGAACATTTAAATTACATTCAAAATAAAATTATTGACGACCCTACAAAATTTTGGGGATATATAAAAGACAAGAAAAGGAGCAGGAATCGTACTAAATCGTATGTATACGAAAATACAGAAGTCACTGGACAATTTGCTGCTGATGCTTTTGCTAGGTACTTTAGGTCTGTATTTCATGATCGTGAACCATATTTAAACCCTGCTAAAGCCGCCCGGGCTGCGGATGCATTATCTGACGCTAGATCTGTCTCAATACGCCTAGTGGATGCAAGGGACTTAAAAACTGCGGTTAGCTGCCTGAAACCAAAATCATGTAGTGGACCTGATGGCATTCCCGTGTTCTTAGGTAAGGATTGTATATCTGTCTTACAGAAGCCACTTTTGTTCTTATACAATTTGTGTATCAAGCATTCGAGGTATCCCAACTCCTGGAAACTGTCGAGAGTCACTCCGATTCCCAAAGGTTCAGGTAACGATGTTACCACGTTTAGACCAATTGCGGTACAGTCTGTGTTTGCCAAGATATTTGAAACCATTCTTAACTATCTCATTAGCCATCAAATTGGTGACCTATTGCACCATAGTCAGCATGGTTTTCGTAAAGCGAAATCTACCACTACAAACTTAATAGCACTTACTGACTATGTATGTTCTCAACTTGATTTAAGGCGCCAAGTCGACGCAGCGTATTTTGACTTCAGGAAGGCCTTCGACTTGGTTGACAATGATATTCTTTTGAATAAGATGGCCCTGATGGGTTTTACTCCTAAATTACTTGACTTTTTCAGTGACTATCTCAAGGATAGGTGTCAGTTTGTCAAAGTTGATGGCTTTGAATCATTTAAATTTTACACAAGGTCTGGTGTGAGTCAAGGTAGTACCTTAGGACCTACGCTTTTCTTGATTATGATCAATGATCTCCCTGATATTGTTCAAACTGCACAGTGTCTTCTTTTTGCTGATGACCTGAAATTATACATGGGAATTACCGATGCAGCTGATGCGCAAGCCTTACAGGTTGATATTGACGCAGTTGCAGAGTGGAGTAGTAGAAATTCTCTTCCTCTTAATATTGACAAGTGCAAATCCATTACTTTTACTCGTAAACGCAACTGCATCCAAGTAGTGTATAAATTATGTGACGCTCCTTTGGAAAGAGTTAATTCTATTCGTGATCTTGGATTGACATTGGATCGTAATTTTGACTTTCGTGAACATGTGACTAATATTTGTGAGGTTGCCAACAAGTCTCTTGGTTTTATCATAAGAACTTCTTCGCAATTTAGTAGCTTAAATGTAGCTAGAATACTGTTTAATTGCTACGTTCGTAGTAAACTTGAATATGCGGCTATCATCTGGGACCCTCATGTAGATAAACAGAATATTACTGTTGAACGGGTTCAGCGGAAATTTGCTCGATATTTGTACAAGCGTCAGTATGGGTACTATCCTTATCTTTACCCCTCTTTATTCGTGTATGGTATGGTTGGGCTAGAAACGCTATGTCTTAGACGTAAACTATTTCTCTTAATACTCTATCTTCGCATTTTACATAACAAAGTAGATAGTCCAGTGTTATTGGAGAGCTTAAATATTCTAGTTCCTTCCCGTATTCCCCAAAATAATCTCGGAATTGTCGCACCGCGGCGTCGTCCGCGCTTACTGCACAAGCCCCCTACTCGCACGCGGTACGCGGCGCACGCCCCAACAATACGCGCACTACATTTGATCAGCGATTTGCTCACTCATTGTGAGGACATAGACTTATTTGCCGATAAGATCTCTGTTTTCTGTAAAAATAGCTATAAATATCTTTGTACGTTATAAATTTATTTTGTTGTATAATTTAATCCTGACATTAGTAATATTTAATTTTTTTTTTTAATTTTGACGTTTTTTTTTTTTCGTTTTTACATCTAATATACTGACACGAATGTATTTTTATAAACAGAATTCTGAATTTTGACTAGATATTTTATTTTGACATTGATATTGTAATTTCTACATATGAATTTCTTAACAAAATTATTGATATTTAGTTATTTTAATATTATCAACTAAGTAGGTATATTTTTATTGACATTGTAAATTTTAATTATTGTATTTTGATAAGATTGTATATTTTTAATTCTACATTTATCATTATTTTCTTCATTTGTCATACCTGTGTTTTTGGTTTTTTTTTTTAATTTTGATTGACTTACTTGTGTCTGGAGCAAAGCTCTGTAAACTTGTATGTATGAAATAAATAAATAAATAAATAAATAAAAAATTCTTAACTTGATGGCTATGTTCAACGTAATATACATATGTACTTTCTTTTTAAAACAGATAGTTAAATTTTAATGACACATATTAGACTATTTAATTATCTCTATCATGTACATAGCTTAATGAATTCCTGTAACACCGGTATTTTTATAGTTCTTACTGACCAAATAAACACATACGCATATCTATATAAATAAAATTGAATGTAACTTAGCGCATACTTCGAGAATGGCTCGATTCGGCTAATTTACTTTTTTTGTATGTTTATTGAGGCCCACGGAAGGTTTTAATACTAAAAAATTAAAAAAAAAAAGATTTACATTAATTTTTGACAGAACGAAGTCTGACCGGGTACCTAGTACTTAAATAATTAAAATACCGGATCAAATCAACTTTTCTATTTACTTTGAGGTTCAAATTTTTTGACATCCGTGTCCTTCTGACACGGACAAAAGAAAAAAAATTAAAATACCGGAATTTTCTCCATCTTTCTGATGCAAAAGCGATTCCATTATTCCAAATCAACAAATTGTTTAGGCTTATTAAAGTTTTTGTATTTAAATATTGGAACACAATTTGCTAAATTGTCTTGAGTACTAGATATACTTTATATGTTAATATACGTTTTTTTTTGTTATCTAACTATGTCGGCAAACAAGCGTACGGATCACCTGATGCTAAATGATTGCGGCAGCTTATACACGTCTGCAAAACCAGAAGCATCACAAGCGCGTTGCCGACCTTATCCCCAATCTCCTCCAGGAGTTCTGCTCACCTTACTCACCAACAGGAAAACAGCACTGCTTGAAAGCAGTATTAATAAAATAAAGCTTCTTTACGGGTGTTTGACTTGGGGAATAAGCTGGAGAATGCGTGACGAGGGCGTTAAGAAAAGTGTGATCCGTCGAGGCGAACGGAAGTTGAGAATTACGTTTCGTAAGTTTTACTTCAGTCGTGTCTAAAGCACACTCGCTTTTTATTTACCTGTGATCTTCTGTAAGGTCAAAATACTACCCCAGTCGGGCTGCTCCAGATGTTGAGCAGGATATTTTCTGCTTTTCCCTACTTCAGTAAAAGTACGGGTATATTATTATCATAAAAAAAAAAAAAAACATTTTTAAAGTAGCCGGTACGTGTAGGATTGATTAACGACATTAATATTTACTATAAAGAAATGCTTGTCCAGGATAATTTATGAGTAATTAAATTACATACTCACCATAAAAACAGGTCACAAACGAAGTCACGAGTTCTTGTTAATTGTTAATTGTAAAATTAAAATGAATAATGCTTTTAAAATAGTAAATAGTTTTAGTACGTCAGTAGAATTTCAAAGTAAATTAAATTATAAATTTTATAGCGTGTAATTAATTTTACGGTAGATACAATGTTAATGTCGGTATGCAACTATGTAGCTGTTGGCCTAGAGGTGGGTCTTAATGACTACTATGTACAATTAAGCGATATGCAAAAATCGTGCGGTCATCACGCAATTGCAATTAATTGCTAATCTTACACTTATTAACTGTCAAGTACAACCCGTATTTTAAAACTAGTATCAAGTTCATTAAGTAGCGATAGTAGTTAGTACTAATATTTGTGTTTTAATATCGCACACTGTTTCAGAATTGCCTTTTTAAGCAATGATGACATTAATGCTTGCTAGGCTATCGCAAATTATGTCGAATAATTTACAATAAATTTACTTTCGCATAACAAGTTTTTAATCTTTCCTGTTCAATAAAAGCGGTATGAAATATACGTGTTTGTCGTAAATTATTTTATCTGCTATTTTATTTATCTCACTCACATAACTAATCAAAATTGATATCTCTTTGTGTGTGTGTGTGTGTGTAGTACTTAAACCGCATTGTATTAAATGCGTTGCCGAGCTTATCCCCAATCTCCCCCGAGAGCTCTGGTCACCTTACTCACCAACAGGAACAAAACATTGCTAGAAAACAGTATTATTGAAGTAAAACTTCTTTACGCTTGCTTGGCTTGGGAAGTTAGCTGGTGAATGATGACCACATTTTGAACCCCCTGAACTGCATAAGGTAGTTTGTGTCTATTACTATAAACGTATCCTACGTTTAAGCAGATATGTGACAATACCGACTAGTTTTCCTTTAAAAAGAGAAAATACAAAAGTGAACTAAACTCTGCCAAAGTTCAGCAAAGTTCAATAATTAGAATTTTTCTTTTATTAATTTGAATTAGTCGCTTTCAATAGTGCAAGCACAGAAGTAATACCAACGTTACGAAGAATCCTTCTTAAAGTTGACGACAAAAAATGGCAATAGAGACTCTTAAGTGCACATGAAATATATAAAAACGTATTTGCGATTTATATACGTAGAGAAACACCATTTACAAGCACGTGTAATTTTATCTAAGCATATTCTAACACCATCTGTCGTTCGTAACTAGTAAAACTGGTAGAGCTATATAAAAAAAATAGTGTTTTCGCTATAAAAACGTTTAGGGCGCGTATGTCAGTATCATTGGATAGGTAAATCAAACAGCTGTTTCACATATGCTAATATCCGATATTCGCTAGCTGTATTATTATATTCCTTTAAGGTCGTGTAGGTCATATACTAGGCAATGTTTCTCAGAAGTGACACTTGTTAATAAACAAGCATATTTGAATTTATGCTACAGTAATACGATAATGTACAATTTGCATTTTGTTAGTATCAATAACACCTTGAACTGGTGTAATATTACATATACATATGTTATCGGTGTGTCTTAAAAGTTTAAAATAATTAAGTTGTTAACAAATTCCGTTCACCAATCAAGTGACAGTTTTTTACGTCCACAATTTACGACAGTCAGACAGTCAAGACATTGCGTGAAAGTTTTCTTTCTTGAAATTTGTCAATACATTTTGTACCGCAGTATATTACAATCAATTAAAGTTGTTTATTGATTTTTTCACGAATGATTAGGTTTTTTTTAAATTCATATTTTAAAATAACCAGTGTGTAAATCAGTGTGAAGATAGACGGTCATTCGAGAAAAAAATACTAAATTATGATATAGACGAAGGTGTATCTGTTGCGTTATACTTTTTAATCTATGCAAGTTCTATCTTTAGCTCCATCGTTAGAAGCTATACCCTGTTTTTTATTTGCTTTTTGCGGACGTTAGAATTTTTTTTTAATACGATCAGTTCTAGTTAATTGCACACATTCCCCTAAACACATGTTATTTCATAAATATATACATACAGCGTACTGTTATTAATAGAATTATCGCCGCTAGCTACTGTCATACGTGCTGATATAAGAAAAAATGTAGAATATTCTTGTTAAAGTTATAACGTTAATTATTATTACGTAAGTAATGAAATAAAACTGAAAGAGTAACTATTGTTTTGTTTATAAAATACGGAATCTTCTTTATAATTTTTAAAATCATGTTTAATTATTTTTTGCTTTATTCTTGTGGGTAGTAAATTTACTCGTATATCCTAAAATGCATTAAATTTAAAAGAGGCACATAAAATTTAATTTTTTAAAATTATTTATATTATAGATATTAATAATAAATATTTTTAAAAGTAAACATGACAATTTAATTTTTTAAAACTTATTAAGTAATAATGTAAAAAATGTACGCGGTAAAAATAAAGTAAATAAAAATTATATAAATATATGCATATCAAAATCCATCTAAAAAATCAAATATAAATATCCTTACACACAAATACATACAACATTTAACTAGCTGTGCCCACGACTTCGTCTGCGTGGAATAGTGGCTTTGGACCGCATTTTTTTGATATATCATTTGGTTTATTTTGGATTATAAACACCGTCGTTTGGGTATTTACATGTTCAACGTGATTCTTTAAATTGATATAGCTTTGTTATTTATGAACCAATTGACATGAAACAAACATTAAATATTAAGTGGGCCGTCCAAAATTTATTAGTGAAAACCGCATCTAAATACACATATCACATTTACATTTTTATTATATGTATATTGATGATGATATATAATTATTATCAATATAGACGTGGACGTATGTCGATATGTCAAAACGTGTGGTATTTTAAAAACTTTGTCACCCATGTTACCGAGTGCTTGTGTTATTTTGAAAAGTTTCAATTCGTTGACAAACGATGGATAGATACATCGCTTAGCAATAAATACTTTAAGTAATTTTCTGTTTTTATTGGTCATAAAAATAAATCAATATAAATTAATATATAGTATAGGTACATAAAATGTCAGTGGTACGTTGTTGTGTGTGCTTCACGTAGAACTTACTTGGCTAAACAGAGTCTTCTAAGTTATACTTCTAGACACTTGAGCCCTATGTTATTTATTAATATTGGAATTTATTAATTTATCATGTAATGATATTTTTAAGAAACAATAATTTTTATAATGTTTTCAGTGTTTTATATTTCCTTATTGTAGAGCATTTTTTCATGCTCTCGTTTTTTGGTAATATGCAATGCAGACAAAATTGCGGGTATCTGCTAGTTGTTTAGTAAAAATCTAACCATATAACCTTCTACAAATGTATTTAAGTAATTAACAACATGTTGACAAATACAAAATATTCAAATGCGGTAAATAGTATGTAGTTATTACGTTGGTGACATAGAACCTAAATTTAGGTACATTAAGCGACGCGTGCTTAAGGCTGTAACAATAAAATGCTAATTTACGTAATTTCCCCCGGGGACATTTACACCGCGCCTACGAGCTAGTGAACGTCGTTTATTTTTAAATTTTACAACAGATGTCGTAAGATATGACGTTTTAAATTTTATTATTTTATTATCTTTAGTAGAGAAAGTTTAATGCAGTATCGTAATAATTATTTAAATTTTAATATCGATTATTTTTTTCTTTTACACAAAGCCTGTCAATAGTGAAAGGAAATTCAATTGATGAAGGAAATATTTATATTGCTTTTTTTGACATAAGAGGTTATATTTTAAGTATTTTTAAAGGCTGTCATTTTGGTGATTGTTACATAGAAGATAAGAAAGAAAAATAAAGAAATCCAGAATTCACTGTGTTAGCGCTATGACAGCCTTTTGCAACTTCCCCATTTCAAGATGAAAAAAGTTTAGATTAAGATACTAAAACGGGAACAATGTCAGATTTGTCAAATTATTTATGTTTTTGTATATATATATATATATATATTTCAGATTCCTAGTTCATACAACTAATCTGTTTGATGGCAAAAATAAAATGATATTCCATTGTTTTGTCAATGATTCGTTGACGATATCTTCTCTTCATCTGTTTCTTGTCAAAGATCAAAACATAAAAATCGAGTAAGTATAAATTTTTGTACGGCTATAGAAAAAAAGAACCCTTTTGTTTATTGTTGTTGTTTTTGTGTCATTCCATTGTTTGCCTCATACAATTATCATTTTCATTGGGCGTCATATTGGTCACGATTACACAATCACGATTCAGCCTGTAACATTCCGCTGTTGGGCATAGGCCTCTTTCTTCATGTAGGAGAAGGATTGGAGCTTAATCCACCACGCTGCTCCACTGCGGGTGGCGGATATGTTCCCTACTATGAGTAACGATCGCTATCAGGTATTTATGATAACAACAGGGATGATGGCTTAACGTGCTCTCCGAGGCACGGTGGGGAGACCCACAAGGACAGACATCTGAACTGGAAATAAATATTTGCACAAATACAAACATCCATGCCAAGCGGGAATCGAACCCGCAAACCGTTGGTATTTTAGGCGGCTTTTAGCACCGCTACACTAGAGAAGTATTTATTTAAAAAAAGTAAATTTACTGCAACAACAATAAAAAAGGAACTAAAAAGCATGTAATAAAAATTTTATACCTCATGAAGTCAAAAGTAAATTCTGCGTAAATTATAAAAAAGGAATATCAAATTGATGAAGTAGTAAAAACATTTATTTAAATAATTTAAAAAATGGTGGCAAAGAGTTGAAATTTTTATTTTATATCAATATTGTACAACTTTCGTTTCTAGTTACAACGTTTCTTAGTTTGTTTTTGTTTATCTTGAGATTTCCCTGTCCGATTAAAAAAAAGTATTTAAGCCACAAAATATGGTAGGAGTCACATGAATCGAGCAGTAATTAATTATAAAAAAAATATCTACCAATATAACAATTATCAAAACCACAAAAAAATATTTATCGTATATTATTTATAGTGTTATCAAATCACAAATATAACACACAGACACACACACACACACTGATAAACAATGAAAATTAATTAAAAAATAACAATAAGTTAGCATTAAAAAAAAAGACTGTCTTAAAAAGTTTTTATATATAATCTATTCCTTAGCTGTGGCGTTTTAGGTCGTTCGGGTCAGTCCAGCTACCCTCAGCGAGTCACGCGATGGCGGCCATTTTGAAAATATTATAAACTTGAGTAATGTTCTGTGTCAGGTTTATTAGTACGTTATATAATTAATTATATGGCGTAGTTTTTTTACAACTGCAAACTATTATATGCTATTGTAATGTATGTGACTTGTACATAATTATAATTAAATAGGAACCTATGTAAATTATTAGTATGAATAATTACGTATTTTTTGTAAATAATATTAATATGCATTGTTTTTATGTGGTTTTAATCGTCTTTCTTATTGCTTAGTTGATTTTATTTAAGTTTTTGTTAATCTTAATAAACATAACTAATTAAAACCAACTTATTACAACGAAAACTTCGAATAGTTTGTTCATCTAATGAAAAAGCTCCATTTTAATGGCTAACCAATGTTTTTATAATTGTTTTTAGGAATATATAAACCGGAGGAATATATAAAATTAACCAAATTTAAGGCTATTAGAATGGTACTGATTTTTTAGATAGATATTTTAGCAAGATTATTAAATTTTTTATTTTAGTTATTTATAACATATTTAATTTTGTATTGTAAATTTAATTATAGGCCCGTTTAACTTAAATTTTTCTTTACTCAAGTGTTTCTTCTTGTTTCATATTTATATTATTTAATAAACATAAACTAAGGGAGTTTTTTTTTTGTTGAAAAAAGAATTATCAAAATCGTTTATCACGTGATCGCATTTAAATTTCATCGAAATCTGATTACAACTCTTAGAGTAATCTTTGATAATGCGTATCTACTTGACTATTTTTTCGTCTACCTACGTTGTATTACTTGTCGATGTAATTAAAGTCGTTTTTTTTTGTTTCCCAGCAAACACAAATATAATATCATTTGATGTTTAAAAATGATGGAGCAGCGTGGTGGATTAAGCTCTGATCCTTCTTCTACATGGGGAAAGAAGCTTATGCCCAGCAGTATGATATTACAGGCTGAAGCGTAAATTTAGACTTATGATTAAAAGTTAACATTTATTTATTTAATAAGAACTACCGTCAGTATTACATGCTAAAATATAAAAAAATAATTCCAAAGTATGAATATGTAATTTTTTTGAATAATATATTAGTTGTTGAATTTTCGAGATAAACACATTTTAATTAATATTAGATATAAAATAGAAATAAAACTCTTAAATAAAGCGATTATAAAATTTTAAGCAATCTTTAATTACACAAACGTATATTTTTTTTTAGTATTTAATATTTAGTATTAATTACGGTCAGAATTTTACGCTACTGAATGCTTAAATAAAGTGAGAACTAAGAACGCTTAATTAATTATTTTATATCACGTATTTTTATATTAATAAAATCTTTATTGCTAGCAATTGATTAAAAATAGTATTAATATTTTTAAATAAAATAGATATTAGAATTAATGTCAATAATTAATATAATAATTTTAATATAATTTTTATTTTATTTTACAAATGTTTTAGAAAGTTGTAAAATAAAATATTTTATATTACTACTTCTTTTCAAAACAAATTAACTCCTTATTAAAAATTATGTGTATTATTATTTCATATTAAGATTTTCAACTAATCTTAGAACTCACCAAAATTCTTATTAAAGGAGAAATTATTGGCCTAATACAGAAAGTAAATAAAAAATATACAAGCGAAATTAGTGTAAGAAATTTAAAACCTTGAATTATGCACTCAGTAAAAGCTGCACAAAAATCTGATTGAAATCAAAACTGTTAGAAAAAAAAATGTGGAAAAAAAGTCCAGAATTAACATATACATTTTTAAACTCTTTCACATGTCAGCCTTAAATCAAATGTTTCAAAAGATTGTATTTCGAATTTCAAACTATTGTTTTATAGTGTTATCGTGTAGGGAGAACTTTTTTATTCGTAGCGATTGTCAACGCGCTTTTTTTTTAATTAAAAGCATGGAGTCATTTTTCATGCATCGCTTACTATCTGATTTACCTCGCTTTTGTTTTTTTATGTAGAGCTACCCTTTTCGACGGGAGCAACTTGATTTGCTATAAAATTCTAAGTTTCTACCTTTGTGTTCACGATTATTATTATATTTTACATGTGTGAGTAATTTTTAGTATTGAAATTTAAATATAGTTGCAAAAACTTGATTTTAATTTTATTTTAGATCACAAATCAGACCGAATCAAATAAAATTTTACTCTCTCATTAACCGAATAAAAATATTAGGAAGTAATTTTTTACTGAGTGGAATGAATTCGATGATTTTTTTTTTAATTGAATGGTGGTACTTCTCACGTAGTTCCATTTAAATTTACTCGAAATCTAACAAATATTTTTTTAGCTATCTAATAGTGCGCAGCAACTTGATTATTTTTTCTCTATATTCTTTTTTTGTTCGCGTTTCGTTCGTTTCGTAAACACAATTATTTCTGTTATAAAAAAATACGAAATAATTACAGTATAAAAGTTTTAACTATGTAAAAAAAAACTATTTAAACAAGGTTATCTTACTTAAATACACAAAGCTTTGACGTTTTTTACTGCTTTTTCAAGTATGGCACGTTTCACGAAACGTTCATTTAACTATCTTCAATTTCAATTACTCATCTTATTTTGGTTTCATTTGTTACTGCATATCACTGCTATAGTGATCAGATTAGGTAGTTACAGTCAGTTATGTTTCAACGATTTTAACTTAAAACTTTATTATTTTTTTAAATAAAAATAAGTTTTTTGTCGGACTGTTAATTTTTACAATGATTTTTTTTTACTTTACTTTATGAATACAGATACAACTGATACTGAAATAGTCGTAAATTTTTTTTAAAATTTAATATTAATAATTTCTTAAATATCCTAAATAAAGACATAAAAATTTACGATCTTAAGTCTCTTATGTAAAAATTGTATAATTTATAATGATATGGACATAATAAAATTTAATTTGTTTTTAATGTTATTTAATTAAATTCGTATTATTCTTTAAATGTTCTCATTTCGGTATTTTTGAAGTGGATTTCATTTTGTACTAGCTGATACCCGTGATTTCGTTTACGCAGGATTAGTAAATACTTCGAACAGCTTATTATCTTCTTAATATCTATCTTTATACCAAAATACATCAAAATTGATTCTGCGATATAAAAATGAATTGTTACTACATTAGAAATAAGTGTATTATCAATTCTTATTGTATTTAAGGTTCACTGTTTTGGCGATAATGGCTTACTCATAAAAGATAGATATATGCTGTCGCGGACTTTTTTGTAGGACTAATAAAGATAAACATTTTCCTTATATATATACGTATATACGTATAAACTCTACAGTTTTTTCACTGCGAACAGCTCGAAGATGGCAGATTATTCCGACTTACTTGACAACTATCGTTATATTTTGGACAATTCATACACTATCTTTAAAAGTTATAGCCTATGTGTTATTCTGATGTATAAGCTATATTATCGTAAACTTTCATTAAAATCCATTTGGCAGTTTTTGCGCGAAAGAGGAACAAACATCCATACATCTATACATCTACACATCCATACATACAAACTGTCGCGTTTATATTATTAGTAAGATAGAGATTATATTTTAGCACATGGACTTTTTTGATTCCTTTTTCGCTTTTTTCGACATATTTCTTAGATTTTAATATTATTTAATTTTACGAGCTTACATAATTAATTAATAATACACTAGGAATATATTTTTAAATATTCGAATTTCATAAGCCTAAAAGTATACATAATATTAAAAACATCTGTTATTAAAAAAATAATGACAAAAAGACGGCTTCTTTAAAGTTTCAATATATTAACATATAAAGGTTATCCTACACATGTCGTATTTTATGAATAATGATCGCAATTGAGTTGTTCGAATTGATTTTTTTTCCGCCGATCGTAAACTGTTCTTGTTTTAACATATATATTGTTAATTAAAGAAGAAAGACGGGCCTGGCATTCATTAATAAGACATGAGCCCATTGAAGAATTTTTATCGTGAATATTCTCGTTATTTATTTTGGTAAAAAATTCAAATACTCAGCTTAATAATGCTGGATAAATTGTTGAATATATTTACGTAACTAAGAGCCTGTTTCGTGGGTTGTGAATAACGTTATTTGACAGATGACAGTATCCAACAGATAAAAGTTTCTACCATCATTTTTACTATCAAATCGCGTTATATAAGACGTGATCTTTACTAAATGGATAAAACTTAAATAATTATCTTCTTTAGTATATTAAAGATAAATAGCGAAAAGTTGACTGGAAAATTCTTGACCAGGCTATATTATATTCGACAACTGGCATTCAAACCAGACTTTAAGCAGACAAGGCCATGTTTATTGCATTTGCAATAAAACAGCGCTCATTTTGACGTAAGATTTATTTATCAAAAATATGGGTGAAAGTAACTAGAACAATATATATATATATATATATATATATATATTAATGGACCTGTTTATACCTGCCACTCAGTAGTTATGCCAGGAAAATAATTACAAACACTTGGTCAACCCAACGATTGCATTAACAACAGGCTTCATACCGTCTGTAGGTATAAATTTTAAATTAAATTTTCAAATTTAAATTAAATATAGCCTGGCCAGGATTTTCAGGCAACCCTTTCGCGATTGTTTTTCTAAAATATTAAAATATATAATTTTTATAATAATTTTCATCTATTAAGACGATGGGTGTCGAAGTTCGTCGTTAGTTCGTATCTCCTACTGTATTTCTGAGATATTTGTATTCGTGAATATGAATATAAATCTTGTAGTTTATTAATTGAGGAGAAACAGGTTTTAATGTTTAATTATACATCCCACCGTTAAAGTCTATTCGTAGCTTATTTGCAGGATAAATGTTATACACAATAGGTGAAACCGGCCCTAGCTCTACATGTTAACTCTCATTGTTTTATTAATTAATCGTATTAATATTGATGACATGCGTGTAGAATTGTTTTTTCCATATTTTAAATAATTTTTGTATAAAAAATTGTTTTGTAAATTCATGTTTTTTTTCGCAATGAATATTTTAATGTATTTAATTATGAAGTTTGATTACTTTTTCATTTATTTTAATTTAGTATACTTGATTATAATTTCTTAATTAGGTACCTACTTATTTAATTTATTATTTAAAAAATAAAAATTTCAAATTCATATGTAATGTTGTACAAAAAATCAAATTTTATATTTTCTGTCTTAGTACCATGAAAATCCCATACAATCATTATAAAGAATAGTCGTATGCTACTGCAGAATTAAAACTATTTCTGTGCCAAAACTACATCCAAATCCTATAATTTAATCCAGTGCGATTAAGTAACAAACATTCGAGTTTCGAAACATTTTCCTTTATAAATAATAATGAGATAAAATAATAACTTAAAAATGATACAAAAAAAAATAGTTAATTTACTCAATCTTCATTAAAAAAATGTTAAAAAAGTTCTTGCAAAGAGGCATATACAGATTTTTTTTTATTTAGGCGTATTGGTAAATTTCGCGCGCCATTTCGACATGTTAACCACATAATTAGCTTGTAATATAATGTCTACAGTTTTGCGATAATTTCTCACGGCATAGAATTTGCACAATGTTGGTTCATTCAGGTCTAAGTAGCTATTATACCATTATAAGGGCTTAGCTCTCACAAGCCGACGGGTAATTCATCGGCGAACTGCGAAACTCTTTGTAAATTCCTCAGTCCTTTATATCAAAGACCTTTTGTAAATATATCGAGGAATTCGAAATATTTCCTTTTATATTGTCATTTAGTTATATGTTTTGAGTATTTATATATAGTATTTTGTCTATATTAACTTCAGATCGTAAGTTTGTTTTTAAAGTTTATGTAATATGTAAAATGTGATGTACTATGTGTATTTTGTACTAGTAGGATTCTGACTATAATTTTATTTCGTAATTTAACGTAAAAAATGCCAAATAACAAAATATAGCTAGTAATGTAAAAAAGTGCTAAGTATAAAATAAAATTGGCACTTTACATAACCATAAGGTTAGGTTTATTTATGTAACACATAACTGTTGTTTTAATATAATGTTTTATTTATTATACACTACAGGAAATTGTCGTATTTCATAAACAAATATTCTATTTTTTTTTTATAAAAAAAATATATTCTAATTGTTTTGTAAATAATTAATTTAATGAGAACGATACTCAAGTATGGGTCGATTTAACTTTGATTGATTTTTGTTTTGATTTATTCTCTTTGTTTAAAATCATTGTCTATTAAATTAAATTAATAGTATTATTTTAAGAATTTATTTTTCATTTTAATTATTTACTGTAAAAATATAATACTTAGTAAAAAAAAAACACGAATACATGTTGACGAGGCTGTGCTTTTACCAATAATATGTTTCTTAAATTGTGTTATAGATTCTAAAACTTCATTATACACTTAATTTTATAACTAGAAAAAAATGTACATTTAATTTAAAATATATGTAAATAAAACATAATAACCAACGGAAGGGGTTTTGAAGCCATACTCTCATTTCGTCCGCCATTTTGTAATTCCACAATTAAAATTTCTTATAATGTTTTAAAATTTCCTGCGTCAAGCGTCGAGTCTTTTGAATTTTGAGCGCCACTTTTAGCTACGCACACATAGACAGCTTTTAAGAGGGGTTGATGTATGTCAAGAACTGTTGTAGAGCAGTACTCTAATGCTACTATTCAATACTAGATGTCGCTACACACAAGTTTCTAAATAGTTTTAAAATTTATTAAAGATTCCAATTTTCTTTTATTATATAATTCAAATTTAAGTATATGAAATGTTATTAATTTTATTTTATTTATGAATATATTTATACCTGCAATATTGAAAAATAAGATACAGTTTATAGTTTGTCAATCCATTACTAGATGGCGCCACAAATATCAGATTAAGTCTCAAAATGAAATTGGTATTATAAGTATTATATAAATATTTATAGGTAAGAAAAGGAAAATTCGCGCGTAACGCCTCTGGTACGTGACTTTTAAAGTAAACTGTCTCATTTTCCATCCAAATTGCCTCCTCACATCTTATTCTGTACGCTTTTACGCATTTGTATTCATTTCTATGCGTCTTATAAAGATGTATGTTTCTTTACGGAGTCCAATAAGATTTCGTACAGTATACGGAGTAAGCGATTGCACTCGATCTGATTCTAATTGGATTAAATGAAGATTTAAAATTTAATTTGATTTGAATTGAATTAATGTATTATAAGTTATTTTTAGTTATCTTCACTCACGAAAACTAACAAGTATAGTGTATAACTGTTTAATAATACCTTGATACTAGAAATCTAATTTTTTGAGCTACAATTTGTACGCACATGCTGTCATACATATTTGTTATGATGCATTTATATACTAATAGTAAATATTTAATATTTTGTAATACGTTATGCATATTTTAAGACTGGAATTGCGTGACTCATATTTATTCCATGTATTTTTTCCATTTTGATACAAATTTATTTGTGTAAAAGATAATAATAAATAATGCGTCATTTATTATCTGTTCAACAAGTCATATTCGATTATAGAATGTATTTTTCAAAACAAGGCACAAAATATTTTTTTTTTTTTGTAATATTAAATTACTGAAATTTATTACTCTTAATAATTTTATATTTTATTACTTTCTATATTGTGTACTTAGGTTTATATTGAAATGTCTATCTGTCCTTGTCATTGGTTTTTATTGTTGTCAATTCCTATCTCTTTCTCTCTTAAACGTTAGAACTCCACCCCTTATTGTTAAGCTTCCGTTTATTTTTTTTTAAATAACGATCGCGTTCACCAAACTGCGCAAGAGTTTGTGCTTCTAAAATTAAATTTAAAGTTTTGTATTTTTGTAATATAGTATCGTATAGTAATTTTGTATAGTTATCAAATAAATAGGAATTAGTTGACTTATTTATATTTAGTTTGGGTAATGTTATTTTTTTTTGTTTATGGTACATGATATATTTATGTTATGTATACTTTTATAATAAGTCGTGTTGTGATGTTTGATAGCCTATCTATATTTTATTGAAGATAAAGTAATAAAACATTTTTCAAAACCAGTTTCCGATTACACATTATCTATAATACAGTACATATAGTGTTCATGTAGAAAATATATTTAATTAATTTAAATAACTAATATGTACACCTATATGCCTATGTAAACAATGTTAACTAGATTTTGTTCCGATCCACGACCGTGAAGAGATTCGCATCAAATAATTAATTTAAATTCTGAAATAATTATCTGGAAATCATAATAAAAAATATAATGACTAAGTAATTCCAGATAATATTATTTTTATTTCGGATATATGCGATATTTCAATAATCATTTTAATAACTTTACAAATACACGAGATATATATTGATAGGTTACAGACAACAATGTTTTAAACAATACTTGTGACAAAAATAAACACATAACAGAAAAATTACAAAAATAATGATTGTAAAATTATGCAAAAATAAAATTATACATAAATCTGTATTTATTTTGCCTTAAATTAGCTTTTCACCTGCGTCTTCGCCCGTACGGATTAATTGATAAGTTTTTTCCGTTTTTTTTTCAGTTAAATTATAGCCTATGATACGAAGTATACCACGATTATTACGGAGCATCTAATAAATAAAATAAATAACAAAAAACTTTGTAAATAATTATATACTTTTTATTACTTTAGCTTTTTAATGAGACGTTATTATTGTCATAATCGGTACGTTTATATTTTGTAGATAAACATAGTCGAACACTCGTATACATAAATTTCATTAGAGTCAGTTATATTATATGTAATTAAGCCTCCGTTTTACACGTATTAATTATGACTTGATGTTTATAGCCTTGATACATCGAACCAACATACTTTCTGTTATAAAAAGTTTATATTATTTTTGAGACTAAGCTGTAAAGGCGGTAACTTATAGTAAGTTATAGTAAGTCACCGCCTTTACGTTACAAAAATAAATAATAAAAACCTTTTAAAAACAGTTCATGTTTGCAATGCACAGTGATGTAACACGCATTACACGTTTTAATTACCACAGATTAAATTGAAAACACACAATAGTGAGCCAGCCAGTGGCTAGAGGTGTTTCAACAGCCCTTTGTCCCAACTCGCTACCATGAAGAGATTTCTATCATGATCGCGTTATTTCTTAATTGTACCACTGCAATTGTAACATAGTATTTTTAGCATTAGTTTCTATGATATTGATTTTTTATAAACAATGACATATCATTTACATAGTATAAAACTAAGTCGCTTCCCGCTGTCTGTATGCTTAGATCTTTAAAACTATGCAGCGGATAATAGTAAATAGAGTGATTCCAGAGGAAGGTTTGTGTGTATAATACATGCATAATATAGTAGAGGAACACTGATAGTTTTCGCAACTGTGCGAAGCCGGGGCGGGTCGCTAGTTATTAATAAAATAATACGGTCTATATTTATTAATTTAAAGATTTATTTGATTTTCCCTGAAGTTTATTTTGCTTCACGTTGGAGTCAATATTATTTGAAATTTGTGTTTCGTAGTTTTATGAACATTACCAAATGTTTCGGTTTTACAATATGAAAGCACAGCGAGTAATTGTGTAATAATAGATTTAATAATTTTGACTATGTTTTAAAGAAGAATATTACCGAAACGTACAGATTTAAATACAATTCTGCTGTCTTTATACATAACATAAAAAACATTACCTGAAATTTTATAATTTTTTTATACCTACATTTCTTTTAATTAGGTATGAATCTTGGAGAAATAAAAAAAATTTTTTTCGTCAGCCAATGATGACGTTCTCTGCTGGACACAGGCCTCCTGCGTGGATCGCTAAAGCTCGATCTTGTTCTATATACCGTTACAACGGCGACTCCCCGTGACTCTTTTAAGGCCTTTCCCTGGTGGGGGGTCGGCCTACACTGCGGTCAATTATAGAAATCGTTGCCAACTTAATGTGATATGTTGAGAAATTATAAAAAGCTTACCGTTATGTGTCGGGCCTACACAGTGTATAATAACGTAAATTTTCATCAAATTTAATATTAGCTGGCTTTCCGTCCGTGACTTTGCCCGCGTGTATTATTATTATAGCTGTTCAGATTTCTCTATTCAGTGATATTACAGTATTCTACTGGTAAAAGTTTTTTATAAAATCAGCCCAGAAGTTGATTTTGTCCATCACATACAAAAAAAAATCACGTATTTCTTGTTTGTAATGTTAGTATAGTATTTTTCATTCGCAAATAAATAGAAATGAGCCGCTAAATGTGTTGATAAGCGCAAAACTCGAGAACGCCTTAACCAATTATAGCCAGTTTTTTTTTTTTCAATTTTGTAATACTTTGTGGAAGGTATTAATAAAAAAACGTTTTGACAGTTCGCATGATAGGACAGCGTCCTCTAGGCATAAATATTTATAAGAGATTAAACAAACTAGGCGTAATAAGTTTACTCATAAATCAATATATAGCAATAAAAAAATTATACCACCATATAAAGTAGGGGTTAAGTGGTAATATTTACGGTCATCTAAGTGCTAGTTTTGCTTAAAAGCCTCTCTCGGTAAAGCATTTTTGACATTTGACTGTTAGATAAGAGCTCTTGATAAATTTTATGGTACAGAGTACGAAGCTCTCAGATAAATTATGTGTTTTATCATCGTTATATTACATTGTATGGTGTTTTATGTAAATATTTACGATTACAGTAAGTGGGATATATACCTGTATTGTTTTATAGGTTACGATAATGTAAATGATAAGGGTGTGATAAGGTATTTGATAAACGAGAGAAATAGTTTTTTTTTTGTCAGTGACAAGATTTGTAGAGCTAGGTATATAAAGTATATACTTCGGTTTTCTACTTGAGTTTGTACCTAAGTTCATATAAGCCGATTTTGTAAAAAAAACTAAAAATTTAAAAATTGTTATAAAAAAATTTATATCGCCTTCGGCATACACTGACAATGTTTCTTCAACCCCATAATATGTATTACTTTTATGATATACATAAAGGGGTTCTGATTTATTGTTTGTCACAAAATTGAGTGCAAGACCTTAGTAATCAACAAGCATACTATCCAGCTATACAAGCATACATATCAACAGGCAACTAAGCATAAATAAATTACCACAAAATGTTAGGTCACATCCATATTCCTTAACCGTATGCAGAGTGGTTATGCAAATAAAACAGCATAAAAGTGACATCAAAATAAAGATAGAGTTTAACAATTATTTTTAATCCGCGGCTATTCCGCGCTAACGAGTCAAGATGGCTGATAAAAAGATTTACACAAGCGATAGTGCGCGTTTGTCTCTGCGAGTTTTGTTACTCTGTGCGCATTTGTAATTGGTCGTACGGTAGATAGATATGTTTAAAAAAATCTGCTGCTTGATAATATATTTTATCTGGAGATCGTAAATTCTAAAGACAACCTTAGTTGAGGCGAGAGTGAAGTATGTAGTACCTTTTTGGTAGAACTTAAATATTATTTTATATTTTATCGATATGAAACAGATAGGAAAATAGATTCTTTTGTAAACTTAAGACGTCAAAACATATACAAACGTTGCGAATAATTGCCTTCAAAGTTATTTAATTCACAGATAAATAAAGTATAACATATGTACATGACTAGTGAATAATATTTAATGGAGAGTTTCACGTGTGTTTACGTGAAAATTCAAATAAAAAATATGCAAGTAAACTGAATACATACAGTATACATAAGAAAACATAAGACTATTATAACAAACAATTCTTTGTGGTAGTTGTTTAATTGGATGTGCTAATTATGGAAGTTATAAAGACCATTTCCGAAGATTAATTTTGTATCTTTAGATTTTTTTTCAAGATGGATTTCGATAGGTACACACTGTGTTGTGGCATTCATAGTAAGGTAGTGTTTCTTGCTTTTCTCACCTTACTATAAGCAAAACTATATAATTTGCTACTAATATTGCGAGGCAGCAGTCTAATCTATACTTAGTATCTCTTCCTTGTTTATTTTTTTAATTGAAGATAACCATTTTGATGGGTTATACTTTTACACTGCAGGTCGAGGCACATGAAAGTTAAACGATAACAAGATATAACAGTACATAATTTCCCTGCAACGTTCCCCATCAACGTATACGACGTGTTCGCATTGCGAATTGCTTTGAATTTCCAATTTCGCGTTGCGAATACACAATTCGCGTTCATTCAACCCGACGCCAAGTCAAATAAAGACGAAACTTACACATTACATGACATCAAATCATAAGAAGTCATTAGGCGTTCGAGCGAAACGGTCCCCAATACCGAAAACCCCCGGCGTTCGTTCCTTTTCGATATAACGTCACGCTATAAGCTGCTTTATAATCACAAATTACGATTGACATTCGTCTGTAATGCGTCGGAGACAATTGTTTATATGTCAACGTTGTCAGCATGCGATATTGTACTCTATTTTATTTGGTCAAGGGTAGTGTTTGGCGTGTGTGTGAACAGTCAACAAAAACACACGAGAGAGAAAAAACCGGGCATCTTTTTGCGTCATTCCCTCGTCCCCCTAAGCCGGGGGTGTGGGGGAAGAAAAATCCGCGTGGGGCGTAGGGAGGGGGCCTCGTAGTAGTTTTTCGTTGGAATCACGCGTTCGCGACACGCTCTGTATTGATTTTTCAGCACATGTTCGCGTTCAGGTGGTGTGCTGTTTTTTAAAGACGTACTTACGTATAATGCGACTGGTTGCTTATTTTTTCGGAACGCTTGCGATTGGTAATACAAGTTTATCGACTTATTTAAAATACGAATTTGCGTGTTACTTATTTGTTTATATTATTGAAATAACCATTTGTAAGATACTTTTCGTTTGTTTAATACTTTTTGGTATTAAGCTTTGAAATGCGAGGAGTTTTAATACTCTGTATATGATATGTCAGAGAATAATTATATTTTGAGAAATGTTATAGTATCCTAACTATTGTGTAAACACTACTTTTCAAATGTAGATAACTATCGCTTGTATTATTTAATAATATCACAACTCTTAATAATATATATTAATACGCTGGTTTAGATGTTTGCCTCCCTTTTTAGATAAAACCTTACAATTACTCCACATAAACTATATATAATTTTATAGATAATTGCTTGCTCTATGGGCATCAAAAACTAAAAATAATATTATTTCTTTTGATTATGTAAATTAATTAATTATCAAAATTATATAATATCAACATGATTGATAATCGGTAAATTTTTTACTTATTTATTGCGAGTTATTTGCACGGGTTATGCTTGTACTAGGTAACTTATATTTATAACCTACAGTTTGTATAGGAAACGAAAAATGTATGTTTTCTTGCAGGTTGGGTCTGGGTTTTTACTGTCTAAGGTCTTTATTATAAATATACGCCAGATATTTTGTATCGGAATTACAAATGTTGGTATTTTTTTAGCTGTTTTCAAACCCTCATTTTTTATATGATTTCTTATACACGTGGAGCTTCCAAATACAAAGTTCATTAATTGTTATAAATTTGGAGATATTTTTTTAGTATAAATTTATCATCTGTGGATTGAAAAAAAACTGTCATCGTAATTTTGTATAAATGTTTTTTTAATTTAAATAAATATTAATCTTCGAAGAAAAAAATTATTAAAATCTAAAATTAACACACCTTTTTTAGTTGAGTTATTTAGCGAATCGAAAAATAAGTTCATCTCAATTCTGCACACAAAAATCTGAGGTAATAGTAGAAAATTTCTTTGCCCAGAATATGGAACAGCCCGACTGTACAGAAGATCACAGCAAAATAATACTGTTTTTGAGCAGTGTTGTGTTCCTGTTAGTGAGTAAGGTGACCAAAACTCCCGGGGTCGGCAACGCATTTGCGATGTTTCTAGTGTAGCAGATGTCTATAAGATACAGTAATCGCTTACCATCATGTGAGCCGTACGCTTGTTTGCCGACCTAGTTATATGTATAAAAAAATATAATAATAATTTATACAAATTGTAATTTTCGAAAAATGTTCGTGGAAATCCAAAAACAACAGCAATACACAGTCATAGCTCGAAACCGTTAAACGGATTCCGATGCGAGCGGTGACATTAAGCCGTTCGCAAATATTATGCAAATAAGTAAAAGGTGTCAAAGATTAGCATCTTATTGTCATTCGGCGATTCGTTCCGACACTCTGTTTGAACGCGATTCGTCGCGGACCGGTGCGGCGAGACCGTCATTACCTCATTAATATGCGTGTTTTGATTATTAAACGTATCTTTCAAATTTTTTGAAGTATTAGAATATTTTTTCAAAAGTAAAACTTCTTTACGTACGCTTGAATTCGGGAGTAAACTGGTGAATGCGTGACGGGAGCGTTACGAAAAGTGTGATTGGACGAGGCGAACGGAAGTTGAGAGGGAGTGATAAGTTAGTGAAGATAGAAAGAGAGATAGATATTTAAGTTTCGTAAGCATTACTTCAGTCGTATGGTCTAAAGCACATTCGTTTTTTTTTTTCACATTTTAGAGTAAATGTTAGATGGGATTAGTTATGTTGATATCGTTCTAAGATTCAAATATTATCTTATTGTTAGTATATTAATTTGTCAGGTATTGGATAATTTTGATAATTGTGGACCATACTACTTACTTGTATGTATCAAGATTGGTTGATAGAAAATGCGAACTATATATTACCAAACTTTTGTAAACAAGGGAGAATGGTTCTCCTAATAAGCGGTTAGCTTAGTCTTTGCCTGCAAAATGCGCTAAAACAACCACTATAAACAAAAATACCTACCTAAAATACTCTTGGCGTAATGTTCCTTGAAGGTACCCGATTTGTCTGTAATGGAGCATCCTGGTCTCAAGCAGTGCTGTATTCCTATAGTAAGGTAACCAGAGCTCATTGTTAGGCGCTGTGGTGAAAGGGACTAGGGTTGACAACGCACTGATGCTCTATATAATCTGTAGAAATAAATTTAATTGGAGTGTCTATTTTTAATTTAAAAATAACCGCTTTTACTAAATACATATGGATGTATACACGGTATGACATTTTTTACAATTTTTGTCTGTCTCTCTGTCTGTCTGCTTGCTCCAGCTAATCTCTGAAACAGCTGGACCAATTTTGACGGGACTTTCACTGGCAGATAGCTGATGTACTCAGATTGACTTAGGCTACTTTTATTTTAGAAATATTTATAGGTATATCGTAACTGCGAGCCGAACAATATTTTTTTTAATTCCACGCGGACGAAGTCGCGGGCACAGCTAGTATGCCCTATATTTTCCATAGCCCATAGCTAATAAGTTAAACCACAATATTCGTAAAATCTAATAATGATTTTTTATTATTTATATTTTAGTTTAAAAAAATATTGCTCGTAATTTGCCCTTGTACTTGTTGACTTGCAAATGACTAAATGCCGATACAAGTCGGTACTTAGTCATAGTACTTTAAATCACGATTTATAATTTTCATGCTGTTATTACTAATTTTCACGTGCATAACGCCACACATACAATTATACACCTTAATTTGAGAGCAAGAAGGTTGATTTTCGTATAATTTCATCTGTGCATAGTGCAGACACGCGATGGGGACAAAAAGCTGCGTTCATTGTTTCGAGGTACGTTTTTGTTTACAATTTAAATATTTTATACACGTGACAATAGACAAAAACCGGTACTTGTAGCTGTAAAAAATTAAATATCAAAATTATGACGGTTGGTCCTTTGTCGTTTAGTATATGCAAATGCATTACGGATGTGCCGTAGGTACGGGATATATTTGGTTTTTTCACGACGAATACAGTGTTATTATTACGTGTTCTAGTCAGATGTTATGTCTTTGATTTGTGTTTTATTAAGCGTATATTGGGAAATATTTTGTTTAAGATCTGCATCAGTCTGACTGGGTATTTTTTTGTATTAAGGCAATTACATCAGGAAAATTCTTGCTCTCAAGCAGTATTGTGTTCATGTACTTCCTTAAGTAAGGTAGCCAGAGCTTTGAAGATGTGCTGAGTTCACAGTAGATCAGCGTCCATGGGCTACGGTATCCACGTTGCTGTACTATCAGGCGGTACACTTGTTTGCAACCTCGGTAGTAAAAAATTGACTTTAATTAATTCCTGGTTTTAATACTCCATCTTTGATTGCTTACAATATATATATTTTTGACATAGGTCGTTTAGAATTTATGTCGATATACAGTCTCTAGTAGCTACAATCTGAGAAAAATTATTGATACCAAGTATAATAGATATGTAAAGAAAATATAATTCTTTTTGTATACCACGCTTATTTTATATGATATTTTTAAAATTACGAATAAATTGATGTCTACTGATGTGCAAAAGTTATTATCGTTATATAGCGATTTTCAGACAACATTTAGATTAAGTAAAATATATAAAGAAAACATATAAATGTATATACATTTATATGTTTTGCTGTAATCACACACTTTGACATTACATTACAGACATCACTACATTACATAATTGACATGACGATCTACTACACACTACTACAGTAGGTACTACGGCCTACAACTGTTAAGATGTTACTATTTGCAATCATACAAACACTTCTATATGATTTTCTGTATTTATAATAGACAATCATAAGTACCTAAATTACATGTACACATAAAGATCTAGAAATAAATATAATTGAATGGAATTCCATACGCAATTGCGTAGGGCGTCTAGTGGTAAATAAGACGTTGCAAGGGCTGTATATCAGAGGTTACGTTCGAACGATTAACTTGCATTAGAGTGTCTTGCTGGTAAGAATTTATTTTCAACCATTTGGGGCGTACGTCGTTTAATATCGTGAAAACAACGGTATCTATATGATCTCTCTCTTTTACTTAATGAGGGTTTACAGGGATTGTTTGTATTTGGAAAATTGGTTCCTTGTTTTTGGAAGTAAACATTGTTGTGATGACTTTTGCCTTTTGTAAAATTTATTTGTATTATGTATATAAATATTTAACGACTTAAATTATTTTTTAACGTTTTATTATACATGTAGTATTATAAAATGTACACGTTATTTAAATACTAGCATAAGGTGTTGTTATTCCTAGAAGCGTTTTTCTAAATCACGCCCGAAAAAGAACTAACTTCACAACGATGTCTGTAGATACTTCTGTGATTTGATAACGATCAATTCGCAGAAACATGCTCAACTCAATATTTATAATGAAAGTTCTTTTTGGTTCCAAGTAATCCAAACTTGCTAATAAAAAAATTAATGACTCTACTTACCTAACATTATTTGAATCTTAAATAATCGCACCATACTCTTCGGAGTGTATGTATAAAAAATCTAGGTTTTACTCAAAATAATGTCAGTTTAACTTTTGCACATATCAAATCTTTAATTGAAAACTAACTTTCTTTTTAGTGTCTTCTTTCTGGACTATGTTTCAAATACCATGTACACAGACTATAAATTAAATCAATTTAATAATAAAATCTAAGGAACAATATGGAAATATTAAACATATCTATTTGACAATCAAAAAAAAAAAAAAAAAAACATTCACAATCGAATTCAAATAAAGAATCAATTGTTGAATACTTTTTAATTTATTCAAACCCATTTTTATTATCTGCCAACTGTTTATTTTAAAAAAGTGAACAATAAAAATATCGATTGTTATTGTAATGTCGCAATTAATCTTATGTTTCTGAAACACGCTATTATCGAGTACTCGCGTGTTCATTGATAATATTTTATGATATTAAATTAATTTTATACATTTTGAGTTCAGCGCGCATCTCATTATGTGATAAACAATTGGTTTTCAATTCTCTTCGAAATGTATCTATCAATTTATTTATGACATAATAATATATGATTTAATTTACCATAATATTATTTATATGTTACATTCCATTGTAACATTTGTAAATGCTTTTTAATAATTTTATCAACGATAACAAAAAAGGGAAATATTTTTCAAACGACATAAAGTGAATTTCATTTCGATCTGTCCACCAAAAATATTTTATTTCATATAAATGTCAGAAAACTGTCCTATTTCCTATCTATTTTTAAAAAATATAATAATAGTCACAGACAACAAAACTATTCCGTGAGAACAGACCTCAGATAAACATCGATCACTCACACAAAACCGTATACATTAGGAACCATAAACAACGAAACGAAACGAAAATATTTAATCTCATTACCTATACAATATATATTCAAAAAAATCAATAACGCTCGCAAGACTGCCCTTTGTCAGTCTGTTGCTCCGCGTGAAAAGTTAAAATTATTCTACGTCTAAGAAAGTTAAAAAAGGGACATAGACATGCAAAACAGATCCGCATACGATATTCAAATGAGCTATCCTCTGTAACAGGACGCGGAAGAGCAATTTTGACACTTAGAAGAATGGTTAACCCTTTCGCTATCGTGCATTTTCATTCAAATTAAATTCTTATACTCCACGGCCAGTATTGGAATAGTGATTTGAATAGATAAAAGATTTTTTTTCTTAATAACTCGTTAATGTATTCATGGATTTCTCTAGTCGTGAGAACGGACGTATTTTTGTACGTGAGAATTCTGTCTTTGTGAGGTAATCGATGGGGTTGAACATTGTCGGAAGCTGTGTCAACATTGGCAGTAATATGCTAATTATATTTCAAAGACGGTGGAGTAATTTGATTAGATATTTTGTAACTGCTTACATATTATACTTTTCTCTATAACTAACTTTTAACGACCAATAAAAAACAAAATTCTTTGTAAAGACAAGTGGTGACTATATTCTAACATAAAAATGTGGCATTTAATTAATTAAAATTTACTAAGTTTAAGCGAAATTAGTATTTATCGAATTAACTGAGGGTCTAAAATTGTGTAATTAAAGTGGAGTGCATTTAAATGTTCAAACGAAGTTCAGTATAAAAAGCAAACGTCTTAAACCCTTCCGTGTTTGCATTCAAATTCAAACTCTGTCCCCCTGCGGCAGGTGGGTAGGTGATCTTTGAAAGAATTTCCGTTTCTGCCACTGTTTTATTATATAATTTTCTTTTAACGTTAGATGTTTAAAGGAGAGACAAAAGATGGTGTTAGTTTTTTAGACGCTTAACATTTTATCAAGTAGGTACTCAGATTTATCGTTAGATTATTCTCCATTGAGAATTAAATATGAATAAAATTTAAATTGTTAAAAAGTTCACATCTTTTAGTCTTAATAGTCTAAATATTTTAGATAAATATGATCAAACAAAGACTAAATATTATACTCAATTTAACAATTATAATTTAGTAATAGGTGTGTCTGAAAAATGTAGTCAAGCAATCGTCAAAATTGATCAATTAGCAGTCAAATATTTCTTCGTTCGATTAATAAAATGAAAGAAACAATAAAACATCGTTGTAAAAGAAATAAGCCTTTCGTTCACATAAATTAATGTAACAGTTAAAATAATAACGCACCTGGAACCGAGACCGGTTGTAATTTTTTCGTCACATCCGAACCTAATTTGCATGCAAAGGGTTAAGTCTTCATGATTATTTGAGTTCACGCGTATTTTTAATTATTCAAGGGTTAGGAATAATGTATTCCGTTTTTTAAAATGCAGATGCTGATTTTATTATTTGCTAGAGATTCAGTCCGTCATAGAGTTTTGCCGAGAGTGGAGTGGAAGTGTAGTGTAATTAAACTTGAGTGATCTTAGGCGCGGTAATTAGAAGAAAAAAATGCAGACTACAGAGAAGAGATGATCAAAGGAGTTCCGGACAAAGAGGTTACATACATGGTTTAGACTAATCTTGTATATTGAGTCGAGTTGAATTAAAAAATGGTGTCTTTAAAGCGAACCGGGTAAAGGTATGAATACAATGGGTATAGCTTTTTTATTTGTTATGTATGTGCAGTTTTCTTAGCTTTGTTCCTGTTTAATTAGAATTTGAGATAATAACGCCTTACGTTTTGAAATAATTATTTATATTAAAATTAAAAGTTGGGAGCGAATTAAAAATGCCGAAATAAGAGCCACCACACATTTTTGCTAAATTTAGTTTAAAAAAATATTTATATAGAAACAACTAATGAAGTTATTCATATCGACGAATATATGAATAAACATGTAAATGAACGTATTTTAACATACATTTAATTAACTCACACAAACTACTCACCACTCACACAAACTGCCGCCAAAAAGTATTAACTTCATTGGAGTAAGCTAAATTTTAATTCATTTCAAATTTCGAACTAGTGATGTACCAAAGCCATGCATCACAGATAATGATTAGATTCGCCACGCCTACGTCATCAATCACTGACAACGAGCCACCGTGACACAGAGTGGGTGGCGACATGAACACTGTACTTTGACCTGTCTTACGCCGGTCTCCTTATTTTCGCACTACAAACGTATTCCGCGAATTCCTAATATTTCAAATTAGAAATTTTACATATTTGACATCAACTTTTCTTTCTTATTAATCGTAGACTTAATATAATATGTTTTATTTATTTATATATTTATTATTTTTAGTCTATACATTAATGTTAAATTTTAAGCGTAAAATTTTTAGTTTACTTTGACCTGTCTTAGATAGGTACACGGATATTCGCACAACACGCGTTTCCTGCGAATTTCATATTTGACACTAAATTTTTTTCTCCAGCCACACAGACTAAATATTAAAACTTTTTTGAGTTTTTTTTTTCATTTATAGCTATCATATTTTAAATATATAAGTTTGAGATACCTTTTAAGTTACATAATTAAGGTTGATAATTGAAAACAATTAAAATATATATTACAACACAGACAAAGTCCATCAAAGTTTTATCAGCATATATAACCTCCTAGGTTCGGGAGTTCTTCTTACGGTAGTCGTATAGTAGGGAGGATACGGGAGCCATTGTGTCTTGTTAGAGCCATGGTAATGTCTTCGACGGTAGGATGTAAGTAAATTATATTTTTTGTAGGGTGACTTTATAGGAATACTTTTATAAGACAAATGTATACAGATTATGTTATATGTATATATTGAGGTAGACGTGTATTTGTAAGCTTGTTTATTTTAGAAGAAAGTAAATATAGAAGATGAATGTTGGTAAACTTGGAACTTGTTCCAAATATAGTTTAATTGAAAAGTTTCTTACGAAGTGTGTGTCTTAAATTTCCATGGTTAACATTATTTGAATTCGATTTATCGGGATTTATACGGAACTGTTCACAGTTCTTCCGTGACCATGGCGCATGCAACTGCGCCGGAATATCGGAGGCTCAAAGATAAAAAGGTACATGGTATAAATCCCGATAAATCGAATTCAAACAAAGAAGTGTGTGTCATTTACTATAATTATGTTTAGTTAAAAAAAAAATATAACTACATCATAGACTATAAAGTCATCACTCACTTCAGCCTATCGCAGTCTACTGTTGGACATATCCACGAATTCGCGTCAAAAATGGCGTGTTTTGCCCATTGTCGCCACGCTGGGCAGGCGAGTTGGTGACCGCAGTCATAAAGTCATAATCATCATCAAACGTGAATACAATTTTAAGTACACACACAGCTTAGTATTTAAAAAAAAAATAAACTTTAGTCATTAAAGAAACTTACAAGCTTCATCCCTAACAAGAATAGATAATATGTACTAACAACTTATTAATATAACTTATAAAAACTTATAAATTTATTCATTTTTAAGTATATACTAATAAACAAGTAAATATTTTTAAAATTTGATCTTATAACAATAAATAAAATAAATAATATTTCCAACAATTCAACTATTGCGTGGCAATAAAGTAGGGGGTAATCCCGGGGGGGGGGGGGAATAGGCCGGAATGGAGAAGTATAAGGAGATTACCGTGATGTATTACGTGATGGTGTTCAAACGGTCCTTATTTCTTGATGGATTTTTTTTCGTTCAGTTTTGTTAATTTACGGATTTTTGAAGTACTTACTTATTACGTGAATAGGTGTTATTTTGAAATTATCTTATATTATTTAATTAAAAATTAATAGTAAAAAGTGAATAGGACCTAAAGTGAAATTTAAAAATAGTGATATTTTTTACAGATTATTAATTTATATTTTCTAATGTAAAATGGCGAAATTAGAGCTTAGCCCTAAAATATATTGTAATTATGCATTTGTTATTTGTTTTCAGCAAAATAATTCTGAATATTAGAACCCGAATCAAAATTTTTCAGGTATCTTTAGCATTTATATTCCATCAATAATATTCTTTATGATTGCTGTTTAAGGATATTGCTATTAAGATTAGAAACAAAAATTAAATTCGAAATTATAAGTCATTTTCATTGATAAAGTTTGTTTGCTAAACTAATTACAGAATGTATTAGGTAATTTTCAAATTTTTGTTTACGTTTTAAGCTTATTGCCTATTAAACTAGATTTTAAATGATAGGAAAACGACTCATCGGAGCAATAGTTGAAAATTGGTTAATCAATTTAGTGGACATCAATAATTAATCAACGCGGATTGACTCCAGCGGTTAATTTAGCGCTTGATCAAACTGCTGTTACTGGAAAATACCTTAAAATATTGAGGTATCAGAATGTAAATATCTACTCACATCCTAGATCAGGTAAAACTTGTCTAATATATCTTTCTTAAAAAGTTATATAACGCCAACTTTTGTACAATGTAAATAAGCTATGTGGCCCACAAATCTTCTCTCGTAATATCGGAGAAAAATATATTCGTAAAACTGAGTTTAGGCGCATCTGACGTATATTTATGCATGCCATAATACCGCAGTAAGGATACGTCATATTGTTGTTTTTTAGATTGTATTTTTTTAAATTGAGTAATGAGTCCTCAAAGGAGGTTTTATATATTTTTAAAAATTACATTTTATTTGTTACTTGAAATTATATGAAATATTTTCTAAATACGAGTAAGTTGCCTATGAATGAAATACATATATTTTCATCCTATTATTAAAATAAATTTAGAATTAAAATAGTATATAAAACTGGCAACCAACAAAAATACATTACAGTAAAGTATCTAATATAAAAAAAAGAAAAAAATAAGTGTATGAAAACGCGCCCTCGGCGCCGGCTTACAAGCTATTTCCATACATATGAGGTAGATGGAAAACGTTGCCCAAACGAAAAGACCCTTTGTTAGGTATTTTTTGTTTTTCCCGTCTTCGCTTTGTCTTACCACCGTAGATAAGATACTTTGGGCTTAGATAAATGTGAGTCTGAATATTCAGATACGAGTTTTAGAGGTTCAGTTTGTAATCTTTTATAAAGAGATACATACACTTTTGTATATAAAGAAGAAAAGAAACTCTTACGCTCAAGGGTAAATATTTTTATTTTCGTTAAAAGTAGTATTAATAAACAAAAAAGGTTATATATTAATAAATTACAACTAAAATGTCACTTAAATTATTACTATTACCCGACTACGGTAGAAGAAAAGAAGGTTCATAATGTAAGCAGTCTATGTATGTAGTTACGTATGTTCATCTGTTCCCTCATATTTCCCAAACTACTCGTGGTATTTATGCAAATGAGGTATCACTAGAAGCGTTTTAATTTTTCGCTGGCTATAGGTTAAATAGTGTCACATTGTATTGAATGTGGCGCCCCCTAAAGGACATAAAGAGACTTAATGAAATTTTGCTGTCGCAGTCGGGATTTAGTTTTTCAACTTTCTTTATTTTGTTTATTTTGGAGTCTATATTATTTTACCAAAATATTTATTTAATATACTGAATTATGTATTTTGCTATTTTACAAGGGTTACAATACTAAATTAATCATTGTAGCTTAAATTACAAGCAAAATACTAAGTTTGTTCATACAAATGTATGAAATTCCATTTAGATATCTATAGTTGGTTTGCTTGCTTGAACGCGCTAATCTCAGGAATTACTGGTCTGACTTAAAAAAATTTTTTAGTGTTAGATATCATCATCCTATTTATCGACGAAGGCTATAGGTCATATAATATTTAAGTACCTCTTTTTTGTTAAATTAACGTGGGTGAAATCGCGGTGCACATCTTGTTACATATATTACACATATTTTTTTTACGACGCGTTGACGCAGCATTCACAGCACCGGCTGTTGCGTTTTAAGTGGCGGTTCGATCTCCGCACATGACAAACATTTGTATTGGCCTTATAGGTGTTTGTCGTGGTCTGGGCGTTTGTGCTTGTGTATTTCCGTTCCCAGGCATAGTAGAAAAATTCTACTGGGGGCCTTTGAGTGTGTAGCGTTTATTATATTATAATTATTATTTATATTATCGATTATTTTTATTATGTAAATATATCTAGCTAAGCCATACACAACAATACACGTTTTCTATTAAGTTGTGTAAAATTTTCGCAATCAATTAGCACAAGCTCAAACATCGACCATATGCTAAAATAATCGATAATTTCCAAGATTATAACGCTAATTATATCAAAAGAAGCCGCAGTAAAGTTTGATTCAATAAGTTAACCGTGTAATTTATTAGTTACGAAACCTTAAAATAGCCTTTACTTACTCTTAAGATTTAACCCTTGCACTTTGTATGGTATCTTTCTTGTCGTGTGTGACATCATGAAATTAGTATTAGGGCATCGCAGGATATATCCTGCTATGAATCTGGAGCAGCCCGTCTGAGGAAGTACCTCGCCCTTACAGAAGCTCACAGCTAAATAATACTGTGTCAAGCAGTGTTGTATTGCACCTTGGATTGTGGGTTGGGTCGGCACTACATGGCACGGTTTTTTAGTTGTCTACCTTAGGAACAGATTATTTTGTGTGCATATTTATTTGTTTATTTTAGACCTTACTAACCATTAATTTAAAACAGAAAATAAATACATGTTACTAAAAACATACTCATATCTGTGGTAGATTTAATTGCTTTATAAAAAAAAAAAGAAATATCGATTAACATTTTTCATGTGTTCTCCGCTCAACGTGACATTGGAAAAATTATCTATGCCTTTTACTATAACGAAAGCCATTAAAAATACAAAAAAAAAATGTAAATAATCCAGAGTAAAACTCTTATTCAAATTTAAGAATCAAAACACGGAAGTCATCATCAAGATTATAATGGCGCAGAAAGCCAATATATCACGTGACGTCACGGGCGCATGTGCCTGACACGAAAATATTACGATGCATCACAACTGTCAAGAAAGAGTGGGAGAAAAACCTCATTGGTACGAGTTTTAGGCATAGACCGGTTTAAGCAAACTTTAATTTATAATGTTAAATGTTTTGAATAGTAAAATAAAATTAAGTAGATAATGTATTTAATAAATGTTATCTTCATCATCATTTTAGCCTATCGCAGTCCACTGTTGGACATAGGCCTTCACAAGTTCGCGCCAAAAATGGCGTGAACCCATGTGTGTTGCTTATAGTCACCACGCTGGATATGCGGGTTGATGACCGCAGGGCTGGCTTTGTCGCACCGAAGACAGTGCTGCCCGTCTTCGGGCTGTGTATTTCTAAGCCAGCAGTTGGATGGTTATTCCGCCATCGGTCGGCTTTATAAGTTCCAAGGTGGTAGTGGAACTGTGTTATCTCTTAGTCGCCTCTTACGACACCCACGGGAAGAGAGCGGGTGGCTATATTCTTCATTGCCGTAACCACACATAAATGTTATAATCAACTAAAAAATATATGTTCCAAGAAATAACACTTCACGTCTTTCAACCTATTACGCTGTTAACGTATATGACAGAAAAATGTTTTCCAAAACGCATAAACTTATAAACCTGTAGGAAATAATTTGGCATACTTACTAGCGGAACCGGCAAATGTTGGTCTGCCCGGAATAGTAACTGAAAACCTACCGGATCCAATTGTGTTTTCAAACCATTCATGAACTCATTAGTGTACACATGAAATTTCAACCAAATCGGTCCTTCCATTTAAAATTAGTTAGATGACTAATACAAGTGCAAAAGTAATACAGAAGAATTATATATATTAAGATAACATTTAGAGAGTTATTTAATCGCTTTAGTCTCATGTCTTGCACCACTTAAAAACTCTTTGAGTAACGCTAGGGGCTGTCTTGGGAAATATTCCGCAGAACATGGCGATGGCGTAATGTTTTGGGTTATGCGTGAACCATTCTTTATGGATACCTACTTCAAATATAAAATGCGTTATACATATATACCTCTTTTGCCAATATACAAGCATGTATGCTGCTTATATATTTTGTTTTATTTTCTTACTAACGATTGCGATTTGGCGAACAAATACATTTATGAGTTTATATTTTGTGTTATCAGTACATAGTATAACACAAAGTCACTTCCCGCTGTCTGATGTCTGTATGCTTATATCGTTAAAACTAAGCAAAGGATTTTGATGCAATTTTCTTTAGTAGAGTGATTCCAGAGTAAGGTTTATATTATATATATATATATATATATATATATATATATATATATATATATATATATATATATATATATATATATATATATAATACATGCATGATATAGTGATAACATTGATAGTATTTACAACCGTGCGATGTCGAGGCGGATCGCTAGTAGCAGTAGTTTTATAAATTTTTATTTGGTTTAATTTTGACATTATATACTTTTACATTTAGGTTGTTCGGCATGTATCGTTTTCATAATAATATCACGGCATGAGTATCCTACAATTGTATGTTTCAATAGTTTTTGTAGCGTCACTACCTTTTAATTCGTAACATCAATAAAGAATAGATTTGTTCATACTCCTTTGTATCCTTCTACATGGAAAATGAAGCCTACGCCCCGCAATGGGATGTTACAGGCTAAATCGTTGTTTCTCCGTAAATCCCCTTTTCAAATATAAACCCCTCAATTAATTCGTATAAAAGTAAATAAAAGTTAAAAAAGACAAATAATGAAAATAAATGTGAACGTAATTACGAATATTTAATATTCCTTACAGCAAAATGGCCTCTCATCTCTTTACAAGTTGTTTATTTTCCTTTTGGAGATGCAATTTTTTATTCATAAATAATCTATTGCTCGAGAACCATTCAAAAAGCTGATAATCCTCGTCTGGACAATGTTTTGACGACGTTTAATGACGTCATTAAGTTAGCAGAACATCTTTTCTTAGCTGCATTGTCTCTTAGCTATTAAGCCATATCTAATTTCGACCTTGATCGCTTGTGATACGATTCATTTTCGCGTTATATTCTTATCTAATTTGTTCCTTCACCCTAAGTATTCACAATTATTTGTCAAGCCCACTAATTGCCTGTTATATTGAGTAAAAGGGACTGCATTTCGGCTTATTAGGAATCAACAAGTCGAATGTAATTTTGCGCCTTTTACCTATTGTTGTCTGTGGAACTGTCAGAGTTAAGATAGGGCTGTCGATAATTGTAATCAATATGAATGATATTGAATCTAAAATTTAATAATATACAAGGGTTTTACGATATAATGCGTACAATTTAAGAGGTTTTAATATTATCATTTTAAGCATTAACATAGAGCTTCAAACTACGACGATGACTAAGCGTATACTTTTGATGCTGTAATAGTATTTTAAGCCAGTAGCGTATGAACTTATCACGTACTTAACTTAAATTTGTATGTACCTATAATTTATACTTATTACTTTACTATGTCAGGCGTAGCTCTACTGCTGTGTAATGTTGTGTGATATTTAATAAATAATAAACTCTTAATAAATATTAACCCTTAAAAATATAATAAATAACAACTCTTTGAATATTTTCAAAAAATTTACTTTCTAAGTATTAAATAAGTCAAAATATTATTATAATGAACCCCAGATTAACGTTTTCAATCAAACTCTCTCGTTTCATTATACAAATATAGACTGGAATTGAGATTTATTCTTGGAAATAGTATAAAAATGTGCAAATGCATATGAGTTTAAAAAAGGTGGTTCGTACGCGGCAAATCGATTAACATACGGAAGCCATATCACACATGCTTATCAAAGGTCTGTTACATCCTACTTACATTATAAAATCAAACGATTGTAAGAATGGATACGGCTGGATGTTACTCTGTCAGGCAAAATTACTAAACTGAACATCCATTACGCTGCTCCACTGCGGGTTGTATATTCCTTACTATGAGTAACGGTCGTTATCAGGTGTCTATGATATGTAATATTTGTATAAATGATATTTATATAAATACAAAATATCCATCCCGAGCCGGAATCAAACGCGAAATCGCCGGTGTCTAATGTCTGAGCCGAACCGAGTTGCATATTACCGTGCACGCACAACAGAGCGGTGTCATATATACACGTAATACTTTGTAATATAAAATGATACAATACATTTACAACAAATGACATATGTACCTTTTTTCTATCTATCAATGAGTAATTATTTAATTTAGCAAATGTGACGCCAGGTCTGTATTGATTTCATTGTTACATATTGTCGTTGAAGTTTTGACACCACTTATTTTGTCAATAAACAAACAACGTTTCAGGCGATTGAAAAACTATACACT
This sequence comes from Melitaea cinxia, assembly GCF_905220565.1. Taxonomy (NCBI): domain Eukaryota; kingdom Metazoa; phylum Arthropoda; class Insecta; order Lepidoptera; family Nymphalidae; genus Melitaea; species Melitaea cinxia. The sequence goes on along the minus strand of NC_059407.1, from coordinate 13,438,263 downwards.
TTTGCATAGACACCCTTGTAATGATTATTA